>NC_044311.2:111085052-111775643 GCF_007474595.2 Lynx canadensis
AAAATTAGGAGGAAAATTTATTTGCAAATTAGACTTTTATACCCAGCCAAACTATCAGACAAGTTACGAGTAAAATAAAGGTATTTTCAGGTATTTAAGGTCTCAAAAAATGGACTTCCTACCCATAGATACTAAAAGCTGTATTCTAGCTAGATAAAGGGCTAAATCAAAAAAGAGAAAGATATGGGATTCAGCAAATAAAGAAATTAATCCAGGACAGTGTTGAAGGGGCAGTAAAGACAAATCTCAATTGCTCACCAGACCAAGAGAATAACCTATTCAGAGTGGAATAGGAGTATAGAGGTCTGCAGGAAAGAACAATGAGTGATCTATTTGAGCATATGGAAAATATTCATAGACATGTGGAAAACATACTGGAATATATGGAAACAATTAACTGCAGGAACACAATAAGCTCGGCAAATGAAGGAATGAGGTAAATATTAATGCCATGAAAACAAAGAGTTGTATATATAAGAAAGGAGGAATGATTATAGTCTTTTCCCCCTCAGCACTGAAACGGTAGTTCCATGGTCATAACTGTGAGATAATGACAATGGTTTTAACCACAATTTGATATTGTGTTAGCAGGGGAATTAACAATTAGAGAGGGAGTATGGGGTAGATGGCAGAGATGTGTCCTCATATGCTACCTCAGGAAATTAAAAGATCATGTCAGGAGCTGATAAATGAAAAAACCAGCAGTATAAACTATATGTTAGCAAATAAGGAAAACAGCTAAAAGCTGAGGGTAGTTGCCTCCGAAGAAAGACCTAGGATAAGAGTAGGCAAGGTGATCCTGCTTTTTTATGAAAGACTTTTAATAGTGTTTGCTTATCACTTTGGTAAAAATAAAAAAAAAAAAATTACCATTTTACAACAAAAACAAGCACGTTCACTGTAAAAATTAAAACCAAATTTAGAACTGCTGTTTTAGTTTCTTTTGGGTTTGGTCAAAGTTATTTGGTACACACCCATCAAAATGTCCAAAATTATAAGAGTGATAATTCCAAATATATAGGATGGTGGGAATACAAAAATGATACATTGGTTTTAGAAAAAAAGTCGGTTGGTTTTTAGAAAACTAAACATGATTCAGCAATTCTACTCCTATGTATTTACTTAAGAGAAATAAAAATATACATTCAGAAAAAGACTTGTATATGAATGTTTGTGGCAGATTTATTCATAATAGTCCCAAATAGGAAGTAGCCCCAGGTATCCATCAATAGAAAAATAGAGGTGCCTGGGTGGCTCAGTCGGTTAAGCATCTGACTTCAGCTCAGGTCATGATCTCACAGTTTGTGGGTTTGAGCCCTGTGTCTGGCTCTGTGCTGACAGCTCAGAGCCTGCTTTAGATTCTGTGTCTCTCTCTGTCTTTCTGCCCCTCCCCTCCTTGTGCTCTCTCTCTCTCAAAAATCAATAAACATTAAAAAAAAAAAAAGGAAAAATAAACTGTGGGGTATTCATATAATTTAATATTATAAAATGTTATGAAATAAATTTTACCCACCTCCCTCCCATTCAAATTTTGAAGCCCTAATACCCAATGTGACTGTATTTGGAGACATTCACTTTAAAGAGGTAATAAAGTTAAAGGAGGTCCTAAGAGTAGGATCCTAATCCAGTAGGACTGGTGTCTTTATATGAGGAGGAAGAGACACTCACAGAGGAAAGAGCATGTGAGGACACAGTGAGAAGGTGATCATCTGCAAGCCAAGGAGAGGGGCCTCAGGAGAAACCAAACCTGTTGACACTTTGATCTTGGGTTTCCAGGCTTCAGAGCTGTGAGAAATAAATTTCTGTTGTTTAAGTCACCCAGTCTGTGGTATTTTGCTATTGCAGCCCTAGCAGACTAATGTACTCAGCAATAAGAAAAATGAAACACCATGCATCAGCATGGATGAATCTAAAAAACACTGTACCAAATAAAAGAAGCTTTGACCAAAAGAGCATATGCTATATGATTTCACTTACATGACATCAGAACAGTGGTTGGTCCTGGGGCATGGACTGTGGAATAGTGATATGGAGGTGGTGTGGGAGGATTTTGAGGTGATGATAATCTGTAGGGGGTTTTGTTACAAAATTGTATGAATTTGTCAAAACTCTGTGAATGATACCTTTGACATTTGCATTTTACTGTATGTTAACTTTACCTTGAAAGGAAAAAAAAAAGATCTTTCAATACTGAACTTCAGTTAATGATATGCATGCTGAAGTGTCTGGGAGGAGTGTACTGATTTTGTTAATTACTTTGAAATGTGTCAAAACTCAGGTGACTGAATGGATGAATAGTATTTCCGAACACATTGCCTGTCAAATTTGGACTTTGAGGACACTGAGGGTGTAGGCCTGCAGAAAGTGAGGAAAATCTGGGCCACTTAGGTGGCTCAGTCAGTTAAGGGTGCATCTCTTGACCTCAGCTCGGGTCTTGAACTCAGAGTTGTGAGTTTGAGCCCTGTGTTGGGCTCCATGCTCAGTGTGGAGCCTACTTATAAATTAGATAGATAGGGAGGAAAATCTTATTGGAAACTGGAGGGAAGGGTATTTTTGTTATGTAGTCGTACAAAGTTTAGTGGTACAAAGTAGTGTTGTCTGCAGCTATGTGGAAAATAGAAAATGTGTCCAATACTATGGGTAATCCAGCAAAGGAGATCCAAATAGCATTGAATGTGTCACCTAATTTCTTCTTGTGGCTTACAGTAAAATTCGAAAGAAGAAATTAAATTGAAAGGACTATCAAAGAAGTCAAGGTATAGGAGTGCAAATCCATTTGTTAAGACCTCAGAAAGAACAAAGGTGGTACCAAACCAATTTGACAATAAATTTCATATATTTAAAAAAAAAAAAAAGAACAAAGGTGGTACCTCAGAGTACTATTCAGTCTTGTAAGATCTCTTTAAAGAAATCAAAGATGTATCTCACAGATCATCTCAAACATGTCTCTAGGAAGCTTAAGAGTTACTGTCCCTCAATTCTCTCAACAGGGGCCCAAGATTGAGAAAAGTTTATCTTGAAAAGATTTGTGGGTGTGACTTCTGCCCAATCAAGTAAACCCAAGAAGAACCACAGAAGACCCACAAAATTCTTAAAGGAGTTATATATTCAGAAATAAGTGTAGTTTGAGTTGAGAATCTGAGAGACGGAATAAAATGAGGCGAGGTCTTTGAACCCTCAGAATTCCACTGTCAAGAAGGCCGAAAGAGCTTTTCCATTGCAAATCTATGCTAGCTTTCATTTTAAAAGAAAAGGTGGAAGGATGACTCAGAGGGCAACACAAAGATACCCAAAAGCAGAGCTGAGAACCATGGAAGAACCTAAGGAACCTGGGCCTTAAAACTTAATAAAGAAACTCCCAACATTTTCAAATGCTCTGGACCAATGACCCCTTGTATCAACTACTTGAATAGAAATGCCTATAAAGGTTATTCTATGCCTGTATTTCCTTAGTTTAATAGGTTGAGAAGAAATGTTGTTAAGAAGCCTTATTTAGGGAACTAAACCCAAGGACCCTTAAATGCCCCTGCACCTGATTTAGACAATGAAATTCTAGGCACTGAGCTTAAGCTGTAAAGGGAGAGGACTTTTGCTTTCTTTGTGAGGAGTGAATACATTCTGCATATGGGAGGGATATAAATCACTGAGGCCAGAGGGTAGATTCCAGGAGAGCTACTGGTGATCACTATCTCCAGGTCTTCATTCTCACTTTTTAAATTACTGACTTGATTCTAACAGAATAAGGTAGAAAGGATTAGAGGTCAGCTCTGAGATCAAATATAACATAAAAAAGACTGGTTTCTGTGTTGAGTGCTCTTGCTTGCTTCTGCTTGGGTCACTTAGCCTGAGGGAAGCCAGTGGCAATGTTCTGCGGTAGCCCTGTGCAGAGGCTCACATGGTCAGGAATTGAGGCTTACCAATAAGGAGGTCAAGCCCTTCAACTCCAGCCCGCAATTTGACTGGCACCTCATAAGAGATGGATAGCCAGAGAGACTGAGCTAAGCCATGCCTGTGGGATATCAGAAACTCTGATATAATTTATTTTTCTGTTTTAAGCTATTAACTTCTGTGGTAATTTGTTAGGCAATAGTAGATTAATACAAAGAGGAAAAGAATTGAGACAGTTGCAAGGAAGAAGGTAAATCATTGGGTGGATAGGACATAGTCCTCTTTTAAAATAGTCAAGAATAATCTTGAAGATGAAGAGTGGGAGAGATACGAAATTATCAATGCTCAAATAAGTAAATATTAAGAAAATACAACAGTGAGAAAGATGAATAGAGAGGGAAAGGGATAAGTACTCTTACTGAGGAGTCCTTTATGATCTGAGGAGATAAACAGATTAGGCTACTGTTAAAAAAAATGTGGTCTTTGAGGCAGAGAGGATGGGTTATGGAACCATGGCGGCTGACATCATGGAGGCATCTATGAAAAGTCACAAAACCCCTCATAAGGAATTATATTCTGGGAACCATAATTACAAAGTCACTAGGGTTGGCTCTGAAGTGACTGATGTTGAGGAGGGAAGAGGATGATGCAATCTCTAGAAGTAAGGAAATTCATCATTTTTTTGGAAGCAATATCTGGAAAAAAAGAAGTGTTGGCAAATCTTTATACTAACATTATTAAGGAGGCCAAGGATGATTATTTAGATGTGAAATGGTTGCTAGAGATGATGTAGTTGCATGGGTAAAAAACTTTTATAAAGTTATAAATCTACTGCTGGAAATACTGGACAGATGGGAGGCATGGACTCAGTAAGAGGAATGTGAGGCCCAGGGATGGCAAAGGAGGGAACATGATCTAACTCAACAGACACTCTTACCTGGTGATATTTAAGCCTAAATGTATATTACAGCTGGCAGCATAATGCCAGGAAGTTCCTATACAAGTATAAAAAAAGCCTAAAGAACAGTAAAGCAACTAAGCAAATTTGAAAAAAAATTCAAAACTTAAACATAGCACAAAATAATTTATTTTTTCTTTTGTTTTGACCCAGGGGAGGAATGTAATAATTACTATTAAAAAACAAATACTCTGTTACAACTGCCAAATGAGTCCAGTGCCTAGCACTGTGATAGGTACTACAGTGAACACAAAAGAAACCTTGGCCCCCAAGGTGCTTATGAACTGATTGGAGACTTAAGCCCTATGTACAGAAGCAACTATAGAAGGATTCAAGAAAGGACAGCCTATCCATAAGAAGGTCATCCTTGTGATAGTGTGATGATTTCCAGAGGGAGAAGAGTAGCTGGACAGAGAGGATGGGGAACCCAGAGAGGAGCCAGAGGGACTGTTTGGGCAGTCAGGGGTGGCAGAGGAGGGATCCCAGCTCTGAATGTCAAAGTGGAAGAGTCTTTCAAGGAAGGGGATGGAAGAGGGACATTGGGTCACCTATTTCTGCAGACAGCAGATGGCTCACAAGTAGAGACACAATGAGCTGAGATTGGAAGAGTGGTGAGAAAACTAGGATCTTGGTATAGGCATCTTTTCTTTCATTTCACAAATAATGAGTGTCAATTTTGGGTGAGGTTCTGTGCTAGCTGCTGTGGAGATGCACAGTTAAACTCTGTCCTGGAGGTATACAGCTTGGTGGGGGAACCAGGAGCTAGATGAAGAGCACTCATATGAGGCAGAGGGCACAAGAAGATTTCCCTGTGAGTTCTCTGGCCAGAGAAATGAGGATAGACATAGAGAAAGGGGATAGGGCATTCTGTCAGTCTAAGACTTGGATTCTTTAAAGTAATTTGGTAGTGAAAGAAATTAGAGCAAGAGAAAGGTGGTTAAAATGGGCAGTACAATCTTAAACTTTCATAATTCTTTTTTCTTGGCAGAAAATAGCAATGGCATGTGGCCAAGAAAGCATATGAGGACATGGTAAATCTGATTTTCCTAAATTGAAAGAGAAAGGACAGGTAAAAAGGGAGATGGTAGCAGCAGCATCCTCAGCACCTGGCTCACAGCCAGACAACTGGGGCATGACTCCCAGAACCCATCTCTGTGAGTCCCAGGTAATTTGTAAAATGGGGTACCCCCTATCTCATAGGGCACAGGGTACCCCTTACTCTACAGTATCATCTGAGTCATGGTATCTTGCACAGTGCCTATAGTGAGTGCTCAATAAGTGATCTTTATTATTGTTAAAACCTAGGTTGACAAAAGATAGATGAATGCTCACAGAAATGGAGAATGTATTTCACTTCCTCCTCTCCCATTTTTCCTTGTTCTTCCTATGATTCTCTGCCATTTACTTAACTTAATAGTTTTGGGAAAAGAAGAGTCAAGGAAGGAGGAGCTAAAATAAAAGGTGGAAATTTAGTAAAGTGGATAAAAAGACAATAAAAAGAAGTAAAGGTAGAGGCTTGGGAAAATTTAGTCTTTCTGCACTGAGTCCTGAAAAAGTGAGAAACAAGCAAGAAGAAAATCAAGAAAGAAAGGAAAAAGGAAGTCAATGGAGTCTAAAGAAAGATATTTCGAAACAAGTTCTGTAGGTAGGCACTACAGAGGCAAAGGTCAAAGAAGCATGAATATGGTGTGGTCAATGGGATAAGCCAAGGTAAAATTAAACTTCACCTTGGTGAAATAAATGAAAAGGCTAAGGATGTTAGCCCGTAGGCCTCTGAAGGAATAGTTAAAACTAAACCTGAGGGGAGAGTCTGGGAAGATGGCAGAGTAGGAGGATCCTAAGCTCACTTTGTGTCCCATGGCTACACCCAGATAGCAGCCACATCAGCACAATGAATGCAGAAAATGCCAAAGAAAGATTAAATCATATTATGCATCTTTTCTGATTAAAATGGTATGAAACTAGAAATTAATCGCAAGAAAAAATGTGGAAAAAAACCACAAATACATGAAGGTTATATAACATGCTACTAAACAATGAATGAGTCAACCAAGAAATCAAAGAGGAAGTAAAAAAAAAAATACAGGGAGACAAATGAAAGTGAAAACACAACCATCCAAAATCTTTGGGATGGAGCAAAGCACTGAGGAGGGAAGTTTATAGCAATACAAGCCTACGTCAAGAAGCAAGAAAAATCTCAAATAAATAACCTAACCTTAGACCTAAAGAAGTTAGAAAAAGAACAAACAAAGCCCAAAGCCAATAGAAGAAAATACATTATAAAGACTAGGTCAGAAATAAATGAAATAAAGACTAAAAAAACAGCAGAATGGATCAATGAACCCGAGGCTAGTTATTTGAAAAGATCAACAAAACTGATAAACCATTACTCAGACTCATCAAAAATGAGAAGACACAAATCAAGTCAGAAATAAGAGGTGAAATAACAACAGACACCAGAGAAATACAAATGATCATAAGAGAATATTACCAAAAATTCTATGCCAACAACTGGGACAATGTAGAAGAAATGGATAAATTCCTAGAAACATATAATTTCCCAAAAGTAAATCAGGAAGAAATGGAAAATTTGAACAGACTGAACAGCAATGAAATTAAATCAGTAATAGAAAAATTCCCAACAAACAAAAGTCTCGGACCAGACAACTTCACAGGTGAATTCTATCAAACATTTAAAAAAGAGTTAATACCTTTTCTTCTCAAATTATTTCAAAAACTAGAAGAGGAAGGAATGCTTCCAAATTCATTCTATGAGTCCAGCATTACCCACATACCAAAACCAGATAAAGATACTACACGTAGGCCAATATCTCTGATGAACATCAATACAAGAATCCTCAACAAAATATTAGCAAACCAAATCCAACAGTACATCAAAAAAAATCACCACAATCAAGTGGAATTTATTCCTGGAATGCAAGGGTGGTTGAATATTATCAAGTCAATCAATGTGATATATTACATCAACAAGAGAAAGATAAAAAGTATATGATCATTTCAGTGGATGCATAAAAAGTGTTTGACAAAGTATAACATCCATTCATGATAAAAACTCTCAACAAAGTGGGTTTAGAGGGAACATACCTCTCTACATAATAAAGCCCAAATATGAAAAGCCCACATCTAACATTATACTCAATCATGAAAAACTGGGAACTTTTCCTCTAAGACCAGGAACAAGACAAGGATGTTCACTCTCACCAATTCTATTCAACATAGTACTGGAAGTCCTAGCCACAGCAATTGGACAAGGAAAAATAAATAAAAGGCATTCAAATTGGTAAGGAAACTTTCACTATTTGCAGATATCATGATACTATACACAGAAAATCTTGAAGACTCCACCAAAAGTCACAGCATACAAAATTAATATAAATAATATTTTTTTTTGCATTTCTATACACTAATAATAAAGAAGCAGAAAGAGAAATTAAGAAAACAATCCCATTTATAATTGCACCAAAAATAATAAAACACCCAGGAATAAACTTAACCAGGAAGGTGAAAGACTTGTCCTCTGAAAACTATGAAACACTGATCAAAGGAATTGAAGATGACACAAACAAGTGGTAAGATATTCCATATTCATGGAATGGGAGAACCAATATTGTTAAAATTTCCATTAATTTCCCCAAGCAATCTACAGATTTAATGCAATCCCTATGAAAATATCAACAACATTTTCCACAAAACTAGAACAAATAATCCTAAAATTTGTGTGGTACCACAAAAGACCCTGAATACCCATAGCAATCTTGAAAAAGAAGAAAAAAAATGGGGAGTATTGCAATCCCAGATCTCAAGATACACTACGCAGTTATGGTAATCAAAAGAGTATGGTACTGGCACAAAAACAGACACATAGATCAATGGAACAGAATAGAGAGCCCAGAAAAAACCTATGCTTTTATCCAATTAATCTACAACAAAGGAGGCAAGAATATACAAGGTGAAAATGATAGTCTCCTTAACAAATGGTGTTGGGAAAACTGGACAGCTATGTAATTAGTGATACACATGAAAAAGAATAATATTGGACCACTTCTTTACTCCAATGGACCACTTATTTATACTCCACAAAACTCAAAGTGGATTAAAGACTTAAATGTAAGACTTGAAAGCACAAAATTCCTAGAGGGAAAGAAAAAAAAAGGCAGAATCTCTTTGACATCAGCTATAGAAACATGTTTCTAGATATGTCTTCTTTGGCTAGGGAAACAAAAGCAAAATCAAACTATTGGGACTACACCAAAATAAAAAAGCTTTTGCACAGAGAAGGAAATCATCAACAAAACAAAAAGACAACCTACTGAATAATAGATGTTTGCAAATGATACACCAAAAAAAGAGTTAACATTCAAAATATGTAAAGAACCTACACAATCCAACACCAAAACCCCCAAATAATCCAAGTAAAAATGAGCAGAGGACATTTTTCCAAAGTAGACATACAGATGGTCAACAGACACATGAAAAGATGCTCAACATCACTAATTATCAAGAAAATGTAAATCAATACCATAATGAAATATCACCTCACACCTGTCAGAATGGCTAAAATGAAACACACAAGAAGTAACAAGTGTTGATGAAGATGTAAAGAAAAAGGAACCCTCTTCCTGCACTGTTGGTAAGAATGTAAGCTGGTGCACCCACTGTGAAAAATAGTATGGATGTTCCTCCAAAAATTAAAAGCAGAATTACCATAAGATTTAGTAATTCCACTACTGGGTATTTATCCAAAGAAAACAAAAACATTAATTCAAAAAGATACATGAACCACTATGTTCACTGCTGCATTATGTACAATAGCCAACATATGGAAGCAACCCAAGTGTCCACCCATAGATGAATGGAAAAAGAAGGTGTGATACACACACACACACACACGAATATTACTCAGCCATAAAAAATAATTAAATCTTACCATTTGTAACAACATGAATGAACCTATAGGGTACAATGCTAAGTGAAGTAAGTCAGTCAAAGAAAAATACCATATGATTTCACTCATATGTAGAATGTAAGAAACAAAACAAAGGAACAAAGGGGAAAAAAGAGACAAACCAGAAAACAGACTCTTAACTACAGAGAACAAACTGGTGATTGCCAAAGGAGAGGTGGGTGGAGGAATGGGTAAAATAGGTGAAGGGGATTACGAGTACACTTATCATGGTGAGCAGTGAATAATGCATTGAATTTTTGAATCATTATATTGTACACATGAAACTAATATAACACTCTATGTTAATTATAGTTGAATTAAAAAAGTAAGATATGAACATTGGGGTACAAGTGCCCCTATGCATCAGTACTCCTGTATCCCTTGGATAAATTCCTAGCAGTGCTATTGCTGGGTCATAGGGTAGGTCTATTTTTAATTTTCTGAGGAACCTCCACACTGCTTTCCAGAGCGGCTGCACCAATTTGCATTCCCACCAACAGTGCAAGAGGGTTCCCGTTTCTCCACATCCTCTCCAGCATCTATAGTCTCCTGATTTGTTCATTTTGGCCACTCTGACTGGCGTGAGGTGATACCTGAGTGTGGTTTTGATTTGTATTTCCCTGATAAGGAGCGACCCTGAACATCTTTTCATGTGCCTGTTGGCCATCTGGATGTGTTCTTTAGAGAAGTGTCTATTCATGTTTTCTGCCCATTTCTTCACTGGGTTATTTGTTTTTCGGGTGTGGAGTTTGGTGAGCTCTTTGTAGATTTTAGATACTAGCCCTTTGTCCGATATGTCATTTGCAAATATCTTTTCCCATTCCGTTGGTTGCCTTTTAGTTTTGTTGGTTGTTTCCTTTGCTGTGCAGAAGCTTTTTATCTTCATAAGGTCCCAGTAATTCACTTTTGCTTTTAATTCCCTTGCCTTTGGGGATGTGTCGAGTAAGAGATTGCTACGGCTGAGGTCAGAGAGATCTTTTCCTGCTTTCTCCTCTAAGGTTCTGATGGTTTCCTGTCTCACATTTAGGTCCTTTATCCATTTTGAGTTTATTTTTGTAAATGGTGTGAGAAAGTGGTCTAGTTTCAACCTTCTGCATGTTGCTGTCCAGTTCTCCCAGCACCATTTGTTAAAGAGGCTGTCTTTTTTCCATTGGATGTTCTTTCCTGCTTTGTCAAAGATGAGTTGGCCATACGTTTGTGGGTCTAGTTCTGGGGTTTCTATTCTATTCCATTGGTCTGTGTGTCTGTTTTTGTGCCAATACCATGCTGTCTTGATAGCAGCACTCTCAACAATAGCCAAATTATGGAAAGAGCCTAAATGTCCATCAACTGATGAATGGATAAAGAAATTGTGGTATATATACACAATGGAGTACTATGTGGCAATGAGAAAAAATGAAATATGGCCCTTTGTAGCAACGTGGATGGAACTGGAGAGTGTAATGCTAAGTGAAATAAGCCATACAGAGAAAGACAGATACCATATGGTTTCACTCTTATGTGGATCCTGAGAAACTTAACAGGAACCCATGGGGGAGGGGAAGGAAAAAAAAAAAAAAAGAGGTTAGAGTGGGAGAGAGCCAAAGCATAAGAGACTGTTAAAAACTGAGAACAAACTGAGGGTTGATGGGGGGTGGGAGGGAGGGGAGGGTGGGTGATGGGTATTGAGGAGGGCACCTTTTGGGATGAGCACTGGGTGTTGTATGGAAACCAATTTGTCAATAAATTTCATAAAAAAAAAAAAAAAAAAAGTAAGATAAAATGGGGCTCCTGGGTGGCTCAGTTGGTTAAGCCTCTGACTTCGGCTCAGGTCATGATCTCGTGGTTTATAGGTTCGAGCCCCATGTCGGGCTCTGCACTGACAGCTCAGAGCCTAGAGCCTGCTTTGAATTCTATGTCTCCCTCTCTCTCCCCCCTCCCCCCTCACGCTCTGTCTCTCCTTCAAAAATAAATAAACATAAGAAAAAAATTTTAAAAAAAGTAAGATAAAATAACAGCAAAAAGAAAAAAAAAAACCTGATATAGGACCTTGGAGCAAAATATTTAATGGCTGGAGAGAAAACCAAGATGATTACATATTAAATATGCATATATTTCCATATTCTCCCATCCCTCAAAGAAAAAATAACAAAATAAAAAAGATGAAGTGTTATTCACTATAATAATGATCACTTTGGTGTTTACTCTTTGCCAACCACTGTTTGAAGTACTTAACAAGTATTAGTTATTTAATCTCCACTGCAACTCTGTGAGGAAAATATATTTATTATCATCATTTTACCAATAAGGAGACTGAGGCACAGAGAGTTTAACTTGCTCAATATCTCACAGCTTGGAGGTAGGTCGCCAGTATGCTAAACTGCTTCCCACAATTATCTGAGCCTGGTTACAAACTGGGTAGAGTCATCCTCTCATGGAATGAGTTTAGGGCCACTTACAATAAGACCACAAATCATTACTGTGAAGAAGATGATAATTTTAGTTTGATAGTAGATAATCCTTTAAAAAAATCCCACATAGTTGGGGCACCTGGATGGCTCAGTAGGTTATGTGTTGACTTCAGCTCAGGTCATGATCTCATGGTTTGTGGGATTGAGCCCCATGTTGGGCTCTGTGCTGACAGCTCAGAGCCTGGAGCCTGCCTCAGATTCTGTCTTCCTCTCTCTCTCAGCCCCTCTCCTGCTTGCACTCTGTCTCTCTCTCTCAAAAATAAATAAACATTAAAAAATTTAAGAAAAAAATCACACATAGTTACCAATCCGGTTTGAGAGACACATAATGTGAAAAAGCTGCAAATGGATGTGAGTGGCCAACAGGAAGATTAAAAAGGAAATAAAAGGTCATAAATCCAGGGAGCAAAATATATCAAAAGGCCACTTTTGGTAATATTGAAGGCAGAAATCCCTTGATAAATATTCATACAATGGACCATAATGCTAGGTAGACATGAGACCCTGGGACCTGCTGGCAGCATGGCATGGTACTGTAATCATGCACTGGTGTGCAGGGTAATCTTGCATGTCTTTATGCTATTTGTCTTTTCCTAGGAACTGTACCAAAAAAAGTAATACTGGATTTTTGGTAAACATGTGGTACAAGAATCTAAGATACCATTATTGTAAAATATATTTATATTATAAAAAAAATTTAGGGGGAAAAATAGACCTTGCTGGTTTATAATTAATGAAAACATGGGTGTTTACAAAGGCAAAGAAGATCTAGTCTTCCACAAACCCCAGTAACTGATGTTAAAGAACACGGAATGCTGTAGAAGGGTAGAAGATGATTCTAGAATCCAACAGTTGTGACTCTCCCACAGTACGGTCACCTGTTTGGTTTTCTTTGACAGGGCAGGAACTGGAGCTGTCTCCTGCTGCATCATTTCTGTGTCTCCTCTTCCTTCACCATCTGATGCCTCTAGGAAATATAAAGTTTAACAATTATAATAGCATCTCTCTCTCTCTCTCTCTCTTTCCCATTGCTAGTGCAATCTTGGTACTCCCTTTCTAGAAGTTTCTATCCTTGACTCAATAATTCTAAGAAGCTGAATTCAAGGAAATGATCCAAAATGTAGAGATTTAAACACCAAGATATCAGTCTTTTCTATAAAACTGCAAAAGTGCAGATTATCCAGATGCCTAAGATTTGAAAATGTTTACTTATGGAGCACTTATACTGATCTTACAGATATTAAACTTGTCATATTCAGATAAGAAAGTTGCTGTTTGGAGGGGTAAAGCAATTTGCCCCAGGTCACACACCCAGATCTATTTGAGTCCAAAGTCTTCTCTGCAAGCGATATTGCCTGCCCTGAAAACCAGCAGCTCTAGATACCTCGGCACTGGCCCTGGGGGAATGTTAAGAGACTGTGACAAAAGGATTATAGACCATGAGAAATACTTATTTTGAATATTTTAAATCTTTTGACAATGGAAAAAATTAATTCTTACTCTAAGAGTCATGAAAAATGTAAGTTTTAACAGTTTCCCTGTTTATAAAGCTCTACTGAAGAAACACAGCAACTATAAATTTCTCATTTCCCACAATGCCATACTGCATTCCAGATTTTAGCAGTTGCTCCCTTTAAACACATTTTTTGAATCTTTGAAAGGTTTTACTCACTTTCTTTGAATTTCTCTATGTATCTCAAAGTCAAGCCAAAATGTGAATTTGTGAGCAACCTTGGTTAGAATTCATATTTAAGTTCAAATTAACCAATCTGGTAGTCCTAAGCTTTTAAATGTTTGCATATTATGGTGGTTAGTTTCCTATGATAACTTGATTGGGCCATGGGGTATCCAGATATTTGGTCAAACATTATTCTGGGTGTTTCTATGAGGGTTTTTGGGATGAGATTAATCTTTGAATGGTAGACTGAATAAAGCAGATTGCCTTCCCTAATGTGGGTGGGCCTCATTAGATGAAGGCCTGAGTAGAACAAAAAGGCTGACCTTCTGCTAAGTAAGAATTTTTTCTGCCTTTGGACTTGAACTGAAGTATCAGTTCCTTCTGCATCTAGAGCCTGTCAGCTTTCAGACTAGAACTACACCATCAGCTCTCTTAGTTCTCAGGCCTTCTGACCAGGATTGGAACCTGGGTTCCAGCTGGCCACTTCACAGTACAGATGTTGGGACTTGCTGGCCTCAACGACTGCACAGGTCAATTTCTTATTTTACATATGGACAGATATACATAGAAAAAGATACAGATATAGATCTCCTATTGGTTCTGTTTTTACAGAGAAGTGAAGACACATATTTCTAATTAGCTGTATAGCATGAAAAAAAGGATTCTACCCATAGACTATTAGCAGGTAGAAGATTAATAGGGCTTCTAAATGAGTGATTACGTTGGCATTAATAGCATTTATAGAACTTCTACTTCATTTATAGAACTTCTGCTTCTGGAAAGATAGTAATAGTAGGAGTAGTAGTATTTTTTCCTCTTCCTCCTGCTAAGTACATCTAAAACTCCTGGACATTATATATAAAACAAACATAGAAAGCCTAAACGTAGAGAGAAGAAGGCACTTTGGGACTTTGGGGTATAAATGACATCACAGTAGTTAGTTTTCTGGGTTTTCTTTTTGCCTCATTATCTCAGGCTTGGAGCTAAATAAGCCAGCAACTTGGAAATGCCAATGGGAGCAGACAAAAAAAGCCCTACGAAACATCTGTTCTATTTAACAAAATGACCAGGAAAAAGACAACACAGTAAGATGGAAAATGTTTAGACAATAACTATTTGACTCCAAACACCACCAAAAAAAACCAACCAAACAAACAAAAAAACCAAACTGGCTCCGCCCACATCAGCAAAGGCTGAGTGGGGAGCCTAGACTTTCACTCTTGCCAAGCTGTAATGAGGTACCCCAACACCTCCTCCACTTTCCACCAGGGTGTTATCAGAGATGGTCAAGCAGGGAATGAAACCCCAAAGGGATTTTCATCCCTTAAGGGTAGTAACAAACCCCTGTTCCCTCCTCCCATCACTACCACCACCATTGCAGTATCAATAGAGACCATATTGTGAGCCTTGAATTCCACTTCCTCTGGGCAGTAATGAAGTGCACCTCTCCCTCCCCACTAGGATGGTATTAGAGGAGGCCTGGTAAAGTGTCAGCACTTTCCATATGGCAAAGTGGTAACAAGGTCACACTCACCCTAGTGGTTTTAACAACCACTAAAAAAGCTATACAAAGGGATACACTCAAAAACACATAAATAAATAAAAATAGAATTTTGAAAATGTTCAAGGAACAAAAAGGAAAGAGAAAATAGAGAAACTAAAAACAGCAAACAGATAAAAAAACAGAATAAAATGGAAGATTTAATCCTTACATATCAATAATTACATAAATGTAAATGGCCTAAAAATGCAAATTTAGAGATCGACAAAATAGATTAAAAAATATGCCATTTACAAGAAACTTTCCTCAAATGTAATAAGATATACAAGTTGAAAGCAAAATGATGGGGAAAATGTAACATAGAAATACTGATTAAAAGAAAGCAGAGTGGCTATATTAATATCAGATGAGTGGCTTCAGCGTAAAGAAAATTATCACAGAAAGAGAAAAATTACCATTCTGTAATGATAAAAGTGTGGCTGTATCAAGGAGATAAAGCAATCCTTAATGTGTATGCACCACATGCAGGAAGGAAACACAGGAAGGAAAAACTGAGAGAAATGAAAGAAGAAATAGACAAAAGTACAGTTCAGTGGCAAACTTCAAGAGTTCTCTTTCAAAAACTGAGTGAATTACTAAACATAAAATCAGCAAGAATATAGAAGAATGAAGTGACAACAATTAACCAATAGGATCTGATCAACATTTGTACTCAATACTCCACTCAACAGAACATAGTCTTTTCAAGTGTTGTGGAACATAGCCTAAGATACAGCATATTCTAGGCCATAAGACATCAACAAATTTAAAAGGAATTGATAAACACCATGTATAAAAGACTTACAGTAAACATTATACTTCATAATGAAAGGCAGAATGCTTTCTCCCTGATTGGGAACAAGGCATAGATGTCTGTTCTGACCGGAATTATTCAACATAGTGCTAGAACTTTTCATCAGTGCAAAAAGGCAAGAAAGGAAAGGAAAGGCATATACGTCAGAAAGGAAGACATCAAACTGCCCCCATTTGCAAATGACATGATTGTTTACATAGAAAATCCCAAGAAATCTAAAAAAAGTCTACCCCCCAACTCCCAAACCGTGCTAGAAGTAATAAGTGAGTTTAGCTAAGCTGTAGAATAAAAGATAAACATGTACAAATTTTATTTCTATATATTAAGCAACAAACATGAACACAAAAATTAAAAATACAATGCCATTTACAATTGCTGAAAAAAACTTAAAATACTTAGGTGTAAATTTAACAGAACATGTACGGGACATGCATGCTTAAGACTACAAAACACCAATGGAAGAAATCAAAGAAGACCTAAATAGAGGTGCCTGGGTGGCTCAGTCAGTTAAGCATCTGACTCTTGATTTTGCCTCAGGCCATGATCTCATGGTTCATGGGATGGAACCCACCATCAGGCTCTGCACTGTCAGCAGAACCTGCTTGGAATTCTCTCTCCCTCTCTCTCTGAAATCAAGAGTTGGATGTTCAACAGACTGAGCCACGCAGGCACCCCTACCCAATTGATTTTTAACAGCAGCAATTCAAGAGAGGAAAAGTAACCTTTTCAACAAATTGGGGAAAAAAAACATAGGCAAAAAAATGAAGACTTACCTAAGTTTTACACCTTATACAAAATTTACCTCAAAAATGGATCACAAATTTAAAGGTAAAATGTAAAACTATAAAACCTTTAGAAAAAAAGGAAAAATCTTTAGGATCTAGGGTTAGGCAAAGTTCTTAGTTTTGACACTGAAAGTACAATCAATAAAAGGGACAATAAATAAGTTAGACTTTACCAAAATCGAAAACGTCTGCTTGGCAAAGACCATGTTAAGGGGGTAGAAAAACAGGGTACCGAGTGGGAGAAATATTTGCAAACCACATGTCTAACAAAGGACAGACCAGTATCTAGACAAAATAAAGAATTCTCAAAATTGGACACTAAAAAAACTAGGCAACAGAATTAGGAAATGGCAAAAGACATGAACAGACATTTCACTGAAAAGTAAATAAGTACAGGAAGATATGTTCCATATCATTAACCACTACAGAAATGCTAATTAAAGCCACAAAATATCAGTACAAATCTACCAATGGCTAACATTAAAAACAGCGTCAACACCAAATGCTGATGAGGATGTGGAGAAACTGGATTTTCATTCACTGCAAGTGGGAATGGAAAATAGTACAGCCACTTCATTCCGCAAATGGAAAAAAGTTTGGCAGTTCCTTAAACATACAGGGGTCTGGGTTTCTCTGTTGGTTAAGTATCCGACTCTTGATTTTGCTTCAGGTTACAATCTCCCAGTTGTGAAATGGAGCCTCATCTCCCATGTGAAATGGAGCCCATGAATCCCCCCCTGCTTGGGATTCTTCTCCCCCTGTCTCTCTCTCTGTGCTTCCCCCACTTGAGCTCTATCAACAACAACCAAAAACATGAGACATGCAACTACTATACAACACAGCAATTGCACTCCTGGGCACTTATCCCAGAGAAACAAAAACTTAAGTTTAAACAACAAATTGTCCAGAAATGTTACAGCAACTTTATTTATTATTTATAATAGCCCCAAACTAGAAAAAACCCAGATGTCCGTCAATAGATGACTGGTTAGACAAACTGTGATATATGCATACTATAGAATACTAATCAACAATAAAAAGAAATAAACTATTAATACATAAAACCTAAGATAAATTTCCAGAGAATTATGCTTACTGAAAAAAGCCAAGCCCCAAAGGTTACACACTGTGTGATTCCATGTATACATCATTCTCGAAATGACAAAATTCTAGAAATGGAGAACAGAATAGTGGTCTCAAGGAGTTAAGGAAGGAGTAGGGTTGGGGGGATTAGGTATGGTTACAAGAGAGCAACAAAAGAAGGATTCTTGTGGGGATGGAAATGTTCTGTATCTCAACTGAATCAGTCTCAAAATCTTTGTTGTTACCATTTACATATACATATAGCTTTGCAATTTGTTACTATTGGGGGAATCTGGGTAAAGGGTATATGTGATCTCTCTGTATACTGTTTCCTACAATTACATGTGGATCTATGATGATTTCACAATTAAAAAGTTTAATTTAAAAAGTGTTTAAAGGAAATATACCTTCTTCTTCAGGAAGCCCAAAATTATTATGCTGCAAAGGCAACAGGTGTGTGGTACCAGAGTCCCATCCTGCTGCTGGGCTACCCCTGTCACTGCTGTCCTGATTAGGAGAGCCAGAAAAGCAGCAGAATTCAGAAATAAATTCAACCCAGGGAGGCCATGATGAGTCTTCAGAAATAAAAGCCTCCAGGGTAAGGTTGCCACAATAAATACAAAAATATAAAAATTATTGAAAAATTTTTTTAGTATAAGTATGTCCCAAATATTATATGGGAATATCTATATGGTATTAAAAATTATTCATCATTTATCTGAAAGTTGAATTTAAAGAGGAGCCATGTATTTTTATTTGCTAAATCTGGTAACCCTACCTGGGGAATTTCTTTCCCCATCAAAGCCACCTTTAGTGCTGTGAAATTTCTCATACTGGCTTCCCTTCACAGATCCTCCTTTCTCTTAACATCCTCCAACCCATCTTCATCTGGGATCTTTCAGGGAAGCCTTGGCTGACCACACAGCCCTCCTTCTTTCTGTTGTCTCTGTACTTCTAAACTTACCTTATAAATCAGCATATAATTTTATCCTTGTATATAGTGTGCTCCTATTGCATAAATGTTAGGCTTTCTCTCTGCTGACCCATAAATACTGTGAGGGTATCCATTAGTGTCCCAAGTATTTAGCCCAGTATTGATCAAAAGTAATGTGGCACCTGGGTGGCACAGTCAGTTGAACATCCCACTCTTGATTTCAGTTCACGTCATGATCTCATGGTTCGTGCTGACAGCTTGGAGCCTGCTTGGGATTCTCTCTCTTCCTCTCTCTCTCTCCTCCTCCCCCAACCTGTGCATATGCAAGCTCTCTCTCCCAAAATAAATAAACTTAAAAAAAAGGAAAAAGCACTCCCCCATACCTATTGCTTCATTTGTATTTCTATTATAAAAGTAATATACGTTCTACATGTAAAACATCAGACCACCTACACAAATCTTCCTTTATTAACTTTAAAAGCCATTTCAAGATAAAGTGGATAAAATGCAAATAAGTAAATAAATGTCAGAATCAAACACCAAAACTTTTAAAATTCATATAATGCTTTAAAAAATTTTTCTGGGGGTGCCTGGGTGGCATAGTTAAGCGTCCGACTCTTGATTTCGGCTAAGGTCATCATTTCACTGTTCATGAGTTCGAGCCCCACTTTGGGCTCTGCACTGATGGCAAGGAGCCTGCTTGGAATTCTCTCTCTCCTTCTCTCTGCTCCTTGCCTGCTTGTTCTCTCTCTCTCAACATAAATAAATAAACTTTAAAAAATTAAAAATCTGAATTCTGTATTCCTCCATTGCCCAGAATCGGATAACTGAAGAATACAGTCTGTATTTTAAGAAGTCTAGTTGAAAATAACACATTTTTAAAGGTATGTGACTCTTATGCAACAAAAACCCATGAGAAATATTTAAAATACCTTGTTAACCAAATGCTCTAAATCTGAGTTACTTTCTGAGCCAAAAAATTATTTCATCTGAAACCTTTTAACATATAAAATGAGATCATCTCATGTCACTGTAGGTTGAATAAATTAGTTGTTTCTTTAGTCTGCAATGTTTTTTGGTTCCAAAAGAGAAAACTGCTTTTCTGAAATAAAGATGCTAGCTCTGTGATTTCCATTAAGAGAGTATTAAAAGAAAAGTATGGGACCCAACCTAGCCAGCCTGGTTCCAGCTCCCAGCTTCCTCTAGAACTGCTGGCCTTTGAGGAGGTTAGGCCAGGTCTCTGCTAATTAGTCCCAGTGTCTGACTGGGCCTCTCGAGTGGAGTCAACAAGATGGGGCAGCTGCATTTCCTTCTCCCTGAGAGTATACTGGAAAGAAAGAGGAAAGAAAGAAGAAAGAAAGAAAGAAAGGAAGGGAGAAAAGAAAGAAAGAAAGAAAGTAAGAAAGAAAAGAAAGAAGAAAAAGAAAGAAAGAAAGAAAGAAAGAAAGAAAGAAAGAAAGAGAAAGGAAGGAAGGAAGGAAGGAAGGAAGGAAGGAAAAAAGATACCACTAGATGGAACTGGTTGAATTCTTCCAATACAGGAGTCAAGTATACTGTCCCTTTCCAACCCAAGGCAAAAAGGGTATGCAAAATTAAAAAGTTGTACATATTTTCTCTTTCCCTCAGAGATTGCAGACCATGGCACAAACACACCTGTAGCACCCTTCCCTAGAACTATAGGGAAAGTAGAGGAGAAACCAGGTATGGGATGTATGAAACCAAAAACTAGTCAGTGGAAAATCCTTCCAATTATCAAAAATATAAAACTCTAAGAGAATTAGGTTCCCATTTTTGTCTATTCAAAATGAAAGGCCTTTCCTGTAGGAACACAGTAGATGGTACATTTTATATAGTTTTCAAGAAACCATATATATTTTGTTCTTATTTGATGGGGATGAGTAAAATGAAAACTTTCAGAATTCTTGTGTTTACAGCAGTACTGTTGTTATTTCTTATTTAAAACAACTACTTTCATACCTAATTTTATATCAGTAATTTTATATTCTTTTTCTAAGAGAGGGCCCCTTATATTGAAAAGCTCAGGTCTCACAGGGTGCCTTGGTGGCTCAGTCAGTTAAGTGTCTGACTTTGGCTCAGGTCATGATCTCACAGTTCATGAGTTCGAACCTGGCATCAGGCTCTCTGCTATCAGTATAGAGCCTGCTTTGGATCCTCTCTTCCCCTCTCTCTCTGCCCCACCCCAGCTCGTGCTCTCTCTCCCTCTCTCTCTCAAAAATAAATATTAAAAAAAAAAAAAAAAAAAAAAAGCAGCCCAGGTCTCATAAAAACCTTGATGTGCACTGGCTAATAACCTGCTGAACTCCACTAGTTCTCAGTTTCTCAACAAAACAAACTACTAAAACACACAACAGTAATGGATAAATTTCAAAGGCATGATGCTAAGTTAAAGACACACAAGATTCAAGAGGATACATAATGTGTGATTCCATTTATTTAACATTCTGGAAAAGGCAAATTATAGGGACAAAAACCAAATGAGTAGTTACTGGGGACAGATACGGAAGACTTCTCAGGGATGACAGAAATGTATCTTAACTGTGTTGGTGGTTACACCACTGTATTCACCTGTCAAAATTCACTGAACTGCACACAAAAAGGGTAATTATACTCAATGTAAATTAATCCTCAAGCAACCCAACTTTAAAAAATAATAGACCCTAACTTTCATTAAACAATATGTAACACTTATGCAATGTCACACAACTAATATTGTGACAGAGCTGGGATTTAAATCCAAGAGTCCATGATTTTAACAGCCACAGTAATTTTGCCTGAAGAGATGCTGCTTACAGTTTAATGATGTTTCCTTCTACTCCTTGATTACTAAGAGTTTGTTGTGTTTTTTTAAATGTTTATTTGTTTTTGAGAGAGAGAAGGGGAAGGAGCAGAGAGACAGGGACAGAAGATCTCAAGGGGGCTCTGCACTGACAGCAGCAAGCCTGAGGTGGGGCTTGAACTCACCAACCATGAGATCATGATCTGAGCTGACGCTCAACTGACTGAGCCACCCAGGCGCCTCAAGTTAGTTACTTATTTTTGAGACACAGAGAGAGTGTAAGCAGGGCAGAGGGGGAGAGGGAGAGAGAAAGAATCTCAAGCAGGCTCCTCGCTCAGCACAGAGCCTAATGTGGGGCTCAATCCCACGACTCTGGGATCATGACCTGAACTGAAATCAAAAGTCAGATGCTCAACCAGCTGAGCCACCCAGGCGCCCTTTTTCTATTTCATTCAGCTTTGGTAAGTGACATTTTTCTAGGCAATTGGAGATTTTATCCAACTGATCAAATTTATTGGACTTGATCACTGTATGTAGCTATGTTTCCTTTTTTGTTTCTCCCTTTTTTTTTATTTGTACCTTATTTTTTCTTGTTCAATTTTGGAGAGGTCTTTAAAAAACAATAACAACCAGGTTCTGTATTTATAGATGTTTTCTATTATATTTCTGATTTTTACCACACTAATGTTCTTTACTTTCTTTGGGTTTACTTTACTAATTTTCTCACTTTTGTACCTGGATAGCTAGCCCACTAAGTTTTTCTTTTTCTGATGTAAGCATTAGGCTATATATATTCTCTAAATATAACTGAAGTTGAATACCATAGGTTTTAATGTTATAGCATTTTCATAATCACTTAATTCTAAATAGTTTTAAAGTTCCATAACAATTTTTCGTTGATGAGTTATCTGGAAGTGTATTTTTAAATTTCCAAAACAGATTTTTTTTCATTATCTTTTTTCAGTATTGTGGTTAGAAAAGTGGTTTGCATATTAATTATTTGATATTTGTTAAGACTTACTTTATTTTCTAGCACAGGGACCACCGAACTTTTTAGGTAAAGGGCCATACAGCAAATAGGTGGAGTGTATGGAGAGCCATAAGCTCTCTGTGAGTAACTACTCAAATCGCTGTTGGGCAAAAGCAGCCCTAGACACTGTATAAATGAATGGGCATGGCTGTGTTCTGATACACTGTATTTACAGAAACACATCCTGGCTGAATTGGGTTCATAGGCCACAGTTTGCCAGGCCCTGGCCTAGTCCGTAAACAATTAAAAAATGTGTCAGTGTTTTTGAATAAAATGTATAATTTCTAATTGTTAGGTGCAGAGTTCTACATATGGTCATAGATAAACTTGTTAATTATGTTTTTTTTTCAAGTTATGTTTTTTAAATCCATTATATGTGTATAAATTTTTTAAATATATTTTTCTTAAGTTTACTTATTTACTTTGATAGAGAGAGACAGACAGACTGTGAGTGGGGGAGGGGCAGAGAGAGGCGGGGACAGAGGATCTGAAGAAGCGGACTCAGCAGAGATCCTGATGTGGGGCTTGAACTCACAAACCATGAGATCATGACCTGAGCCGAAGTCAGATTCTTAACCGACTGAGCCACCCAGGTGCCTCTATGTGTAGAAAATTTTTATGTCTTATTTATCAATGACTGACATATGCATTAACATCTTCCACTCTCATTTTGAATTAGTCCATGTTTTCTAGCTATTCTACCAATTTTTATTTACACATCTCGTAAGTATATTAGGTGTGTGCAAATTCAGAATCGTTACAGCTTCTTATTGGTTGAATTGTTCCTTTTATCACTATGTTGTGACTCAGTTTTTAAAAATCCATCTTGTTTAATTTAGTTTAATTTCACTTGTTTGAGGGGGGTGCTCTATATTTCTAGAGGGGTCAGCTGTTCTCTGGGAAATCTAACTATACATGCTGACAACGAATACTGGGGACACAGCTGTACTTCAACAGTCTAAAATGTTTTGCTAAAATTACTCATCCCTAAGAGCCAGAATGTTTTATTTGGCCAGGAGAAGGAGGACTGGGAACTATTCTTCAAGAACCTTGTTCCCAGCTCATTAAGGGACTCCCACCAGCATCACTGAGAAAGAACACAGTTCCCACATCCAAATAACATGACCCTGTGAAAAGAGAACTCAGTGAAGGCCCTAAAGGCCATACTGGCAAAACAGAAGCCAGGGGAGGTGAGGGGGAGAGAAGAGGAGGGGAGGGGAAGGGAAGGACAAACAGTGAAAAGCACATCCAATGAAAGAAAGGGCTCTCAATTCTGACTCCACTTATACCAACAGTCGTCATGCTCCATCCTTTATTGCTTTGTATACTTTTCAAAAAATTACTCATGCCTGAAAAATAAATACTTATCATCAAGGAGGCCACATCAGAAAATAATTATACTGTCTGTAAGTGTATCTCTCATTTACTCCAACTGTCCAGAATGCCAGCCCTCCCTTTGTCCTTGTTATCTCTGCTTTTCTATCAAAATCTTACCCCTGTCCTCCAAAATTCATCCTCTGAAAGTAAAAACAAGACTATTTTAGGGCTCTAATCTAGCAAGTAGTTGCAATTTTAACTGAGAAGGAAAATGTGGGGCAAAGGAGAACAGAATGAAGAATTCAGTGGTAGGCTGCAGAAGGAGCAGGAAACCCAAGTCTGTGGCGCCCAATCCAGGGCCCTTGGTCGCTTTGGGAGGGGCTGCTCAGAGAAGCTCCGGCAGGTTCAGCCTTTAGGTCCTGGTCTTTTCTGGCCATCCAGTCCCAGGTCCAGGTGCAGGGACACTGGCCGCTCAAAGTCTCCCACAGGTCTGTACTGGCTTTATGTTTTACCTGGCATATGCCTCTCCAGTTTCGTTCTGTTTTTCCTAGCTACCGTCTTTCCTTTTTGCCTTCTCACTTTCATATACTGCAAGAAGGTGGCCACGATTTACCCTTTTCTTCTCTCAGGTTCTTTTCCTTCTCTCCAAAAGATTCCACAAATGTTTAGAAACAAATGTTTCTAAATGTAAGTCCCTGTGAGTTGGCTCTATCAGAAGTTTTCTTGTCATTCTGCACTGGAAGGAGGAATGTGGGAGGGGGGTCCCTTTTCCCCTTTCATTTTGCCATATCTGGTGGCAACTGCTACAAGCCTCCTCTACATTCCAGTAATGTATTGTTTTCATAGCTGAAGATGTCCCTAGCAACAGATCCAAGCTCTGCTTACAAAATTTGTTGCCAGTTCACACAGAAAATTTTAGAGTTAGAAAATTTGGAATGGGTTCTGAAACTCTGAAAGAAAAAGTAGAGAAAAAGTACTTTACCCTGAAAGAAAATTACTAAGACCAATAAGGTCCTCTCAAAAATGTATAAGAAAAAAATGTTTCACTTTCTCTTTGTGGAGATCTTAAATGTTACCAAGTTTCTGTTACCATTTCCATGCCAGCAGAACTAAATTTTAAAGGTTATTTTTAAAAATTTTTACTGGTCCAGGTTAGTAAGCCTTCCCTCGCCTCCCCCCTCCCCTCCTCTTCTTCCCCTTCCCTTCTCCTCACCCTCCCTCCTCTCCCTTCCCGTCCCTATCCCTTCCTTCCCTTCCCTTCCCTTCCCTTCCCTTCCCTTCCCTCCCCCCCCTCCCCTCCCCTGCCCTCCCTTCTGCACACAGGGTTCCTCAGTAACCACCAGCCCACGTCAGGCGCAAAGCATTCAGAGCCACCAGAACTTGACCTTTTGTGTGAACTCTCAGACTGAAGCCTGGCCACAGTGACAGAGAAAGGGACCTTTAAGGTAAAAAATCAGGATGCCACAGGACCTTTCCTACCTTTAAATTACAAAAACCGCAGTGAAGGATTATGCAGATATCAGAGGACAACTCTGCAGGCAGAATAGCTACCTGCCTGTTGTCTGTCCATCAATAAGGCATTTAAAAAATCTCATTTTCTTTTAACTTAAGGAAAAAACTAGTTAAGTCAGCTTGGGCAAGATGACCTAACGTTAGTCTTGAATGTTAGAGCTCCTCTTTCTTCTAATTTAAATGTTAGTACATTTATATGTTTGGGGGGGTGGTTTTCAAACTATGAGTAATTTCAATTTAATCTTTTTCTGGTCAACTTTTGTAGCCAGAGTTAGGTAAGTAGAACCATGGGTACTGGCAGTGGCATTCTGGGTCTTAATAGAATTATTACGTTTATTGGATGAGCATGTTTGATACATTGGGAAGCACTGTTATATAAATCCTCAGTTCCTGGAATAGAAGCTAAAAATAAAGTAACTCTTACATAGTCCTTATTTTGTGCAAGACACTGCTGTAAATGCTCTGCAAACATTAACTCATTGAATCTGCATATCAACCTTATGGGATGGGTGCTGTTATTATCATCTTTTACAGAGGTGGAAACTGAGGCACTTGCCCAAGGTTAAAGACAGAGCCAGGATTTGGATCTAGGCAGTCCTAAATTCAGAGTCTGCTCCTTATGCAATACTGCTCCTCTAACTTGAAAAGCAAACTTAGTAGCTTTCTGGTGGTATTAGTCTCTCAGTAGGGTATTGGATTCCATGGGGCTTTGTGGGTAAAGCCCAGTTTAACATAATGTTTTATGTTCTTAAAATTTGCACACACTCATCTAACCGGGGCAGAAGCTGAGGCATGTAGTGAGCAACTCCGCTTCTCCAAAATAAAACCAATACCAGAAATACCCAATTAGTATAGATTATCTGTCAGTAACTTTCCCTCACCATCTCTGCTTCTAGCCTACATTTGAGCTGGGGAGAAATATATCCTGGTTTGCCTAGGCTACTTCTGGTTTATTCTTTTCTTTCCCACTTCCCTTCTGGTTCAGTATCTGTCTTATTGCAGGGATTCTTTAATATATTAGTATGCATTACTATTCTCCAAGTGTGGGAATGGAAATGAGGTCATCCTTAGGCTTATTTCACCCCTGAACTCTGCTCTTTGCAGCACAACTGTTAATAGCTCCCAGAACAGTGCACTGCACATTTTGGGAAGCATCACTGTAAAGGAGTGATGGAAGAGGTCCTAGAAAGCTTACACTCTAGTTCCAACTTTTGTGATCTTGGGAAAATCACTTACTTTATGCCAGTTTTCTCATTTGTAGACTGATGAAGTCATACTGCTGTGATTTATGATTCTCCTCTGGTTCAGGCCAATTTCTATTACGAATGCTATATACCCTGGACATGTCAAAATTTCCAGAGTGAGGTAGAATGTTGAAGTATAGAGGGATAGGGTAACATTTAAAAAAATATAGGTGAACATGGCTTGTTATATGGGTATGTGAGTTACATCATGTCCCCTGAACAGAAATTTCATAAGGAAAACGCCTATGAGGCTGCTGCTAGACCTGCTACCCACTCACCCTCATTATAAAGTGTGATCCCAAGAAAGAGAAATGTTACAATGTAAAAGCACACTGTTTCTGTAAGACTACCCTATAGCCTTTAGAGACTTCAAGTACTTATTAGATTACTTAACGTATGCTCTTAATATACATCTTGTGAATCATTAAAGGTGGGTGTAATGTTCACGTGACCTGCTTCAGAAGGCTTAACTTTCTTACCCAGCTTTTCAATGGAAAAAGCCAGAAATTATCTGCCTTTTTGGGTAGTTTAGAATAAGGAAATTTATTTGCATCATCCTTGTAGTTTCCTACTGGTAAAGTAGGCTTAAGGATATTAACTTATATGAGAACTACAACTACATGGGAAATATACAGAAGGATTTGTATCTGGCATGATTCTTAAGAACCATAATTCTGAGGTTTTACATGACAGTCTGGGACAAAACTGAGATGTAACTGTCTTATGGGGTGAATAAATAAAATAGGCTAAAGCACGACTTGATTTTGTCAATTCTATACTACCAATTTGATGAAGTCAATATTAAAAAAAAATTTTTACCCCTTTCCTTGTTATAAAAATAATAGAGACTAACTGTGGAGATTTCAGAAACTTTGGTACCGCTATAAAAAGATGGCATCACTAGAACAAAAGATCCACTACTATGATTTTGAAACATTCACTTCTACCTTTTGTTCTGTCTCAGTGTGTATGTGAGTATACATATGTATATCACACACATGCACACAAGTTTACATATCTGGAATTACATATCTTATATAGGTATTGTGTCTTTTTAAAAAATTATTTTAGAGAGAGAAAGAGAGAGAGGGGGAGGGAAGGAGAAGGAGAGGGTTAGAGAATCTTAGGCAGCCTCCATGCTTAGCATGGGGCTCAATACCACGAGCCTGGGATCACGATCTGAGCCGAAATCAAGAATCAATCAACTGAGCCACCCAGTCACGCCTGTATCTTTTAATATTATATCATGAGCAGTTTCCCATGTCAGTAGTCTTGAAAAACATTTTTTATTGCCTATATAACAAACATTTGTATGCCTACATTTTATTTGTTATTCTATCATTACTTAGATTATTTCCAATATTTTGCCTTTGCAATATATTTTTTCAGATTTTACGTATTTCTGATTAGATTTTTTGTATTCCTAGTTAGAATAGATTTCTAGAAGGGAAATTACATTGTAAAAGGTATGCATGTTTTTAAGGGTCTTAACTGTTTCCAGAAGGTTTTGGGTCAATTTTAAGTCACCAACATCTATTTAAAAAAATCTGTTCATCGCACTCCAGCAAGTACTGAATTTTTAATATTGCCAATAGGTACAAATGATATTGCAGTTTAATTTGCATTCATTTGGTTATGACTGAGGACATATTTTACTCTTTTTATAATCCATGTATATTTCTTTTATATATATATATTTTTTTCAACGTTTATTTATTTTGGGACAGAGAGAGACAGAGCATGAACGGGGGAGGGGGCAGAGAGAGAGGGAGACACAGAATCGGAAACAGGCTCCAGGCTCTGAGCCATCAGCCCAGAGCCCGACGCGGGGCTCGAACTCACGGACCGCGAGATCGTGACCTGGCTGAAGTCGGACGCTCAAACCGACTGCGCCACCCAGGCGCCCCCATGTATATTTCTTATATGAGTTGAATAGTTTTAACCTTTATTTATTTGTCAAGAAGGGTTTTGATGTTTTCCTTATCAATTTGTATAAGTCTTTTAATGTTGGGGTTAGTTTTTAAAGGTGTTACATCTTTTTTTTTATAATTGAAGTATAGTTGACATACAATATTAAACTATTTTAGGTGTGCAACATAGTGACTTGGCCTTTATATACCTTATGAAATGATCACCATGATTAGGCTAGTTACCATCGATACCATACAAAGTTACCGAAATATTATTGATTATATTCCCTATGCTGTACTTACATGTCTGTGACTTTTTATTTTATAACTGAAAGTTTTTACCTCTTAATCCCTTTTACCTATCTCACCCATCCCCCCAACCCCCTCCCTCTGGCAACCACCAGTTTGTTTCTCTGCATCTATGAGCTTGTTTTATTAATTTGTTTTGTTTTATAAATTCCACATACAAGTGAAATCATATGGTATTTGTCTGTCTCTGACTTATTTCACTTAGCACAATACCTTTTACCTCCAACTATGTTGGCAAGATCTTTTTTATGGCTTAATAACATTCACTTTGTATATGTATACCACACCTTCTTTACCCATTCACTTAATAATAGACACTTAGGTTGCTTCCATACCTTTTGTAAACAATGCTGTGATATACATAAGGGTGCATATGTCTTTTCAAATTGGTATTTTGTTTCTCTTTGACTAAACAGGCAGAAGAGGAATTACTAGATCATATGGCATTTTTTTTTTTTTAATTTTTGAGGAATATCCATACTGTTTTCCATAGTGGCTGCACCAATTTACATTCTCACCAACAGGGCATGGGGTGTTCTCTTTTCTCCATATCTTTGCCAACACTTGTTATATCTTGTCTTTTTGATACAGGCCATTTTGATGGGTGTGAGATGGTATCTCATTGTAGTTTGATGTGCATTTTCATGATGATTAGTGATGGCAAGCATCCTTTCAGCTGTCTGTTGGCCATCTGCCATATCTTCTTTGAAAAAATGTCAATTCAGGCCCTCAACTTATTTTCAAATTGAATTATTCATTTTTTGGGGTGTTTTCTGGTATGAGTTCTTTATATATTTACTGCTTATGTTTTCTTTAAGAGTTTTATGGTTTCAGGTCTTACATTGAGATCTTTAAACAATTCTGAGTTTATTTTTGTATATTGTGTAAGAGAGTGATCCAGTTTCATTCTTTTGCATGTAGCTGTCCAGTTTTCCCAATATCATTTATTAAAGAGACTGCCTTTTCTCTACTAATATATTCTTTGTTTAATGTTTCATTTCTGGGGTCTCTATTCTAGTCCATTGATTTATGTGTCTTTGCGCCATACTGTTTGACTGTGATAGCTTTAAAGTATGCTTTGAAATCTGGAAGCATGATACCTCCTGCTTCGTTCTTCTTTCTCAGGATTGCTTTGGCTTATTCGAGGTCTCTTGTTCTAGTTCTGTGAAAAATGCTATTGTATTTTGATAAGGGCTGCACTGAATCTATAGAGTGCTCTGTGTAGTAAGGATATTTTAACAACATTAATTTTTCTAGTCCATGAGCACAGTATTTCTTTCCACTCATTTGTGTCATCTTCAATTTCTTTCATCAATGTCCTAGGCTTTCAGAGTACACTTGAAAATTTTTCACCTCCTTGGTTAAACTTATTCCTAGATATTTTTTCTTTTTATGAATTGTAAATGTGATTGTTTTATTTATTTCTCTTTTTTGGTAGTTCATTGTTAGTGTCTAGTTTTTGTGTGTGTGTGTGTGAGGTGTTTCTTTTTTTTTTTTTTTCCAACGTTTATTTATTTTTTTGGGACAGAGAGAGACAGAGCATGAAACGGGGAGGGCAGAGAGAGAGGGAGACACAGAATCGGAAATAGGCTCCAGGCTCTGAGCCATCAGCCCAGAGCCCGACGCGGGGCTCGAACTCACGGACTGCGAGATCGTGAACCTGGCTGAAGTCAGACGCTTAACCGACTGCGCCACCCAGGCGCCCCTATGAGGTGTTTCTATATGTGAGGTGTCATCTACAAATAGTGACAGTTTTATTTTTTCTTACTAATTTAGATGCCTTTCATTTCTTTTTCTTGTTTGAATTGGTGTGGCTAGGACTCCCAGTACTATGTTGAGCAAAAGTGGTGAGAGTAAGCGTCTATATCTTGATCCTGGATCTTGGAAGAAAAGCTTTCTACTTCTCACTACTGAGTATGATGTTAGCTGTGGGTTCTTTTCTATATGGCCTTTATTATGTTGAGGTATGCTCTCTCTATACTTATATTGAGTTTGTAAATAAAGGTTGAACTTTGTCAAATGTTTTTTCTGGATCTTTGAGGTGATGATATGATTTTTATCTTTTACTTTGTGAATCGGTGTATCATGTTGATTGATTTATAGATATTGAACCATCCCTGCATCCCTAGAATAAATCTTACTTGATCATGGTGTATGATCCTTTTGATGCATTGTTGAATTAGATTGCTAATATTTTGTTGAGGATTTTGCTTCTTTGTTCACCAAGGATATTGGCCTGTAATTTCTTTTTTTCATAGTGTCTGTCTAGTTTTGTTATCAGGGTAGTGCGTGGCCTTGTAGAACGAATTGGAAGCATTCCTTCTCTTTGATTTTTGGAATAGGTTGCAAAGAATAGGTATTAACTCTTGTTTCATTTCTGATTTTATTAACTTGGGCCCTCGTTTTTCTTGATGCGTCTGATTTTCTTGAGGAGTCAAAAAGTTTATCAATCTTGCATATCCTTTCAAATGACCAGTTTCATGGATTTTTTTGGTTGTTTGTTTGTATTTCATTCATTTCTGTCCTGATTTTTTTCCCTTCCTTCTACTAACTTTCAGTTTTGTTTGTTCGTCTTTTTCTAGTTCATTTAGGGTAAGGTTAGATTGTTTTTTAGATTTTTCTTGTTTCTTGAGGTAGGGCTTGTGTTGGTTATAAACTTCCATCTTAGAAGTTTATCTTCTAAGTTTATCTTCTGTGTCCTACAGATTTTAGAATATTCTATTTCCATTTAATTTGTCTCAAGTTATCTTTTTTTATTTCCTCTGAGTTTTATTGACCCATTGGTTGTTTAGTAGCATATTGTTCAGCCTCTATATGTTGTGTGTTATGCGTTTTTTCCCTTGAAATTGATTTCTAGTTCATATATTGTGGTCAGAAAAGATACTTGATAGGATTTCAATCTTAATTTATTAAGACTTGTTTTGTGCCCTAACTTGTGACCTATCCTGGAGAATGTTCCATGTGTCCTTGAAAAGAATGTGTGTTCTGCTGTTTTTGGATGAAATGATTTGTAGATATCTATTTTGTCCATCTGGTCTAATGTGTCATTTAAAGCCTCTATATCCTTATTAATTTTCTGTCTGAATGATCTATCCATTGATATAAGGGGGGTGTTAAAGTTCCCTACTATTATTGTAGCACTGTAATTTCCTTTTCATGTCTGTTATATTTACCTATGTTAGGGGCATAGAAATTACAATTGTTATATCCTTTTATCCCGTTATCATTATGTAATGCCCTTCTTTGTCTCTTGTTACAGTCTTTGTTTTAAAGTTTGTTTTGTCCTGAAACATGTACTGCTAGCCCCAGCTTTATTTTATTTCCATTTGCATGGCATATGTTTTTTCCATCCCTTCACTTTCATTCTGTATGTATCTTTAGGTCTGAAGTGAGTCTCCCATGGGCAGCATATCGATGGTTTTAAAAAATCCATTCAGACATACTATGTCTTTGATTGGAGCACTTAGTCCATTCATGCTTCAAGTAATTATTGACAGGTATGTATTTACTGCCATTTTGTTAACTGTTTCCCCGGTTGTTTTATAGTTCTTCTGTTCCTTCTTCTTCTCTTACTTTCTTCCCTTGTGATTTCATGACTCTCTTTAGTGTTAAGTTTGGATTCCTTTCTGTGTGGTTTTTTTTTTGTGTGTGTGTGTATCTATTCCAGATTTTTGGTTTGTGGTCACCATAAGATACATATATAACACTGTATGTATATAGCAGTCTATTTATTTATTTTAAGTTGACAGTTGGCCAAGAATCAAACACCTTCTTAAAGCACTACATCCCTCTAAACCCCCGTTTTTTGTTTTTGATGTCATATTTTACATCTTTTAAGAGATTTTATGTACCATTAAGTAATTATTTTAGATACAGTGGATTTTATGATTTTTGTCTTTAAAAAATATTCATTTATTTATTCTGAGAGAATGAGAGCAGGGGAGGAGCAGAGAGACATCCTAACCACAGAACCAATGCAGGGCTTGATTTTATGAACTGTGAGCTATGACCTGAGCCAAAATCAAGAGTCAGATGCTTAACCAACTGAGCTGCCCATGGTGCCCCTGATTTTGGTCTTTAAACCTTCACACTAGTTTATAAGTGCTTGAAGCCACTACCTTTACCATATATTTGCTTTTACCAGTGAGATTTTTTTCTTTCATAATTTTCCTACTTCTAGTTATGGTCTTTTCTTTTCCACTTAAGGAAGTCCCTTTAGCATTTCTTATAAAGCTGGTTTAGTGGTGATGAACTCCTTTAACTTTTGTTTGTCTGGAAACTCTTTACCTCTCCTTCAATTCTGAATGATAACCTTGCCAGGCACAGGTATTCCTGGTTGTAGGCTTTTTCCTTTTCAGCCCTTTGAGTATATCATGCCACTCCTTTCTGCCCTGCAAAGCTTCTGCTGAAAAATCAGCTGATAGTCTTATGGTATTCCCTTGTAAGTAACTGTTGTTTCTCTCTTGCTGGTTTTTTAGGATTTCTCCTTATCTTTAATTTTTGACATCTTAGTTAGGATTTGCCCTTGATGAAACTCTTTCAGTTCATCTTGTCTGAGGCTCTGTACTTCTTGGACCTGAATGTCTGTTTCCGTCCCCAGGTTAGTTACTTTTTCAGCTATTATTTCTTCACATAAGTTTTCTGTTCCTCTCTCTCTCTCTTCTCTTTCTGGGACTCCTATCATGTGAATGTTAGCATGTTTGATGTTGTCCCAAGGGTCTCTTAAAATATCCTCATTTTAAAAAATCCTTTTCTTTCTGTTGTTCAGCTTGGATTATTTCCACTACCCTCTTCCAGGTCACTGATCCATTCTTGTGCATCCTTTAATCTGCTGTCATTTCTCTCTGGTGTATTTTTCATTTCAGTTATTGTAGTCTTTGCTTCTGATTGTTAAAATATTTTCTATCTCTGTTGAAGTTCTCACTATGCTCATCTGTTCTTTTCCCGAGTTGAGAGAGAATGTATATGACCATTACTTTGGACTCTTTATCATGTAGATTGCTTATCTCTGTTTCACTTAGTTTCTTTATCTGAGGTTTTGTCTTACTCTTTTTTGGGAACAAGTTCCTTTGTTTCCTTATTTTGCCTGACTCTCTCTTTCTACATATTAGGTTGATCAGTGATGTCTCTTGGTCTTGATGGAGTGGCCTTATGCAGAATGTGTCTTGTGGGGCCTGGAAGCACAATCCCTGGCCCCTGGTCACCAAAACTAGGCACTCTAGGGGTGTCTCATGTGGGCTGCATGTGCCCTCCTGTTGTGGCTAGGCCACCAGCCTGGGTACCCACCCCTTTGTGGGGGAAACCAGTGTTGGGTGAGGCCACCCAGAGAGTGTGGTGGGGTAGAAGCTGCTTTGGCAGGGTGCCAGTCTGGCCATGACCACTGCTGGGTGTGGTAGGGCAGGAGCTGTTTTGGAGGGGTATCTGCTAGAGTGGGTGGGTTGAGTGGGGCAGGTCTGCAGGGAAATGCCAGGGCAGGACAAGTGATGCTAGCAATGTAGATGGAGAGTGTCAGAATGAGCATCTACCAGTGTCAGGCCAGCTAGGCAGAAGAAGGGCAAGAAAAATCGTGCCAGCCAGTTGCTTCTCTTCACAGAGAAGTTCCTACAGATCTCTCCTCCTTGGCACACACTCTAAAATTAGTCAAAAAAATCTCCTTCATTTATATGCCTGGAGCTTATCAAATTACTGCCTCTGATATGGGTCTTAGGTTGAGTGAATTTGTGCACAGACCCTATAAGAAAAAAGTTTGGTTTTCTATGGCCCTCTAGTTCTTCCAGAGGTAAGTCCTATTTTTTTTTTCAAAACTAGATGTTATGGGGGCTCATCTTCCCAGTGCAGGGGGTGGGTAGCCAGCATGGGGCTTGAACCCCTTGCTCCCCAGGGAGAACCTCCATCATGCCTGTGATATCCCTCCAGCTTGTGAGTCACTATATCAAGGTTATGGGTCTTGACCAGACCATGTTACTGCCACTCCTATTTGTCAATGTGGCTTTTTCTTTATAACTTAAGCTGTGGAAGAGCTATTCTGCTTGTCTTCAGGGTGTTCTCAGAGAGTCACTCTATATGTAGTAGGAACCTTGGTGTGTACATGGAAAGAAGTGAGCTCAGGATTCTCCTCCTCTGCCATCTTAATTGTGATTCCAGATTGTCTCATCTTTTAATTTTTAAAATTATAATTTTTTATAGAGAGAACACTCATGCATGCAAGTGGGGGAGGGGCAGGGAGAGAGAGGGAGAGAATCTTAAGCAGGCTCCACACGTAGCATGGAGCCCGACATGGGACCTGATCTCACGACCTGAGCTGAAATTGAAAGTCAGACGCTGAACCAACTGAACCACCCAGGTGCCTCTAAAATTATTTTTGATCTACAGATGTCTTAAATGAGATCAAATATGTCATATTTTTTCGTTGAGCTTATGCTTTGAAAAGTTCTCCTCACCCCAAAGTACATACTTTGATCTAATCTTTTTGTATGGCTTAATCTTTTTTTTTTTAATGCATTCAATTTATATACTATGGAGTAGATTTTTGTTGTATAATATAAAGTGAAACTCCAAGTGTCTTTTCAAATCTTTAATCAATTGTCCTAACATCATCCTGAATGATTCTTCCCTTCCTCACTGTCTTGTTATAGTATTTTTCTTTAATCATAATATAAATCACACATATGCAAGGGTCTAGTTCTATTGATCTGTTTGTGAATCTTCTGTGGGTATGACACCATAATATTATTTAACAAAACAAACTGAGCTTTCTTCTTTTGTTCTGTTTTCCTAAATTGCCATCCTATTCGGGTGCAGGGAGTACCAAGAGAGGGAGCTCCAGATTCAGGCCAAAGCCTGAGAGCACTGAGAAAGGGCCAAGGATGAATGGGAGGTCAGTAAGGATACAGGGTCAGCTGTTTCTCTCCAGAATGTCACATCACACCTTTGTAACCCAACAGCCTCTTGTCTTTGGGCATGTTAATTCACATTTTTGTACTGTTGTTTCCTTATATATAAAGTTGTTGAGAGGATTAAATGAATTAGTGTAAAACACTTAAAATGATGCACAGCCCATGGTAAACACTGTCCCTTATTTGAAGCTATCTTCCACCTATATCATGCCACTGAAATTATTATTGCTAGGGACACCAATGATTTTCTAACTGTCAAACTGATATGGCACAGGGATTAAAATTACAGGCTCTCTAGAATCTGGCACCCTGGAGTAGAATCCTACCTCTGCCATTTAAAGCTGTGTGGCCTTAGAAAAGTTACTTGTTCATTCTGTGCCTTAGTTTCCTCATCTATAAAGTGGGGATATTAAGGGTGCCTACCTTTTAGGATTGTTACATGGAGTCCTGACATAATGAACGTAAAGTGCTTAGCACACAGTCTGGCATACAAATAAGCTCTCACAAAATGGTCATCATAACCATCATTTTACTTGATTCTGCTGAGGCATTTGACACTGATGTTAGCTTTCAACTTTTTGACACTGTTTTGTTTTCTGGCATACTATGGTTTGGTTCTCAGCCCATCTCTTCATGCACTCTCTTCTTGTACCTAGCCCTTAAAATGCTAGCATCCTCCAAGGTGTTCTCCATGACCTGATTCTTTGCACCCATACACTTTCTTGATGTTCCTTCTTCTAAGCCAGGAGTTGGCAAATTTTTTATTACAGGAAAAGGTAGTTCATACTTTAGGCTTGTGGGTCATATGATCTCTGTCACGACTACACTCTGAATCATGAAAGCATCCATTGAAAATATGTATATGAGTAGGCATGCTTATGTTACAACAAAACTTTATATATAAAAACAGGGAGCCATTCCAGGCCATAGTTTGTCAACTCCTCCTTTAAGTAGTTACAGCTCAGGTATACCTTGATTGGAACAATCATCACATTGCATCTGTCCTCCCTACTAGACTGTGGGCTACCTGACTGTGGGCTACCTGACTGACAGCAGGATGTCCTTTCATCCTTGCTTGCTCTACATGTAGAATAGAATCTGCAGATATATTCAGTCAACATCTGCTGAAACACTGAATGAGATGACCACATAATATCAATCTTAACAGTTCAAAACTTTGTTGTGGTATTAGGAAGAAGGCACTTATTCTATATGAGATCTTCAGTAGCTACCAAAATAAATGACAGAGAAGACCTCATGGCCTGTATAACACAATGAAACAACTAGTAGAATTAATCTTTCTTTCCCAAATGTGAGAGGGAAAATTCAGGTCCAGGAAATTCACAATTTCAAGGACCAAGTAATATTGCAGACATCAAAATAGAGCTGCTCAGCATGATCTATAAAACAGGACATACTTTATAGGAATTGAGAAACAGCTGTTTCCCCATTTCTGTTTTAAAAGAGGTAATAGGCTACGGGGCTCAGGAGTATTTTCTAAGCATATGGAGAACATTTATTTGCTTAAAGAAATGTGACATGAAACTGGCAAAGGGCTCAATTTGTAAGAGATAATGTCCTGATGGGTGAAACTAAGAGGATAAGAAGGATATATAGAGAGTCATTTCAGTATTGTGATTAATGAAAAAGGAAACACCAAGAAGCACTGAAGGGAAAAAAAGGAAAAGTTGAAGCTGAAAAGAACTAAATATGCTCTAGGGAAGGCACTAGCTACAAGGACCAAGTATCACTTGCAATATTAATGGCTTTAGTAAAACAAATTTTAGATAAAGATGACACTGGTTTAGGGAAAAATATGGAAACTGAAACCCCAGTCAAAAGTAACAGTGTGAATATTGAGTTTCACTAAATATAGTGTAGGATCCTTATAGAGCTAAGAATACCTGGAAAATATATTAGAAACTCTGGGGGAGAATTTTAGACTTCTGGTATATAGAAATAGGTAATAGACAAAGAAACATGCTTAACTTTTTCCTTTTAATTTCCATGTTCAAACTTACCAGCAGTAATATTTTTAGTACAATTAAACATTTGCTGAACTCATTTTATGGGAGATTACTCATTTTGTGTGACTCAATGTATTCTCTCAAGGGGCAATCACCAGACAGCACTTTTTAGAATTTCTTAAAACCATAAAATCACTATTTCTGTGAAAAAAAAACCCTAAGATTTGCTTTAAAAGAATGAAGTTAATATTGGTTTTCTTCAGCTTCCTATTTTCCTTTCCTCCTAAGAGTTACAAAAGGATTCATTATGCAGCTACATGGGCATTAAGCCATTCCTCCTTCAAAAATTTAATGAGCACCTGCTATGTACCAGCTACTGTGCTAAGCTTAGAGAAGACAAGATGAATAAGATATCGTCTTTATTCTGAGAAGTTGACCATATAGGGAGAACAACAGACATGGATAAGCAATTAAAATGCAATGTGATGCTCTAGTGATGGAGACCATATATGAAGTCATTAGGGACCTGGGGTTGGGGGATATGGGACTATAAAGGAATAGCGCTAGGGAGTTTTCTAAGGTGACAGAATATCTGCATATTGATTGTGGTGGTGGTCACACAAGTCTATATGTGTGTTAAAATTCATAGACTTGTATGCCAAAAGAAAAAAAGGCTATGGTAATTTAAAAATTAAAAGAAAAAACACAACGTGATAGATGCCACCAACAGGAAACATTTAAATAAATTTTTGGTACATTTATATGATGGAATACTACTGAACAATGAAAGCAATGGACTACTGATAAATGCCGACAACATGGATGAGTCTCAAAAGCATTACTGAGTGAAAGAAGCAGGATACAACAAAGTACGTCCTGTATGACTCCATTTATGTGAACTTCCAGAGTAGGCAACATTAACATAGAATGACAGGAATCAGATCAGTGGTTGCTTCTATGTGATAGGATAGGGTGGAGTACTGACTAGAAAGGGCCCTCAGGGAATTTTCACGTGTGACTTAAGTGTACTAGGTCTTGGTCAAAACTGATTGAACAGTACACTTAAGATCTGAGTACTTCAGGGGCGCCTGGGTGGCTCAGTTGGTTGGGCGGCCGACTTCGGCTCAGGTCATGATCTCTCGGTCTGTGAGTTTGAGCCCCGCGTCGGGCTCTGTGCTGACAGCTCGGAGCCTGAAGCCTGTTTCAGATTCTGTGTCTCCCTCTCTCTGACCCTCCCCCATTCATGCTCTGTCTCTCTCTGTCTCAAAAATAAATAAACGTTAAAAAAATTTTTTTTAAAAAAAGATCTGAGTACTTCAGTGAGTGTACATTACACCTCAATAAAAAATACGCATTTAGCTGTCTTGGCTGGTCTTTCACAACATACAATTTCTAATGGTGTTTACAGTTGTAAAAAACATTAACAGCCTCTCTACCATAGGCTATTGTCTTTTTAAGATAAATCAGAATTTCTTTTGTTCTTTAATTGAAATAAACGTAAAACCCAATAGTAAATCTTATATAAACAATGAAAATGCAATGCAGAGTATGCAGCAGTAGGAGGACAAGGAGGACGGAGCTCTACATCCTGTTCATGTGAGGATTTGCTGGTGCATATTGGGGAAGGTATTCAGAAAGAAGTGAATCTCATCTGAATGTGGAAGAGTAGGAGTTCAATGCACAGACCAGAAAAGGAAGAGCATTCCAGAACAACATGTGCAAAGTCACAGAGAGGAGGGGGCTGGAGGAGGTCCTTCTGGGTGAGGTACACACAGGGGTACTGGGGGAAATGAAGCTCTAAAAGGAGGCTGGGCCCAGATTTACATGTACAGTTTAACCTGACCATCAGAATCTCCATTTTTCAGAACCAGGGTTTGGCAAGGTGTGGGTTCTTGCCCAGACCCCTCAGCCACTGTGCAAGAGAGTGAGCACTGCTACCCAGATAGCTCAGGCTCTCTCGTCCTCTAGAGTACACTGCCTGTTCTCTGCCACGCTGGAGAGTCTGGCCTTGATTATGATGCTGACGAGGATCTATGGGAAGCTTTACCTACCCAGAATCTACTTTAATAATCTACTTTATCCTCTGACAAGAATGGATCATTTGGGCTGTGTTTCTGTCTTTTTCCTGCTTCAGTTTGCTTGAAAGCAGATCTATGTCTAACAAGCTAATTAATAACAATGGCGAGGCAGTGATCACCGAAAGCGGTCCCTATGCCCTCCATTCCATAAATCTCTCCATGCCATAAGGTTCTCATTTTGAGATTAAGTCAGCAATGAGATGATGGTTCTATAAGTTTCTAAGTAGGAGATGGGGCACTCTTGGGGTCCCCAAATCTAAAAGAGAACACATATGCAGTGGTGGGACCTGTACTGTGGAGTTTTGTGCAGATGCCCACACAAACCATCCCAGAGGATGCTGAGACACTGCGGTAAACAGGATTTGCTGGCCAGAATTTTCCAGGCCTTGATCTAAGTTTTCTGGTCCCTTGAATGAAGGGCTCAGGTACGGAACTCTGTCAGGCTTAGAGGTTTCAGAGCCATCCTTGAAGAGAAGCTATTTCCTCTCACTGGAGGAGACCCCAAGAAGACTCAGAAGAGCCTGGGCTCTGTTCTCAGAATTGACACTTCCTAGTGAAGGTCCTTTTACTGATTGGAAATGAGGATTAGGTCAACAGCTTGGGACTACATAATTGCCTTAATTAATAACGGCTTTAAAATAATCACAACAAAGCTGTACAGAGCTCTGTCATCTATGAGGCATGTTCACAATCGGTATCTAAAAATAATTTTGAGCCCCACAGAAATTCTGGAGGTCAGTATTTTACAGATAAGGAGGCTGAGATTTAGGGAGGTTAAGTTGCTGACATCAGTATAGTTTGCCTGCTTTTTTTTTTTTTTTTCCCTTGGTTCTCTCCTTCCCTCTCTGCCCAATCTCTTTAGTTTTAAAAAATACCTGGTCCACTGTGGTCCATCTTATTCTAGAAAAGATTTAAGCCAGTTTACAAGGTTACAAAAAGTAAGGCAGTATAAATTGGAAGTGGGAGTGAACATGAGAAAAATAAGTATTAGACCTGAAATCAATCAAGAGGTATAATAAAAATGCTACAATGACCTGTATATTTGCTATTGACTGAGCACAAATTTGATTCTAAGTTTCTAGGAGCTAATGTGAAAAAGGAGACCTTTTCACTCACAGTATTCACAATAGCCACAGGCTAAAACAGTAACAATAACAAAACAATTAATTACTCAGGAGAAGTACAACCATTTCTGGTTCTTAATAATAGCAACACAGGTGTGCCTGTGCCATGGCCTGTGGGTCAGTCAGTTGAGTGTCCGACTCTTGATTTCTGCTTAGGTCATGATCCCAGGGTCATGGGATTGAGTCCCCCATTGGGCTCCACGCTGAATGTGGGGCCTACTTAAGATTCTCCCTCTTGCTCTCTCTCTCCCCCCACTCCCCCAGCTCTGTCCCTCTCCCCTGCTCACACTCTCTCTAAAAAAAATAAATAAATAAAATTGAGTTAAAAAAACCACAACAACACAAGTTATAATGCGCAGCAATTTTCTTTGATAATTTACCAGCTTTGAACTAGGCCTCAAAATGCAATTTTGGTTTTCGCACTATCTTTTTAGTAGACACGAAAACCTACCATGTCATGTTTTAAAGAACATGAAAAGTACACAATCTCTCTGAACTTAGGTAGCAAACTCCTTTTACAGACATCAAAGCAGGAGACCTCAGTGAACAACTCATTGGTTGCTGAAACAGTTTCAGGACCCGTGGAGATGAGCAGGGTGACTATTTCTACACTTGCTCCAGGGGAAGAGATAAAACCTCACCTTCCACGATACAGAAATAAATGAGTCTGCATAGAGATGTTTTATCTTATTTAATAAATTGTTTCAACTTCATGATGAGGACTTGATGGCAAATATTAACATGACCTTTTACATCTTACATCCCTTACGATGGCTGGTTTTCATACAGAAAAGCCTTATTTCTGAATGCCATTCTCTATGCTGTACATCTTGTTGCACTCAGCCCCAGGGCCAGTGTTTATTTATATTGGCTATTTCATACTTTCCTTACTCAACTCTCCAGCTTCCCTTGCTTTTATGCCAAGGAATGGACACAGAGCTTTTCCTTTTCATAATTTATATATGCAGAAAATACATACAAGTCAGGACTGCCCCTTTCATCCACAGGAAGAGTCTGGGGCCACCTGACTCATCGACACAACAAGCCCAGAAACAGAAAAAGCAATCTGGCTGAAAGGGAGAGAGGAGTGGAAATTCCTAAGCTAGCACACAGCTAAGGTGCTATGTCATATGAAATTAATTCTCTGAGGTCAGCAATTAGAGTCAGGTTACAGCCCAAACATAATTCTGCCTGCTAATTACTTGACCCATTACAATATTTATTTCATTGAGAGAGATGCCTAGCCATACGTTCCAAGGGTGGGCTTGGGGGCATATGGAAGGAAGCAGACTGCCAGAGAAATAGCAACTCCTTTTGCAAATAGATGTGCTTCCCAGCTCCCTAATTGAAACGATTATTTCCTGCCCGAGCGAGGGATCAGATGTGCTATGCCCCGCCCTTTCCAGCAAAATGAGGCACCAGAGACCACAGAGGTCTTTAGCAAAGTGCAAAAGATGACGGAAGAAATTAACTGAGTTCTGTTCTGTTCTGAGAAGGCCTGCGGTGAGACGGTAACAAAACTACTCCTCGTATGGGGAAGAGGAAGAAGGCAGGGCATGAACTATGTGGCTAGAATGACACTTGTAGGTATGTGCCTTTGGACTTCTGAAGATTTATCTCCCAGATAAAGACATTTGAAGTGGCAATAAGAAGGTATGCCAATTACCAGATGGAGATGTTGGAAAAACAAGAGTGCCAAGAACAGGAATGACTCTAAAATACAGGAATAAATTAGGACAACAGCTCTTATGAAAGGGGGTATCAAGCAGTGTCTGAAGGGTTGGTGATGGTGAGGAACAGAGTGGAGAGATGAGGCTGAAAGTTGGTATCCGGCAATGTGAGACACCTATACATCTAATCAATTTATAAATCACTGCCACCAATAATAAAAATAGCCGTAGCAGCTGCTGTCACCCTATGTTGAGTGATTCTGCTCTGTGCAGGTACTACACCAAGAGTTTGATATCCATGACCTCACTGAGGACTGCTGTCTCCTTCCTTCCCACATGGGTTCCAGGTGGCCCTTTGCCATTTGGAGACGTGTTTCCCCCTTCTGGGATGTCCTTGACACTCCAGCAAGCAAATGGCACCTGAATAACAACACTGGGTGGTGAAGACTGTGAGGACCAGGAGAGATCCATCTTATGACTAGTTTGCTGCAGGCCTTTGATCACAAGAGGTTGCTGAGAAGGTCAAGGTCACCAGCTGTGACTGTGGGCAATGGGAAGGCCTGAGCTCCCCAACCTCTTGCTTCTCCCATCGTTCTCATTTCTGCTCCCAGATCAACACACAGTTGAAAGAAAAGAAGGGAAAGACTGGTGCCTGTAGCTGAAGTGTGCAGTTTAATGGCCAGAAACCAGACTTGTCACATGTAATCAGATCATCATAGTGTTGGTGACAGAGTTAAGACAGTTGAAAAAACAGTTGCTATTCCAACTTCCAATTTTCAAGTTATTGTTGGGGCTGGAATTTCTCTCACCTCAAGAGTTTTATTTTGGAAAATCTCCAAAGCACATTTTTAGCCAAATCTGAGTAACTGAAACATGAAAGAAATAGTGATTTTTTTCAGCCACATTAAACACTAACCAGATGCACTTAAAAAAAAGCTTTTTGCATGTACACAGCACCTTTTATTCTAGCAGAGAATCATTTTAGTCCTCCCCGAAGTATATCCACCATAAACTGAAAATACTGTTTAAGAGCCATGGTAACCCGCTGATACATACCATCTTCAGAGGGGAAGTAGAGGACCCCGTTGGCCTTCCTAATTCTCCCTCTCTATTCATACCACTGGGAGTCCAAGTCAAATCAATTTAGCAAACATTTATTGAATCCTTTCTGTGTACCAGGAACAAAGCTCAAAAACAGTGATCAGACGGCATAAATTTCACGAACTTGCAAAGTGAAAATGACATCTAGGATTCCAACGAAACAGCATTAGGACCGGGACCCTACCTGAATGGCTCACCTCATTGTTTTGCTTTTGGCAGAAGACAGTGCTCCTGGCATCTTTTCTTTTACTAATTACCAGGTAAAGAAATGATCTGGGCGTTTAGAGGGAAAGCAGTGAAGAGAAAGTAATGACAAGTTGCCTAGAGTCCATGAATTCCTTGGGATGACCCCGGAGCATCATCTGGCAGACGTTTGTCCCCCTGTAACCATTCTGTCCCCCTGTAACCATATCTTCCTCAGGCAGTGTTTGTTCCCCTGTAACCACTCTCTCTCCACTTTCCACATGAGAGACAGAAAGATCTTTTAAAAATGTAGGTAGGATTATGTAACCCTCCAGATTAAGAATCCATAGCAGCTTGCTTATTAGTATATAAGTATATATTAGTATTATACATACTAATTAGTATTAGTATTATATACTAATACCCACACTCCTTACCACAAACCACAAGCCTCCCTGCTGCCCCCCACCCCCCGCCCGACTAGGCCTCCACTTAACCCTATAGTCTCCCCCTGTTCTCCCTGGCCCACTATACCCCAGCCACACCGACATCCTGGGGTTCCTAGAACATACCCACTCCTTTCTCCCCTCAGAGCCTTTATGCCTATCGTTCTCATACCTGGATTACTTCTTCTGGTCTAGCTCCTTCCCATTGCTCAGGTCTCAGCTTAAATATCCCCTCATCAAAAGTCTCCTCTGACGTATCAAGTAGGCCCTCACTCTCTCTTCACTCTCTGTCCCAATTTTCTCTTACTTTCTATCATAGCACTATCACAAGTTGTCATTATCTGATTTGTTAACTTCTCTTTATTTGATAAATAGACTTGATCAAATAAATTCAGTATATGATAAAAATTTTAAAAATCAATTTAAAATAAATAAATAAAAATAATACTTTATTTTTATTTTATAAATAGACCCATGGCCTTTAAATTCCAAGATGGCAGAAACCAATAAAATCTGCTTTTTATTATTTATTTATTTAACTTTATTGATTTTGAGATAGAGAGAGAGAATGCAAGCACGAGCTGGTATGTGTGTGGGAGAGAGAGAGAGAGAGAGAGAGAGAGGGAATATCATAAGCAGGCTCCACATTGTCAGCATGGAGCCCGACGTGGCACTTAATCTTACAAACCATGAACTGAAATCCAGCACTGGTCACTTAACCGACTGAGCCACCCAGGCACCACAATATCTGCTTTTTATTTTATTTTTTTTTTTATTTATTTTTTTTAAATTTATTTTTGGGACAGAGAGAGACAGAGCATGAACGGGGGAGGGGCAGAGAGAGAGGGAGACACAGAATCGGAAACAGGCTCCAGGCTCCGAGCCATCAGCCCAGAGCCTGACGCGGGGCTCAAACTCATGGACCCCGAGATCGTGACCTGGCTGATGTCGGACGCTTAACCGACTGCGCCACCCAGGCGCCCCAATATCTGCTTTTTAAATATCACTTTTAAAATAGCACTCAGGATACTCTTTGGACATAGACATACAATAAGTAACTGTTGAGGAAATGAATGAATTACAATAGCAATTAGTAAATTTTTAAAAAAATGACATAACAGGGACATCTTTTCATTTTATTTTATGATTTTACTACCATAAATACTATATTACTGTAAATCTTGGGTTTCTGTTGGAAGTTTTTCATTCATTTTAATGAGGACCACCCTGGCCGAACTTGAGAGGCCGAGAGAATGGAGAACTAACTTATGGCTACAATTAGAAAGCTTCAAAATGATTGTTTTAAAACACCAGGTTTGGCACACAATGCGTTTTGAATAGGGGGAAGATTAGCCTTTCTCATTTTAAGATATTTGTGGTTGAAAGCAGAGTTGCTATTATATATGTAGCATGGTGTTTCTTAAGCAAAATTACAAAAGAACCTTAAAATCAAGCACCAGAACACTGAGAATGAATAGCACAATGTATTCCTGCGAAACTATTGTTATAGCTGGTCCCAGCGGAACACCTTTGTCTCCCTGTCATTTGGCTGTGGCCTGAAATACCAAACCATGGAATTGTCTGGAAATTCAGAAGTACCTGAGTGCTAGTCCCTACTTCCCCAACTCTGCCCAGGGGTTAAAAGGGAAGATCTTGAGTCTTTAAGCTGTGTCCTGCCTGTCCTCTGAGAACCAAGTCTGATAAGCTAGAAGGAGCCTGGGCATTCTAGAAAAAAGATGCCTAGAGATGCTCTCTGGAGGGCCCAGAGCAGCACTGGGTACTTGCCTACTGGATGAACAGCAGCCTTCCTTCCTTCAGTCACCTCCTGATCTGCTCAACCCTTAGGAACAGTTCCCTCCCCCCCCCCCCCCCCACCTGGTTTCCTCATATATTTTGACTTCTCTGCTAGGACTATAGCTCTGCTCAGCACCTAGTTTTTTTGGATGGGGTTCAGTTTCCTTGCATAATTCTCATCTTTCCATGTCTTCTGCTCCCCATTCCACAACCCTGCTTGGGATCTGCCCCTCCCCCCCCCCCCCCCCCGCCCCCAGCAACTCACTTGGAATGATGTTGCAGCTACCTGTCCAGATTCTCCCTGCTGGGCTGAAACACCCTGTTGTAATATATGCCACTGGTCCCCAGACTGCAGTAGCCTCCCCTATTCCTCATTCCCTCCTCTAGGCTGGCCTCTGAGGTCCCAGCAGCTTCTTCAGTAAAAATGCATCCAGGTGACACTCATGACCCCTTCAGGGCACAGGGATAACCTTGTTTAAACCCAGAGATTACTCTGGGGAAGCTGCTAGCGTAGAAGTTTCTCTTAAGCTTTCTGTCAACTAGAGGGCACCAAGTGGTGTGAAATTTCAAGCTGGGTCACACAATTTTCATGAGTAAAACAAGCAGCTAAAATTAGATGAGCTCTAAGTTCCTTTTCAGGTGAAACAGTCCAGAGTCCCAGAAAAAGACTTCTGGTTCCAAATCCTGTGGATTTCCCACTGTACTTCCCTGTCTATAATTTTCTGCTAAAATGCCACCGGTGGCTCCTCACTGTCTACAGAGTAGTTTTAACATCTAGCATCAAAGGCCCTTAGGATTCTGGACCAAATAAAGATTCCACTTCACACAGTATGAAACTGGACACCACAAGCCTGTCCTCCAGGCATGGGAGCGACTCTTCACTGCTGAGCCCCTCGTGTGCTTTCCTGCTACTGCGCCTGTGCTCACATCATGTCCTCTCCCTAGAATGCCCTCCTTCTTACCCTTCCCCTGGGAGAAACCAGCTACTCTCCTGCCAACGTGTCCAGTTCAAATAGCCCCACCACCTGCCTTCACCCTGTGCACCCTCCCTGACCTCCAGTTTAGGAAGACTCAGACAGCATTATCTTTAGCCCTCTGTTATAATGCTTAGCCCACTAAAATTAGGATTTTGACATGTGCCTCTCCTACTAGACTGTGAGTATCTGAAGGGCAGGGACAGGGCAACGATGTTATCTTTATGGTACCAAGGCCTGGCACAGTGCACAGCATGTTACGGCACTCAGGAAATACCTCTTGAAGTGAACTGGAAATTGTGCTTATGGACATGTACGCCTGTCCTTTGGGCTATCAGAGACACAGTAATGAAGGCAAAATTTGAGCTGAAAAATTAAACAAGTTGTCTGCTGATACAATATGTCTATAAGATGTGCAGTTAGTAAGGAAAACAAGACTAGGATGAAATGACATTTTTAAAGAAAAGAAGGGCTGAGAAGGGAGAAAAGCTTCTAACTCATGTGTTTTTCTATTCACAAAGGATCTTTCTAGCCAAGGGGAAAACATTGTTCCAATTTGAGATGTCGCTGGAATTGTTTCTTCTCTCCTTTTCCTCTAGTTTTCAGAGAACCAGTACCCATTTGGAAAAGTAATATGGATGCAAAAGTGAAGAGACCTATGCAGTGCTATACCTCAACAAGGCCATTGAGTGATGAGAGCCGTGCGAAGAGAAAAGCATTATATAATGACATGAAAACAGGACACTTGAGGAATGTCTTAGAGCTAAAACAGCTGCCACCTGGTATTTGGCATTTGTAACATATACAAAGAAAGAGCCCCTGGAAACTGAAGAATACAAACAACTCTTTGCAACAACAAAATTCAGAACTCAAGAACATGTTTTCCTTGTCTTTCTTTTTTGAAAGTTAACCTATTAGTATCATTTCCACTTTACCAAAATGTGAAACCCTGAAACAGGTGTAATTCCAAAACACTGTCCACAGGTCGATTTCAAAGGAAGCGAGGAGTACCTTTCATTATACTAGGTTTTCCTAATCAGACTTGTTTACTTGAAGATACTTTACTACTTTTTGATTTTCCAGACCTGTGATTTTTACATGTAAATCATTAATTCAATCCTTAGGGAACATGAAGGCGAGGATAATGTGTTGAAATTTATATCCATCAATTTTGCTGCTGGTAAAATGTCTATTAGGAAAAAGGTTTCAAATCCTGGAATTGAAAATCACTGATGGTTTTAATATGTGTGCTTTTCTGATTTCTTTACCATTCAGCTCACTGAGATGCTGTTCTAAAGTTGCTTTATTCTAGAGCTGCTTCTCTCCCTTGTCCACTTGGTCAAGGTGGGTGGTGATGTTTCCTCCATCCAATACATATTTATTGTGTATTGACTGCATCCTAGGGGTGGGGGCTACAATGCTGAAGGGGGCAGTCTGTATTCCAGGAACACCCAGCCTAGAATGGGAGAGACAAATACGTTGGCAATTATAATAACGTGGGTTGAGAGTAAGGTGCAGGTATGCCCTTGGGAGCACCGTGGAAGAATATAATCCATTGGGACTTAGAACAGTGGGAAGGATGGGATCTGTTATCTGAGTCAAGAAAAAGTGAAGCATGCCCAGGGAATACTGCCTCTGATATCCTGTGAGCCATCTCTGCTATGGAGAACCCCACATTTCTTTTACAATTCATAGAAACAAACAGAAAAAATCAATAAGCAAATTAGTTTAAACCTCACCATATTTTTGAGAACCAGTACTTTACATCTCTTTCAACACCTTGAAGACATCAGTAGTACTAACTGTTAGGAAGAGTCTAGCAAAAAGTATAGGGTTGGGGTTTGCTGGATCATTTTCAAGTCATCAGTTCACAGACTCACAGAATGTTAGTGCCACAACAGTATGAAGATCTCATCTTTGTCAGTGCCAAACGTTCACAGAGGAGTAAACCGAAGCTCAGAGTCCATGAAAAAAAAATGACCACTGAAAGATTAGAAGTAATTTTTTCCTGCTGTTTCTCTTCTATATTTAGCTGGTAGGTCACCTGAGAAGAGTGGGAATATGACACCTTTAGAGGATCTGTTCTGCTTATGTACACATGTACTCATAATTTCTTTACTTATCTGTTTGGACTGAGTCAGCCGAAAACTCTCCTCTGTTTCCTCTCTTTGTAGATACCCATTTTCAGTGGACACTGTGACAGGAAAGCCACAGGAAGGGGACAGAGTGTCCGTCTTTGGGGATCAATTTTTGTAATTTAATTGACAGACTAGTATCAATTCCATGGACCCAAGGAAATGTCAACAGAGATGGAACTTACAGTAATTATATTTCAGGATATGAACAAGCAGAGACAATTGTGTTTGTGCTGGAATAGATGCCCAATGGATAGTGTGCAAAGGGAATATTAAGAATTATTAAAACAACAAATAGCTATTATTTCATAAAGTTACTTATATTTCAAAGATCTATGCTGCCAATATAGATTTTAAGTGAGAAGTGTCCTTCTTTAACTCTTTCAAAGCTGATGGAACAGAAGGCGAAAAGTCTAATTTAGGCCCATTCTGGTATGTCAGAATCTCCTAAATATGACACATGAAAAAGGAAAGTGTGATAAATAATTATTTTTTCTGTATTCATAATATGATACTATAGCAATGATGTCTAATAGAGATATAATACAAACCATGTATGTAATGTTACATTTTCTAGTAGTCACATTTAAAAAGTAAAAATGAAATGGTAAAAAATCATTTTTAAATGTTTACTTATTTTTGAGAGAGAGAGACAGAGTGCAAGCTGTGGAGGGGCAGAGAGAGAGGGAGACACAGAATCTGAAGCAGGCTCCAGGCTCCCAGCTGTCAGCACAAAGCCTGATGCGGGGCTTGAACTTGTGAATCGAGAGATCATGATTTGAGCCAAAGTCGGACACTTAACCGACCAAGCCACCCAGACATCGCAGTAAAAATACATTCACAAGCACAAGGACTGTATCTGTCTTTAACAATGTGCCTGACACATAGTGAACACAAAAACAGCTACATGAATTAATAATTGAACTCTTCCCTTAGCCACTATATACTTGTTTCCATGACATCTGCACACAAGAGAACATGATTGATGCTGCCATGAAAATAGATGCTACAAGGCATAGAAAGAGTATGGGATTCTTACATTCTTCCTTTTCCCTTTCTTTTTATTAAAAAATACTATTTCCTTTCCATTTCCTTGAGAGATTAGGGTTGACGAAGTTAAAAAGATCGGAATGGCTGAGGAAGCAAATTGTTTACACACAGGGGCAAGGAGCAACTAAGTAAATGGTCTGAGGATAATAGGAACCAGGCTATCCCCACTGTTGGGTAAGGGAGTTATAAACATGGGAACAGTAAAAGCTAGAATAACCCCTATGTTGGAATGAGACTGGAGCTATCATTGTGATCTAGTATTTAATACAGAATGAGAGACAGAGAGAGAGGGGGGAAGAGGGAGAACCGAGAAACCATGAGCATACCTAGTCCAGTGAGTGCACCCAATGCCCAGATCTCGGTTTCTATATACCATTTTCCATTAGGGACCCAGATCTCCTTGAAGATATGGTGAGTTCCAGGGCTGGGTAGAATAAATATAAGATGCATATGCTACATTTTTTTGTGCCTAAAAGCGAGGAAGTACTCAGAAAATGATGCGGACTTGTGAAAAGAACACAAGAGCCAGCTTGAAGGGTCTTCCACTGGCCAAGTTGAGATCATCTTGGTATCGAGATAATGATATTAATGGATTATAACCCACTGAATAAAATAGAAATCTGTAAGTGCATATTGATATAAATGAACACAAAAATAGGTAGGGGGATACTTTGAGAATATATAAGTATATTGCTCCTAACTAAACTTTCTACTTTAAGGAAGTTTAGTTAGGAGCAATATACTTATATATTCTCAAAGTATCTTCCCACAAAATATTTTATTTTTTACAAACTGAAAAGGTGTAACTTCACAGTGGAGATATCTGGCAGATACCACCTTCACCAAGTGGTGCGGGTCCTGGTATGGACAAACTCTGCTTATGTATCTCCTGATTTGATTATGAGAAGAATAGAGCATTGCTCCTGTGATATTCCTGCCCCAAAATGCACACATTCAGTCTTGTAATGAGAAAACATCACACACTCCTAGATTGAGGAACATTTTACAAAACGTACTCTTCAAAATGTCACATGGCAAAACATAAAAGGAAAGATCAAAGAACTGCTCAAGACTGAAGGAGAAACATGACAACTAAATGCGATATATAATCCTATCCAAAAGAAAAAAAGAATTTTTTTCCCTTATAAAGGATATTAATGAGACATTTGGTGAAAAGATGAAGGGAACTATAGATTAGAAAGTAATATTGTACATTGAGGGAACTATGGATTAGAAAGTAAATATCATTTTAGTGTTAGTTTACTGAATTTGACTGTTATAATGTGGTTATGTATAACAGTGTCCTCAAATCATGCTGCACACCCAAAACTAATATAATGTTACATGTCAATTACATCTCAATAAAAGAAAAAAAGAAAAGAGCACTTGTCTTTTAGGATAATCACACTAAAGTGTATGAATTGATTCAGAAACAATATACACACATAGCACATGGAAGGGAGAGGAGGAGGGGAGGGCCAAGGAAGGGGAAGAGGAAGACAGCAAATGTGGTAAAATGTTAAAAGCTGGGAAAACCTGGGTGAAAGTATACGTGAACTCCTTATTATTCTATTATATTTTCTGTAAGTTTGAAGTTACTTGTATCTTAAAGAAAAAGAGCATGGGTTATGGAGTGACTCAAATCCAATTCTGAGAGCCTGGGGAAGTTACTTAATTATTTTCAGCTTGGTCTTTTCATTTGATCACCAATATAGGACTTGGAGGGATGTTGTGACGATTTAATGATGTGCAGATTGAGTATCTGGCCGGTGGTGGGCTTATCTGGTAGAGGACCTGATACCTAATGCGTGACGCAATACATACTTGCTAAACAAATGAACAAGCTCCTTCTTCCTGCCCCTCCTCCTTCAACAGACACAAGCGATACCACTTACAGAAAATTAGATTCGGCAAATTTTAGCAATCTAAGATATGAGATTTCTCTTAACAACCGAATATAAAACAAAGAACTTGATTAATAATAATAAATACCATCCTACACTAAGATGGTGCTCTGGAGCTTCCTCAGCACTTTGTACTCACATCTCATCTCATATGACACTGAATGGAACAGGCAGGCATTCAAGTTAAAGTTCAACATTGCGTTAATAATAGCGAATCTCTACAGAGCCTTGGGTTACAACTGTCAAAGAAGAGGTCATGCCCTTGTTACTTAAATCCCCAAACAAGGCTTGCATCAGTTCATGGTTGCAGGGTACAGAATGAGGTGCAATTTAATGTCCATTTGGACATTTATTTCTAAGATGCTGGCACCGTTGATTGTCTGTGGTTCACACTGTATTTGGGGCAGTGACAAGGCAGAGAAAGGGACTCAGGTTGTCCTGGGAGGATTCTTCTCTCAGCCAAGATGTGCATGTGAATTTGGAATTACCCAAGAGGGTGTTTCAGAGCTGCCTGCCAAAGAGTGGTGTCTTCTAATCTTGAGAGCAGCTGCCGGGCACAGGCATGCAAACGCACACACATACACACAGACACACTCACAGAGCCTCTACCTGCCTCTACTTGTCTGTTCTGGGCAGATGGCTCTCGGTTTTTGGGTCGCCTCATCCTGCAGCCCACTTCAGTTAGACCCTTTCTTCTGTGGAGACTGGCAAGCCGTGGGGTGAAGGATTCGGCAAAGTTGCCTGTCTTCAGAGTATGAAGGACGCTTTCCAGAGAGGAAAGAGGGTTATATTCAGTGTTTGGGCCCAGTCAGTATTGGGCTCCCCACTGCCTATCCTTTGCAGAACTGTCAGTGGCCTCTGGTTGCAAACTCTCCGTGGCTTTGAAGCCCACAAAACAAAAACTGAAAGAGTGTCCAAGAAGAAGAGAAGAAAACGTTGTTGGTCCCTGGATTCCACTATTGGATTTTGGTGGGGATGAGAAGAGAGAACTGCTGGGCATAATCAAGCCAAGGTACATGCACATTAAGGTAGTGTCTCTGTCGCTGCTCAGAAGAAGCTTTAGGGTGATGGTTCTGTATTAAGACCAACACCCAGGAGCAGGGTCTTACTGATATTAAACAGGGGATGTAGTAAATCTCAGGTATGATCAAGAGCTTATAACAGATAAGCAACTTTTAGGCTATGTGTGTAAGAGCCACTTGCAAAAATAGAGAAACTGTCTTGACAGTAGATAAGTTTGCTAAATTGGTAGGGATGAGAGAAAACCAAAATGAAATTTTAAATTGCTATCCTCTAAGAGTAAGACATATGGTCAAAAATTAAAAAAAATAGGTTTGGAGAAAATGACTTTTCCTTGTAACAGCCTGTTCTTGTAAGCTGCTGTGAATGATCAATATATAACTTCAAAATCATCACAATGTTATGAAAATGGAGAAGTACACTGGATTGGAGAGAAGGAATTCTCTTCATGGAAAAACAGAAGAAACCATCAACTTAACATGGCAACTAGATTGCATTCTTTTCTTTACTTTCGTTCACATTTTTGGATGACTGTAAGAGAATAGAAGGATATTTTTGAGGTAAGGTTTTTAGAAGATTTGAGGGAAATACCTATCAATTCAAAGATATCACTGGATATCTATGGGCACATCTCACTGTCAATGGGAAATGATGCTAGAATTGCTGCCAAATGATGCCAGAGAAAGTTCTGCTCACTGTACTTGCTCTATGGACTATTACTTATTCATATTAGGTGACTACATAGTTTTGAATATAGGAGCTCCATTCAGCATAGATACATATTGATCTAAAATGATTATAATATGGTCAATTATTCCTTTTCTCTTAATGACAACTGATGATCACATGTCTTTTCAGTATCTATGCAACTCTTGGGAAGATTATAAGAAGTATAATACAAATATTGTTTGACAACACTTAACCATATTCCATCTGTGTATTAGGATTGTATAAAGTAGGACATAGAGTGGCATGCTACTGGAGAGAATTCTTTCAATTTATGGCAGTGTTCCTCCAGCTATAATTAAAAAATGCTTTCCCTATGATGACACCAATATATCAATCTTCTGTCCCTTAAAAACAAATATTCCAAGTAAATATATCTCTACCATTATCAGTTAACATTATTATGAAATTCCCATTAGGCTTAGTTAAAAATAAGGATAAACACTTTAAGAGCTCTTTGCTATTGAATATTTCGAAAGACAGCAATAATTTTCATGGGCTATTCCCACTTCTTTAAAACAAATATGTAGGGCAATTAAGACATGTCACTCTGATGAGAATTTTCCAAATGATTTCCCAAAAGAATGTAGGGTTTGGGTTCTTATGATAACCAACACAAAATTATGCTATAAAAGTTCTGGGGCAAAGACAACTACTCTTATTAGCAAAGTTATACATTTTTTAATTGTCTAGCTTCTGTTCATGTGTCTTATCTTTTTGCTTAAAACTGTTATTGAATCAAAGAATTTGTTACCTAAGAATTGGTCTTAGGTGGCATTGTCACTGGAGATGGAAATACTTCACTGTGTTTTCAAACTGATGGTGCATTTGATAGAGCACTATTGTAGGAAACTGATACTGCAACTTGTCAAGAGTTGGAAAGATGAGAAAAAAAACAACAGTAAAGGGCCTTGTGTGCTTTTCTTCAGAACAGAGTCCATATTATTGTCTTAACCTAAAGCAAAATTTTCATTATCACTGAAATATATGCCTCACCTCTCCAATATGTTGTATTAAAAAACATTTAAAGAAATGTTAGTTCCTTTTATTTTCCTTAGAACAGAACTAGTGACCATCAGCATTAAATAACCATTCATGATGAGCACAGAACACTATTTGTTTCATTATAATTAGGGGAAACATTTTCATAGTAAAGGGCTTAATTTGCTCATTTGTTCATTCAGCAAATATTTTAGAGTGCCTTATAGGCACTTATAGCAAATATTTTAGAGTCCCTCATAGGTCTTACTACGTGCCTACTATGGGCTGGGTTACTGGGGATACAGCAGTGAATAAGGCAAATACGGCTTTTATAAGTGCTGAGTATAGGGATCTTCACAGAGGGGCTGATTACTAGTGATCTGAACCTGCATACAATGCATGCTTTTTACCATGGTAAGTATTTTATCCTTCATTTCTGATTAAAAGTTAAGGACCCAGAAAACTTCTTCCCTACTTAAAAAGGGTTATTAGTGTCTGCAAGGTATGGAGGCAATTCCAGAGACCAACTCAACAGCAATCAAATAACCAGGTTCATATATACATTTTAGTAGAAATACTTGAGCCTTCTTTGAAGGATGTTGACATTTCTGTTGAAGCTACAGATGTTAAACATAAAAGGCTCACATATTGATAGTGTTTGCTCCTTCAGAATTGGGTCAGACAGGAAGTCCCTAAGGAAGACATCAGAACAAAATCTGCATTACAGCCTCATAGCTATCTGAGGTTCAAATCTGACAGAAGATCAAGATATTTCTGTCTGCTCTGACAAAGACAGTACATCATTGGAAGCTACATATGAAAGAACAGCAGTACCATTTTTCTCACCCTGAGGAGACTTTTTATGATAGCCTTAATCATAACAACGTCATTTTAGCCCTCCAGGTGTTTTACATTGTTAACATAATTCAAGTATCAGTCACTCACTTGATCCTATAGTGGCCCTGTGCGATAGAAAAGGCAGGTATTATCCCCTATTCAGCAGATGGAAAAACCAGGTTTTAGACATCTAAGGGACTAGCTCAGCTAATTTTCTCTCTAATGCACAGTCTCATTAAGTAATTTCTCAAATGAAAGAATAGAAAAAGTCTGAGTTTTCTGGGAGCCTGAGTGGCTCAGTTGGTTGAGCATATGGCTCTTGATCTCAGCTCAGGTCACGATCTCACCATTCGTTGAGTTTGAGGCCCTGTGTCGGGATTCTCTCTTTCTCTGCTCCTCCACTTGCAACACTTTCCTTCTCTCTCAATAAGTAAACATTTAAAAAAATAAATAAAAATAATAAAAGAAAAAGTCTGAGTTTTCACATGAGAAGTCATAGCTGCAACCAATACTGTTTAAAGGTGATAGCGGCCAACTGGCCTATGCTGACAGAGGAGAGCTTCAGGCCTTCCCCAACCCTATCCTCTTCCTGCCTTCATCTCCCTTCTAGGTACTCACCCCACAGTTCTCTCCTCTGACTCTTGAAAAATCAGTTTAGTTGCTAAAAGAACTATAAGCCACTGCTTTCTTCTTTTGAGTACAGGAACAGTATAGTATATCAGTATATTCACCTACATGTGAATGCAAATGGAGTTTTTTTTTTTTTTTTCAACGTTTATTTATTTTGGGGACAGAGAGAGACAGAGCATGAACGGGGGAGGGGCAGAGAGAGAGGGAGACACAGAATCGGAAACAGGCTCCAGGCTCTGAGCCATCAGCCCAGAGCCCGACGCGGGGCTCGAACTCACGGACCGCGAGATCGTGACCTGGCTGAAGTCGGACGCTTAACCGACTGCGCCACCCAGGCGCCCCAGTGAATGCAAATGGAGTTTTAAACTGCTGGTTAATGCCACCACCAGCCTGGCAACATAAAACACTGTGTCATCAGATCATACCAATTATCCGCCAATCCAGATCCTGCTTTTGGTAGAAGCATAAGTGGGCCCTTGAGAGAAGCAGTTCATCATGAGGAAGAGAGAATAGCACAGGAAAAAAAATTCTCTATGTGGAAAAACAGTAAACATGGTTAACTGAGAGTTATAGCAAGATAAGTGGAGCTGAAAAGAACAGTCTTAAGTCAATGAAGAATATCTTTCTGATGAATTTTGAGAAAGCTCACAGATCTGCTGATAACTAAGCTACTGAAGGTAGCAGTGTGTAATATACCACACGTAACTATTACTGTTACCAGCTATGACTGATTAAATACACAAGACTTCTTTTCTTTCTTAAAATTTTCCTCAAATTTATTATATACCTATTTAAGGTTTTTGGAAACTTTTAACTATTTTCCTGTCATGTTAGTGGCTTGGAATGAATGTCACTGGTCTTTGTGACGGATCTAGGGACAACCCCTTGACTAGGAAAGTAGAATTCAGGGGATGATAGCAGTGTGGATAAAGCAGAGGCTGATTCTGTGCTTCTCCTTAGAGCTGTTGCTCCTGGGCCTGAAACAGAAAGACACAGGGCAGCTGCCTCTGAGCCATGGTATTAAGCTGCCAGGTTGTAAGTAGGGACACTAACATCTTGGTTTTCAGCTGCTCTGAACATCTTCACATGAAGCTATTTTAAGAACTGTTTGCATTTGATCAGGGAGCATGTGGGGTTAAGCCTTGAGTTTTCCATTTCAGTTTTAGATCCTAAGCAGGTGCAGTTTGTAGTTCAGAATTTAAAATCTTATTATTGTATTTTCCCCCAGCTAATTCAAAAATGGCTTTTTTTGGAGGACAAAAGCCTGTGATTGAGAAGGAGACTGGTTTCTCAAATAAATTAAAAGTGCTTAGTACTTGAATTAAAAAAAAAATCACTGAGATTTTTCATCATAATTCTTGTTTGGCACATTTTGGTTAAAATATGAAAGAATAAATAAAATCATTTGGCTAGAGTTAGAACAATATATAACTATTTCTGCTAAGGCCCATTAATGGAGCTCTATATTCTACTCAGTTTGCTTGGAATATTGCTGACAAGGATACTATTGTGTATTAGGGACATGTAGGATTGTCAGACAATATCACACTGTGATTTACCACTTGAACTCTGACAATTAGAGAAAGGTATCCTCTAAGACTCATTCTATTTCCTGGAGGTTCATAGAATTAAAACAAAAGTAAAAGCAACACAAAACAAAAATCCTTTCTTTTAAAAATGTTTTAAGCTAAGTATCTGCAAATTCCTCTACAATTTATATAGATCTTCCCTGGTCTGTTGAAACTTTATTTCTAATGGTCCACTATACATTCATGCATCTGAACCAGAACTGCATTCTTAGTTTAAAAAATACGCTTGGGGGTGCATGGGTGGTTCAGTTAGTTAAGCATCTGGCTCTTGATTTTGGCTCAGGTCCTGATCTCACAGTTCCTGAGACTGAGTCCTGAGTTGGGCTCTGCCCTGACAGTGTGGAGCCTGCTTGAGGTTCTCTGTCTCCCACTCCCTCTGCCCCTCCCTGCTCACACATGGACACTCTTGCTCAAAATAAATAAATAAACATTAAAAAATACATTGGTATGGTTTAGGAGATTCAACAAGCAGAGGTGTTAGACTCTGCTGTTGGATCCAACTCTGGGAATATAAGGGAGGTAGGATAACCAATTTTCCAGGTACACTTGGGAATGGGTGGGGGGCTTCCAAGAATGCAGGACTGTCAGTGCTAAAACCAGGACTGTGCTGGGAAAACCTGGTGGTGGGTCACTGTAAATGGAGAACACACACCTGTAATGACCAAACTATAGATGTTTACTGGTGTAGAGGAATGGGGTATAAGAAACCAACTGCCATAATCCTCAGTCTGGTACACTGTACACATGGAAGTCTTCTTGTTTAGGGAGAGGGTGGGGCAGTGAGATAGGGGTTTGGTCACAAGAATGATCTATTGATAAACTTTCATCCTTCCTAACACAAGAGAATATTTGAAGCACAATAACAAAGCATCATCTTGAAGCTCGAGGAGTTCAAGTTTCCCAGTGGGTTTGCCTGGCTTCCCACTGAAAACAACCAAAACCAAGACTCCAAGATTATAGAGATATTCCATTGTTAGGGAATGTGGGCTATGAGATGTTTTAGCTCCAGTCTTCAAGTTCCCCAAACTATCAGAGGTCTATTCGTGACTTTATTTATCTTGGCACTAACTCCACTTTGGATGACATATCCTCCTATTTCCTCTCCAAACAAGAAGAGTAAAAATGGCTACTGCTGTAGTCTGAATGTGTCCCCACCAAATCCATATGTTGAAATCCCAACCCCCAAAGGTGGTGGAATTAGTAGATAGAAACTTTGGGAGGTGTTTAAGTCATGAGCCCTCATGAATGTCCTTATAAAAGAGACCCTAGAGAACTCGTTAGCCCCTTCCACCTTGTGAGAAAACAAGACATCTGTGACCTGGAAGAGGGCCCTTACCTGACCACCCTGATCTCACACGTCTAACCTTCATAACTTTGAGCAATAAATTTCTGCTATTTATAAGCTACTCAATCTATGGCTAAGGCAGCTTAGCTACAGCTAAGACAGTTACCAACATTTTGAAGGGTGGGTATGGGTAAAGAAGTTACTAAGGACGCTATCTTGGATTTGGGGGGATGGGATCATAATGACACATATTTGCACATGGAGATTATGGTGTCTATGTCTTCCCTCAATGATTCTTGAACTGATGCTTTCTAAAATGACTTAACAGCTAATTGACACATTGCTAACCTTAAAATGTGTTAAGCAGGTGCCTAGGTGGCTCAGTTGGTTAAGTGTACAGCTCTTGGTTTTGGTTCAGGTCATGATCTCACATTTTGTGAGTTCAAGCCCCGAGTCGGATTCTGTCACTTACAAAGTGGTGCCTGTTTGGGATCCTCTCTTCCCCTCTCTCTCTGCCCTTCCCCCACTCACTCTGTCTCTCTCAAAATAAATAAGTAAACTTAAAAAAAAAAAGTTAAACAACAATATTAACAGTGGCTTCATTTATAATTGCCCCAAACTGGGATAAATCCAAGTATCCTTCAACCAGTGTATGAATAATTATACATTATCCATTATATAATAAATTCATACAATGAATTACTACTCAGCAACATTAATGATACATACAACAATATGGATGAACTTCAGATGTGTTATGCTATGTAAAAGAACTCAGACTCAGAAAGGTAAATAGTGAATGAGTCCATTTACATGACAGTGTTGAAAATGAAAAACTAAAGAGACATAAAACAGATCAGTGGTTGCCAGCAGCTGGTCCTCAGGGGAGAGGCTGAGTCTTAGAAAGGGGTGAGAGAAAATGTTTAGGGTGATGGAACTGCTCAATATCTTGACTGTAACTGTGGTTACATGATTGGATGAGTTGTTGAAATGTGCAGGATTGTATACTATAAAGTGAATTTTACTGCGTGTAAATCATACTTTAATAAAATAAATGGGGGGAAAAAAGATGTTAGGGATCACCATCTGTGAGGCTCTACATTCAAGCCTTCTACCCTAAACTTCAACCAGCATGCTCTACTTTGAGATTGATGTACTGGAGTTCTTGTAGGTTTCCAGTGGGGAGGAAGAAAGAAAGGAAGAAAGAAAGAAAAAAGAAAGGAAGGAAGAAAGAAAGAAAAAAGAAAGAAAGAAAGAAGAAAGAAAGAAGAAAGAAAGAAAGAAAGAAAGAAAGAAAGAAAGAAAGAAAGAAAGATTAATTAATTAATTACAGGGTACTAAAATAAAGGAAACCCTGAAAAACAACTGATAGAATTGAACCCCCTCATTTTATAGATAAAACACATCAATGTCTGAGGAAGCTTTTCCAAAGTCTCTGAACTAGTCAGAGGCAGAGACATATGCTTGTTTTCAAGAGATTGGTAAACAATGATCAATCTATAGAAGTTCAACTCTCTACTCTTGTACACTGTTAAAATTGTATCGTCTAATGAAAAAAGCCATGGGGCAAAAAACTATGCAAAAAATTTCAAGTAGCTGCCTTCCAAGTGTTGTGTTGAGAAACTGGCCGAAGGACTGTTGGCTTCCGACAAATAGCAATTACAAGGGAATATCAGCTGACTTTAGGAGTCAGTAGACATTACTGCATGCCCTGTATCTGTCAAAAGCAACTCTACTGCTGTAGTAGTGTAGTAGTAGTACTACTACTTTTGACAGTAGCTTTTGACAGATATAGTAGTAGTATATAGTAGTACTACATATAGTAGTATACTACTATAATAGTATACTATACTGTATATAGTAGTATACTATATACTATATAGTATAGTATACTATTATAGTAGTAGTAGTATAGTAGTATAACAGTACAGCATACAGTATAGTAGTAGTAGTATACTACTACCAACTATATCCAGTATGGAGGGGAATCACAAAAACCAAAGACGACCCAGGCCATGTTTGGTAAGGACACTCATGTGTTTGTTTACTTATTTATGTCAAAACAAACGCCAAACACTTTCCTGGGTCCCACAATCTAATGTTGAGCTCAGAATTATAATGTTTATTTTTGAGAGAAAGATTGAGAGTGCAAGCAGAGGAGGGCTTGAGAGAGAGAGAGAGAGAGGGAGACACAGAATCCGAAGCAGGCTCCAGACTCTGAGTTGTCAGCACAGAGCCCAACAAGGGCCTTGATCCCACGAACCATGAGATCATGACCTGAGCCAAAGTCGGATGCCTAACTGACTGAGCCACCTGGGTGCCCCAATCTCAGAATTATAGTAGTATCTAGATAAGAAGGAATGCCCAATCACTAGAACAGAGTAAGGGGCTGTCTGAACTGAATATATTATTCCTAAACAAAATGCCATTTAGAACTAAACCAATAAACAGATGTGTTTCTTATCATAATGCATAATGCCTACGAGTGTGGACTTTCCCAGATGCCATCATAGGTCTTAATTCCAGTTTTGTGCAATCTTCAACAAATAACTTAACCTCTCAAAAGCCTCAGGTTTCCTCAATCATAAAATGGAGATAATAACTGTACTTGCCTTGTTGGGAGCACTAAATTATAAATTTAAAGTATTAAGTACAGTTAGTGGCACACAGTAAGTGTTCAATAATCAGGAGCTATCATCATCATTATAATTAACATAGAAAACTCACACCATGGTGTTACAGATTAGGTTTAACAAAATTCAGGCTTGAAAATGTGGTGTGCCAGGTCCTTCTGAGAAACTGATAAATGCTACAAGACTCGGAAAACATACAGACATGAAACTTTGGATCTCTTGGACTAAATTAAGAAGCCTTGGGCTAGAAACACCTAGAAACCCAGGGAATTGGTATTGAATGATGTGTTTTCTTTAGGACCCTAAGAATCACTGCTCTAGACACTACACACAGGTATGAATGTAAAATACCAAATTTTGTGGTTTTGGCATTAAAAAAACCCAGAAAGCTGATTATTATTAAAGGCAAATAATAAATTTCCTTGATCTATGTTAAAGAAGTAGAAATATCCTTTTCCCTTCCCTGAGATTCTCTAGCCATAAGCAAGTAGCTATTTTTTTTTCTTTCAATTCTCTTGCTCTTTCCTCCCATAAAATTTAAATCATGTATGGAAGTTACATACTCAAAATGTGATAATTCATGGGCCTATAGCCCAGAGGATTCTAAGGAGACAATGGAATTCCTAAATGTGTGCAAATTATTCCAGAATGGGAAATGATTCTTCATGTGTAGCAGTAGTTATTAATGTAATACTACCTTGGGAGAATGTTAACAGTAGAGTACTGAATTACTCCTTTTAAAACGAGGAACTTATCTGTTCTTTCCTAATTTGGAAAGACAGCATTTGTACACAGAAAACAGCAAGTTTTACTATCCTATTGTTAAGTGGCTAGGTCAAGTTTCAGAAAGACTGTACTGATGCTATACCCGCCAAATGGAAGTGGAAGGAAGGCTCCAGTTCAAACCATTACACAGTTGTGGATCCATCACCCTTGAAGTAAGCAAAGTGACTAGGAAATTCCACTACCAACAAAGTGCCAAGAGGCCATAATGCCTACTGACGGGAGAAAAACTTTAGTTTACCTCAAATTCACATGCACTTAGTAATTTTCCCAGATGGTGTTATAAAACTGCAATCATGACCTAAATAATCTAGTTATTTTGGCACATAATTTTATTATTATGTTCCCTTCCACATCTGGATAGTTCATTTGTACAAGGCAATTTTGGTTGAAAAGAGGACTCGAAAGGTCCAGCTAGGTCTAGTGGAACTAATCTGTATATAAACAAGGATTTTTTTTTTTTTTAAACAGTATGTAAGAACATAAAGATTTTCACCTGTACTTGAAGCACTAAAACAGTAGTTCAGTTTGAACTGGTAGCTACAAATTTATATCTTTTGGCTCTGGCACAAAATCGACAAGGATCTTATGCTTTTAGAGTTAGATCAGATACATGTTAGTGGCAAAATGCCAGTTACCATTTTAATGGGACTTCTGCATTTCTACCCTTTGCCCTAGTGACCAGAAAACATTTTTCTTAGAGTTTCCTTTAGCACATTTGTCCTACCTTATTAATTTTCAGTAGTTTTTATTCTTTTTAAGTAGTAAAATAACCTCTGGTATTTAAAATTTTCCAAACATGTGAAAATATACTACAGGAATCACAGTATTGGCATGAAATTAGTAGAACAACCAGTCAGACACCGCTTGAGTGAATCGGATGGAGTTTAACTCATCTGAAGGATTCCAAAAGAAGCTTTCATTCCCAGTGGGAAGGTGAGCAACATACCCTGGCACAGGCAAGGGTGCAAGCTTTTGGATCCCAAAACTCTTCCCAGGGAAACACAATTACAGAAGATGATGCACATGCATGAAGGCAGATCTCCTTTTTCAACTAAGAATCACCCTCCAGCTCTCAACTATTCTTTGGGTAAAGAGGCAGAGTGGGGTTTCCTGGTACAATCCTTTCACCACATGGCTTTAGATCTTCTGCCACCATTTTGCTCTATCTCTACCAGAGTCCTTCTTGCTTTAGAGGTCATACGCTGTCTTGCATAATCCCGAGATTAATTAATCTGGCCAGATGGGAGGATTGTTGGAACAGATCCAGATTAGTCCACATGCAGAATGGGTGCAGCTTAGGCTGGCCTGGAGGAGGACGGAGCTCCCACAAAGTCTGACATCATCATCTGCAAGTGTACATCCCTGGGGGTGTGCCACAGTCTGGAAGCCTGGACTTCTGCTTATTAATGGTATCCTGATTATACCAACTTGTTTCTGTGTCCTTCAGATGAGTCCACCTCTTCTGACTTGCTGAAGTGTTATCTAGCTCTGACTGTTTCATCAATCCCAGCCTTCCCTTGACAATAATTTCATATTGTCCTCATATCATATGTATGGCACACATAGATATTTATCTCATGAAACCCATAGGAGCTATATTCTGACTGCCTTGGTTTTTTATAGTCTAGACTCCCAAGCACAACTCTATCTAAACCAATAAAATGCATTTGATGGCAAGAAGCTATGTAAAATGAATGACTTCCAAGATGGTTTTAGGTAAGAGTGAGAAGAGGAAGCTCATTGATAAAAAGGGTTTTGTTTGGTGGAAGGAGAGATTACAAGGCATTTTCAAATGCTTAATTGCATCCCAGGAGGTTGAAAACCTGAGTCTGAGGTATACTATGTGGAGAAGGGAGGGTGAGAACAGTAGTAACCATGGGCTTCTGAAAAGGGAACTAATCTTCTGAAACATCTCCTGGGATTGCATCACCTTGACCTAGCAGTTGTTTTTCATTTCTGCTTTCTAAACTACCTTTGTGTAAGGATTAATGACCCTCCCTCAGCCCATTAACTCAGACTGTCATTAATCTCCAGGAAATACCTTGTCAGTACTACTTAAAGGGTACATGAGAAATGTTGCGTTTTAGGTTAAAAATGGTTAATCTTACAGCCTTTTAACTACCCTCTTCAATGATTAGAGTCTTCCTGGAATTCCCTTTGTCCCAGACTTAGTTAACATTTTAATCACAGTATTACGTGTAAGCTATGAAGTTGTTTGATTGACATTGTAATTGATCCAAAAGAAATGCTTTCCTGGAGTGTAAGCGGAGTTTTAAAAAACATGTCCAAAAAAGATATTACTAGTCTAAATTCCTATTAATACGTATGTATTTTGTGTACTTGGAAACTGACTGTTGCTTCCCCAATATCACTATTATAGGTCAGCTTCAATTACAGACTATTTTAATTTTGATCTTTGGTAGGCAAATATATTATCTACTAAATCAGCTTTGTAAATAGGCTAGAAAAACTGACATAGGCATAAATATTTGTATGCTTTTAGAGGAATGTCTTTGAGACTTAAACACTTCTTGTGAGGTGTTCATGTGAACACTGCCTAGACAAGGCTGAAAGAACAATAGCTAGAACCAACTACAGCAGACAAAACAACTCGTAAATGAAGTTTCTTATAAACGTAAATTGTTTCAGGAGAAGAAAGTTAGTTAAAGGCAGATATTTTAATAGAAAAATCAGAATGAAAGCACAGTTGAGGTTTTTGGCTGTTCCAGAGAGAAGTGACCATAAAGGTATAAAATATGAAAGGGAAGATGGATGGCAATGCCTGGGCAATGAACAAGCTATGCTAAAAATGGCAGTGACTTGGCTGGCCAGTCTCTGGGGTAAAGAGAAATAACAGAGGTAACTGTTTTCATCCCCACTTTTCCTGAATTTCTCTTCCAGTTGAAGAGAGCTAACAAGCTGAGGGCATTGGTGTAAATCACCAAAACAACAAGGCCAAATTCACTGCTACTCCTGCAAAATGGTAAGGGAACCTCAACCCTAACCTTTGGATTCCTGGGTTTTACAAAAACTGGCCTTGGTCAGCCAGCTCTGCATTCGATTCTTCTCTGTCTTGGTCACTGTCCTCTGGGTCTTGCTAAGGCAGGCCTGTGCTCCAAACCATTGTTCTTTAAACAAAGTTGTAAACTGCTAACAGTTTTGTTTAAAAGTTTGTAAAATGGTAACTACATTGCTACATCTCTCTGGAGTATCTCAAAACGTGGTTCAAATTTCTTGTTTCAAAAAAAAAAAAAAAAAAAAAGAAGCTAAGTTCTTTAATAAACAAAGACAACCAATGCAGTTAATAGGTTTTGTGTAACCACAGCTATGTCATCTTGGTCTTCTGTTTCTTGCTTTGGGCAGAGGTCAGAGTGAGCCATGCAATGAAGTGGCATATCCAACCAGTCCATCTGGATGCTCTGCCTGAGCAAGTTTCTATGTAGTCCCCACCCTGCAACTTGGGTTCACCATAGGCTGCTCTCTCCAACCCAAACACACATAGATAGATAGCCGTTGTCTTCATCTCAGGGAAATGAGAAGCCACCTCTCCTCAGAGCATGACTAGGAGCCCAAATTTGGTGACCTGGCCTCTGGATCTACAAACAAATAGGGTGAAAATGGACAATTCTCCTAATTGAAAACTTCTGCAGCTGATTAAAGAAGCTACAGGGAATCTTGGCAGGGCAGTCCATGCTCCGTAGGGGTTGATCTTTATGTAAAGATAAGCTTTTCCATTTATAATGTCTCCAACATTCAGGGTACAAAGACTCTTTTCTTTAGGGTAGAAGAAACAGATTCATCTTAATGCAACACTTTATTTGAACAAACACACTTACTGCAAAGCCAGTCAAGTCAAACCAAAATGTTTCCTGTTTATATTTCCCAGGGGGGCAGTCTGTATTAGCCACTGGAAGTGACCATTCTAGGGCTTCCAACATAGTTCATGCCAGCAGCCAACATGCACCTCCCCATCCTTCACTGTCCAAGCCTCCTCTTTGCTCCACACTCACAATAACTAATGTTACCTGCCCAATCAGTGCTTCCAACTTTCCAAGGAAAACCAAACTCAAGATTTGAATAACACACCCCTAAAGACTCACAGAGAGGGACTCATGCTTAGGTAGATTTTGCAAAATTTAGAACACTATGTCACTGGTTTTGCTTCATGCCAGTACCTGTGTAGCAGCCCCCAGAGGAGCGACAACAGCCTTCAGAATGGGGATGTTCTGCTCAGGACTCAGACCCACATGTGTCTTTCTGGCCAACTGCTAATCATTCCCACTGAGCTGCTGCCTTCTTCACCATTGGAGGGGGCCACTCTTAAAGGGCCATTCTGCTTATGTTGTGATACTTCTTATGACAAATTCCCTTTTAAAGACTCCTGGCATAGGATCTCAGAGTACAGAGGAATATATAAAAGTTGGGGAAGGTATTTTACAAAGTCTAAATCTATGCACCCCTGTTTAGTTGGTTGGCTCCATTTTCATAGGGTGTAGCATCCCAAGCATCAACTACCATACATTTTTCTCCTCCAATGTCACCCACACAGCCATGAGCAGAAGGCAATACATTGCTTTTTCCTCTGAACTACCCTTGCCAATCCGTTCTGCCCTGGCAGAACTGGGAGGTAGATGGAAAGCCTATTTTTGATGATAGGGCTTAGCAACATTCTCTAAACAGAAAGTACTTCTCTTACACATTCAAAGCATTATAAAACACTTTGAAAATACTTTAGTCCCAGGGGCGCCTGGGTGGCGCAGTCGGTTAAGCGTCCGACTTCAGCCAGGTCACGATCTCGTGGTCCGTGAGTTCGAGCCCCACGTCAGGCTCTGGGCTGATGGCTCAGAGCCTGGAGCCTGTTTCCCTTTCTGTGTCTCCCTCTCTCTCTGCCCCTCCCCTGTTCATGCTCTGTCTCTCTCTGTCCCAAAAATAAATAAACGTTGGAAAAAAAAATAAAAAAAAAATAAAATACTTTAGTCCCTGATCCCAAAAAAAGGGATAAAAAAAAAAAGGGATCCCAAAAGCTGGCTTTGCAATGGGATGTCTCTGGTAGCTAAGTAAAGAGATAACAAATTCAGAGGAATTTGTATCCTTAGACTACCCAGAACACTGAATAGCTACTGAAGGCAAAGCATTGTGGGGGATATGGAATGGAATTGGCACTATCCTTGCCCTTGAGGAATTATCAGTTTAGTAGAAGTAGGAAAAACATAAAAATTATTAAACAGTGTGCAATACAAAAAGTGTCATAAGAGCGGTGCAGATAAAGTGCAGCCATGGTGCAAAAGAAAGAATTCCTACCTGCAGAGATGCAAAAATCACATTTACAGTAAGGATCCAATTTCTACAAGCATCTTATGCAAAGTGAAGGTTCTTAGGGCTACTTCCCCTTCTTTTTCTATATTATCCCCTTTCCAAGGACATTTATTTATGCTCTCATTGCTCCAATCACTCCTGTGTTGGACTGGATCAGATGGCACATGTGTTACTTTGAATGGCATATTTACTTTCATGGCAATCAACAATTCCAATGGATGGCCTTTAGTGAAAGCAAAGTTGTGAGAGTCGTAACTTTTCTTCAGTTGCTCACCCTCAGTTGCCTCTGCCTTGAGGCCACTCTCACCTAGCTACAGAGCTGGACTACTTCACTCCCCAAGGATCACAGCTTGCTTCCAGAAAAGTCTCTAGTCCTTGCCTGTGCCCATAGTCAATGCACTACCTCTCTGCATGGGCCATGGTAGCAGTAAGTGTCCCTTAGTAAAGGAATGTGGGACATTATCTGTGCCTGGATGGCAGAAATATTTCCTTCCCCAGTCTCTCTGTTATAAAGCTGTCTTGGACAGTAACTGGTAAACTGCCACCTGGAAGAGGCTGATACATGTGTTCGCATTTCACCATAGTCTAATGAAAATTCCAGTTTGCACCACACAGCTCCAGATGTCCCCAAGTACAAAGAAGCCAAGGTTCCTCAAAATCTAATTGGCTCCCACCCTACATGCAAGTGAGAGGCCAGCATCAGCCCACATTGCCTTCTCTGCTCTCCATTACCTGTGTTAAAAGACTGACTACTGGGGCGCCTGGGTGGCGCAGTCGGTTGAGCGTCCGACTTCAGCCAGGTCACGATCTCACGGTCCGTGAGTTCGAGCCCCGCGTCAGGCTCTCAGAGCCTGGAGCCTGTTTCCGATTCTGTGTCTCCCTCTCTCTCTGCCCCTCCCCCGTTCATGCTCTGTCTCTCTCTGTCCCAAAAATAAATAAACGTTGAAAAAAAAAAAATTTTAAGACTGACTACTGATACCTCAGGAAACTAAGCTTCTTCAGAAAGCACCCCACCCCCACCCACTTCACTAACTGCCTGGGAGAATTCTCTTCTGAAGACACCCAGACACCTTCAAGGCAGTGTTCCATCTGAACCTGCAGCAAGAAAGTTGTTAAGCTCACCAGGTCTCAGACTCCACTAGAGGGCTTAGCAACTCCAGTCCTCACAGCTCTGTCATTCTCATCCACCAGTAAAAATACAAGCATCTCTGCTCAGTAGTATTCTCTTCTATTGCATTTCCATTCCCATTTAGTTCTGCTTCCTCCCTTGGGTTCTTGCCATCCTCTCTGACTTCCCTCCAAATCCTTCCCGTGGTGCTCTCTCTGAAGGCATGTGGAACAGTGCAAAAGCAGAGCTTTACACTTAGGTAGATCCGGGTTTAGTGATTTTAATGTAGACTTGCTGTGTGACCCTAACTGATGCATATAATCTCTCTTATGCCTATGCCCTCATCAGTAAAATGCTGATAATAGTAATTAGTTTGTAGAGTCCTGTGAGGAATAAATGCATAAAAACAGCCAAGTACAGTACCTGGCATATCCTAGGTGCTCAATAAATGACATACACTGCTGTTATTGGAACCCCCACATCCTTACCCTTCTCACAGCTCCTTCTCCCTCCTCCTGTTCCACCTTCCTCCAGGACATACAACTTCTCAGACTCTTAAGAGAAGACTGTTCATGCTTTCACAGCCCAAGCAACAAGCCTGGGATAGTACCATTCACTAGGCCCCACAGCGTTACTTCCAGGCCATTCCTTTCAACTATCATATCAAACCTCTTCCTCTAGAGGCTCGTGTTATTGGTCCATGCCACACCTGTCCAGTTCCTAGTTCTGCCACTTTCTGACCTCTCCTCATCATTCCACCTATTTAATGTTTTTATTTTTTTCAACGTTTTTATTTTTTTATTTTTGGGACAGAGAGAGACAGAGCATGAACGGGGGAGGGGCAGAGAGAGAGGGAGACACAGAATCGGAAACAGGCTCCAGGCTCTGAGCCATCAGCCCAGAGCCTGACGTGGGGCTCGAACTCACGGACCGCGAGATCGTGACCTGGCTGAAGTCAGACGCTTAACCGACTGCGCCATCCAGGCGCCCCACATTCCACCTATTTAATAATGACTGTGGTAATTGGGTCAAACTTTTTTATTCTAACACCCTCCCCATGTTGCCTCAACTTGAACATGGATGATCTTTACAACAATGGAGCTTTAGAGTTTCTTGACTCCAAAACCCTGTGCACAGTCCATCTCAGCAATCCAATTCTATGGTAACATCTGGAACATTCTCCATCTGAACACCTATGATAATTTACCATACTTAACTGGCTCACAAGTCTGTATTCCCTTGGTGAGCTGTTATTTCCTCACTGCTAGAGACATACCTTGTTTGACTTTTTATCCTTCTCCCTAGGACAAACTCTGGTATATAGTGAATGTTTAATAAATATTTATGGAGTGGATAACATGGTACATTTGTATAGTTTTTTAGAGCTTAACAACATTCTTCTCTATCATTTTATTTAATGATCACTTTAGGAAGCTAGAAACATTATTACAATCAAGGTTACATGGTTACACCACAACAAACACCTGTAAGTTATATCATCTACCCGCCAGCTAGGGCTTTTCTTATCATCCCAGCTACAATAGCCTTCTTCTTCCCCTAACTTCCTCACCCTTGTATACTTGTGTTTTGTTTTTTGTGTGTGTGTGAAAACTGAAAAGAAAATTTGGAAAGATGATAGCTTATTCATCTTATGCACATATGAGTAGTTCTGAGAGGATTATGTATCTCTGTGCTCCCAAGGGTCTTCTGCCATTAGACTATCCATTAAACTCTCAGGATCTTCTTAAAAGAATTATGTAATGTTATATTTCATTGCCCCCAGTGTGAACACTAATATGATAAATGTTCAGTCTATTAGCCACATTAAGTAGATTTCAAAAGTGGAAAATGCAGAAACTCAATCTTGCATTTTCTGATTAATTCAATCCTGGACTTAAACTTCCTGATAAAGCCTGCAAAATGACAATTCAAAACTCCTGTGAGTTACCAATGAAAAATGATCATTGGCAGAAATTTGAAAACTCTCTTTTAATATATAAAGAAGAATTCTGCAATTGGCGAAACAAAAATTGCTTTCTGAACCACTCCATGCCACATCCTCTACATGGCAAAATCCAGTCCGTTCTTTTTTTTTTTTTTTTTTTTAATTTTTTTTTTCAACGTTTATTTATTTTTGGGACAGAGAGAGACAGAGCATGAACGGGGGAGGGGCAGAGAGAGAGGGAGACACAGAATCGGAAACAGGCTCCAGGCTCTGAGCCATCAGCCCAGAGCCTGACGCGGGGCTCGAACTCACGGACCGCGAGATCGTGACCTGGCTGAAGTCGGACGCTTAACCGACTGCACCACCCAGGCGCCCCAAATCCAGTCCGTTCTTAACTGGAATTTGATTCACAGCCCTAAACGGTGAAGTGTCTAGTTTCAGGCAGAGAATAAAAAGTCTTATCTACGTCATTTGTGATCTTTAAAATGTTTTCCTACTTTAAGTAAGCCATTTTTAAAAAAAAGGATTATAGTTAATAGTTTCTTTTCATGGTAAGTTTCCACCCCTGTATATGGCAATGATTTTTGTGAAATTCAACATTCTTTAGGAAAAGTACTGCTGTGCTAGATGCCAAGGGATACAAAGTTTTTAGGGTTCTAGTCACTTATACAATACACATTATATAGCAATGAAGAAAGAGCTGCACAAAAATATCCATAGTACGAGAAAGCTTCCTTTGCATTACTGACATTTATGGGCAGCAAGAGCTAAAGTTCAATTATTATTTTAAAAATAAATAACACTGATAGCTAACATTTATTAAGTACTTGTTACATGTCAGGTATTATGCTGAATATTTTCATGCAGTAACTTATTTAATCCTAAGAACGTTGTTAGGTGGGTATTATGATTACCTTATAAGATGTTACAGATGAGGACTCTTAGCCCTGAGAGATTCAGTAACTTGCCTAAGGTCAAAGAGCTGTTTAAATGGTAGAACTGGGATTCAAATACAGAGTTTTTTGGGTCTAAAACAGTGCTTGTTCCAAGCCATTATGTCCTTCTACTGAAGGATCTCATCACCAAAATAAAAATCACTTTACTTTTCTTACCTATTGTCAGTGTCCATGCTGAGGGACACACAGGTGGGCTTTCAAAGCTGGCTATGCTGCAGCTAGCACAGAAGAGGCCAATGGCTTCTTTTTACTAGATTTTTCAAACAGCAATGTAGCAAATATCATTATGTATTGCTAACATTAAAAATTATTATTATCTGGCCAGATATGCCATGGTTGATAAAATTTTAAGAATCAACAAATTCACTGAAAAGACTTCTACTGGGTAAAAATATTACACAAAGCTATTCAGAAAAAAAGTACAATAAAGCCACTAAAACTTAGAAGGTAGCAAGTATATGAACTGAATACTTTGTTGAAATGGAGCCCTCAATGCTGGGTTAGGTAAAAATGTAAAAATCCAGTAATAAATCTTTGTGACATTAGCTAAATAATTAAGAATATTAAAATCCAGAACTAATTATTAGACTCAATTAAAAATTATGTTGAAAATCAGTTAATGATTTGGAAAAAGTTTATAATATACATTTTTATGAAAAAGTTGGTTTGAAACAGTGTGATCCCACTTTTACATGTAAGTCTAACAAAACATGTACAGTACTTGTATGCTGACAAGTATAAAATGCTGATGAAATAATTCAAAGGTCTAAATAACTAGAGAGACATACTATGTTCATGGATTTAAACACTTAACATAGGAAATACGTTGATTTACCCCAAATTGATATACAGGTTTAATGCATTCCAATAAAAATTCCAGCAATTTTTTTTTTGGAAATATAGACAAGATAATTTTAAAATTTATATGGGAAGGCAAAGGAACTAGAACAGCTAAAACAATGTTGAAAAAGAAGAAAAAAGTGGTGGAGTCAGTATACCTAATTTCAAGATTAAGATAGGTATAATAATCAAGACTGTGTGTATTGGTGGAGGGATAGACACACAGATCAATGGAACAGAACAGAGAATCCAGATTTAGAGTCATGCAAATATGCCTGACTGGTTTAGGACAAAAGCTCCAAAGCAACTCATTCAATAAAGGATAAGCCTTTTAAACAAGTGGTGTTAGAGCAGTTAGACATCCAGAGAAAAAAAAAAAAAAAAAAAAAAAAAAAAAAGAACCTCAATCTGAGTCTAACACTTTGAGAAAAAAATTAACTCTAAACGGATCAGAGACTTAAATGTAAATATAAACTATAAAACTCTTAGGAAAGGGATGTCTGGGTGGCTCAGTTGGTTAAGCACCTGACTCTTGATTTTGGCTCAGGTCATGATCTCACGGTTTGTGAGTTCAAGCCCCATGTCTGTGCTGTCAGCACCAAGCCTGCTTGAAATTCTCTCTCTGCCTCTACCCCTCTCCTGTTCATGTTCTCTTTTCCCCAAAATAAATACATAGACATTAAAAAAAACAAAAACTTTAGGAAAAAAAACAAGAAAATCTTTGGAATCTAGGTCTAGGCAGAGTTGTCCATACTTGACACCAAAAATAAAATCCATAAAATGAAAAATGGATAAATTAGATTTAATTAAAATGAAAAACTTTAGCTCTGTGAAAGACACTGAAGAGGATGAAAAGACATTCTTGAGATTGGGAAAAAATGTTTGCAAACCACATACCTGACAAAGGACAACTACCTAGAATATATAAATTTTTTAGTAAAATTTAAGAGTGAAAAAAAACCCAATCCAATTAGAAAATGGGCAAAAGGTATGAACAGACATTGCACTAAAGTCAATATACAGATGGCAAACCAGCACATGAAAAAAAATATTCCATATCGTTAACCATTAGGGAAATGCAAATTAAAACCAAAATGAGATATCACTAAATGCCTATCAGAATGGCTAAAATTAAAACAACAACAACAACAACAACAACAACAACTTTTAACAACAACAAATGCTGGTAAGGATTTGGAGAACCTAGATCACTCATACATTGCTGGTAGGAAAGTAAACTGATACAGTCACTCTGGAAAGGTTTGGCAGCTTCTTAAAAAACTAAAATATGACCAAGTAATTGTACTTCTGGACATTTATCCTAGAGAAAGAAAAACTTTTCTTCAAATAACAACCCATATACAAATGTTTATGGCAGCTTTATTTGTAATAGCCCTAAACCAGAAACAACCCAGAGGCTGCTTAATGGTGAATAGTATGGTTATACCCATATGTAGAAATTACTCAGCAAATAAAAGGAACAAAATATTGATACAGACATCAACCTAGATGAATCTCCAGAGAATTATGCTGAGTGGAAAAAGTCAATCCCAAAAGACTCTGTACTATATGTTTCCATTTATAAACCATTATTGAAATGATAAAATTATAGGAATGGAGAACAGAATAGTGGTTGCTAGGGTTTAAGGAGGTGGTGGAGGTAGGAGGGGAATGGTTGTGGCTCTAAAAAGGCACCGTTCTTGTGGTGATAGAAATGTTTTGTATCTTGACTGCATCAGTGTTAACATCCTGGTTGTGATATTGTACTATACAGTTTTGTGAGATAATGCCATTGGGGGAAACTGGGTAAAGGATACAGGGATCTCTTCATATTATTTCTTATACTTTCATGTGAATCTATAATTATCTCAAAGTGAAAAGTTAAAAAAATCAAAAGTATATATTTTGGTTTTTATATAAAAAAAAAGAGTGAGAAAACTGTATCAGAATCTTTACCTGTAGATAGTAGTGAATCAGTGACTTTTGTTTTCTTCTGGATTATCTGACTTTCTGGCAATTAAAAAGTTAAGGGAGACATCAGTTCTAAGCACAGAACTAAGTTCTGATGACATAAACTGTCTAACTCAGCATACTTGGTTACATGCTAGGTGAGGGGTCTCTGTCCTGATTTTGATATTTTAAAGGGTCCGGTGGCTAGTGCAAAAAGTGTTTAAAATGAGCTATCCCTTCCTTTTTAAGCTTTGCATTTTAATTCTTTCCATTCTGTATGCCATTTCTTCAGTTATCCAGTAACTTCTAATCTCTCAGGGTACTTATGAAATCACACAGATACCCAAAATATGGGACAATTTAGCTTAAGGCTGGATCCATACATAAAGTTATGTGTATCCAAGAGAGTGATGTATTTATGGATAGCCAAATTAAATGGAATTTAACCAGAAAGTTCCAGCAGTTATCCTTGGAGTGCGTTTGTCTCATGAGAAGAATAGAACTATGATTCTAATACTAATGTAACAATTTTTTCTGATACTTAGTCACTTAAAGGATGCTGAATGCAGACAGGTAAGTCCTGAGGACAAGGTAGGAAGTCAAAGTACATATGCATAATCGTTTCTGAAGGGGGGGTGTCTAAAAATAATGACAATAACTTACTTTTGCTCAATGCTTCTTTCATCCCCAAAATTGTTCTAAGAGCTCTACATGTATTGACTCGTCTAATTATCATAATTAGTGGTCCTCAAATGGATATGTGTACTGAGTATGCAAATATTTTGTAAGATATGCACATGCAAGGGTATTTTAAGGAAATTAGTCTCCAGATCTTAGCTTTCATTTGTGCTCTATTTTTTACCTCCTTGAAAACCCACCTGCATTCACATCAGCTCTTTTACCTTACTAAAAGGCAAATTCTTTATCTAAGACAAATTTTATTATAGTTCATTGTCCTGTACTCTGTTGTCTTTGGGGTATACAAACTTCCTGGCACTCAAAACATGTGATTCATAAACACTGTGAAACTGGTTTCATAGTGTTGAGATGTTCTGAATTCTTTTTTTTTTTTTAAGTTTATTTATTTAAGCAATCTCTACACCCAATGTGGGGCTCGAGGTCACGACCCCAAGATTTAGAGTCCCACGCTCCTCAACTGAGCCAGTGAGGCACCCCGAGATGTTGTCAACTTTTAACAAAAGTCAAACTAGAACAGGGTAAAGATGCTCTTTCACATATTATGTGCGTGTGTTCCGGGAATGCTAAATTACTCAAAATACATACCTAAAACATAAAACTTTTTCCATGATTTCTTTCCAATTCTCTTTCAGTTATTCAACAAGGTAGGTAAAAGTAATTTTTTTCAAATCATGTCAGCTATGTCAGCCACACCAATTCTCATCTTATCTCATGTTATATGATATTTACTCCTTTCTTTTACCAAAATAAACTTTGAAACCAATGATGAAAAGTTCTAGATTTCAACTTAAAATGTGTGAGGAAGTATATAGTTTTTTCTACCTTATTTTGGGAGTATATTTTTGAAGATCACTGCTCATGACAACCCTATGGGGCAGATAATAATAGCTTACCCTCGTCTCACAATTATGGTACAAATGAGGCCCAGAGAGGTTAAGCAACTTGCCCTAGAACACACACTGTTAAAGGTCAGAGTTAAGATTCTACTGACGATCTGGGCCCAAAAGCTGAGCTCTTAACCATCATACTACATTGTCTTCAGAATTTCAGGGTGGAATTAGAGCAACGTACCTGTGATTTATGAAAGGAGATATCAAACAAAGTATTTTGTTTTAAGGAAGTGTTGGAAAATGTCTACAAAAAGCTTAGCTTGTGCCTAATGATACAATTAGGTAGACAATTGTGAGCTTTCCAATATTATTATTATTATTATTTTTAACCTTTATTCATTTTTTTTTTGAGAGACAGAGACAGAGCTTGAGAGGGGGAGGGGCAGAGAGAGGGAGACAGAATCTGAAGCAGGCTCCAGGCTCTGAGCTGTCAGTCCAACGTGGGGCTCAAACTCACAAACTGGGACCTCATGATCTGAGCGGAAATCAGATGCTTAAATGACTGAGCTACCCAGGCGCCCCCTCCAGTATTATTTTTATTCTCTTTCCAGAGGTGGAAGAAACAGGGATTTAGGATGCTCAAGCAGATTCAAATACAAGAATCATCTGGAAAACTGAGGAGCTAGTATGTTTTTTAAAACATAAGTCAGGCATTTAAGTCATAACATATTTATACTTCTAGTGACAGAATAACTTACGATGCTATTGGGAAATATGGTAGATACTGCTAAGTATCTTTAAAACTGGATGCTTTTTCCTTGTTCCATAATTTCCCACACTGCGCTTCTTCCCTATAAAACATGAGCTCTTTCCAATCAAGTTCCACACAGCTAATTTATTAAAGCATTTTCTTTTGGGGAAAGGACACACATATACACATACACCCCTTAACGATAGGGTTCCAAGAACGACATTTTCCAAATGACTTTAGGTTAAAATTACTTTAGGGGCGCCTGGGTGGCGCAGTCGGTTAAGCGTCCGACTTCAGCCAGGTCACGATCTCGCGGTCCGGGAGTTAGGGCCCCGCGTCGGGCTCTGGGCTGATGGCTCGGAGCCTGGAGCCTGCTTCCGATTCTGTGTCTCCCTCTCTCTCTGCCCCTCCCCCGTTCATGCTCTGTCTCTCTCTGTCCCAAAAAATAAATAAATGTTGAAAAAAAATTAAAAAAAAAAAATTACTTAAAAAAATTTTTTTTTAATGTTAATCTATTTTTTAAGAGAGAGAGAGAGAGAGAGAGAGAGAGAGACAGAATGCGAGGAGGGGAAGTGCAGAGAGAGACACACACAGAATCCGAAGCACGCTCCAGGCTCTGAGCTGTCAGCACAGAGCCAGACATGGGGCTCCAACCCACAAACCGTGAGATCATGACGTGAGCCAAAGTTGGACGCTTAACCGACTGAGCCATCCAGGTGCCCCGGGTTAAAATTACTTGTAAACCCAAGTTGCTTTGAAAGTGTTTAAACCTGTACATCAAGTTTAAGTTTTCTTAAAGTATACTTTAGACTACCTGGGATGGAATGAAGCAGGCCAGCTCTGGGAAGGGCTGGAGAAACCATATTCCAGGGGGGAGCCTGGCCTGGCACACTGGCACACGTGCAGAGAGCTCCCCGGAGAGTGCTAGTGAGACAAACTGTACAGCTCCTTTGGAGAAGTTCTTAGCATTCGAGTGGGCTAAGTTATGTAGCTCTCATTCTTCCCTTTGACAAAACTCAGGCTGAGAGTGAGGCAGGGGAGGCAACAGGAAATTCTAGTGAGAACAGGACTGCAACCTCAGGATAGTCTATGTGGCTTTTGAAAGACTGAGTCAGGTAATGCCGAGAAAGAGCCCGGGTAGGGAATCCTGTAACAGCGTCACAACCTACCATCCTGGAGACCCTGGGCAAGTCACACGATCTCTGTTGGTCTGTCTTGCTCTGAAAGTCTATGACTCAGAAAATCTGAGGTGAAACTGCTTTCTCAAAATTTATTATAAAATGGTATAAAGTAGAAAAAAAGAAAATGTTACAGAGAAATAATCTCTTCCCTGAAATACCCCGATGAGCATGACTGAATGTCATGCTTGCATTCCCGGCTGCACTTTTTCAAAAGGTGTTTTCAATTATTTTCAGTGAGCTAATGTTCCCTTGACTATCTTAAAGACTTAAAGAGCAGGACAATTAAACTTGAATCTTGAAGAAAACAATAGCAAACAGCTGCACAGTGGACCCAAGCTGACAAAAATGCCCGGGGCTTTACTAGAAGTGGCTCTCAGGACTTCAAAGTCGCAGGAGCGACTGCCCAGGAGCAAGTCCTCCACGGAAGGGGTTCAACTGGGGCAACCACAAAGATGGAACAGTGGCAAAGAACCTGGAGAAAATGTGAATAAGGTTTTCTGTGGCTACATACCCACTTCTCATGAGAAAAACTGGCTGGCTCTGGGGTGGGGTGGGGAGGATAAGTGTGTGACCTCTACCCTCCTCGAATTTTGTTTTGAACTGAGACTTTAGAGATCATCTAATTCAACCCTTACATTTCACAGTCGAGGAAATGTAAAATGAAAAGCTAGCTGACTTGCTCTAGGTCAGCTGGCTAGCTAGTTAGTAGGTAGCAAAATGGAAACTGGAACTCAGCTGTTTCTACTGCATGTGCTACTTAAAAAGCCTGTCCAAATCTTCCTCAGTTATGCACTGGGTGTCTTCTCTTCAGATTACTAAGGAACAGTGAATTCATACCTTATACAAATGCCTAATGAAATTGGTATTTATATTAAAATACTTCTATACCAATGTATTTTTCCCCTGAAAGATATCAATAAAACAATTCAGTCCCTGAAAGACCATATAAAGAACCATAATTAAGAAAGCTTAATTCCACTGTGTTAAACTAAAGCATGGTTATTTGGAAATGTTTCCAGCCTCATATGCTTTTTGCCTGACATAAAAGACTTTGACCTATGGGGGAATACAGAAAAATCTTCACAGCTTTATCTCTTCTTCAAGGCTTTTAATTAGTTAAATCCATTATTTGTATAAAGTTAGAAGAACTAAAGAAATTTAATTTTCAAGAAAGTAGTCATTATTATGTAGGAAAGAATTATAAAGCCATGTAAATTTCCTGGATAGTTTAGCTTGTGGATATGCATGTAGTAGTATTAGGAAAATAATTCCTATAGGGCAAATATAGCCAAAAAACTTGAAGGCACATCAATAAAATTACTAAATTTCTTTAAGCCACTGAAAACAAGAGCTAGATATTAAAATTCATTAACAAAGTAGCCATGTCTGGACACCTAATGTTAACTATAAAGAGTTATTTATTTATTTATTTATTTATTTATTTATTTATTTATTTTAAATATAATTTATTGTCAAATTGCCTAACATAGTGTGTGTAAAGTGTGCTCTTGGTTTTTGGGGTAGATTCCTGTGGTTCATCACTTACGTGCAACACCCAGTGCTCATCCCAACATATACAGATCAATGTTTAACTTGAGACACTTTGCTAGCAGGAAATGGATAAAATGGTCTTAATGGTGCTTTGTAATACTAATACTTTTAATATAGGGCAGAGGCAGGAAACTTCTTTATTTCATCAAGGTTATTTCCTCTGAGCAGAGTGTCAAGATTCACACACATGTGAACAGTGACTTAATTGGTGCTTTAACAAAACTGAGTTTGGGTGCCTGGGTGGCTCAGTTAAGCATCCAACTCTTGACTTTGGCTCAGGTCATGATCTCATAGTTCCTGATTTTAAGTCCTGCATGGGGCTCTGAGCTAGCAGCAGGGAGTCTGCTTGGAATTCTGTCTCCCTCTCTCTCTGCCCCTCCCCTGCTTGCTCTCTATCTCTCTCTCAAAGTAAATAAAAATAAGATAATAATAATAAAAAAAAAACTGAGTTAGAGGCCAAAAAAAATTCAAGTTTAAAGTTTAAATGACAAAAGGGAAGAAAAGACCTCATTTAATAACTACTACTTAGAGAAAAGAAACTTTCTCCACATTGTAATGAATTAGGGGGTTTAAAAGATGGAGAATAGAAAGAAAAATAGAAAAAGAAATTTCAGGGCAAAAAAAAGGGCATGAAGATAAGTCAGGATTAGAAAGAGAAACAGAAGATGAGTGGGAGCAATGAAGAGAGAAAAAGAAAGTTCTACAGAGGAGAGAAAGGGAAGAACAAGAACTTGGTACTTATGTAAGACTTTGGGACACTGGTATGGTCCTAAAACTTTGAAAATGTAACCATTTTATTGCAGTTTATTGTGAACTATCAATGTATAAAATATTTATTTCTCAAAAAAATTTAATATTTTGAGTATGTGTAATGGAATCACTTAGGTTTTAGAAATTTATCTTGAAACCAGAAAGCTATCTGCCAGTGTATGAGCTATGCCTTGATATATTTCTTTTGATAATTAAGAACATACTCCATTGCATTATTTTTTTAATTTATTTTTTAAATATTTATTTTTGAGAGAGAGAGAGAGAGACAGAGAGAGAGAGAGAGCAAGTGGGGGAGGGGCAGAGAGGGAGGGAGACACAGAATCCGAAGCAGGCTCCAGGCTCTGAGCTGTCAGCACAGAGCCTGAAGCAGGGCTTGAGAACTCATCAACCACAAGATCATGACCTGAGCTGAAGTCAGATGCTTAACTGAGCCACTCAGGTGCCTTTCCATTGCATTGTTTTTAATTTTGAGGGCCCCATTCCATAATGTCTGAAGGCTATAGTAGAAACCTATATTAATTTCAGTTATGAGACTGTTTTTTCCATATCAAATGGAGCTTTTGATTTAGTTAGATGTTCTGGAAATTTACATAATGAAGACCTATCCTCTTTTGCTACCTCCTCTATCCCAACAAGCTCTCAAATTTAACTGCAAAAACCTACAGGAGTAATTCTTCAAAATTTCCAGTTGAAAGAGGAGAAAATCTTTGTGATCTTGGGTTCAGTAAACATTTCGTAGGTATAACACCAAAAGCAGAATCCATAAAAGAAAACAATGATGAACTGGACTTCATCAAAATTAAAAGCTTCTCCTCTGTGGAAAGATACTGTTCAGAAAAGCAAAAGGCAAGCCACAGACTGGGGAATAAATTTTTGCAAATCATATATCTGAAAAAAGATTTCAGGGTATATAAATGTTTCATTTTTTTTGTTTCAAGTTTTTATTTAAACTCTAGTTGGTTAACATATAGTGTAATATTAATTTCAGGAGTAGAATTTAGTGATTCATTACTTACATATAACATTCAAAAGTATACAAATAAGTTTTGAAACCCAATAATAAGAAAACAAACAATGCAATTTAAAAACGGGCAAAAGAAAAATGAACAAATCAGGAGACTATAGATGCTGGAGAGGATGTGGAGAAATGGGAACACTCTTGCATTGTTGGTGGGAATGCAAATTGGTGCAGCCGCTCTGGAAAGCAGTGTGGAGGTTCCTCAGAAAATTAAAAATAGACCTACCCTATGACCCAGCAATAGCACTGCTAGGAATTTATCCAAGGGATACAGGAGTGCTGATGCATAGGGGCACTTGTACCCCAATGTTTATAGCAGTACTCTCAACAATAGCCAAATTATGGAAAGAGCCTAAATGTCCATCAACTGATGAATGGATAAAGAAATTGTGGTTTATATACACAATGGAATACTACGTGGCAATGAGAAAGAATGAAATATGGCCTTTTGTAGCAACGTGGATGGAACTGGAGAGTGTGATGCTAAGTGAAATAAGCCATACAGAGAAAGACAGATACCATATGGTTTCACTCTTATGTGGATCCTAAGAAACTTAACAGAAACCCATGGGGGAAGGGAAGGAAAAAAAAAAAAAAAAAGAGGTTAGAGTGGGAGAGAGCCAAAACATAAGAGACTGTTAAAAACTGAGAACAAACTGAGGGTGATGGGTATTGAGGAGGGCACCTTTTGGGATGAGCACTGGGTGTTGTATGGAAACCAATTTGACAATAAATTTCATATATTAAAAAAAAATTTCCAAAAAAAAAAAAAAAAAAAAACGGGCAAAAGATTTCAACAGATGTTTCATTAAAGAATATACATGAATAACAAATAAGTATGTGAAAAGATGCACCACATCATTAGTCATTAGAAAAATGCAAATAAAAAAACCCACACACACAAGGAGATAAGAATAGCTAAAAGATAAGAATGGTTAAAAAAAACAAAAGAAAACAAATAAAACCCACCAACCAAACAACAACCCAGACAGTGCCAACTGCTGGTGATGCAGAGCAATGGGCATTCTCATGCACTGCTTGTGGGAACTGAAAATAGTATAGCCACTTTGGAAAACAGTCTGGCACTCCCTTAGAAGATGTTAAACAGACTTCACAATAAAGTGCAGTCATCTCACTTCCAGAGAAGCACCCCAGAGAAATACAGTTAACTTCACTTAAAACCTGTCTGTGAACATTTACATTGGTTTTATTCATAATTCTCCCTAACAGAAAAGAATCCAAACATCCTTCATCTGGTGAGGAGATTAGCAAACTGGTACATCTATATGATCGACTACTGCACAGCAGCAAAAAGAACAACAACAATTGGACAAACAATGTGGTACACACAACAATTTGAACAAATCTCAAATATGTTGTGCCAAGTGAAAAAAAACAGATTAAAAATTAAACAGATTTTATTCACATCACACTCAGGAAAAGGTGAAAAAAGAGGAGGAGAAATCAAAGTGATTGCCAGGAGCTGAGAGTGGGGAGAGGGGCTAATTAAAAAGCCAGCAAGAGGGAACTTTCTGGGGTAATGAAAGTATTCTGTACTGTGATTGTAATGATGGCTACATCATTGTAAATCACAGAATGTTACACAAAAAAGTGAGTTTTACTGTGCGTAAATTTTTAAAAAGTGAAAAAAATGGGTCAACCATTGCTCCCAACTCTCCAGTGATTTTATTAAAAATTTATAGAGGTTTTACACCAAATGGTTGTAGTGATCCATAGGAATAGGCACCATATTTTGGACTTTGGCCTGGTGAATAATTTTTAAAAAGTTAAGAATTGTTTAAGTTTTAAAGAAGTATTGAGTGTCAACTGAAATCAGGTACTGGGATAAGTGATAAAAATACAGGCATGAGTGGAGCTTGTTTGGGGCTCTAGGCGGTGTTAGAACTAAAAGGGCTGTGCAAATGGGGAAGCTGAATCAAAGGTATTTCTCAGTAGCTGCACTTGAAATGATATAATCAATGACGGTGATGTACAAAGCACAGCTTTGTGACTTTTTTGTACCTTTATCTGTGGTGCTGAAAATGACTTCAAATTATTCTGCTTCATCAGCTCAACAGGTTAACTGTTTGAGACTGCATAAAATGAAGCAGCCTGTGGCAGATCAAAGATTTCCTATCACTTCCAGGAAGGAAATGCAACTATGCTATGTGCTTTATGCAGGTTTGCTGCTGAAAGGTACATGTTTATTTTATTAAAAGTTCTTTTATTACCTGGGGGAAACCAAATGTCAAGTTTAGCTCTCTAACAGAAATCATATTTTATCCAAATGCAGATGTACTTTTGAACTACAGCAGCCATTTGATTAACTCATCCAATGACTAAAGTCATGACCCCTCTATATTAAAAGTAGTGACCCTTATGCCAAAGAATATAACCTGGAGCTAAATTATCCATTAAAATCCAACCTGGGAGTATGTTACTCTTCAGGAAAAAGTAACCACCTCCATTCCTGCTAGTGGAGGCCTCCAGAGAAACAGTGAATGAATAAAAGACATATGTAATTTATTTGGCCACTTAGGAAGGAGGTCATCAACATGCACAGCTCTGACTCTCAGATGACAGACAAAAATGACAGAACACTGAGGTGGCTGAAGAGTACTTCAGAAACATTTCAGCTGGAGGAAACATACTTAGTTTCCTCATGAGATTTGGAAAGCCTATGTTTGAGGATGTTATTTGCCCACATCTTAGGGCTGTGCTGACATCCAGGATGGAAAAGGACCACAGAGGTGTCTTGGTGATAAGAGAAGAAGGAATGAAACATTTTTGCTTCTGAGAAAAAAAGAAAAAGAAACTTTCTGATTTGACGTGAAGTTTTGAGAAATTACAGTGTTTAGAAAAAGCATAGCCCCAAATGGGCAACATATGTACAAAAAGACTCTGCTATACAGTAAGAATTATTCATTTTTTCCTAAATTAGAAAACATAGTAAGGAATGAATTCTTAAAGGAGGGGGAAGACACAAAACACCAGTGGTCTTTATGTGAAATACTCTCATTAATTTATAGTCACACTATGTACTATATAATAAGCTGTCCAAAAGTATTAATGTTCTCTTTAGGTATATGATTATCAACTCTGCCTCCACAGTAGAATCACCTTAAGCAATTTTAAATCAATTCCAACTCCAGTGACTCTAATTCCATTGATCAGGGTTGTGTCCAGGCATCAACATTTTTAAACAGTTTTAAAAGTTCCTTTTATGATTCTGTTGAGTAGCCTGGGCTGTGAAGCACAGCTTCAGGGGATAGGATATAGCTGATAGGATCACCTGAGACCTTAAACCACACATACATATTTAAAAGTGTGCCACAATTCAGCAAACTTGACAGAAAAATCTGAAGCTAAAGAGATGGACAGGGGATTAAGTAGTACACTATAAAATAATTCCTAGATTCATTCTTTAAAAGTAGCTCTTTAAATAGTGGCTGCTTTAATAATTCATTAACTTGACACTAAGCTGGGGTTAACTGGGAATAGGCATTTTAGTAGCCATATTCCACCTTGACTAGTAAAAGGGAACATCTAGAACCTCTGAGAAGATAATATGAGCCAACTGAAAACTATGATTTGATTTATAAATATTCTGTTTTCATTTGACATTTCAGAAACACATGTAAGTGGAAAAAGTGAGGTCCACCTGTATATCATATGCTTGTGCTTATATACATAAGTAATTTTTTTCTAATTTATGTTTTTATGGTCCAATCCCTTGCATGTATAGAATAAAACCACAGCAGTTCCTGTTTATAAAGCTACCCTGAGTAGACAGAGCCATCATAAGGTTCTTACTTTTCAGGATATCATATTTTCTTCCAGTTTTTAGCGGATGCTCCTTTTACAGAAATCTTTGACAAACCTTACTGATTCTTTTTCAGTTTTTCTATGTATCTCAAAGTGTGCCCAAAACATGAACCTACAAGCAGCCTTGATCAGGATTCCTAATTGGTACTAAAATGACCGGTTAGGTTGACCTGAGCTTATAAATATCTGAATAATTTTAAGTGTGTAACTCCCTCCCCCTCCACCAAAATCTCTCCTCAATGGGGTAGTGAAAAAATAACTGGTGGGATACCAAGAGGACATTTTAAATGAGCCATTCAAAAGGATGGCATTAGAACTATTTTTACATGTGCATTAAATAACAATATGGAGTTTTTGGTTAAACGAGGTACACATGAGGAATCTAGAAGCACAGACATGTAGTGAATGAGGTGGGTCTCACAGTCCAAGGTTTTCCTTTAAAACTGAGTACCCTTCTGTTGGCATGCACATAGCAAGGTACCTAGAATCTTAATGCAAGCATTGCTATTATTATTATTATTATTATTATTATTATTATTACTGTTAAATTACTTTAGTTTTTTTTTTTTAAGTTTTTATTTAAGTTCCAGTTAGTTAACATACAGTGTAACATTAGTTTCAGGGGTCCAATTTAGTGATTCAACACTTACATATAACACCTCACGCTCATCACAAGCGCCCTCCTTAATCCCCATCACCTGTTTCAACCATCCTCCCACTACCCTCCCCTCTGGTAACCATAGTTTGTACCCTATTATTATTTTATGAAAGAAAGAAACAGCACACAAATTACCTATAACTTGGTGAAATGTTCTTTCTAAATCAGTTGTAAATTGCAGCATACATAATTTTAATTTTTATAATTATGCTCATAACCTTAATATTTGTGATGTACTGTAGATTATCTATGGCAAGAATCAAAAAATGATGATGTTAAAAAATTTTTACCAAGTTAAAAACAGAACTCAGAAATCAGTTAAGACTGATTATTCTAGGGGTGCCTGGGTGGCTCAGTTGGCTGAGCATCTGACTTTGGCTCAGGTCATGATCTCATCGTTTGTGAGTTTGAGCCCCACATTGGGCTTTCTGCGGCTGTCAGCACAGGGCCCACTTTAGATTTTCTGTCTCCCCCTCTCTTTGCCCCTCCCCCACAGTCTCATTCTCAGAATAAATAACCTTTTCTAAAAAATGACTGATTATTCTAGGACTTTTTAAAACATGTGACAGTAAATGTACACTTCATATTTCCAAGGAGATAAAGAAGTATGCTTTTAAGCAAGTAGTATTTTTTCTTAGCAAAAATCATCAGAGACAACCATCAGAATCAGGCCGGAAAAAAAGTCACGATGATTATGATAGTCTGTGACAGTGGCTCTCAAATTTTGGTGTGCATCAGAAGTACCTGGAGAGCTTGTTAAAATACAGGTTTATGGGCTGCACTCCCAAAGTTTCTGGGGCTGGACCCCCAATTTTTCATTTCTAACAAGTTCCCAGGTGACGCTAATGTCACTGTGCTGGGAAATATACTTTGAGAAAACAAACTTAGAGAACTGCCCATCTAAAATAATCATATGGCAATTAACTACTTGGTAAAGACTTAGAGAGAGAGAGAGAGAGAGAGATAGAGAGAGAGAGAGTAGCTACAGGTTCAAGCACTCTTGAGATTCTGTAAAAATTCTTTGAATCATTTTCTAGACAACTTTGACCCTCTCAGATACTGACTGCCAACATGTCAGACCCTGAACAATAAAACCCACACATAACTTTTCAGAGGTTTAAATTGCTAAAGAATTATAATTTCATAAATATAGCCAGTCAAAGATATACATTCTAAATTACTAGATTAAACTTGAACTTTTCTAAACATTAAATAAAACCACAAGGGCATGACTTCTCCATTTATTCTTCTTTCAAAACCACAGGCAAGCTAATTCTATAGAATTTGGAATGTACAATATAGGTTATTCTCACAAAATAAACCACAAGGGGTGAATTATATCTCTTCAAACTAGGTGGTGTCTTAAGTCAACAAGGTTAAGTCTTTGACTATCATGCTGACAAGCAGATTTTGTGACATTTATGGACCTCACAGAAACAGAAACATGTAACAATAAATTTAAGCAAGAGTATAAAAAATGGGTATGTTTGTGCGGTGTCTATAAAGTCTCTCTAAAGAAAATTTGTTGGAGCTTGACTATGTAACTGCAAAGTAGCTATCCTGGGGGACTCTTTCCTAGGGCTGCATTCTTCTGACCAGAAATCTGGATGCCATGCTGCTGTGAAGGGCCTCCATAGCTGGCTCATGCCTCACACAGATACTATGGGCCATCTTCTCCAAGACATTTCTGGAAATAAATAATACCTTACGATAGGAAAGAATATGAGAATATGTACCATTAACTAATTGCCAGCCTTAAGCTATAGGTTTGATGAATGGATTTTCTCATCTATAATTTTTTTTCTCCCTAATAGCATAGGAGAGCTCCTTTCAGTTTTTGCTGTATTGTATTTATAAATTCTTGCCTATGAGTTATGTAAGTAGTAATATTTATTTTTTACATGTGCAGTTTCAGAACAATTAAACAACATAGATACCATTCTATGAATTGTACACAGCGTACTTTATTCTGTAGTACTCCTTAGTTTAACAATAACTTCCTTGGCTTGTTATAAACAACACAATGAAGAATCAAGAGGCTCTTGTATTTTGCAACTCCATTCTAAAGATTAAGTATAGCTAAAAATGTGTATCCAGAAGCTTGCCAGTCCTGTGTAGTTATACCTTCAGAATGTTATTAGTACTTTTTCAAAGATGGAGAGGGAACATCATAAGATATCGGGACAGTTCTTTTCCAAATAGTCTTAAGTCTAAATATGTCATGCCTCATACTCTAAAATGGTTCACAACCAGGTGATTTTGTCCCTGGGGGGCATTTGGCAATGTATGGAGACATTCTTAATTGTCACAGTGTGAGTATGTTGCTGTCATTTAGTGGGCAGAGGCCACAGATGACGCTAAACATCCTACATCCGTTGTACAGGACAACCCTGCCATAACTAAGACTTATCCAGCACAAAATGTCATTAGTGCTGCTGCTGTGAAGAGCTGCTCTACAGCAGTGAAAAGAGAATATTAATAATAAAAATAATAAAAAACCATGATATAATATAGTAACATCAGTTTGACTACCTTGGTAACATTCTATGATTTTCTTGTGTTAAGGTACATAAAAATTCACCTTCTAGAGAACTTTCTGTGATGGTCACACTAATAAAATCAAATTACACTGGGATGTAGGCTTCAAAGAGGCAACAGTTAGGGTGCAGAGGCCAATATACAAGAGTATCTCAGCCCCAATCAGGACCTTCATGAGTTGTTAATCCCTAAACTACCTACAGTTAGACCATTCTACACAAATATACATGGAAGATATGGGGTGCCAAGTACAATCAGACTCTTTTAAGTGGCTGGCATTGAGAGATAACATTAAAGTCCACCCAAGAGCATGGCAATGGGTTTTCAATGAATGCTGTTAGGTTTCCAAGGACATAAATCAACCATCAGTATATTGGCTGGTTAATAATAAATCGTGGTATACAACCTGTTTTATATGAAAGGTGATTCAGTGTTCTCCATCTTTATTGCTAACAACAAAAAAGAAAGTCTGCTTTAATTGCATCATTGTTGATTAAGATTAGGTTGGAGATAAGTAGGGATTATGAAAAATGTCAGATTGTAAACTACTAAAGAATCTTCATTTCTTGAAAATGTTAAGACCAGAAGGACTCTTGGGGAACCTCAATCCTGAGAGATGTGAAGCCCCATCCTGAGAGAGGATTATGGGCCATGGAAGGGGTCTGGAATCCTACAACTCTTTTCTAAGATTAGGGAGCCTCAACTGAGGGGCTAGAATATCAGCAAGACTAACATATAACATTAGCTGTTGACAGTGCCTAGAACAATGCCTTCCTCATACAAGATGCTCCACACACATTTCTTGAGTGAATGAATGACAAAAGATATGTAAATAGACCTAAAACCAATTTATATTCTAAACTCATACTTTAGGATAGCAGTTGAGGCCGGTTTCAAATGGATTGCTTTAGTAACCATAGTAGGAAAACATTCCAAAATTGGACCAAGCAAGGAAATTCAGTGCCTGCCTTATTTGGGTAAAAACTGATGAAAAGTGGGAACATTCCGTATCTATTCTCACAAGCCTTCTAGCTCCAATGCAAATAATTAGCTGATATTGCCCAAGAAATGACATCAATTCTAGTTTATTCCTGAAGCCATATAGTGTCTTCTTGCTACCTCCATTGCTTCTTGCCAATGGGGAAATAGGACAAGGCATTTAGTTTTCAGACCTTACCAATTTCAGCCTATCTACGATTGGCAGAAGGAGATCTAAATTGGGTTTCTCAAAATGTGGGCTACAGATGACCTCTGTCTGTGTCATTCATAGCACTATACTCACACATTTGAGCTCTACCCCTCACTATAGGATTGGAAATGTCCACTGGTACTTCTAAGAATCTGCATTTTAACATGTTCTCTGGATGATTTTTGATGAAAAAAAATTAAAGAAAAAAAAAAAAGAATACTGGCTAGCTTATTTCAGCAGCAGGATGGAGTAAAAGCTAAAAGAGGCTGTGGAAGACCAAAGTTGAGACAGTGTTAATTTTTTGATGGATTTAATTTCTCACATGGTGAATTCAGAGTTGTGCGATCCGTCTCCTCCAGCTTCTACTCCGTTTCTCAACATGTCACAGGAAACTTTGATACAGATTACATTACTCCATATGAGAATTCATTATACTTTAGTAAAATAAAAAGAAAGATAAAAACAATCCTATATCTATGTCTATTTTATTGTGCGAATTCTTTTTAAGTAATGGAGAGATCCAACCTTGATTTATTTTTTAGGTTACCATAAGAGCAAAAAGCCATAGAATTTCTAAAATGGCAGTAACCCCTCCGATGTGTGCTTTATTGTGGAGTTAACTTTTATTCTGAAATGTGAATAGAGGTAATTAGTATTTTGGGAATTCACACAATATATAAAATAATAGAACCCCACAATGAAGAGAAAATCAGAAGGGTTTGGAAGGCTGTTCTCATGTCTCTCATTAGAATTCTAATAACTGTATGTGATATTGGCTGTATCTATTCAAAAATAAAAAATCTACGTTTTTGCTGACATAGGAAAATATTTCTTTTGATATCTCATGAACTATAAAATAAACTTGTCTACAAAGTAGCAACATAAGTATCATTTCAACCACAATCAAGGGCATAAAAAAACTTCTGATGCAATATTCATGTATCAGTCAACAAATATTTACCAATCAACTACGTGGTAAATTAAAGATGGCCACAAATTCTTTGTCATTCTTCCTGTCAAGAGGTGTTGGTTATTTCCTCTCCTCTTGGATCTAAGCTGGCCTTGTAACTGCTTTGACCAACATAAAGTGTCAAAAATGACCCTCTGTCACTTCTAGGTGTAAGTTAGCTTTAAAATGGACTGGCACCTTTCACTTTTGTATTCTTGGAAGGAGTCATGCTGCAGAGAAGTCTGCTCTAGACTGCTGGATGCTGGGAGGATTATGGAGAGAGGCTTAGTAGATGAGGGGCCACATTGTACATCTCTGCCTCGGCTGAACTCCCAGATGAATGCTGACGCATAAGACTTTGGCTACGCCATGTTGAGGAGAAGACCCACTTAACTGCACCCAGTCAATAAATGGTAAATTGCTGTTGTTTTAAACTACTACGTTTTGGAGGGGTTTGTTATGAAGCAATAGAGAACTGAAGCAACCACTATGTATTTTACTAGTTGCTGTTGGAAGTTTTAGGACAGAAAAATGTAGACAAAGTTTCTCTATTTACTCTGGATTAATCAACTGTGGGCTAAAATACAAAGCTGCATTTAGGTTGATACCTTTAGGTTGCTATTAAAAGCTGTATTTCTGGTGGACATTTTGGTTCAGTAATTTTATTTATTTAAAACAATCTTTCAATGTTTATTCTTGAGAGAGAGAAAGAGAGAGACAGAGTGTGAGTGGGAAGAGACAGAGGGAGACACAGAATCCCAAGCAGGTTCCAGGCTCCAAGATGTCAGCACAGAGCCCAATGCAGACCTTGAACCTGCAAACTGTGAGATAATGACTTGAGCCGAAGTCAGACACTTAACTGACTGAGCCACCCAGGAGCCCCTCAGTAATTTTATTTTCTTTCCAATATGCATTGAGACTTTGAAACTTCATTTATGTTCTTTCTTTAGTTGTGCCAACTGAGAACAAGGACCAAACGGGAACTACCAGTATGATGTCTATATCCTAAACGACTGAGATGAAATTATTATCAAATTAGTGTGTATCATTATCTTTTTTTCTTAAAATAATTTTTAATACAATTTTTTATGTTTATTTTTGAGAGGAGACAGAGACACAGAGAGAAAGAGAGAGAGAGAGATAGAACGTGAGTGGTAGAGGGGCAGAGAGAGAAACAGACACAAAATCCAAAACAGGCTCCAAGCTCTGAGCTGTCAGCACAGAGCCTGATATGGGGCTCGAACCCACGAATCGCGAGATCATGACCTGAGCTGAGGTTGGACACTTAACTGATTGAGTGACCCAGGTGCTCCTATTACTATCTTTTTAAAAAGCCCAATTCTAAACTATAAATAGAATAACTTAATACTATTTGTGTAATTAACAATCTTTTACCTGACCATTATACTATCAACATTCTGTTTTAGAATTTGAATAAATGAAACTGGGTTTCCCCAATCTCTAATAACTCCTTATGATTCCTTTAAAAAAATTCTCAATATTCACAAATCAATCAACATGATACAGCACATGAACAAGGGAAAGGATAAAAATCATGTGACCATCTCAGCAGATGAAGAAAAAGCATGTAGCAAAGTACAATGTCCATTCATGATAAAAAAAACTCTCAACAAAGTAGGTTTATTGTTCTTAATGAAATTATTTCATTCTGTTATTGACATTCCAAGTTAACTCTCAGGGATGATGGTTAGCTTATATGTAATTCTTTTACCTGGAGTGTTATTCTTCTTCTCCCTCCATTTACCTAAATCCTCTATCTTGAATACACACTGACTTGCATTAACTTTTTATGCTATAAACTCCTTGAAGGCTTAATCCAGCCTACTTGTTGTTTAAGTGTCCTTAGTTTTTGAATCTGGTTGCTGCCCCCAAAACACTTTAAGAGAGGTTACAAACATTACTGTTTCTCAGATTGTAAGAAAGAGAAGACTTTGGTCCTTTCCTCAGACTCTACTTAAGAATAACGTGCATCACTGGGCACTCACCGGGATAATGGCAGAGTCTGCATAATGGTGTGATGTCATTTGATTGAAACCTATGAACAATGTGTGAATGTCTGTTTTTCCCAAGGTCTTGGCATGTCAAGTAAGAACCATTCCAGCATCCACTCTTCTTTCAAAGGACACAAATTTTAAAACACAGCTGTCTGTGACCTTGGCAGACCTAACCAGAATTTGCAAACAAGCTTATGTAAGCATCCTCTGGCCACCCTTGTAAAGGCCTCTCTAAGTAAATGAGTGTTTTGATTTCTCACATGGAACAGCAAGAGGTCTTCTGGGAAGAGGCATCTCCTGCTTAAACTGTAATTTGAAAAGTGTTCTTTGTCTGTATTGTGTTCTTAATTGTATAGGATGCAATGCCCTGTAACAAACAATAGCAGAGCTCTAACACACTACATCTGCATAATGCCTGGCAAGAAAAAAGCTTGGAGAAACTTGAGAAGACATTACATTAATAAGTTCCTCCGATGGCACTAAATGTGGAGACGGCAGAAGAGACAGAATTGAGCCCAAACAATATTAATAGATCTGTGGAGATTAGGAAAATTTGGATAGAAGAGTACACACTGAATTCAGTCTGGCAAAATATAATGAAGCGCAAGAATCCAGGAAAAAAAATTACTCAGAAGATGGACATTCACTGGATGGAACCTCAAAAGCATGTCAAAAGCAACAGGATAGATATTTTAACCCATAGAATAGATGGATTTTGCAATGCAACAGAAATAGCAAAACATAAAATGTCTATGTCAAGCTACCTGTCAGAGGGCTTCAGCAAATGCTGACAGTGGTTTAAATAAAGAAGGTGAGTTAAAACAACTCAGTTCTTGGGTCCAAGAGTAGGAACACCTGGCTTCTGCCTTGGGTTTCAACAGTCTTTAGAAACGGAACAGCTCTTGAAAGACCTTTAGGAGGAAAAAAAATTTTAATGGAAGTAGGCATATGGTGAGAGATTCAAGGAATGAAAGAGATAAAACTCTGCTGAGAAATGACAAAAAGGGGTATTTAGTTCTAATCAAAATTATTGTTGGGGCACCTGGTGGGCTCAGTAGGAACAGAATATGACAGAGCCTTGATCTTGGGGTTATGAGTTGATGCCCTATGTTGGGCATAGAGATTACTGAAAAAATAAATTAATTTTAAAAATGTTTACATTTGTTTTGTTTTGTTTTTAAGTTTATTTACTTTTTTTTGGTAATCTCTATAGCCAATGTGGGGTTTGAACTCATGACCCCAAGATCAAGAGTTGCATGCTTTTCTGACTCAGCCAGCTAGGCACCCCTGATTACATTTTAGGGGCATTCCAGACAACATAATCAACAAATACATCTTTTAGTTATACATATGACAGGTGAAAAGGTGAATTTCTTGGAAGCATCAGCCTTTTGCAAAGCCATGTAGTCGAAAGAAAATGATCATAATATTTTAGAGAAGGAGGGATCTTTGAGATGATCTACTCTTGTGTCTTCAGAATAAGATCTGAGGGCTAGCTAATTCAGAACTGTTTGGAGAGCTTATTAAAAAAGATTTCTCAGCTTCTACTAGTAAACCCCTTCTGAATCCTAATACCCAAGGGGAAATGGCCTGAGAAGCTTGCTGAGTTTAAGGATGTCTTTCTATAGATAAGGAAACTGAAGACCAGAGAGACAGGATGCCCAAGGCCAGGCACTTATAAGTCTTGGTTCCTGGTCTACGGCTGTTACCACCAGTTTGGAATGAAACTCTTCCCAAATCTATAAATTGCCTTTATTATCTTATTGCATATTAAAAAAAAAATGTTTACTTATTTTTGACAGAGAGAGAAAGAGGGAGAGAGAGAGAGAGAGAGAGAATGAGAGAGAGAGAGAAAGCATGTGTGCTAGCAGAGGAGGGGCAGAGAGAGGGGGACAGAGGATCTGAAGTGGGCTCTGCGCTGACAGCAGAAAGTCCAATGCGGGGCTTGAACCCACAAACTGTGAGATCATGACCTGAGCCCAAGTCAGATGCTTAACTAACTAAGCCACCCAGGCACCCCATACTGTACATTTTTTTGAGAATTTGATTCAAGTAAAAACACTGCTTCATTTAATTTGTGGGTAATAAGGAGTGGAAGGTGAAAACAAAGAACAAAGATTAGGTAGGAAGTAGAAAGGAAAAACTCAGGCAGGACTCAGAAATCACTAGCTTCTGATGTAAGATGACATAATATTTACATCCATTAAGTTAAATCATAGTCTAAACAGAAAGGCCTTCAGTCCATTGCACTATCTTCCTCATCCCCACCTGCCAAAAACCACTCAGACACTCAGAAGAAAAAAAAAAACAACAACAGAGAAAGTGGCCCTAACAGGAACCTGAGGCTAATAAATGGGTTTGGTTTAATCCCCCGGGCCTTGTCCAAGTTCATCTTAAAAGAGTGGCCAGGTGGTTTTAGGAATCGTTGTGCCTCCCTTGGGACTACTTCTGAATCTGCCATCTTGGAAGAGAGGGACATAAGATGTGTAAATGTAAAGGTTTCCTCTGGGCCACCACAGTGATGGTACCATGAAGATCCACTTTCCAAATCCTAAAGTATTTCCTTTTTTTTTTTTAATTAAAAAAATGTTTGGTAATGTTTATTTATTTTTAAGAGAGAGAAAGAGATTGCGAGTGGAGGAGGGGCAGAGAGAGGAGACACAGAATCTGAAGCAGGCTCTGGGCACTAAGCTCTCAGCACAGAGCTCTACGTGGGGCTCAAACTCACAAACCTGAGATCATGACCTGAGCCGAAGTCAGACGCTTAACTGAGTGAGCCACCCAGAGGCCCCCTAAATTATTTCTGAATATAAGTGCCATGTAAAGAAGAGAAAGAGAGAACCACAGGATGTTTTGCATTCAAAGGTTTTTCAACTCTCATAGACTTATTGTTTCAATAACTCAAGAACCACTACTCAGGGTTTTAAAGAAATTAAACTGAACATCTCATCCTCATACCCCAAATTGTGTGACAGTTTTAGAATTTTACTACTTTTTAGATTCTCTGGTTTATAATGGATTTAACTTCTTTCTTCTTTTACTTTGACTATCAGATAAAGAAATAATCTAAACAAGTATAATAAAGCTTCCATGGAAAGAGAATTTAGAAAAGGAAAATAGGCTCCAAGGTTAAATTTTGGTCCTTCTTAATATTGAAGCTTCCTTCAAAATGTGAAATCTCTGCCTCATTATCATAAACCTTCTGTTCTTATAAGGTAAAATACAGGGATGAGAACCAGACGAAAGCTAGTCTCAGTAACTATTTTGTGGCAGTGATTGGCATGTTCTGGATAGTTCTCTCATCTCTTTAGGAGTTTGTTATTTGAAAAACAGTCATGTTGCATTCATATGGCCTCTGTTAGAAAGAACTGGCTGGTGTGTTTCAGGTCGGCCATTTCTGGCTTGACAGTTTCTAATCCCATAATGGGAATATGGGTTTGCCCTCAAGGCAAACCAAAACAAAAAAGAACTAAATAATTCATGAAAAATATAACAGGTTAAAATAGCCTTACATAAATAAAGCTTTATTTAAGAAACATTATTATAAAAGAGAATCTATGTTTGACATGCAAAGAAAACTAGATGATTAAAAAAAAAAAGAAATTGGGGATGGAACTTCAAAAGAAAGATGTATTCCCAAAGCACCACTTTTTACTAGTTTTTTTAGAAAAATGAAAGCTCATTTTATTACAATTTGTCAAACCTACTGACTATAGAATGGACTTCAAAAGGATTTCTGGAACATGATAAAAGATCCATAGAGAAAAGAATAGAAGGAAGATTATGCATTCGAGTTACATTTTAGAGTGCAAAGGCCTCTGGAAAACAGATTTCAAAGAACAAGTTAACACAAGGGAAGAAGGCCCCTGATTTCTTACAAAGTCACAGCGTGGACATTGTGTCTGTTCCCAGAGTGCAGAGAGCAGATTCAGTAGCAGAAATCTTTGCCTTGCATTTTGGAGCAGCCTTGGGAGAGCAGCAAAGAGCTCTCTGCAGTCTGCCTGGAGGGCCCAGAGGGGGGCTTTCTGATTTAAGAGCTGTGGTACTCCTCTGCAGGATAAACAGCTCTGGATTCCTCTTTAATGACAACAGCATATCAGCTCCTTTTGAGGTTACAGCATATATAAACAGGATCTGCCTCATATTTTCCAGTTGTGGAGGAGGAAAGGCGAACAAAAAAAAAAAAGGAGCCCCCACAAATCTTTTCCTGCAGTTAACTGTGAAGACAATTTGCTTTTACTCACATGCAAGACTGAAAAAAGGAAAGGAGAACCATAGCACGCAAAATGTCCCCTGAAAGAAAACAGGAAAACCACTATTTCCTCTGTGTGTGAGAACATTGGTGGGCAATCAAAGGGAAGAAAGGGAATGCTGAACTCTAGGATTTTAAAAGAAAAAGGATGCAAGCCTAAGAAAAATGAGCAGAAAGTGTTCTTAATAGTCTCTCTGGTGCCCAAATCCAGAGATACCAAAAGAGAGGTCTTGCCCAGCAGGCACTCTGCTCTCCACTTTAAATGTTAAAGTGGACACTGGCTGTCATGTTAGTAGGGAGACCAGAAGGTTATTTCCCAGGATGCCTTGAGGTCAGCACTTGGCAGTGAAAATTTCCTGGCCTTTGAGATGCCCTAACAAAATGCACCAAATGAAGATATTTACTCATATGATGGATCCAATTTGGACTAAAGGTCTAAAGAAAAACCTCAAAGTTTCTATTTTGTCCCTCACCCTCATCTCCCCTATCCCAGTATTTCCCAGGAATCTGCAGATAAAAATTACTTCATTTGTATTAAACATGCACATTAGTGATTTGAAAGCTTGCTTCATGTTGCTATCAGTAGGGGTCAGCAAACTTTTTCTGAGTTGATAAAACACTGAGTTGATAAAATCAGAGTCACAAGAGAAAATCAGAAACCAGTTAGGACCACAGGTAGAGGAGAAGCCTGGAAGCCAGCCAGAGGCAACTCTGTTATTTGAGTCTCAACTTTGATTCCCAGGGAGCTCTCAGAGCCATGCTCTAGTTAGTCTGGATTTGGAAATGCAGGGAACCAACTGCGGCAGGTGGCCATTGAGAAAATTGTCTTCATCAATTCTACGCACATTCCATCCCTGGCTGAATAATTCATGGGGTGGAGAAATAAGAGCTGAAGGATCCTGGCCCATGAGATTTGAAGTGAAGATCAGTGGACCTTTATTCAGAGCTCAATGCCTAATGCTTTGTCCTAAAATATGTTCCATGTAACTCTCAAGGGAGTGGTAAATACCACTTGTTCATGTGGAAGAATGACAGTCCGTAAGGTCACAGGAGGGGAGTTTTACCCTGATGTGTGCTAATTAGCTTGCCATAGGGAAAAATAGTCCTGTGAACCTCTGCAGCTAGGAGTTCTCTGTATTTCAGTTTTAGTCTGTGGATCAAGATATCAAATTATAAAAATGTAATTAATTAGCTGACATGGTAAAGCCCCCTTGAAGACATCTGATTGACAGATCATTAGTTCACACCTAAATAATAATGCAGTTGGGCACCCAATGAATGTGCACCATGAGAGCTTTAGTCACTGCTCCAGGTTGAAGTTGTCAGAGCAACTTTCTTCTGGAGGAAACCAAGAGCCAGAGGCAGCTAATAGGAAAAGAGACTAGGGCAGGAAAAAGAGGATAACAAGAGATGAGGTTAGAAGGGAAAGCTAGACATGGTCCATTTGGGGGGAAACAGTCTTGGCCAGGAAGGGGCAATTTTGAAACACTTTTTTAATATTTATTTTTGAGGGAGGGAGAGAGAGAGAGAGAGAGGAGAGAGAGGAGAGAGAGAGAGAGAGAGAGAGAGAGAGAGAGAGAGAGAGAATGCAAAGCAGGCTCCAGGCTCTAAGCTGTCAGCACAGAGCCCGACACAGAGCTTGGACCCACAAACCATGAGATCATGACCTGAGCTGAAGTCAGATGCTTAACCAAGTGAGCTACCCAGGCACCTCAGGAAAAGGCAATTTTGAAGCAGAGTGAGAAAAAGGCCTATGCATGGGCCAAGAAAGATCTGTCTAGGATTGGCCTCCAACTCCAGCTCTAGGACATCAAAGATGGCACAAGGCTCTGACTGGAATCAGGAGTATGGGAGACTCAAACCCTTGGGCTTTTCTGAACCTCCCCTATTTCTTTTTCCAAGTAAATCTTAGTGAATGCTTTGAAACAGGGTGGGCTTAGGGAGAGGACAGTATCTACTCAAACTGCTTTTCTCAGGGTGGGGCCAGGTACAGCAAGGTGGGAGAGGCTGACATCTTAGTAGGGGCTGAACATGTACTGAGGCAGTTCCCTCCAGGGAACAGAGATCATAATCCCTGTTCTGATTTTCTTCTTGACATATGTTTCTCCATTATATCCAGGTAGTTGTGTAGCAAATGCAGGTGTTTAATTAAAAGATGGAACGGCTGAGAGAAAAATCAAGATAAAACTGGTTTCTCTTCCCACTTCTCCAACATAAATCAAGTGATATGTCTGAAATAGGGGCAATTATAAAGACTTGACATAAAAAAATAAATTTGGAAGTGCTAGTCCAACCAATAAAGAGTAGCTTCTCTTTAAAAACAAATGAAAGTTTTTTTTTCTTTAATTAAAAATAGGGCACCACATAGGAGTTTGATAAAAACAATCAGACAGAAAGAAAACCACAATATTGCTGATATAAAATCTTTACTCACAGTGACTTTTGATAGGTTTGGGGCAATACCTTACTACAACCTCCTAGATTCTAACAGATTCTACTCCTAAATTGGCACAAGGTTAATCTATAAGTTCTGCACCTTGCAATGTACTTAGGCTGAAGCTTAAACTTATTAGGAAAGTAAAGCTATATAATTTAAACCTAAGAAAAAGCAAAGTATTCAAAATCAGCACTAGTGTGAAAATGTATTTTGAATTCACTGGTTAGAAGAGAGCAATCATTTCCAAAATCTCTTATCACTTCTATTTTTATTACATTCTTTGAGTATCATGGTGACCAACTTCTTTCAAAAACTTGCAAGGGAGAAACAGCTGACACCCGCTCACCCCCACCTCTCAGAACTAATTCCAATCAATGTCCTAGAGCAACATTCAATGTTCTCATATTCATGGGATGCATATCAGTGCTCTGGCCATATTAGGAGTAAGCAAAGAGCATCTATTGTTAGCCACTTGGTAATAATTATCCAAAGCCACAGCCTCCTGGGGTGCCTGGTTGGCTTAGTCGGTAGAGCATGAGATTCTTTCTCTAGGGGTTGTGGGTTCAAGCCTTACATTGGATATAGAGATTACTTAAAAAACAAACAAAAACAAAGCATTTTCTGCATATGTACGGCAATGCCACATGTATATCCATAATCAAATGTTAATTTTTAATGCATGAGTTTTATACTTGAGGATCAAAAGAGCTAAGAATTGTGTTTGAAATGAGAAGAAAAGAAAAATCTTTCAATGTACCATAGACTTGAATTGCTCTATCAAACCATATATATATATTTAAAGTTTGTCTAAATGAGCTGGAATTCCTTTATGGCTTTAGAACGCTCTATATTTCATGACCAGGGCAGGTATCACCTCCTTCTTTTATGGCAAATCCACGAATTTTCCTTACGCCTTCACAAATGGACTGGCTTGCCACCCCTCTCCCCCCATTATGAAATTTCTGGCAGAAAAGAGATCTGTCAAAACAGGTTACTTGTATTTTTATTGGTTCCTCCAGACCATGACGACATTTCCTGAAAGGCAGTGCCAGGAAACTATTAATGTCTGTGAAAAAGAAGTGAAAGTTCTTATGAGCATAAACTGTCTGGTGCCCCCAGAGACTGCAGCCTGAAGGAATCACTAGTCTTTAGACTATAACACTGGTTCAATTGCCTGCTATGTTAGAACTCTGAAATATGGCTATCAGAGGAGAGAAGAGCAAAGTATCTTCCCAAAAAGAAAGGTATGAGAGACACAACTGGCTATTTCTTCCTTTTCTCTTAATTATTTGCTTGCCCAGAGTTAAAGTAGCTGAACAGGCTGCTAATGGCTGGCTCACTTAAGGTGGTCCCACAAACTAGTTAATTCATTCAAGTAGTTAATGGATTCTTTCCCAAACAGGAGGGGCAATAAGGCCAACACCTGGAAGAGGAGAGTGTAACCTTCCTCACAAATGGGAAAAAAAGAATCCATTCTAACATCCAGATGTAGAAAAAGAATTTCAATTTTATAAAGGACTATAGTGATTCCGCTAATGCTAGAGTCATAGTGTGTGAGTACTTGACAATGCTGATCGTAAAGGAAGCTGGAACTTTACAGAAGACTGGAAATTAAATTAAACAAAACTTGTCTGAGGCACTGGACCTTTAGGAGACTTTCAAATATTTCAACTGATATATATTAAGTGCCAAAATCATGTGGGTACTTGCTAAGGTTATACTGGGTCTGTGGAGCAGAAAGGCAGCTCCTGCAATGTCCTATCCCTCTATTTCACAGCGCCACCTGCTGGGTGAGGGTGGAGAGAGCTGAACTTTGTTTCTTGGACTGATAATCTACGAATTCAAAGAAAAAAGGAAGGTCGTCACTGTTCCCAGTGGAGACAGAATATTGAGAAACGGGGCTCTCTATGTTGGCAGTTTCACACAAAAAGGGACAGCCTTGCTCTCCTTTGCTGCTGTCATAGCTATCCAGTGATAAGTGTCCAGTGATAAGTGTTTCTTTTGAAATGTCCAAACAGGAAATACAAGCATTAAAACGAAGAACATAAAATATGGTCCTTGCATGCTGACTACCTATATGTCCATCTTAATAGCCAGGGCATCTGAATCATGACCTCTAAAAGCTGGGTGGTTTTTTCATTGTCTTTAAGAGAACACTGTAAATGACCCTTCTACATGAAGTTGAATCTATTCTCATAATTAACCCTCTTCAGGAGAACATTTAATATCTAGCCCCAACACAGTAAACATCAAACTAGAGGCAGCAAAGAAAAAAGTGTGGCTAAAGAAACATTTGCTGTCAACAAAAAGCACTAGGTTCTCTCCCTGGAATGTTAAAAGGAAATTAATCTGTATTCTAAGCACTGTTCATTTTATACTGAAAAGATATGTTGATTTCTCCTCACTGGAGAAGAAGCTATAGGCCCAAAATGCCTCATCAGAAGTTCCTGGGTCAAATGTGTTGCAGAATTTTTCAAATTTTAGAAAGGTGAAATGATACAAACATTAAGCATTATATAAAACCCACTAATTAGACATTAATATTCTTTCAATAGGATATATGCATTTTCACACTAAATGGTTACACTTGTGTCAGTTCAGATCAAGTTTAGTTGTCAAATGAGTTTGTATAAAACTTCACAAACTTGTGCTTTTGGATTTCAGTATTGAACATAAGGGATTATGCACAAGTCATTCTTGATTTTAATGAAATAGAGACAAAGCAGTAACCGGCACAGAATTCTTTAACAGGCTGAAATACTGGTATCTGTCTTGGTTGTTTGACTTTTGGGGAAGTTACTTAAAATTTTTAGCCACAGTTTTCTTACTGGTTGCATTGGGGTGAGGATGGTGGTGGGAGTGGCAGTGGATGGGGGTTCTAAGCGTAGGTGGAAGGGAATAAGTAGGGGGTTCTAAGCGTAGGTGGAAGGGAATAAGCAGTGTTTATCCAATGCAGATAAAGTTTCAGCCCTATGCTGCTTCTAGTTCTTCAGTATTATAAACAATAGAGTGATAAACAGCCAAGTGGCTAAATTTTTATACATGTCTCTTACGACGTATTTGGGATAAATACCTTAACATGTAATTGCTGGGTCAAAAGATATGCTATCTATAACTTTTTCAATACACCCTCCCATCCATTTAGCTTTATGATACCATTGCAAAATGGTTTTAAAGGAAATTTACACTTCTAGAAACAGTGTGAAGAAGCACCTATTTCCCTGTACCTTTGTCAACATCAGGTATGATCATTAACAAAATCTGCCAATTTAATATGTGAAAAATGGTATTTCTTTGATGAAACGTGTTTCTCTAGTGGCCTTGGATTTTTATATCGGCTCCGTTTAATTGTCCACAATTTTATGAAGTAGTTATTCTTGAATTCCCATCATTAGTGGTACAGCCATGTCTGTTTGACTTTAGAGCTTATCCTCCCTCTAGAACCCCTTGTGACTTTTGAATTCTGTTGTGGAGGGCGCTGAGGGATCCTTGGTGAGGGCTTGGGTCTGTGGAATAGAGAGCGACACAAGGGCACAAATGAGTTGTAGCATGTAGGGACAGCTTTGGTGGTGTTTACTGTATTGTGGTTCTATACAGTGCCTCTCTATTGTACTAAACCCAGAGGCTTCCTAGATGGCTAATGAAGCCTCTTTGAAATAGCAGCTCTTATGGTTTAGGGCTTGCGCAGAGGCTACAAGTATTTTAAATTACTATTCGTCTCCTACTCAGTGCATAGTACACAGTTTTTAAACTAGGTAATCACTGCTCAGTTTATTATACAAACTGGTATACTACTGTGTTGGATAGCTTAGATAGTCATGAATTCTACGTGTTCTTCCCTTAGCATCTGAGCACATGTATTTCAATAAGATAGCTGCAAAATTCAGATGATCTTACAGCATTTTAGATGAAGTGACTTTAGGTCAGACTTCACCTGCAAATCAGTTATCTCAGTTACAGATGGCCAGTGGAGGAATGCGATGAAGCAGAGACCAGAATTCAACAGATATTACAAAAGCCTTGACCTTTCTTACACATTAAAACCCTCACCCAGGGTGCTTAGTTACTAGCTCTCCAAGGTGAAAAGTGTCACATTCTCTCTGTACTCTTACCTGCCTCACAGGAGCCTGCCCCTAAATAACTTGAGAGAATGGGCAAGAAGGGAAAAGGTTAGTAAAATTCACTCTGACTAGGGATCCCCTAATTTAGGTCAACCATGAGCACTAGAAAAGTTCTGATGTGATTTCACAAATGAGATTTGAAAATGTAGGCAGGGCCACAGAGGGGTAAAGCTCCAACACTCTATGTGACTGGTGCTTCCAGAGCGTGCATTTACTGACCCTGTCAGATAACTGAATCACAGTTTGCTCTTGCTCTTCTGTTTAAAAAGCACACGTTGAGCAGGCAATCCATGTGGAATACACATTTTCAGATGTCTCTCTAAAGAAGACGGATTTATCCTGAAACAGAATACTCTGAGAGAAAACAAGGAATAGCTGGCTGTAAGTGCAGTCACACAAAAATCCTTAAACTGACCCAGAATTTCAGGCATTGGTCTGGGCCTGGGTTGTTGAAGAAGCACAGCCTTCTGCATTATCCTTGCTTTAACCACAACTGTCCATGACATCACTATCTAAACCATTTATTTAGTCTGTTTTCAAGCTCCCCTCATGGCAAATGACTGCCTGTATAAACAAAAGAATTCAGATCTATAAGAATTCTTTGCAATTGAGACCCCTGGAGAGAGAAAAAAATGTAACTGCCATCTGAAACATGCTGAAATTTCTGTTAAGTGGTTTTATGTGAGTGATTGACTTTCATTAAAAGAGGAAGAAAAAAAAAACCCACAAAGAGCTATGGGAGGCATTTCTGAATCTTTCAGACACAGTAAAACAAAATTATGAAACCCCTGATCAGCTCTTAGCTATTAGAAACCCCAGTCTGAATTCAGCCTCTGACAGGTGGGCAAGATACAACTGATGATAATCCTTTAGGTGTAAAGACCATGTCTCTAAATTCTCATGTCCCTCACAGCAGTGATTCTTAAACTTTAGTATGCATTAGAATCATCTGGATGACTTTTAAAAATAGACTACTAGACTTTATCCCCAGAATTCCTGACTCAGAAAGTCAGGAATGGGTGGGGCCTGATAACATGTGTATCTAACAAGTTGCCACATGATTCTGCTGGTCCAGGAAACACATTCTGAGCACCAGAGCCTTGTAGGGCAGAGCACAATGTTAGGCAAATAGTAGTTGGATGGTAAATATTTATTGGTTAAATTGAATTCAACTTCAAAAATTACGTTTTCTTCCCCTCCCCAAATCTGAATACATACTGACATGCTGGTGGACTGATTAAGAACAAGAACATAATCACTGGTGATATCAAGTGACCATACGATGATGACATGGCAAGGAAGACAAACCCAAAGTGCCAACTGCACCTCAGCATCACAATGGTAACGGCTATGGGACAGTATAGCAGGGTTAAAATTATTAAAGTGAGTACCGTTTTAGTTAGGGAGAAAGAGTAACATGAAACGTTGAAAACTAAGATGGAAACCTTTAGAAAAATGGCTTTTATGGTTGATAATTTCTAGGATGAGATAGCCGGGGTAGAAGAAGGAGTATAGAGTTTATGAATTGGTTCAACAGAACTGGGTGAATCTAGACTGCCATAATGTTAGCAGGATGACTTTTAGCAAAGTTAATCTCTGTGACTTTCCACTTCCTCACTTGTCACTTGGATGATAATGTCTACCATGAGGATTGGAATGGTTTGGAAACTGTGGTTTAGAACAGTGGTTCTCGAACTTGAGTGGCAGAAGAATTAGTTGAGAGACTGTTAAAACATAAAAGTCTCTTGAGACACTGAGTGCTGGGTCACAGCCCTGGAGATCTGAATTCATTAAGTCTGGGGTGGGGCCTGAGAATCCTCAGATCTGATGCAGATGCAGCTAGTTCTCAGACTATATTCTGAGTAGCAGTGAGCCAGTAATCCCCATCCACCTGCCACTAACAGATCACACCAAGTAGACTCCTCAATGTATAGATCAGTTATATCAATGTCAATATTCTACCTTATGTCATTTGGGCTCATGGTGTTCAATCCTATCAGACTTACCCTAAAGCAAGAACTATGTTTTGTTTCCCCTTATATCACACATATGCCTAGCATAGCATTTGGCTATGCATATGTTGGTAGACTGATATACCCTACGTATATGGGCAGTGATAGGAATACATGTTTGTTTACTTACTTTTTTTCTCAAATCTGCTCTCTACCAAATCTATTTACTGTGTATAAATCTGACTGCTGAATTTCTTTAAAAAATTGTTGTTTGGCAAATAAATTTTATGTAGTAGATGGCAACATGGAACTTATTAAAAATTCCTATGTATGAGTATGATTTCCCAAAATGCCCTCAATGAATATGAGGCTAAAGAAAATCAGCAAGTGGAAATCACAAGTTCCGTTAGGACTGTAAACATTTTCCAAGCCCTCTGCCAGTCTCCCTTCCTTCCCTCCAGGGGCTTCTATCCTCTGGAGAGGCAAGCAGTCTTTAACTTATCCATACTTAATATTGGGCTTCATTTGTTAAAACGTTAAGAAAAGAAAAATGGCTTATACAATAAATTAAGCCAATAAATTACAGCATACTTAATCTAGGGTGGTGTTTGCAAACACATGCACCAGTCTCACATCTGATGAGTGGCTTTAATGTAAAAAAAAAAAAAAAAAAAAAAAAGTGTGTGTGTGTGTGTGTGTGTGTGTGTGTGTTGGGGGGTGGGTAGTTGGATAAAGAGGGGCAGTGGGGCTGGGGAACTAGTGACAAATTTGTCCTTTAAGACATACAGGAAATACTCAGAGGTTTTGTCTACTTTGTAAATTAAACTGCAAAGCAGTAGCTCATAAAATGTTTACTTTGATACATCCTCTGTCTTTCCAATCCACCATATCCCAATAACATTCTCAAGAAAATCCTGTAGCTCTAGAAAGAAATTTAAGGGCTCGTTAAGGTTTATAGCAGACTCAAACTCACTTCCAAAATGTCCATTCCTCTAAGATTTATGAAATCAGAAGCAACAAAATAAAAACAAAACAAAATAAAACAAGGGTTCAAGAAGGTTCAGGATGTTGAGTTTGAGAGGAGGCCTAGAAGAAGCACCCTTCCAGTCTAAGGTGTGAGCATTCAGTACTGGCAATAGCTATGGTCAACAGCATTTATTTGTGATAGCCTAGGGGGAAAACATGTGGAAAGATTTTAGCATTTGATTAGGTTACTTATCCATACTTCAAATAACAGGAAAATCAGTTTATCTCTTTATTTGGAGCCCTCTTTACAGAGAGAAGAAATGAGATGCTTTTAAAAATTAGTTTTCCTCTGTGCCTTGAGGTCCAGAGTTTTGATGAGGTTTTATGTAGGCTGACTTCTTTTCTTGTGACCTTATAAAATTGAAAAAACAACAACAAAAACCCAAAACCCAAAACAAAATCAAAACTAAAAAACTAGCTGGTCAACTTGTTTTTTAAAGATGAAAAGTTAAAAAAAGAAAAAAAGTCAAATCCCCCAATTACAATAAACCTTAAAATATTTTCTAAAAGACTGTGAAACTCTGGACAAGAAAGTATTCATCTCTGCACTTTGGTTGCTAATTGTTCAGGGTGGGATAGAAGTTCAGGAGTCTTGAAACTTGTTTTATAAACTTCCTTTTCGTGTACATATGTAAGAAAATTAAGGTCACCATTCTTTTAATTGTAGTAGTAAGCTATTCAGATAAAACATTAATAATTACACTCACAGAAATAATATAGCTATTCAGATATAAAGTAGTAAGCACATTCACATCTTTAATGGTTTGTTGAAATCATTATTAACAATGGGCCAATTGTTAAATTTTCTGATCAATTTTCTTAAAACTGGGGAGAAAGGGAAAAAGGAGAAGAAATACTGTGAGCTATTAGGGAGCAACTAGAACAGAGTATTGGGGTGAAAAGGTTTTATTTATTTATTTATTTATTTTCTTTTCTTTTTTTTTAATTTTTTTTTTTTCAACGTTTATTTATTTTTGGGACAGAGAGAGACAGAGCATGAACGGGGGAGGGCCACAGAGAGAGGGAGACACAGAATCAGAAACAGGCTCCAGGCTCCGAGCCATCAGCCCAGAGCCTGACGCGGGGCTCGAACTCACGGACCGCGAGATCGTGACCTGGCTGAAGTCGGACGCTTAACCGACTGCACCACCCAGGCGCCCCAAGGGGTGAAAAGGTTTTAGATGGCCAACAAGTAGCAGGTGAGGGTACTGGTACCTCAGCAGTAAAGAGAACAAGAAGCCAAGTGGTAAAATAATGACAAAGAAATAATGACAAGTCTACCTTAAGTTCTTTTCATTTTAGCAGCAATGACCCCCAAATTCCATCTTGAGGATGTCTGAGAATTCCTAGAATCTGTTTAATGAATCAAAAGGAAACTTATCTATTTCTATGCTCCTCTCCTATTGAACAAAAGGTCTACTGGCTCCGAGAGACTTGACAAGCTGCTCAAGATTATAGGTTTCATGATGTCCAGTATGGAGAACAGGGAGACCAGTTATGACAGTAATCTAGGCTGGAAGGGATGAGGTGTGGAGTACAATGGTGGTAGGGTGAATACCGTGGAACCAAAACAAAGCTACTTCACAGTGACGTATCAGCCTGGAAGACTGGATTTCCTCAAGCCTAAGTCAGATACATGACTATTAAACTTTTATAGTGTTAAGATTTTTGAGATTTGGATGCATGTTAGAATCAACATCAAAAGAGAGCCAGAAGAGGTGATGCAGCTGTTATTGCCCGTGCAGGTGCCAACACACAAATATCTGGGAAGAGACAGTAGCATGTTGAAGCTTCTACAGGCTGGTGTGACTGTGTCAGGGACAGTCGGTGGCACACATGACAAGTGAAGAGTAAGGGATGCCAAGACTGAAAAAAATATTAAATTGTCTGTGTTAAAAGAAGACAGAATCACCACAAACAGTGAACATTTCCAGATCTTTAAGTACTACTGGGGAGGAAATATAGAGTGGTATTTAAAAATGAAGTCTCTTAATTTGAGGAGATGAAAAAGTTTTGGAGACAGGATAGTGGTGTTGGTTGTACAGCAATGTAAATGGACTTAATGCCACTAAATTTCATAGTTAAAAGCAGTTAAAATAATAAATTTATGTTATATATACATACATATATATGTATATATATATGTGTATATATATATATTTCACCCCCCCCCTCAAAAAAAAGTGAAGGCTCCAGAGTTAGTCTTCTTGAGTTCAAATACTGTCTCTGATCCTTCTAAATTGTGGGACATTAGGTAAATATAATAATATTTCTGTGGTTTATTTTTAATAGCTCAAAATCAGAAAGATAATGGCATGTACCTTATACAGTTGGTGAGGACTAAAGGAATTAATATGTGTAAGACCTTTAGGCAGTGCCTGGAATGTAATAAACGTTTAAGAAATGTTAGCTGTTGTTACTTGTATTGTAATTATGATTACTGCTTTTATTATGAGGTTAAAATGATTTTTAAAAAACCAGCTCTGGCTTTTTTCTCTTTCTTTTCTCGTTCTCTGGTAGAGTACTGATTAGAAATAAAATGATGAAAATGTAAGTAGAAAGAGAAGAATAAGTAAAACAAGGGCCTAGAAAATTAATACCCTGCATAATCAGATCTGGAATAACTAACAATTGCCTGTATCAGCCAAATATTGTCTTTAAGCACAATCATGGTAGGGTCCTGAACCACGTGTGAAGATTTTCAAAAGTCTATGTGTTTGGCCCCACCTTAGACGAACCAACTCCCACTGTCCAGAGGTGGGGCCCAGGTAACAAGGTGAGTCCATCATCTCACAAACACACTCAACTGGGTCTTAGGGATGACTCATTTTTGGTACTTTTAGGTGTATCTGGAAGATTGCTATATATTATATAATACCTAATATTTTGTGTCCTTTCTTTCTTTTTTTCTAATGGTGTCCTTCTGCTTTGATTGAAAAGAAAGGCCACTTTCTCTATGCACATCTATTGGCTCCTTAAGAAAACTTTGCTAATAAATGTTAGGGCAAAGTGTGTATGTGGTTTCTGACTCTGGGTACTGCTGAGCTCCTGCTGAATAACTCATGTACCTAATGAGAATGTAGTTCTGCACCTTCGCATCCCCATTTTAGAGCTACATAGATCTGTGGCTTCTCCTAGATAGATCTTGTTTATTATATAGGTCTGTATGGCTCAAAGAGATACTCTATTTCTTTTTTAAACAGTGGTTTTCACTCAATGAGAGGTGGCAGCTAAGGTTTTTTTCCCCCCCTTTGGGTCAGGGGTGGCACTCTAACTTGGTCTGATTTCATTTTACTGTTCTGGTTTAGGGCACTGGCATACTTCAAAGCTACCCTGCTACAGGGAGGCTTCTTTCTTAGAAGTGCCTAGGTGGAAAGTTTTGGGATATGCTGTAGAGGGGTGTAAGAGTCAGAGGAAAACACTGTGGGAAGAGTCTCCTGATGGTTTCTCCTTGCATGCTACTTTGCCCCTTTACCCACCAACAGATTTTATTTTACTTTCTAAAATTGCAGATTAGCCAATCCTCAGTGGTTCCCCATGACACAGAAGGTAAAGTCCAGCCTCTGCAGTCTGGCCTTGGAGGCTGTCTACCACCTGACCTCAGTGGGTCAACCAAATTCCTAACACATACCCTCCAGCTTCCTCACTGCCCCTCAACATGTCCAGCACAGCTGGGGCTGGAGCACCTGGTGCCCATCATCCTCCCATCTCCCCAGTCCTCCTTTTCCTTTCTCTGAACTCTAGCAGGAATGGTCTGTGTCACTCATTATGATTCTTAGCCATATGGGCTGCATTTTAAATTAATGATTTCATACATGTGTGATTTACCTCACTAACCAGACCAGAACTCCCTAAATTGGAGGACCATGGGTTGAAATCAGCCCAGATACATGTTTTGTTTGGCCTACACAATGTTTTTGAAGAATCTGAATTAGTTGCCAGCATAAAAAAAAAAAAAATCTGGAGATGGCACATAATAAAAATCTGGATTTCTGACTTCTCTTGACAAACTGGAAGCTCTGACTTCTGGTCAGCATTCCAGGATGGCTTCAATAAGCTGGGGCTGCATAATGACTGATCCCTTCAGAAGTGCTGTGTCCCTTCTGCTCTGGCATGGTCCCAATCACCTCTCTGTCCTGGACCTGGCCTCTTCCCACTCCCTTGCACACCTCTCTGTCTCCCCCAACTGTTTAAACATGCAGCCTCAGAACCACACCTTAAGTCCTTGGAGGACAAGGCCTTTGTCTTCACCTCCTCACTTCCTGGGTGCCTACACAGTGCAATTTACGTAACAGGTGCTGAAAAATACTTCTTGAATAGAAGGAAGAAAGGCCACAAGTGAAAAAGCAGATGATAGTGATGAATCAGGGAGATGAGGATAAAAGGAGGTGAGGGTAAAGACACGTGAGCGAAGGGTTTTTCAATACCTCAAAAAGAATGAAATGGAAGATCTTGTTCTTTAATAGTGTTAAATGGCAGTGCTTTATAAAGCTCTTTTAGAAACTTATAAGAGGTATTTTGTTTTTAAAATGATGGCTTCCCAGAAGGTGGACAACAGAAACAACTTAGATTATCTGGAGGCTCGTCAACTCTGAGTATACCGTACTGTGTCAATAGTGAAATGAGTCAGTATGACTTTTTTAAAGGAAAACCATGAATTTTTGAGCCTTAACTTTGTACTGCTGATTAGGGAAAAGAGAAATTACCCTAAAGGCAGTCTTCATTTAATGTCCATCTACAAAGTCTGAAAAGAAATACACAGTAAGAGCTGCATATTATCAAGAGCTTTTTCCTGTACTTGTACCAAATGTCTTCTGCATGCATCCAAGCTTCCCCTTTCCGCTCAAGTGTGGATGAAGTTCACAAGGTCAGGAAGAACAGAGTTCCAGAATACTAAACACATTGCTCAATGATTAAACTTTAGGTTAAACTTCACAGATGAAACTGTGGCTCCAGGGGACAAATCAAGCTTAACTCAGTGTTCTAATGAGGGAGGTTTTATGGTTTCCCCCTTCTACTGAAATGCCTCTGCGGTTTTACTGCTGAGCAGATCAGGAAAAATTGGTCTGACTGATCTGTTGATGCCTCTGGGTTTGAGGATATAAAGTGAACTAAGTTGATGGTGAGTTGCTGGGGGATTCAGAGAAGAAAAGAAGTGGAGAGACTTTCAATTTGTCCACTATGAGAGTTTGTATTTGAACTAGAAGTTTGAGGAACTAAAGCTGAGCAAAGCTTTAGATTTAGGATGTATCTCAAGCTGCTGGGGCAAAAAGGAGGTTACAAATGGGAAACTTGCAGAAGCATCCAAGAATAGACATCTGCCTCACTTGACTGTTTGTTAGGTTTCCTCTGAGAAAAGAGGTGACCTCATTTTTCATTTCAAGAAATTACAACTTAAAACCCATATGCCTTATCAGCATGTGTTGTAGCAAGTTTCATTCCATAGTTAGGAGCTTATCACAGCTTCTAAAATCCCAAACTGTGCAGTTTGGTGAGAGAGGGAGTAGAGGAGAGTGGGTCAGAGCATAGGCTCTGGGGTCAGACACACTTAGACTGGATCCTTGGCTTTGCCAGTCAGTGGATTTGGGACAGATAACTTCTTCCAGCCATGTTTTCCTCACCAGAAAAAGAAGAATAAAAATAGTACATATTGCATGGGATTACTCTGAGGTGTGAGTGAGAGATTGTGTGAGATACTTAGCACAGCACCTGTCAGAGAGCCTCCAATAACATGCTATTTTCATCGGAGTCTTTCAAAATGTAGAAAGATTTATATGGTCATTTGGGTGAAAGGTCATCAGGATCTTCAAGGAATACATAAATTGGCTTGGCAGTGTGCTCATAGTTGGTAATTCTAAACAAGGTTGACGTCAGTGACCTTTGCCAGAAGAACATGGGCTCTGAGTGATTTTCCAGTAGGAGGAATAGGTTATGCTGAGCCAGCCATACCCACACCTCTGTCCTCTGTGGTCAAATGCACGCATTTCTGAACCAGTTGGGTGAGCGGGGGCTGCTCTGCATGAAGCCAACTGTCCCATATGGAGACTGATCCCACAGCCTTGGATTTTAACCAACTGAGCTAACTGGTAACAGATAACCAAAGGCATGTTCCCTGCTTGCAGGAGGCCAGCAGACTTTTACAGGGACACATCACGAAAACTTTAACAAGATGCAGCACATAAAATGCATTTTAGTAATACCCAAGAACATGAGTTTGGAAAAACCGCAGCTACTCTGTCCATTCCAATTTATAAGCAGATTCTACAGCCTGAGAAGTCTAGGCTTTTATTGGCCTTTTTCCCTGATGATGTAATGAGTATCTGAAACTGACATGCCTAAGGCTGGACAAGAAGCTCAGTACTAGAGATCACGTCATCTTTCCTTAAAGTAATATCTCACTGCATTCTTGGTTTCCTGTAGAACAATCAGACACACTCGGAGAATGCAAAATTGCAGAATATTAGAACTTCAGGAGTCTTCAGAGTTTATCTAGTTTAATGGAGAAGTAAAGAAAGCATATGATATGCAAAAATTATAACAGCTAAATGTTGGCTCTGCCAGCACCAGTCTTCCTGGCTCCAGGTCCAGAGCTTTCCATTACAATCTGCCACCCTGAGAAATCCAATCATCACTTCTTCTTACAGAGCTACTACAAAGTTATGGGCATATCACCTGTTCATTTTTTGTAATGGTCTGGTGCTGTCACCTGATTGTACAGATGTCCAGTGGAATGAGACAAATGAGATTTGTTTACAACTGCCTATACACTCAACATTAACTGTGTTAATTACATTATAACACCATTGTTAATCGCTAGCACATAAGCCAGCAAGTGCTAAAAGCACTTCTCACCTAGATGTTAAAATGTTGGAATGGTATCTTTATTTAGCTCAACTAGAATATGTTATGAACTTTCCTTATTTTTTGCATCATCAGCTAGTAAGCATTCAATAACCGCAATTAATTTATTTTAATATTGATTTACCTTGGTTTAATATAGATATTTCTAGGTTATTAAATAAAAGTTTCTAAAAAGCCTCTCATAAAAATTTTAAAAGGTAAATGTTAGGTCTAGAGTATTTAACAATATTTATGGAATGATGTATCGGAGGTTTGTCAGTTCATCAGCTGAAAATGTTGTGAGGAAATCCCAGAGCTGAGAGTCAGACTTGGTTTCCAGCCAGGGTCTTGCTACATTCTCAGTCAGCAATAATTCTTGGTACCCTAACACTTTTCCATTGTAAAATATACCTAAATAGCTTTCTTCTTTGTTGCCTATCTTTTCCTCCCTTTCAAGCCCTAGCTTAAGATCTTGGTCTGTCATAGTTGACACTCATGACTTTGGGTAAGCATGAACCTTCTTTTATCTGTGTCTTATATTCACAACTGGATCGGTCAGGATCTTCTTCCTTGAATGCTGTCTTAGTTTGGGCTGCTATAATAGACTACCACAGACGGAGAGGCTTACAAAGAACAGAAATTTGTCACAGTTCTGGAGGCTGAAAGTCCAAGATCAGGGTGTCAGCATGGTCAGGTTCTGGTGACGGCCCTCTTCCAAATGCAGACTGCTGACTTCTCTATCCTCACATAGTGGAGAGCCAAGAGAGGAAGCAATCTCTCTTATGATTTTTATAAGGCACTAATCCCATTCATGAGGACTCCATCTTCATGACTTCATTTAATCCCAATTACCTCCTACCGGCTCCACCTCCTAATACTATCACATTGGGAGGAGACAGAGGGTTTCAACATATGAATTTGGGGTGACAAGGTACACAATTCAGTCCATAAGAAAAGCCTAAGCCAGGGCTCTGTACACATGGGTTGCCCATGATACAATCTATCATATCAGAAAAATGAGAGGATTATAGAGATAATCTTTGGATTCCTTGGGGGTAATGATAAAAAAAAAATCCAATGTTTATCATATTGTAGAAGGCTAAATAATTTAACATAAAACAAGCAGGAATGTGTACAATATTGAGAACATTATGAAATGTTAAGACTAGAATTTCCTTGGGTTATAGAACTCTTTTCTAAATTTTTGGGATAGTCACAAAAATTACCCTTCTCTCAAGAGTGTTTGAGAACTGAAGAGTTGGGACAGGGAGAGATTAAAATGTAAATGTGAAAATGAACATAGCAAGATGTTAACAGTAGTTGTCTCTACATGGTATAGTTATAGGTAATTTTTATTTTTATCTTACTATCTTTGTGTATTTTCTACATTCTCTACAATGAACATGTTACTTTTATAATCATAAATCCCATGAAGCTTTAAAATAAAGGTAAAGATGGGGCTTTTAGGATTTATAAATATTCAAGGAAACACAAATTAGGGTTTTCCTACCATCACATGGGGAATGTTCTAACATGATAATATGTCCTGCGAATTCTGAAAAGGACCATGTAGCCACATCAGTCATACAGTGAATATAATACTCCATGGGATGAATTAATTGGGTGTGCCAATGGCATTGGGGATAATGAAAAAATAAGAGGGTTTTTAGTGATACTAATGATTCCAAGAAAAGCTAGAGAGGCACTGTTCAGGATCCCAAAGTCAGTGCTTGAGGTGACAGCCCTCTCAGGAAACACTATGAGTGTAAGAAACACATCACTGATGTGATGAGAACAGGACAGGGAGAATTGGGAGACCCTAAGCCCAGGATAAGGGTTGCCCAGAGATGTTCTATAGGGCAAGACCAGTGTCTACAGGGAAGACACTGGTAAGAGTCTAGACATGAGACTTCCAGAAAAACGATTCTAATCTGAAGTCAAAATAGTGTGGGCCAAGAGGTAAATGGTGGAATGTGGAAGCAGAAAGGATAAGTCAAAGGGCCAAAAGAGGTTCCACAGGCTAGCAAAGCACATTTAAAAGTTTCAGGAAGGGCATGTGCTGTGATTAATGAAATCCAACCTCAACAGAGTAACTTGAGATTGAGTTTGAAATGACCTTCCATGTTTGAAAATTTCAATTCTTGCATTTGAACTCAACTGTAACACCTGAGATAGTGACAGAAAAAGGGAGGAAAGGCTCTCGAGTCCAGATGCACTGTGACTGAAGGTGTGCATCTCATCCCTGAGCTGGGGGGTGTTGGTGGAAATCTGCCAAAAGACAGTATAAACCAGGAGGAAGGGAAACCAATGATGTGCTCTCCTTTGCCCCAGTGTGTTCAATATAGTTTATTTGAGCCACATTAGGAAGAAAATTAAGGTTGAATTCCTAAGTCTTGGGCCAGGGGTGGATAGCTCAAACGCCACCAACAGCCAGACAGGTAACATAAATGAATGAAATGGTTTAATCTAGATTGGCCCACAGTGCAGGTGAGAGCCCACAATCTGTCTGAAGGGATAGCTGCCGAAATGTGAACCCCAATTTGCCAGATCTTCTGAGTTTTCAAGAAAAACCAGATACCTGGATTTCTTTGTGATACCTGCTCTCGTTTGCAATGAATTCAATTTCTTTAAAACTCCACCATGCAGGTGAAAGAAAACATATCTGGGAAGGTATGTTGTGTCTGAGCTAGTTGGTGACCTTTGCCCTGGGCCCCCTCTTTAGTATAACTGCAACTTTGGTTACAGAGGGGGATTTAAACACTATATGCTATCTTGAAAGCATGCAAATATTTGACCTTTGGCCAGCCTTTAGCATAATAGGGAAACTGAAGTGGTAAAAGAAGCTGGGATAATGCAGCTCTTCACAGTTCACGCCTTGGGGAGAATATTACATAAGTTTAAATAAGTCTAATGTCCAGATGTACAAAGAAGAAAGTATAGAATTTGGGAAGAAGTGTGGGTCAGAGTCCATGCTTGAAAACACTTGCATGCAATTTACTTTGATTTTAGTAGGAAGTTGCATATGAATACTGGAGAACAAAACTGGGCCCTGAGGGGCAATTTTATAAAATGATACAGCTCAGCATATGCTATATGGCAGTGACCAAAGAATTGATCAGTTAGGGTTTCTGTGGCTTTGGATGGATTTCCAGGTAAGAGACAATGGATAGAAAGTGGATGGAAAGCTCAAGGATGCTTTGAGACTAGACAAGTAAAAGTGCTAAAGTGAAGACCGCTAAATGCTCAGGGAGGTGAGAGAATTTAACAAGATTCTGACTACCTATATCAGGTGTGTGTCTCCCACCCCCCTCCCCCCATTAGTGTTTACTGGGAACCCGTGAATGTGACTTTATTTGGAAATACGGCCTTTGTAGATGTAAACAAGTTAAGATGAGGTCCTAGTGGATAAGGGTGGGCCCTAACCAATGATTTGTGTCCTTATAAGAAGAGAGAATTTGGACACTGACACACTGAGAGAAGACAACCATGCGAAGATAGAGGCAGATTTTGGAGTTACTACTACCACCACTACCACCCAAGGGCTGCTGACAACCAACAGACATTACAAGAGGCAAGGAAGGATTCTTCCAGAACCTTTGGAGAGAACAAGGCCCTGCTGGCACCTTGATTTCAGCCTTCTAGCCTCCAGAACTGTGAGAGAATAAATTCTGCTGTTATAAGCCATTCAATTTGTGGTAATTTGTTATAGCAGCCCTAGGAAACTATGTCTCTTCAAGCCACTTCTGTCTGGGATGGAAGTCTTGCTATGGTGAATTACACAATGACTTACAATTATGGCCCAAATTGGAGCAATATGTAGGGTATAAGAGATAAAGGCACAGGAAGCATATGGTCAACGGAGCATGAAAACCCTCATTTCTGAAGAGAATAGAAATGAGGAATAATGACTGGTAACCAAATGGAGAGCAGGAGAACTCCAACTCCAGCGGTGTTACACATAGCATTTATCCCAGAGTTGAACTGAATTTAATTTCACTTACAGGAAATTACCCATTGCAGATTTAAAAAATTCCAGGCATCTTATTCTTGCCCAACCTAGTTTCCTTTCTGTGAAAAAACCAAGCCATAGAAAATAAATACAAGGCATTTTAAGTTCTTTATAAATGTAAAGAACAAGATTAAATATTAATTTATTTATAATTTTGTCCTCTTCCAAATACAGAAAGTTTTCCTTATATAATATAAACTCAAAAACAAGTTTATATTATTGTTGGAAGGGAAAGTCTTAATTTTTGCTTTTGTAAAATTTTTAAATATAATTATTTTTTATTTTGGTTGTAGAAAGAAACACAGCATTAATTTATCCATGGGTCTTCAGTGTTAACACTTTTTATTTTGGTTTTGTCTTCATGTCTTAGATTACCTTTTTCTATAGTAGCCTGGAATTTCTAATTTAAGCCCAGAGAGAGGAAGAGGCTTTATTAGTCTCACTTAGAGGTTCAGTTAACAAAGTGACAGTAACACAAATGATGCCATAAGGCCCATCTATCAACTGGATGCACTGAGTTTTAGTAGGATACATACACATAGCCACACATCACCACCAGCCACCATTACCACCACCACCTACCTAGACCTTGGACCAAAAGCTCCTCCTGCAATTCTGGGGCACATAAATGAATGTCTTAAATGCGCCATTCATTAGGAAGGGTATTGTTCCGTATCAATCTCTGGTTGATTTCTGGAATGTGGATGCCTGCTCACATAAAACTGCAAAGAAGTACATTACTACAGCACATGTGTGCCATAGTCAATTACACATCAAGAAAAGATTCGACAATATCCGCTCATTGCAAGCGTATATCATTGGGTCCCAGTCAGCTCTGTACGAGCTGGACTCTCAGACCACAAGTTATGGTCATTGGTTACCTAAATAATGTCACAAAAAAATTATCATAACACATAGGTCATGATAATATTATAATTTAAAGGCATATTGGTAAGTTGTGTTTACCTCTTGTGTGACATTTTATATTTATTATACATTTCTAATGTTTATTTATATACAAATATGTAAAGTACTTTATAATATATTTCAAGTTACGAATATATGATTTAACATAAAATATAAATTTATAAATCTATGATAATGAAATATATTAAAGTATACATTTGTAATACATAAAACGTACAATGTATGTTTGAGCAATGTGAGCAATTAGTTTTAATTTGTTATTCAATTTTGAAATAAAATCATTTATGACTTTTTTTTAAGATTCTGGATTAGTCTAATTGCATAGCATATACTGAAGTATCAAAATGAATTTTATTTTTTTATTTTTATTTGTATTTAAAAAAAATTTTTTAATGTTTATTTATTTCTGAGACAGAGAGAGACAGAGCATGAGTGGGGGAGGGGCAGAGAGAGAGATGGAGACACAGAATCGGAAGCGGGTTCCAGGCTCTGAGCTGTCAGCACAGAGCCTGACACAGGGCTTGAACTCACAAACCGTGAGATCATGACCTGAGCCGAAGTCGGTCGCTCAACCGACTGAGCCACCCAGGTGCCCCTCAAAATGAATTTTAAAAACTGCAACAAAACAGAATGTGAAAAAAAATAAGATGCTGAGGTCAACAGAAAACAGTTTCATCCATTCAAATTTATGATTTATGGAAAGGGTTTCATTGGTCTCAATGACTATCTTGATAGTAAGTAAATATATGACAATTTAAAAGTAAATTTACACTAACAAAATATCACTTACACGTGTTTTCTATTTTGAAGGTGGGCATAAGATAATTTGCAAGAAGGGATCTGCCTGCCTAAGATATTTGAAAACAATGAGTTTTGTCCAGTGCATTCCAGAACTGCTTCTGGACCAAATTCTGACTCTGAAGACACCATCCACAGGGAGCTACTTTTGTGCTTTAAGAAAAATGTACTCACACAGTCACGTTCCAAGGTCACAGGTGATAATTTAGTGAGACCTGGGGTATTTTACAGAGACTTCTCTAATAAAGAAAATCATGAAAATGTGTCTGATGTAATTTGGATTTGCTCACAGACAGATAAACATTCCATTTTATCATTAAAACATGGTTAAAATCAATTTTAAGAGATTCTACATTTTCATACAGAGCACTTCAGATCTAATCCTTTCTCTGGTATTGCCCAAGGTCTCTATCAATATAAGCTCCCAGATATATTAGAAGGTGCTCAAGAAATAAATGTTGGTAAGTGGATAAACAAATAAAAAACCATTTGCCCCTGAACACTGCTCATGATGCCAGTCTGGGTGGTTAAGAGCATGTCCCTTTTAATTTAGGCCACTAGAAAGTTTGGAGCTAAATTTGTGATTTACTTCTATAACTATAAAAGACTAGAGAGTATATATTTCTGTTTCCCGCTCCTATCTCTGGCTTTATATTCCAATTACTCCAATTCTGTCAATTAATTACTTTATTCTTCTGTATTACATGTTATTTGGAAGTGAGGTACATATAGATTAATAAGTAAAAAGAAGAAACTTTCTTAAAAACATAACACTATATTGGGGCGCCTGGGTGGCGCAGTCGGTTAAGCGTCCGACTTCAGCCAGGTCACGATCTCGCGGTCCGTGAGTTCGAGCCCCGCGTCAGGCTCTGGGCTGATGGCTCGGAGCCTGGAGCCTGTTTCTGATTCTGTGTCTCCCTCTCTCTCTGCCCCTCCCCCGTTCATGCTCTGTCTCTCTCTGTCCCAAAAATAAATAAACATTGAAAAAAAAATTAAAAAAAAAACAAAAACATAACACTATAGTACCTTATTAACCTACAACACTGAGTTATTTTTTTAAAAAGTCCTCCCCAAACTGACTCTTCCACCTTTGGCAAGTTCTGGAAAACCCTAAGGTTTCATGGGAAAGTTAGAAAAGTGAAGAACTAACCTCTGATCTTTATCAGGTCTGTCTGTCCCTCAAAAGAGATGATACTCCTCTGAAGTAGTACTATATGAATCTAGACATTTGTTTGCTGCCATGGCTCACACTTGCCACTTGGCTATAATGTAGAGAAGACACATATTCCCAAAGGCTTACTTAACTTCAAATGCTAGGTTGAAAAGGGAAAAGAAATAGAAAGAGGAAAGAGAAAAGAGAAAAGAGAACTGCCTGTCAGTGTCAGGCAAATTTCTATAGTTCTTTCCAGTTGAATTTAGACATTTTGGCCTAAAAAATTAATGTTTTTGTTTTGTTTTGTTTTGTTTTGTTTTCTTGCTACGCTCTTTTATTCCCTTTAAGACATAATTCATTTAGGTTTGAAAATAGACTATTGTGTATGTGGTAACTTTCATTCCATGACACAAACAAAAGTACTTTTCAACAATTGTCCAAGTCCATATTTAAGCAATTAGTTTAGACCATCATGTCAAGCCTTATACAATTCTGCACAACAGATTTTCTCTAAAGAGTAAAATACAATTTAAGAAGTTGAAAGTAAATTTAACTAGGAGAAAACCCTGGGGCTCAACAGGAATGCTGGAATCCCAGTCTTTGTCCATGTACAGGAGCTGAGTAACATAAAACCCACCTGGACTTGACTATTTTCTTTAGCTGAGGTGTCAACAGAGTAGAAAAAATTCCTGAACTGGTTTTGTTTTCCCTCTTTAAATGGAGGTCCAAAAAGTAGTGTAAGAATCATCTGGTACCTCCGTTGCCATGAGCAGTTTCTCCCTTCACACCCCATGGTGGGATGTGTCACAATAACTTTGCACCCACAGATATGGCTTCAGGGTGGCCCCTGAAGTGGAGTGAGCTGTCTGTGTAGGCAGCTTGCTTTGGTTAACTACAGCTGCAGGGAAGAGCTGGCTCCACTCTCCCTTCTTCCTCTTCCCCCACCCACCCCAAACAAATGCTTCAGGCAGCTGCCACACTTGAGTGGTGGCAGAGTCCAAGGCTCTGAGGGTGAGGGAAGGGGGCTCTCTAACAAAAACATAACCAATTTCTTGGATGACTAAGTGAGCTAACTTTAACTCTGCTGCTAGTTTTCCTGGTAAAATAGAGACCATGGAAGAAGGTATGTGGTCCAGACTTGTCTCTTTCCATAATGGCTGTTCAGCAAACCTTGGGATCTTGTCATTTGAGAGGAAGATGGACAAGAATGTTGGAAGACAATGCAAGCCAAAGTTGACCTGGATTGTGGCTAGAAGCTCCATATATCCCAATTTGCCTGAGACAATCCTGTATTATTAACTATGTCTCCTTTTACTCTCAAAAGCTCTAGTCCAGTGTTTCTTAGGAGGGCATATTTATGATGCAGGGGGACAATGTTTCCTTTCATGAGTCTGCTTTGCTCACTGTAGAAAATTTAGCAGACCTACCTTTGCCCACTAAATGCTAGCAATATACCTCCACCCTATCATTTTTTGCCCACCCTGTCATTTTGACAACAAATAATGCCTTCCCTCTTTTCAAATGCCTTCTGGAGACAGCTGTAAAGCCCTGATGGATAGCCATTGAATGCTTAGTTAAGAAAGCTGAAGAGGCTAAGGGAGGTGAAATGGTTTGATCACGGCCACAGTAGAAAGTAGCTAAGGCATTGTTTCTTGACTTCATATGCAGTGCTCTTTCAAGGACAATTCTATTGTCCCATGACAGACAACTATAGTTGAATCACTGTTTGTAGAGGCACCAACTTCAGGGAAAGAATTTACATGTGGTAATACCAGTGTTTTATTTGTGACCACTTAATCATACGCAGTCAGTAACTTCATAAGCCTTGCTGCCTTCAGAGGCTATTAATAATAATGGTATTTTTCAAGGAAGACCTCATACTTTAGATTTTAAACACACAAAATATGAAGACAAGTCGCAAAAACTTTCCAGAAATGGAGTGGAGGATTGTCATTATTTTTTTAAATAAATATACCTTTAAAGAGGGATTGACGGCAATTAACAACAATAGCACCAATACATACGCTTTTGAAGGACCTTTTCTTTAAAGAATTAAAAATCCTTTTTCTTCTAAAAACGTTTAAGGATATAGTATTCTCAAAAGAAGCCAATAACAACACCTTACCTCCTATGGTTCTTATTAGTTTCTCTTCCATAATAGGTTTTAGTCCTGAAAATAACCATAGGAGGTAGGCAGAGAAAGTGTTATTATCCACTTTACCAATGAGGAAATTGAGGTTAAGAAATTTTAGTGGCCTGCCAAAGGGTGAGGTTTTAGACCTTCAGTCCAGTACTCTTTACGCTGTATCTTGAAAACTCACGTCAGGAGCACTGTTGAGAGGCAGCTATTAGATTTATTAGCTTTCAGCCTCTTTCTCCAGCATTTAGGAGAAAATATTATTTTTTCCTCCACATAATTACTCATGGTCATTTGTACTTGCTAACAGCAGAAGTCTTCAACCATGGGTAATGGGGCACACTGGCTCACTCACACACTCACCACTTGTGGAGCGCTTTCTGTCAGGCCTGGCTGAGGCACGGAGGACACAAAGGCTAATCAAACATGGCCCTTCCTCTGAAGGGTTCAAAAACATCTTGAAAGCATCTTTAGTATTTCTCCCATTTGACCAGAGTTGACTCATTTCCTTTACCTTGCGCAGATATGGCCAAATGGCTGATTGTGACTGGCTGGGTGTGCTAAGCCAGGGTCTTACCTTGTAATGACAAAGTGACCCCTCTTTGGTAAGCCCTCCCCTCAACAACAACCAACTATAACAACCCCAAACCCTAAGGACATATAGTTTTTATGCATACAAGTATACAAGTTCTAGATAAACCCATGGTGCACCAGTTCGACTACTACTGGTAACGTAAAAAAAAGGCTGTTTAATTGCTTTTGGTGACAACATTGAGAATTAGATGAAGAATGATCTGATGCCTTTAACTACATTGTCAAAGGAACAATAATTCTGAATTTCTCTTTTTAAGACACATTTGAGGCAGAAGGAGGAGTGGACTGTCTAGAATTAGGCTCTTAAACAACTCTAGAGTAGTTACTGGGATTTAGATTGCTGGAATATCCTTCTCTGAGCAGTTTAAAATTTCTAGAGATTAGAATTCATAGGGTTATCAGTGTCTTGGAGATTTGATTACCCAGTTACTGTGTATACAGATAACTGTACAGCTTTGGGAGGAAACCAAGCTGTCACCATATTACAGTTCCTCACTATCCCCTTGCCTCTCCATTCCCTGTATTTAAAAAATAAATTAATTAAGCAAGCATGTGGCAAATATGCTTCTATTTTTCCACCAAGAATGCAGACATGACAGTTTCTTCCCTTTCTCTTCTCTCATTCTCTTCAGCTCCGTTTCTCCCCTCCCCACCAAATGACCTCATCCCTGCGCAGAAAGGACACCAGCTGTAGGGAGGGTCTGCCTCTACCAAACGGGATCATTATCATCATTAGTAATGCCAAGGAGCCCAGACAACCTTGTCAACATGTGCAGTGTGTTACAGTTCTGTGGTCTCCTCACATTCACAACCAAGCTGCTGTCTGGAAATGTAAAGGCTTCGCCTTCCTAAAAATAATGTTACCAAAAGAACGTTTAGATATTTCTTAACAAATCCATCAGTGACTGTAGCAACAATGATGAAAACCTGCCAAGATGATGAACCTGATGGTAGCTTCACAAGTCATTTGGGCACAAAAGTCTCACTTAAGAAAAATGAAGACCCCTGATTTTTCATGGGGAGAATTATAGGCACTTGTTTGCAAGAGGAGGGCTGCCTAGAAAATAAAAATTGGAAAAAAAATTAAAACACTGGCACAACAGAAGCTAATGTTTTGATCTCAATGTTTATAGACATACCACTATAGATTCATGTTCATTTCTTCATGCTTTTATTTACTCTTCTCCACTCTCCCCTCTGTCAATTAGTCCCAACTCATTCAAGAGAATGAGGATGTGAGAATTTACCAGACATAGTAATAATAGCAATTACCATATACTACTGACTGCTGACTATGAGCTGGACATAGGGCTAATAAACTGTATGCATGTGTCTCAACTTCTTGTACAGAGAGATCATTACTTCCATGTTTTAGATGAAACAACTGAGGCTCAGAGAGGCACTCTGGGCTCTCCTCTGAAAACATGCCTCTTCTTAGGTTATCTTATCCATACTCATGGCTTCAAATATTATTTATAAGGTGTTACTCAATTTATATCTCCAGCCTAGATATCTCTTCTGAGCTCCAAATCTGTTTTTACAAATACCTGTGTGACATCTCCACTTGGGCGAATCATAACCATCCCAGATCAAACCTGGGGTCTATCCCTACTCCCCATCCCACCCCACCCGTAGTCTAGGCACTCCTCCAAAAGTTTTCACATCAGGAAACAGCATCTCATGTTAGAAAACTGGGAATCATCAGTGACACTCTCCTGTAATGCCACCAATCCAAGCAGCCACCAAGTCTTGTAAATTCTACCTTCCAAATCTGTCTCGAAACCATACACTTCTCCACTGACCACTATGATCATTTCTCACTTGGAAAATGGCATTAGTCCCACTGGTTTCCTTCTTGCACTCCTCTAATTGATTCTGTGATGAGATACAACAAAGTGACTCAAGCAGAAACATCGTGTTCAAATCATGTCTCCCCCGCCTCCCCCCCTCCCTGCCCAAATGTTTCAGTGGCTACTCACTGCTCTTAGAAAAGGCCAGAATTCTTGTCAGTGCCTACAAGGCCCTACTTAATCTTGGCTCCTCTACTTCTGAATTTTTCCACTTTCCTTTCAGTCATTGGGCTCCAGTCTAAGCTCAGCTTTTCTCATCCCCTCTTTGTATCAAGCTCTTTCCTGACTTTGGGTATTAAAACTGGCTGCCCTTCAACCTGTGATGCTCTTACATTTCTCCTTTTTTAGGCTATTCTTTGAACCTCAGCTTATACGTTATTTCACAAAATAGTCTTCCCTGCTCCATTGACTCAGATTCCCCTAGTGTTTCTTCTTATGTTTACTGTGAGTGAAATACTTATTTAAATATTTGCTTTTCTTTGACTATCCTAACCAGGGTATAAACTTGATACAGTGAAAGACCTTGTCTGTCTTGTAAACAAGAGTATTCATTCTCTTTTAAAATCCTGCAAAGCAGAAGAGCTCTGTATAAATTCAACATAGCATGATCAGTTTCAGGGATGTAAATTTCCCAAGTCTCAAAGCCCTTGGTGACTCAAATGGTTGGCTGGATGAATAGATAGTTGAAAGGAATGGGGTTTGGGAGTAGAGTGGGATTGGGAAAAACCTGTCTCCCATAGCCTATGTGACATAACAAACACCCACTGGCTTGCACAAGCAGTCATAATAAAGAACTGATGTGGCTGAGAGAGAGAAGACTTCAGAGACTGTGGAGTTGCTACGAGCTTGAATAAAATGAGATTTAAGACCAAGGAAATAGGAGTGAGCGACTCTTGATACCAGGGTTTTAAGTTTGAGCCCCAGGTTGGGTGTAGAGGACACTTAAAAATAATTAAAAAATTAAAAACCAAAAACCAAGGAAACAAATTTTTAATATAGTTGAAAAGAACAAAGGCAGAGAGATTTTGAAAAGATAAAATATGATCTTCTAAGGAGAAAGAAAACTTACTGGATGTGGTTTCCTGTATACATCTCTCTTCTCCTTCCTAAGTGTGTATATTGTGTGTGTTGAGGGTGCAGTACAGATAATGCAGAATGGGGTAAAGAATGGACTACTAGAAATGCCTGGAGAAAAGCCTGTCTGAGGTGTGAAGTCTGGGGATTGAGTGTTTTCCATCTGACACCTAGGATGTTTGCCTCTATCAGCACTACTCGAAAAATATTCTCTGCTGGGTGGTCTGTCACTGACTCTGGTGGAGGTGAGGAGGTGAGCACAGGTTTGGACTAGCACAGACTACATTAGGACCTTATCTCCATAGTTCTGTTCAGGCAGTCAAGTTTTCTTCTAAAACAGGGCAGAACACCCCATTTTTCAATAACAAAAGTGGACTTGTTATATCTGCCCTAGTTGTTAAGGTCTGGGAACTCTGGCTTTGTTCCTCTCCTTCCGTCCATTTCTTTTCTGAAATGTCCCAGCTTCTCACAAGAAACACCCAATTATTAGGAACTTTAAAAAGTTTATTTCTCATGTTTCTGTTCCTTTGTGTGGATGAAAGGGACATCACAACTGGGTTATCAGCTTTTTGACAAAAGAAAAAACAACCTGCTCTCCATTTTCCCTTCATGTTCTCCATAAAAGACAACAAAAATCTTCAGTAAATTCAGTATCCTCCAACATGGCTGGAATTGCTCCGATTAATTACATACTCTGGTTAATAGTGTCTGAACCACATAAGGAGTACCATCTTTCAAAGAATTAAGGTAAAATACACTTAGTGTATTACTGATACAGGCCCATAATATCACCTTTCTTTGATTAGTCAGAAGGGGTTGGCTAATAAAGCCGTTAGGTAACAGGGGCATCTGGGTGGCTCGGTTGGTTGGTTGAGTGTCCGACTCAATTTTGGCTCATGATCTCACAGGTAATGATCTCACAGTTTGTGAGTTTGAGCCCCGATGAGAGTGCAAAGCCTGGTTGGGATTCTCTCTCTCACCCCCTCTCTCTCTGCCCTTCTTGTGCTCTCTTGTGCACACACACACTCTTTCTCTCAAATAAATAAACTTAAAAAACAAAGCATTAGACAACAGAGTTTACGTATCTATTATTGGCTGGTCATGGAGCCAGTATTGTTACTGTATTTGTTAGTGACTGATTTTCTCATTAGAATACAAGAAAATGAAGCTTCACTTTGAGTTTGACATTTATGGTACAAAGTTCTGTGATTAGGTAATTCTCTTTGTATAGGACCTTTGGGGTCTCTTTATAATTCAGTGACTAATTTTTTCCTCCAGTGTCATTATTTTTGACTTTTTCATATCCTTCAATATTTAATAATAACTTTAAAGACAAAGTCTAGTATTTTTATTGATCTGACAATGTTTTAGGGAAGGATCAAGATCTTGAACTTACGGCAAAAGACAAAAGGACGGAGATGGGGACCTCTGTTAGAGGAAGAGGAGGTGACAAAGACTTTGTGACAAAGAGGAAGGAATGGCTAATGGCTGAAACATTTCATGAGTTGCAGGCTGTGTCTTTCTATTGTATCTTTCTGTTGCCATTATTTTTTATTTTTTTAATTTTTATTTTATATATTTTAAATGTTTATTTATTTTTGAGAGAACACAGCAGGGGAGGGATAGAGGGGGACAGAGGATCTGAAGTGGGCTCTGTGGTGACAGTAGCGAGCCTGATGTGGGGCTCAAACTCACAAACCACGAGATCATTATCTGAGCCAAAGTTGGACGCTCAACTGACTGAGCCACCCAGGCACCCCTGCTGCCATTATTTTTTAAATCAAATTGTAGCTGGGGTCTGCATGATATATTTTCATTCTGAAAAAAAAAAGTTGAGAGAAACCAAGGCACAAAGTGAGTTATTCTTAAGGTTTAAAAGATCCCTAGTTGATCTAAAACCATGCTATGTTGGCATGAAATAACCCATTTCACCCCATGGCTGGGCTGTCTGCACTCAGTCCCTGCTCCCAAAACAAAATACATACAACTTATTCTATTTTTTTGGTAGGGCAATTGTTGATTAATGAATCATCTTTCCTGTAATTTTTATTTTTTGTAGACTTAGTTTGGCTAGGTTCCCTGGCATTCCTGTTGAGGTATGTAATGGAAAATTTGACCTCACACTCTTTGCTTTTTTGTAACATCACAAAACACTGATAAAACAGGGCTACAAAAAGTAGCTTGGAGTTGAAGGGATGCAAAGAAAGAAAAAGCTCAGTGTGGAAAGGAACAAAGATACATTAAATCATCTGAAAAGTAAATATTTAGCTTCAAAGACATGAAGTTACATTTATCTTCAAGAACAGCTCATTTGTTACAGCTTAGGATGTTACAGTGTTTCCATCATAATTCTGCTTTTCTAAAGAGACTGTAAACCAGACATAAAGAGCCATTCTCAAAATTAACTTGGAACATAGGCAGACCATTTTGGAGATCCTATAACTTTTTCCCAAAATGGTGATTTAGGGTGGGATAGGCAGAATAAAGGTGTCAGTAAGTGATTTCTTGCATTTAGTTATATCTGAGTTGAAATAAAACTTTGGCAATCAGCCTTCTGTGATCACATCCAATTGTCTATGGAAAATGTAACAGCTCACACAAAGTCAACTTTGGTAACAGTGAAACTCGGGATTTGCCAGCAGACATGCTTTAGGATAGGTCTTTCAGCAAAATTCATAGAGGAATGAGTGAAATGGTTATTAAAACTGTCTTCTGACTTTTTAAGATAATGAGACTATACTCTCTTCCCTAAGGCAAATAAATTATTTTTTTAAATGCATAATACAGACTTGAGGGGACACTTATCCAGCCACTGACAATATGACCTGAGAAAATACCAACTTGACTATGATGTCAAGAGACCCATACAACTCCCAGCACCAGCCTCTCAAAATGCCACAGCCCCCTGGTATAGAGGCATCCAATGAGGTGTTTCATGATAACACTGGGTGATGCTGTATATTGTCAACCTTTATAGTCCCCGTGGCTGTCAGAATGCATGTAAAGAATGTACAGTTTATTAATCATCTAGATGTGCTGAAAAAAGGAAGGGGGAAAGGAGCAGATGTGGAGATGGTGGTACAAAACACTACTTAGTCACTACTCAGGCTGCTGGAAAAATGTACAGCTGTTTCTGGATGCTGCCTAAGTTCTTTCTAAAACCACTGTCACATCTGTGTATCTTCCCTATAAAAATGCACCGTTATTAACTGGAACCATATAAATAATTCTCAGTGGAGAGAGCTTTAATATACCACCTATGGGCTGGATGAGCAGTTTTAATTTGAATAATAATTATTTTCTTATTTTATAAAGAAGGAGTTAAACAGGAGAACCATAAAATATGCAAATAAGCCACAGGAGAAGACTTTCTTTGTTGAATTTTATGTTGTAAGTGGTAACAGATGGTTACCTGTACCAGAGACTGTCTTAGGTTCCTACTTCTCACTGAGTTTGGCAGATGCAGGAAGAAAAAGGAGCATTCAGACAGCTTGGAGTGATTCTATTTATCCACTTATAAAATGCAGGTGGATGGAGAAAGAAAGCGTTAACTACAAAAGAGAACCATTAGGGAAAAAATTACTATGTGCCATTTAATATCCTGTTTAAGGGAAGTATGAGATCTTGGTGATATATTAAAATATCGACTCCAGGGAAGATGGTCTTTTAGATTCCATTGGATTTCTAAAAATTTCCTAGGACTTTCTTATTTGGTTTCTGCCTTTCCTGAGATACTCCTGGTATTCCACATATTAAAGGAATGCTAAATCTTAAACTATCTAATTTGAAATAAGTATTATCCTCCCACTTCTCATGGGGTATTAAATAAAACTGGTATTTTGATAGAACTCCACTGAGATCAGCTTCATACTTTTCAGCTCTTTAATATTCTTATAGCAGGTGAGTCTTTTTTTAAGTTGATTTATTTATTTTTGAGAGAGAGCGAGCGAGGATGAGGTGGGGACAGAGAGAGAGAGAGAGAGAGAGAGAGAGGGAGGGAGAGAGAGAGAGAGGGGGGGGGAGAGAGAGAGAGAGAGACAGAGAGAGAGAGAGAGAGAGAGAGAGAGAGAGAATGAATCCCATGCAGGCTCCACACCATCAGCACAGAGCCCAGTGTGGGCCTTGATCCCACCAACTGTGAGATCATGACCTGAGCTGAAATCAAGAGTTGGACGCTTAACCAGCTGAGCCACCCAGGCACCCATAGTAGGCGAGTCATCTATTCATTCATAGGATGTACTCCTGTAACCAAGGACACTTAAGAAAAAATGTTGACAAATTCTTTGAGTTCAAATTAATAAGTGAACCAGACTGACTCAATCAGATAAAATGCATAATAGTTTTCATCATTACAGTGAAAGGTCTGGGAGCATCTTTGTGTTTGATGAAATATCATTATAGAACAGTAATTTCTACAGCAATAAAACAGGGATAAAAGTATAATTTTCTATTTTTTTTATATAAGCATTAAATTTAGGAGTTTTTCAATTGTATTAATGAGGAAATTAATGAACATGTTCCCCAACACCAAATTATCATCTCTTCAGGCAAACAATTTTGTGTGCATATATATCTTTTAGAGACATTTTATACATAGGCAGACAAATATGTGTATATTCTTTTTTAAAGAATTTTTTTTACATGTATTTATTTTTGAGAGACAGAGAGACACAGTATGAGCAGGGGAGGAGCAAAGAGAGAGGGAGACACAGAATTCGAAGCAGGCTCCAGGCTCTGAGCTGTTAGCACAGAGCCCAATGAGGGGCTCAAACTCATGACCATGAGATCATGACCTGAGCTGAAGTCAGATGCTTAATTGACTGAGCCACCCAGGTGCCCCAAATATGTGTATATCCTTTAATCCTTTTATTATATGCAAATGGTAGCATTCAATATAGACTGTTTTGTACTGTGGTTTTTGGACTTAACAATATACTTTGGGGATCTTTCCATATCAATACATAGAGACCATCCAGTCTTTGTTTATGGAAACACTGTATTCCACCAATATTAACTAGTACTGTGGAAGTACATTTAAGTTATTTCCAATATTTTGCCATTACAGATAGTATCTGTTGACTTTAAAATTATATGAAACTGGGGCACCTGGTTGGCTGAGTCAGTTGATGGTCCGACTTTGTCTCGGGTAGTCTTCTTGCGGTTCATGAGTTTGAGCCCCACATGGGCTCACTCCTGTCAGCCTGTCAGTGCAGAGCCTGCTTTGGATCCTCTGTCCCCTCTCTCTGCCCCTCCCCTGCTTGCGCTATTCCAAAAATAAATAAATATTACAAAAATAATACCAAACTATTTATTAAAAAACCAGATTTGACTGACTACTTTTGCTTATTTCTCCTTCCTATGCCAATTCTCTGTGAGTAGCAAAATGGTAGAAAAAAGGAAGAAAAAGGAAAGATGCGGTCTCAGCTAATCAGCTTTTAGATAACTGAATATCTTCCTCTTTTTTGTGTGTGTGATTAGTAAAGCAATAATTTCTGGGTAGGCTCAAAATAATAGACTCATTACATCATTACTATTTTTATTATTCCCATAAAAGTTATATTTTAGTGAGAGGAAAAGAGGAAAAGGAAAAAAGCCCAAGAGGTACAGAGTTAGTTGGTGGAAGGAGCAGATCTAAAATCTGGTTTTCTTGTTTTAAAAAAAAAAAATTTTTTTAAGGTTTATTAATTTTTGAGACAGAGAGAGACAGAGCATGAACGGGGGAGGGTCTGAGAGAGGGAGATACAGAATCTGAAACAGGCTCCAGGTTCTGAGCTGTCAGCACAGAGCCCGACGCGGGGCTCGAACTCATGGACCGTGAGATCATGACCGGAGCCGAAGTTGGCTGCTTAACCGACTGAGCCACCCAGGCGCCCCTAAAATCTGGTTTTATGTGGCCTGAAAAACTACTCACGTAATCAGAAGAGAGAAATCTGAAGTCGAGCCCCAGGTCTGCACAGGCCTTAATCTGTATGTTGAAGGAGACCACCATCATTTTCTGTGACAACATTTAAGCATGCATTCATACACGGCTCTATGTGAGAAGATTCCCAAAGCAAGCCAGATGGATACAGCAACTCTTACCAGGACAGAGATAAAGCAAATGCAAATTGAGATATACCTTAATTTACAAACGGGGGTTTGGTAAACTGTGTTTTAATGTTTATTAAATTTTTATAAATTTTACAATTTTACATGAAGATTTGTTGGGAGAAAACAATTTTATATTCCTTAGTTTACTTTTGGGTATGACCTTCAGATTTCTATATTTTCAGCTGGCTTTATTTAAAGTGAGAATAACTGTGGGGGCACCTGGATAACTCAGTGGGTTCAATGTCCGACTCTTGATTTCAGCTCAGATCATGATCTCATGATGGTTCGTGAGTTTCAACCCCACGTCGGGGTCCATGCTGACAGTGTGGAGCCTGCTTGGGATTCTCTCTCTCAACCCCCTTCCCCATCTCTTCCCCTGCCCTGCATGCTCTCTTTCTCTCTCAAAAATAAATAAATTTTTTAAAAAAAATCTTAAAAAAATAAAGTCAAGATAATTGTGTGTGTATGCACATGTGTATATTTGCTTTGTCTTATTACTTTAAATTTAATTTTGAAATAACTTCAAACTTGAGAAAATTTGCAAGAACAGCAAAAACTTTTCTATGCGCTAGTGATTTACCAATTGTCAAAATTTTGCTACTTTTGTATTTTATTATGTATATATATATATATACATATATATATACATATATATATATATACATACATATATATATATACACCTCATTTGTTTTTCTAAACCATCTGATTAAGTTGTAGACATCTTTTGTCTCTAAATATTACCAATGTATAGTTCCTAAGAACAAAGATAATCACTTACCTAATGGCAGTGCAATGATCAAAATCAGGAAACTTACATAGTAACATTATTATTATTTAATCCATAACCTAACTCATATATTTCCAATTGTCCCAATAATGTTCTTTCTGCATTATGTTTCCTAGTTCAGGACCCAGGATGACATACACATTTAGTTTTTACATCTCTCTGGTTTTCTTTAATCTGAAACAGCTCCTCAGCTTTCCTTTGTTTTTCTGGACACTGCCATTTTTTAACACTATCTTTTAGTTTGGGTTTGTCTGGTATTTCCTTAATATTAAATTAATTATGCATTTTGAGGGGCAAGAATATTGCAGATGTCTTTCTCAGTGCATAACATCAGAGGCACATGCTGTCATTTTGTTCGATTATTGGTGATGGTAATTTTGCTCACTTGGTCCAGGTGTTACTACCAGGCCTCTCCCCTCTAACGTGACTATTTCCCATGGCTATTAATCTATGGAGAAATTCTCTGAGATATATAAATACCGTATTTCTCACTAACTTTCACTTTCTAGTTTTAGCAACCATTGATACTTCTAGCCTGAATCAATGTAACCACAATGGTTGCAAATGATGATTTTCTAATCTAGCATTCATCCTCATTTATTAATTGCCATTCTACTGTAAAAAGAGCTTTTCCTTCTTATACATGTAGAATCTATTTATTTATTGCCACTATGAACTCACTCACAGATTCTTATTTATTTTATTCTTTTAAAGTTTACTTATTTATTTTGAGAGAGTAAGCATGAGTTGGGGAGAGGCAGAGAAATGGAGAGAGAGAGAATTCCAAGCAGGCCCTGCACTGTTAGTACAGAGCCTGAAATGGGGCTTGAACCCACAAACCGTGAGATCATGACCTGAGCCAAAGTCAGATGCTCAACCAACTGAGCCACCCAGGCGCCCCAATAATGAGATAATTTAAATGGCTATCAGGACAACATGGATCCTTCTCTAGGGCATTATGCTAAGTGAAATCTGTCAGACAGAAAAAGACAAATAGTATATAATCTCTCTTATATGTGGAATTTAAAAAAAACAAAACAAGCTCATATATACAGAGTGGTGGTTGCTAGAGGCTAGGGTGGGAGAAATGAGAGAAAGGGTAGAAAGGTTAAAAATATATACACACATATGTAAATAAATAAATGCAGAAAGTTCAAATCTGTTCCTTAAACATAATAAGCACATGGAAATTTCAGTTGATGTTTATATTTTAATTTATTCTCACATACAAGTGGCTTGAGAATACTGCTCTAGTTCTATGTAAGGTTTTCCTAGATACCCTTGGCCTCAGACATAATGGAAAATTAATGACCATAATGCTACACTGTTCTAAAATCTGTTTCTAGAAGCTCAGGCTTCTAGTTATTTTTTCTGGAATCCCAACAGATGACCCCAAATATAATAAGAAATTCCAATCTCTGGCTACATTGTTCCAAGTACATGTGACAGGAATAGGGCAGGCTGTCATTCCCAGAAATACATACAATAATTCCTTTCCATCCTGTAGTAGCTAACAGAGTGGGGGAAATGTCCAACAAATTCACATTTATTCAGCATGATCTTTTGATTAAGAGATTAATAGATGTTTAGCTCCTGAGTGAAAAGAATCCATGCTTTTTATAGGAAGGTTTCAATATATCCCTAGAATATGGGAACAAGGACTAAAAATTATTCTGAAGAATATGGCCATGATCTTCCCTTGGCATTTCATTTCAATTTGGTTACCCTAAATTAAAAAATTCACTTTAATCCCATAAACATAACTGAGGCTTTACAAATGTTGTGATCATATAAAAATTCTCCTCTGACTTTATGGCTGTTAGAATAATTTTCCGGTTTACTTAAATCTCTCTAGTTTTATAAACATGTTTTTCTGAAGGAAGTTAATAACACTGTTGGTCCATATCCTTCTAGATATCATGGTCTAGAACTGCACCATCTAATAGGATAGTCATTGGTCATATGTGGTATTGAGCACTTGAAGTAGCACTTGCTGATTCACATTAAGGTATTCTCCAAGCATAGGGGCACCTGGGTGGCTTAGTTGGTTGAGCGTCTGACTTTGGCTCAGGTCATGATCTCACAGTTTGTGAGTTTGAGCCCCGCGTCTGGCTCTGTGCTGACAGCTCAGAGCCTGGAGCCTGCTTTGGATTCTGTGTCTCCCTCTCTCTACCCTTACCCTGCTTGTACTCTGTGTCTCTCTCTCAGTCTCTCAAAAATAAATAAACATTAAAAAAAAATTTTTTTAAAGATATTCTCCAAGTATAAAATACACAGCAAAATTCAAAGAATAGAAAAAGAATAAAATATGTCATTAACAGTTTTCTAGAATTGACTACATGTTGAAATTATAGTATTTTGATATAATAGATGAAATAAATATAATATTAAAATGGATAGAAAAGAAGAGATTATAAAATAGTTTTCTTGGAAAGCTATTACATAACAGTGATATGGAAAAAAAAAAAAAAAAGAAACCATTTAAAGGCAACCAAGAAATATTCCCTTAACTGAATGAAACAAGTTTCTGCCTCCCCTATGGCAAAATTTCTTCATTGGTTTGGTGGCATGGAAAAAACTCATGGTACTTGGATTACCAGGAACCAGAGGGTTGTATAAGGTTCATGTGAATGCCTCTTCATTTAAAATTTAAGAAAAAAAATGCTTATAGAATGCTCATTTATTTATGAATTTAATTTTTCAATACATTTTGTCTAAGGGACTTGAAAACATCCATGGCTTTAACTGCCACACCACTAATCTAATCATCTTAGAAGCACTAACTTGAGACACACAAAAAAATCCAGATAGTCATTTTGAATATACACTTATGATATCAGAACAACTCCTAAAAAGTTAAATAAGATAAATAGGCCTTAAAGCTTCTTGGACAAAGACAAACCCCAGTATTTTGCTTAAGAAATATATGAAGATGACTTTCCTTAACAGCTGAAGTTGCTTTCTGATACTTAAATAACTGACAGTCACAATAAAAAAATGGCAAAGTACAAAGCTGCAGTCATTGAGATATCCTACTTTGGGGGAAAAAACCCTACTTCAGACAGATATATTTACATGCACACACTGCTCACAGATGACAATGGACATTCTCCTGAGGCTGTTTATTTAATAGAAAGTCTTGGCTTATAAAGCATGCCCCTCCTTCTCATTAGGAAAACTGACACTGATATTCTTTATCAACAATATTTTAAGAAAGTCTTTTTTGAATTATGAGGGTTTCCCCACCATACATCTGAGCTCACTATCTTACCTAAGTAGTAGATATTTTCTGTCATATTTAAAAAGCATGTGTCTGCTCAGTTTTACTGATAAGGAAATATGTTAAAGTGACCAAGAGCGGTCAATTTAGATGGGATTTAAGGCCCCAAATAATTGTTTCCATAATTTAGGCACCAGAAAGAATCTTTGGGATTACTGGAAATAAATGACAACCTTTTAACTAATGTTGATTCCAAAGGTGCATTCCTTACTAATGCTAGTGTGAAAATGCTAGTGAATTCTTTTCTATTACATCTGGGCACAATCAGAATGCTAACATTTTGCAGCCTGTACATTATAAATAAATAACAGACCAAATAACTTCTTCCTGCTGCCATGTGCGTATATTTTCTCCAGACAAGAAGTGGTGCATTCGCACATATTTGTCTTTTGGCTGCAGCCTTTTTTCTGAGTTCCTGGACATACTGGTGGGACAGTCAAAAAAAAAAAATAAATAAAAATAAATCAATGTTGTGATCACCAGGAAATTATCTCTTGATGGAGCCTTGTGTCTGTAATCACGAGCATCCAGTCTTGCCAATTTCACTGGATGATGATGCAAATTTACTTTTTTCTTAAAATGTATTAATGAGTCATTAATGTAAGCAAAAGAAAGCATGGCAGGGTGAATAATAGCCACCATATTTCTTCAATCAAACATCCATACTTTGTGCCTGTTTGTGGTTTCAAAGACCTGGATTAAGTAACATGATTCACATCTGAAAAGGCTGCTAAAAACTGGATTTTGGTTATCACTCGGTCACACATAAAACAGCTACTTTTGCACTACATTCCCACATTTAGAAAAAAATGAAATTGCTTCCTCTGAGACAGGTATATTGCATACTTGACTTCTGAATCCTAAAAGCAATTCATGGAAAGAATAAAATTTAGATGGATAAGAACAGGGCTAAGTCACCTCATAATTCTCAATATACCAGGGATTTTCATTTAATTCTGATCTGTCAAAGAGGCACTTTCTGAAATTCATTAAGCTTTCCAGTTTTCCTGTGGACTATTTAGAATGCTCCTATCCTCATATTTGCTTTCTATATTATGGGGTAAGAATTTAGGGTAGGGCAGTTGAGGGGCAGTAAAGGTTTTGGTGTAGGTAAGTTACCATTAGAGCTCAACTTAGGAATTTAGGTCTTGTAGACAGTGTTTGCTGTGGAAGTTTTACAAGTATTAGTCATGACCTTCAAGCAGATAACAGCAAGCTCTGTGATTTTCAAAGGGGATGTGGGAATGAGGGTTTTGATGGAAGCTTTCCAGAGCTGCAGCTGCTGGACTTGTGGGTTTTTCATTGGTTGTCACTTGATAGAGGTAGGGCGGGAGGAACAATTCTTTGAGGGCAAGTTCAGACAGCGAATAGTTCAAGGCTGCAGGCTGCCTAGAAACTGCAAGCAATGAATGGACACACAAACCGCAAATATTAAAAGACACAATTGGTGTGTGTTTTCACGGTTTTAGGGTACTGAAATTATTCTCTTACTGTACAATAACCACACAGAGTAAAATGAACATAAAGTATGGATAGTCAGCAACATACTTGAGGATGGGTTTTCCAAATTCGGTTTTGTTTTGTTTTGCTAACATTTCTTACCATGGCAATGGTACAGTGGAGACAGCATAAACTTTCATGTCAGGGAGACATAGATTTGGCCCTGCTACTTTGTGTGTATGTGACTAGGCCTCAATTTCATCTTCAAGGAGAATAATAGCGACCTTGCAGGGCTGCTGTGGGAATGAATGGGATTATAGATGTTAGGTGGCAGCAGACAGTGGCTGTTCAAAAAATGTTAATTATATTATCATTATCATAATAATTAAGACTCCTTTGTTATAAGAAACCACACTACCAGTTATGCAATTATTATAGGTGAGTTGACCTACGAAACAACAAAAGCTGTATTCAACTGCACGTAAATCATTCACACTGTTTTAATAAATGGCCCTTTATGATTTTGAGTTTATGGGAGTTTAAAAATTTTACCAATATAGCTTTTATGTCTTAAAAACAGATTTTTATGGGTTCTTTCACCACGCAGAAGACATATTCTATGAGAGCTTTACAACGACATGAAATAGTTTGTGCTAAGGAGGGATATGGCTAACTGCCTCCTCCCTGATTCAGACAAGCTTCTCAATGATTCACTGATAACGAAAACCACCAGCTGCCATTACTAATAAAATGTCCTATTGGTTCTGCATACCATATGGCAAACTCCAAGTCACATGTCCTTTTCTAATTTTTGCTTTTCTTCTCAAAGGCCAGCTAAAACCTGCCTTTCATAAATTTTAGGATAGTAAATCAAAATAGAGAATGTGGAATTTGACCTAGTACCAACTCAGCTTACCTAAAATAGAATCAAGAGTCAGGGCATCATCCATCTACTCTCCCTGCATACATATACCCATCAGTCATTTCCCCTACCACATTTAAATCATCTGTCCTCAGGTATCACATTCTGTCTCTTCACGTTTTAACACCTATGGTCTTCTCAGATTTATTCCTCTAGGGCAGGGGTTAGTACACTATGGCCAGTGGGTCAAAATGTAGTCTACAGTCTATTTTTGTATAGCCCATGAGAATTATTTTTACATTTTTAAAGAGTTGGGGAAAAAAATAAAAATTAGAGTAATTTTTCATGATACATGAGAAATAAAATTTAAATTTCAGTGCTCATAGTTTTATGAGAACACAGCCCTGTTCATTTGTTCATGTATTTCCTGTGGCTGCTTTTGTGTTACAATGATAGAGCTGACTAGCTGCTATAGAGACCGCAAGGCTGGCAAAGCCTAAAATATTTACTATCTGACCTTTTACAGAAGTTTGTCAACACTGTCCTAGGGGGTCTTTCTCTTAGGATAAAATAAGGCAAATACACAAAAGATACACTGCCTAATCTCTCTATTGAGCCAGCTTTGGAAAGGAAAGAGCCCAGTTTGGCTTTTCAGTAGGGGTGGAATGAGACCATAAAAGAAAGTTAATTAACACAGGATATAGGAGAAGTGGGTCTCAGGTTTTGTTTTTATGTTGGTTGTAGTCCTGTGACGTGGCTTCTCTCTTGTTGGGCTTTCAGTTTCCTTCATGTTTGAAAAAAAGGCTCCTTCACTGCCTTAACTGAATCACTATTATAATACATGAAACCCTCCTGCCATCTCCGCCCTTAGTCCACGTCCCAAATCAATCCAGGGCCAGTGCAAACGAGGGGAATGAGGATACTGGAAACCTTCCCATAGGACTTCAGGATGAAGTGTGAAACCCAGTTTTAACCTTTGGAGATGGGTCCCCAGTGTGACCACATATCTACTATAATGAATAATTCATCCTAGTCTCCACTGGAGAAAGGGGGTACCTTAAGGCATATGAGACTGAATCACTTGTTTTATGGAAATTCCCTATTATAAATATGACTGTTAAGCACATAGTTTAAAACTGTTTTTTGTCTGGTAAATTATCTTTTAAATTATAGCAGAAAAAAATAAGCTCTAAAATTGGACAATGGGTGGAGATGGGATGGACCAAGAGATAATTTTCAAAATACAGTAGTATGCAGAGATTTTCTATGCACACAGATATTACCAGTTGGCGAATATGTTTCTTTCTTTCTTTTTTTTTTTTTAGAAAGAGAGAGAGACAGCCCATGAACATGGGAGAGGGGCAAGGGGAAAGAGAATTTTTTTTTCTTTTTTTAAATTAATTGATTTATTTTGAGAGAGAGAATGACAGCACGAGTGAGCAAGGGAGAGGCAAAGAGGGAAAGAGAGAGAATACCAAGAAGGCTCCATGCTTTCAGCACGGAGTCTGTCTTGGGGCTCAGTATCACAAACCAAAACGTGAGATCGTGACCTGAGCCAAAATTAAGAGTCAGATGCTTAACTGACTGAGCTACCCAGCTGCCACAAGAGAGAGAATCTTAAGCAGGTTCCATGTTCAGGCAGAGCCTGATGCAGGGCTTGATAGATCCAACAACCCTGGGATCATGACCTGAGCTGAAATTAAGAGTTGGACGCTTAACTGACTGAGCCATACCAGTATTGCAGCAAATGCATGTCTAATTAGAGTTACTATCTCATGCATTTAATAATGTAATACTAACCTATAAATTCTCATTTCTCAGCTAACAATAGGCTATATATAATTGCACAGTAAAGAAATTTTATCATGATTTACATTAAAAATAATTTAGCCCTTACTAGGTTGCAGATTAACCAAATACTTTTAACATTCCGAGTCCCTGCTGTATAGTAGGAAAGCTGATTGATTTCGATATCATGGATCTCCCTTTCACTATGTAGCTAATTTGTATTTGTGTGGCCGTGGAAGACTAGTTATTGGGTTTCTGTCTAGTGTAGAAGGTTAAATTGCCTATGGGTACAATGATTACTCATCATTCCAAGAGGTGAACAGAGCTTGGAGTCTTGGCCTGCTTTTTGGTCATACTGAATTACTAATGCACCTTTGGAACAGGTGTTCTCAGAGGGAAAACAGGTTCTGAGAAAAGACTAGAGTGGATAACACATGCATGAATGAGAGTGAACAGTAATTTTTGTAAGTAGAGAGGACAAATAGCTGATTACAACTATAATGAAAGTCATCCAAACTCATTAAAATTAGAGCTGGTAAAACCCTTAGAGAACTCTTGAGTACAAGTTTCCTTCATGGAAAATCAGCATGCATGTCAGGTAGCCATTGTACAGCTTTTGCCTGGTCACTCACTCATTTCTGGTGGCAGAGAGCTCCCTTCTTCACCCAGGCCAGCTTACTCCATTGTGGTACAACTCCAATGACTACAGTCAAAAAAATGCCCAAGAAAGTATGGAAAAGAATATTTAGCTAGAAAATAGGAGTTCCAAATCCCAACTCAGTCCTACATTAATTCTAGTTGTGTGACGTTGAAAAAGTCTTTGGTATCCTCTGGTTTCAGTTTCCTCATCTGTAAAATAGGGTCTCTACGGTCCTTTCCAGTTCTGACTTTTCTTCTTCTCCTCCTCCTCCTCCTCCTCCTTCTTCTTTTTTTTTAAAGATTTTATTTTTAAGTAATTTTCACACCCAACATGGCACTTGAACTCATAGCCCTGAGATTAAGAGTCTCATGCTCTCCCAACTGAGCCAGCCAGGTGTCCCTGAATTTCTCTACTTCTATAATTTCCACTTAATGCTACTGAAAATCAGTTGTGAGAAAGCTGCAAAGAGCTGTGAAGTTTTTCTTCTTACAAATTCTCACTTATGTCACAGTGTACTGCCTCTGAATGTTCCAGGACTTTCTAAACTTGGATCTAACACTTGGTCTTTACCTCAGCTTTCCAGATTACTTATAGCTTGATTATGTTGGGCTATTCATATATCAAATATTATCATGTCCCAGAATCTGCCTTTTTAGTCACCAGATGCCCAAGGTCAAGCTACAAAATCCCTCTAAGTGGCTCAGTTTGGATTGCCCAATTCTGGGCAAATCTCAGTAATGTTTTACTGTTCTCGTATGCTGAACTAAAAAAGCCTTGCTCTATCTTCTACAGAATGTTAGTAAACTGCTCAACATTTGATTCCTTTTTATGATTAGAATACATAGGCCAGAATAAACCATGAGCTCAAGGACAAGTTACACCTATCATAAAAACTGCAATTAATGTACCTTTGGTATAGTCTAAGTATATATAATTATTTTTTTAGAAGCAAATGCTATACATTTCAATGTGATAGTAACTTGGCAAAGTTGCAAATGCAACAGTAAAATGAATGACCATTTAGCATTTAATGTATGTAACTAAAGTGGATACAATTAAAAAGACTGCATGTCCCTGGGGAACATTACTTTATTAAACAGTCCTCATAACCAAAATCTGTAGTGTTATGTAACTAAAACAAAACTTATTTCCTGTACAAATAAATACATTTAGTTATTTTATTAAGATATTTTAAAATAAACTTTTACATTTTCGTTTTAAATATGAAAATAAACTAGTTTTTTCCCAGTCATTTAAGCACCTCTAACCCCCCACTTTTTTTTAACAAAAGGAAGGCAGTCTGGGTGCTGAAATAACTGCTAACAAAAGACTGACTTGCTTGAAGAACATCCCCAGGATGTATATATGTCAGACTTGAGTAAAAAATTATATGAAAAACATTACCACTACAAATAGTTCACAGTAATGATTCCTGAGTCTTCCATTGGATTTTAATAACATCCAAACTCCTTACCTTGGCCTGAAACACTTGCCCCTGTTTACCCCTCCAAAGTCTTTTTCCTACCACTTTCTACCCTTTCTCACTACTCTAGTTTCACTTGTTCTTTTCCAAGGTGGACAGGTTTTTTCCACCTGAGTGTCTTTACATATGCTTTTCTCTCTCCTTGTATGCTCTTCCTCTTCCTCATTGCTTATCTAACTCTAAACCCTGTGTTGGGGAGAAAACAAATCATACTGTTTAAATGTTTCCTACTTTTCAGAGGTTTAGAAGTTCGCTCAGGAGGTTGAACTAATTTAAATAACATTTTCCATATTCAAAACATCAATATACTGGAAAAACTGTGTTGTGGCATAAAACAATAAGCATACACTAAAGTTCAGCAGAGTGAAGTAGAAGGAGCCAGTGTGTAGGAGTGGAGTGGAAGAGTTCTTCAATGGTTTCCTGAGCAGGGCAGGTGTAATGATGCAGCCATGTGCTTGTCTCCAAGCTGCTAGGTACAGCTGGGGAGGTGCTTACTCTTCAAAACCCTAGGTCAAAGAGGGTATAGGATGGATTTGGCCCATTGAAGAGTCTGTTCAGCCCAAAGTTGAAAAATTGTTTTTTTTTATGATTTATTAAGTATTTATTGAGCACCTACTATGTGTGAGGCACATTTCTAGATTCTAAGTATATACAGCAATGAAGAAATATACAAAAACATTTGGAACCTATATTCTAATGTGGAAGATAGGTAGCAAACAAGAAAAATATGTAGCATATAAGATTTTGGTATGTGGTGAACAGAAAACAAAGTCGAGAAGGGCAGAGGAAGGGTAGTGTATGTATGTGTGTATGGCTACCAGTTTAGATAGTGTGGCTAAGGAAGGCCTCATGGAGAAGATGACATTTGGGCAAGGGGTTGAAGGGGGTGATTGGGTCTTAGAGATACCTGAGAAAGATCATTCCTAGCAAGGGAAGAGCAAAGGCAAGGGTCATGATGAAGAAATGAACAGGTGAATCCAAGGAACAGACAGGAGGCCACTGTGGCTGCAGAGATGAGGTCAGAGGGCCTTTATGGGACATTGGGAAGACTTTGGACTTTGCTGAGTGAGATGGGAAGCCTTTGGAGGGTTAGGAAAAGAGGAGCAACACGATCTGGCTTATGCTTCAATAATATCCCTCTGACTGCAGGAGAGAAAGCATGGAAGGGAGACCAACTGGGAAGCTACTGCAGCAATCCTGGAGAGAGAGAACGGTGGTTTGGGCTATAGTAGCACAAAAGAGATGTGTAAAAAGTGATCAGATTCTGAATATATATGGAGGGTAGATACAATAGGATTTCCAGATGGGCTAGATGTAGGTTTTGAAAGGAAGAGATCAGTCAAGGACAACTCCAAGGTTTATAGTTTCATGTGTAAGAAAGAAGTTGCTAACATTTAAAATCGGGAGACTTAATAATCGAGACTTCCAGCTTCTCTTAAAACGCTAGAAGATATGGTCAAATGTATACTTGTATTTTTCACAAGACAAAAATCAGCTGGAGATGGGAAGCAGCTTCCCCCTGGAGATAGGACACTGGCCCTTTGGAGCACTCTCCCTGCTGTCTTATACCTGGCCTTTTAGGTAGTAGACAGCTGTCTATCACTGCTGCCTGATTGCCATAGAGCAGCTTGAGTTTAAGACCCCTGCCCAAAGTTCTCTCATAAATTCACTGTCTTACAATACAACATAAACATGCCCAAAATTCTGACTAAAGAAAGGAGGGTTTTGACAAAGTATTTGTTTCTAAACGAGTATAATAAGGGCACCTATTATTCTAGTTTTCCCCTCCATAGTGATTTGACAACAATCTGAGACAGAGGTCTACCCTCCGTCCTCCTTCTCAGTGAAAAGAGAAACCCTAGAAGAAAACCCTCTTCTGCATATTCTGACTTCATCAGGTCTAAATCCCACTCACTTGACAGTCTGTGTCCCCACTGCCCAATAGTGAGGTATGGCACCTGGACCATATCGAGTCCAGCACCATTTCTCTCTATACCCATGATCTGTAAACAAGGGTGCTCTGAGATCTAAGTCGGTACCACGGGACACTGGCTCCAGGCTGGTGGTATCACCAGCAAGTTCGGTGACTGGCAAATTACTTCTTTTCTCTGGGCTTCTGTTCCCCATCAACCAAGAATGGAATTGGACTATAGTAAGGTTTCTCCAGATCTAATGTGTGAACAATTACCTTGCTCTAGGTGGTTAGTCAGCTTCACTTACATAAGGCTCATTGGCTTAGAATAAAGTGCTTGGTAATATCCCTGTAGAAGATCTGTTTCCCTTCAGCAAATAAAAATAATGTATACCCAAATATCTTTTCTGTTGTCTGTAAGGAGCTCAGTTAAATGCAATGTTCAATAATAACAAAACTTTTTACGTCAGGGATTTAAGTATAGCATTTCCCCCCTTCTTTCATATTCATCCTAATGGTTTTGATTTTATTTTTAACTGCCCAGTTGTAGGTGTATTTTGACTCTAAACAACATCAAATATTTTCTGAAAGGGGGTGAGGCAAGAGGTAAGCACTGGACGGATGGGGCAAGATAAGGAAAGTGATTAAAAAAATCTTTCCAACTTGATACTAGAAAAGTCAGCACATATGGTTTGTGAAAGAGATCATATAAATATAAACCTTACAGTGCTGCCTCAACCCAAAAGCGTCTTTGTCTGAGGTCCACACCCTTTAACAATTTGTTTTTAGAGGGACAAAAGCAGCTATGAACAGTATGGGGCTGTGGATGGATAAGGAGGACAAGCCCTACTGAAAAATTCTTCCATGCAGCATCTCTCTTTCTTATTAATTATGGTCATTTAAAGACAAAAGTGATAGATTTCATAACCTACATTAACTCCTTCTAATAAAGAAGGATCAGTTTTGATATCAAGAGGAATTTAAAGACAGATGTGCATTAATTAGTAACATAAAAACTATGGATAAATTATCTCTATATATTTGCATTCATAAAGGGCCAGGGTATCAGTGCTCCTCTGGTACCATAGGAAAACTCTGGCTTCAGAGTGAGGACACCCAGCTTGGCTACCAACCGGTCTGATAACCTTGGGCAAGTCATGTAACCACCCTGGGTCTGATTTGCAAAATGAAGAAAATGATGAGAGTACAGATTCAGAAGTTCTCATAACTGAGCTCCACCTACCCAATTCTGTCCTTTGTTTAGTTCAGGACTGAGCCCACACATACTGAATCCTAGAGGCCAGAAGGCTATTCTCTAGTGTGCACCATGCACTTCTTCCAACTGCTTCAATTATGTTTGTTCCCAAACCTGTTTATGCCCGTTGGACTTGTTATTGTAATCATACAATTTAATCAAATACTATATAGAGTGATGAAATATGACAGTGAAAGGCAGGAGTTGTTTGTATGTAAAAACACTGAGCAGTTTGAGAAGAACTGATAAATGCAAAACCCTTAAAACAGCTATCAAGGCAGGTACAAGTTAGATAAAGTCTAAAAAGAATGGAAAATAAATTGTTGAAATCTAGAAAGATTCCTTCTAACGTCTTAGTGCTACTTTAACAACGTTGAAAACCATAGAAAATGCAATCATTAAGGTATAATTAATGCAAGAAAAATGTTAGGAAATTATAATCAGCAGACCTATAATCAAAGAAAAGGCCTTGGCCCCACATCAAGGCTTCTCCTGTAATGGGAGGGAAGTGAGAACCACAGTAAAATGTCACAGAGGCCCCATGCTCTTATTTAAAACCAGATGAAACAGGCAATGATGACACTGAAAGAACTTCCCAGGAAGAAGCTAGGGAAGGAGAGGGAAAGTGGAGGATGGAGTTAGGGTTGTGGGAAGGACAGGCAGACAGACACACAGATATCACTTTTGACAGTCTGGCTTGCCCCTGCCAGTCTATCAGCAGAAGGGAGAATGAATCAATTTCTGCAGAGGATTACAGGCTGGTCTCAAAGTTCCTAAGAGGTAAACGTTTCTTTAACTACTAGAGTTAGTAGTTAAACTCTGCCCCTGCCTCCTCAGTGTGTGTGTGTGTGTGTGTGTGTGTGTGTATATACACGTATGTATATGTATATATATATACATGTATATATATATATATATATATATATACACACACACACACATACACACACATATACACATATATGTATTATATACACAATTGACAAATTGTTTAATGAGTAATAGTATATGTTGAATTTACCTGGGCAAAAGACATTGAAAATGAGAACACAGGATGCTCTGATTTCGTGAGAGTAAGACATACAGAGCATGAATAGTCCCAGGTAGAAATAATAGTTTTCAATGGCAAGACCAGGCCTGTAATTTTCTGCAGCACACCATGACATCATGGTTTATATGAGGCCAACTCCATAAATCAAGCTTTACCTAATTAAAGATTCTTCTGGAGATCTACATTATTAGAGCAAATAATTAAAACTGCCTAGGCAATAATACAAGCCAGATCTGTTTACAAAAGTGTTCTCCCTACCCCCAACTCTTTTAGTCTCACTACCACTTAAAGATCTTTCACATTTAGTAAATTATAGACTTAGAGCATTTCTTTTAGTCTGACTTCACTTTCAAGGAATTCTTCAATTAACTTTACGTTGCTTTAAGCTGTTCATCCAACGAGAAAACAATCTGTGGTTTCTGACTCCTTCGCGTGCCAATGGCTGCCATCCATGTTTGACTTTCAGACACACTGTCTCTTGAGAGCCAGGCTCTGTTTTCATAAAACCAGCCAGTTGTCATAGCATTTTGACAAGCACTATAGAAAACAAGGAACAATACTCCGTGGTGGCTAAACTGAATTACCACTGCAAGGGTGACACCGCACTGGGGCGTACATGACACCCACACCAAGCCGCCTGGCCTGAGCCAGAAGGTAACACATACTCCACTTTCATCTGTGACCTTTCCATTTTCAGGCACCATCTCTTCACCACCAATTCCTTTCTTTCCCCCTGCCCTCTTTTTCCCAAATGGCTAAAACACCCACAACTCGTGGAAAGGTGTGGCTACTCTTAACAACAGGCAAAAATGCCAGTGAAAATCTAGGAAGCCAGAGATTACACTGCCTTTGCAACGGTTACAGTGCATCTAGTATCAGATCTTCAGCCAAATACAGTGTAATGAAAAAGCATGAGCTCAGAGGTGGGACCTCAGTTCAAAACCGAATTTTCTCAGAATCTGGTGTAGCACCTCAGTTCTCTGCTTCTTCAGGCTCATGCACTGATTTCTGAAGAAGTGCAAATAATAACGGGGCAGTGGAAAATAACAATGAGAATTAATGGTGGAAATGAATGATGCGTTTGGAAGAAAAATATTTTTAGATTTTCTATCTATTATCCCTGGGTCAGACAGAATGGAATTTCTCTCCCTTTCCTTTCACCTTTGCTTAGCCAGTTTCTGAGTGTCCCTCACCTAAGTCCATCCTGTGGAAGCACCTGTGAACTCAACAGAACAATAAACTGAGAATGATATTTTGAAGGCCTCTTGGATACTCAAGCCCCAATATAAAATGCATATGCAGGTTTTCAAAATTCATGCTCATTGCTATTCCTGTTATGGGTGTGCAACTGTTGAAAATACAGGCTTTTCCAAAGCAATGGAATGAACACTGGCAAAGCCATGGCATAAGCATGCAGGCAGAGCTAGGGGAACTAGAACGAATGCACAGGCTGGGTGAGCCCAAAGGCTGAGAGTGGACTTGGCACTGGTTCAATATGGGCTGGCAACGAAAGGGGGACCAATGGAAGATCTGCTCTTAGAACAGAACTGTGCCTTGACTCCCCTCTTAATGCTGTTACTGCACCTGAATCAAAAGATCTATAGGATTCTTGAGAGACCCAAAGTTACTCTAATATCATTCTTTTCCCTTGATCTTCCTCTCTATTTTATTTAAAATACCTATATGGATTTTATTATATGCTTTGTTCCCAAGCTATTGCACATTTTATGTGGAAAAAGAAAATAGTATTACTACGTTTATCTTGTGTCTCCTCCCTTCTTCTCTCCCTTCCTTTTTCATTCTCTGTCTCAGACAGACAGACAGACAGACAGACAGATACACAGGTGTAGCATGCAGGCTATTCTTCCTTCTCCATTAAAAAGATTAGAATTTCATAAAGTATCGTTCTTTCTTTAAACTGCACATCACTGTTTACACCGACCTATCTTTATGTCTATTCTCAGACTTAAAAAAGACTAGCAACCAAGATACGTAATATAAAATTTACTAATTTCTTCAAAACATTGCTTTATGGAGGGCCATAATGGGGTCATAATGCTGACCTTGCTTCCAACTCAGAGCTCAAGAAGGCTCTTCTCCTGCCTCTTTGTTCTCTCTGGGCCTTAGATTCTCTGAATAAAACAAAATGTTATAGAAATTTTCTCTCCAATGAGGCAGTTTTGAAATTCTGGGAGGAGTTCTTTCTCTCCTGAAGCTTTTTGCATAATCCTGTGTACTATTAGTTTATTTCTTGATGTATAGGTAGTAAAGATGCCTAAGTTGGAAGGAAACAAGGAACCAAGAAGAATATAGTTGAGGACACAAAAACTTAAGTTCCACTTCTTAGCAACTCCAAAGAATGAGCTTATTATGTATAATGAGAGTTCTGGAATGTGTCACCAGAAACGCAAGTGCTTTTCACAGTTTGTTTGATGCCCAGAATGGCAGTGACACTGAAATGACTATATTCTCTAATTTTCTGGTGAGAATGGCAAGCTGGGGAATCCTGCATTAGGATTTGAGGTCTAGGCAATGAAGAAAGATCAAAATTATTCATTATTTAAAAAAAAATAGCCCTTTTTTAAAAAAGATTTTTTTAAAGTAATCTCCACATCCAGTGTAGACCTCGAACTCATGACCCTGAGATCAAGAGTCTTATGCTCTACTGACTAAGCCAGCCAGCCTGCCCTAAAATAGTTCTTAGTAATAAGTAAATAGCAACATGCTTACTGGCTTTGTAAACTTTAAATTAAATCATTAGAAATAAATGTTTTAAAAAACTTTAAGACTATTTGAAAACATATTATCAGTCATTATTAATTTTTAACCTGCTGTTCCTTCTGGTGAGAGTAGGATCAGAAAGGCTACCTTCCTGTCAATTTATAGCTCTGTCTTTTAGGCCTTGGCAAAAGATTGTACCCTATCTGTAGCCCTCAGAGAAGAACGGCCCAGAGCAATGCTGGATCTCATGTGATCTATTTCAGACCTTCAAAATACCTAGAACCTAACGAATTGATTCTGTTTCTAAGCCCATAGCATCTATCGTCTTTTGGAAGTTCAGTGATTACAGAGAGAATATTTTGGTTTTCTAGCATAAACTTGTACAGATTTTGAACTTGGGGAACTTACAGCTTCTGGCTGTAAACTTGTCTTCTACTAAGAAACCACAGCACTAGACCATAAGTGAGAGGATCCAGCTTTTAGGAAATCTGCAACTGATTTATTTGCAGAATAACAAAGTGAATTGCAAGGAATGACATGAAATAGAAAATGGTGTGTGGGAGTAATGAAATATATGAAGATACAAAGGTTTTAAAAGATTGCAAGGAAATGAAGACATTAAATGCCACAAAATTTTAGAAAACAAAATTATAAGGTATATGATATGCCAGAAAAATTGTTGATTATAGTAAGGCTTTCCAGGGAGCAAAAAAACCTGCATGGCTAATTTCCTGAGTGATTACTGAATCAGAGATATTAATTAGAAAATAAAATTGCAGGCGTGCCTGGGTGGCTCAGTTGGTTGGGCATCCGACCCTTGGTTTCAGCTCAGGTCATGATCTCATGGTTCATGGGGTTGGGCCCTGCATCGGGCTTTGCACTGACAGTGTGGAGCCTGTTTGGAATGCTCCCTCTCCCTCTCTCTCTCTGCCCCTCCCTTCTGCCCCCCCCCCCCACTATCTCAAATAAATAAGTTAAAAAAAAGAAAGAAAATAAAATTGCATATAATATATAGAGGTTTCAAGTCAGTTTTCTCGTGCCACACTCCTCCTAACCTCAATCTCATGGTAGCCACTTCTTCTAAAAAACAAAGAACTACTGCAGCTTTCCAGAATTCTCTTCCATAAATTCCAGGTGAATAAAAAAAATTAAATGAAAATAAGCCATGAAGTTAGATGACAATGTAAGGAAAATTCTTATTCCTTAATGTTGTGATAACAGCTTGAAGGAAAGATTATAGAGTGAATCACACTCTTAGGAAAAGATACATCAGCTTACATTTATATACAGTTTAAAGAGAGAAGACTTTTAAATAGAAAAGGGAAAGAGTCTTTTAAAAGACTCTTTTAAACGGAAAGAGTAATTAGCTATATTCAAGAATTCTAGAAATAATTTTAGAGAAAAAAAGATCTCATACTGTCTTTATAAGGAGACCAAAATACCACAATTTAACTTTTAATGGTAGCTAACCCAAGGATTCTCGTTTCTTCATCAACTAACTCTTCAAAAAAGATGTCAGTGTACATGCTGCTGGTAATACAAAGTGCATACAGGGGAATTTCGTTCTTTGGTTACTATGGTGCTTCCTCTTACTTTTATTTGTTAAGATGGGTGCCAGGTAGATTTAGTACATAAATAGGACACAGGGTTGAAGAGGCTAAAAAGGTGTTGAAAGGTGTGAAAGGATGTGATGAGCTAACTAACAGTTGCTAATGGTGGTACAGGTCATTGGGAGGTGCTAAAAACCTCATCCAGCTTTACTGCTCTAACCGGTACCACAGCCTTGGACATCTTTGCTCATCTAACACATGAGTTCTTACAGCTCTGTACAGCATACACCCTGGGTCACACTTCTCTCCAGCACTGAATTCATTTTCAGCTAAATTGAAAATTAGAGCCATATAATTTAACAAATATTTTATAAATGCTAATTTTTAATGATAGACATTTTTAGGACACATCATTTTGACAAAGAAGAATATCAAAATGAGCCTGCTATAGAAGTTTCTATTAAGAATTCTATGGTATATTTTCACAAACTGAATTTGAAAAATTAATAAAAATCCATTATAGGTCAAAATTAAACCAAATCTCAAACAAATGTAAAATGGTTCATAAGAAAGCTGTGGACTATAATTAGATGGAAAATTGCTGATTAGTATTTCAAGACAAAACTAACTCTCACTTGGTCATTGGATAACATAGACTGAGGTGTTATAAAATCTGAATCTGTTTCTAGAAGGATTATTAGAAGGACTAAAGAAGGACTATTAAGAAAAGGGATAAAGGAAATGTCTGCTTCATAAGTTTATAGCAACATTTCATGTATCTAAAATGTTAGAAGAATTCAAGAGATTTCAGAAATAAGCAAAAGGATAAAAATGACTCGAGTGGCCAAAATCTACAAATTTCACAGACTTCACATAAGAGCTTCCTAGTGAGCTCTTATTTGAATGTGTATCCATAAGGCTAGTTATTTTAGTTTCCTGCTCACAGAAGAGGGTGAGGGAGGGTCAGCGGGACATACTCACAGGAGTCTGCCAGTCCTCACAGCTAGGAAACCAGAAAAACTATAAAAAGCTGACCCAAGAGTCCCAAAACACAGCAGTCAGCAGCTGTTTAGTACAGTGGTAAAGAGATGGTGAAGTATCCAAAAGGGCCTGAGAGGATCATCACATACAGGAGGTGCTAAATAAACACTTGCTGAAAGGAAGTGAATTCAATGATGACCTGGGGTCATCAAAAAAGTTTAAATTATGATCAGCATGTTCTTTAAGAGAAAAGAAATGGAAATATTTTAGAACAATGTTCATCTAAAATAATATATATTTTTAAAGTTTTGGAGATTGTGACAGTATTAGGGGAAAAGCCTCCATGTATTGAGAAAATTTTATTGTCTAAAACCAACAGGGAGTCTGGGTGGTACAGTCTGTTAAGAGTCTGACTTTGGTTCAGGTCATGATCTCGCAGTTTTTGAGTTTCCGCTGTGTGTCGGGCTCCGCACTGGCAGTGCAAAACCTGCTTGGGATTCTCTCTCTCCCTCTTTCTCTGCCCTTCCCCTGCTCACGTGCTCTCTCTCTCTCTCTCTCTCAAAATAAATAAATAAACTTAAAAAAAATAAAATAATCTTCAAAGATTCTACAGAGTGGAGGTTTTCCTACAGTACAAGTATCATCAGAAATAAAGATTATTTTTCTGAGTAGAATATTTAAACTTTTAAACTTCATCACTAAAGTGGAAATATGATAAAACAATAGCTATAGCTATATATGTATACTATGTATATATGTATACACACACACACACGTATATACATAATTTAAAGTAAAAGAAATTCTTCCAATACAGATTTTAACTCCATTAACTACAGGACATACTTCCTTCTCAAGTAATCATTTAAAAAAATTTTTTTTAATGTTTTAATTTTATTTTTGAGAGAGACAGACAGAGAGACACAGAGTGCAAGTGGGGGAGGGGCAGAGAGAGAGGGAGACACAGAATCTGAGGCAGGCTCCAGGCTCCGAGCTGTCAGCACAGAGCCCGACGCAGGGCTTGAACCCACTAATCGTTAGATCATGACCTGAGCTGAAGTCAGAGGCTTAACCAACTGAGCCCCTCAGGCACCCCTCAAGTAATCATTTTTGCTTGCTATAGAATCAAAATAAAAATATTGTGTATTTAATTATAAATGTAACACAATTTAATAAAATTTGCTATAAGTATTAACACCTTTTATCAAATTGGTATAAAGTTTTAAAGTACATAAGGACTACACAATAGTTCTGTATAGACAAATAAACAAGACAAACAGACACACACAGACACAGACAGACAGACAGACAGACACACACACACACACACACACACACACACACACACACACATTTCCTTCCTTCCTTTTCCCCCCTCCTTTCTTCCATACAGCTTTCTTATCAGGGGTTGGGGATAGCACAGAGGAAGAGCAGAACAGAATGATTAAGAATTCTTAATTTCACAGGGTCAAGAAAGAGAAATGGAAAGAAAATTAAAAATAATAAAATGAGAAAATTATAACCTTCTAAAGATGTCACTACTGCTGTTAGTTTTCCCTAAAGTGTATTCTGAATTAAGTTAGTTCAGCAAAGCTAAACTTGTTTCTTTGTGTAGGATACTTTAGAGCTTTTCCAGATTAATCTTCTTTGCACTGTGGTTCTTCAAAAGATTGATATTTTTCTTCAATTTACTTGACTTTTGATAGTACATCCCTCAGAATTGGTGTTCCACAAAACACAAGTTGGGAAACACTGATGGGCACCATAGCAGGGTTTTCAAAGGCTGTGACTCTCACTCTCATCCTTGTTCCGAGGATTGCACTCTAGGATACAGGGAGAACCTCTGATTTTGATTTTATAACTTACAAATGGTTATGACTCATGCCTTGTTGGGATCACAACTCAGGATGCCCACACACTAGACATTTAATACATATTTATGGACATGGACAGTACTAAAAAAGTATCACATTTTCCCTCATATCAGTGATTCCTGATCACCAGTGGGTACTGTTTTCCATTAAAAAAAAAAGGACACATTGGTAGAAAGTGCAAAGTAGACTTCAAGATCAAAATAAATCTAACCAAAAAACAAATCTAAACTGAAGATGGCGGGGAGATGGCAGCGTAATAAAAAGATGAGTGAGTATAGTGGCCGAAGGTGTTAGGGCTCTCACAGATTAAGAGAAAGCAAACTGGGCTATAAAACCTTGTTAGTTTATCTAGAAATATCAAAGGAAGTTATGATTTGGATAGAAACCTTAGAATGAAGAAAGGGACTTATCAGCCTGTTTTAATTTACTCCTTTATTATCATGTTATGTTCAAATAATTTCTGGGGTGCAATTAGTTGCCTTACATACAACTGATTAATAACAGGGTGGCACTAAAGGATATATAAACAGCTCTAGCTCTCAAATCAGGTAGAAGATGTCATCCACTTCAAATTAACAGGGCTGTTCTTGTTTGTAAGATAGTCTTTTTGGGGTAAACTTGGTTAGCATGAATCAGTTTAAAAAACAACTATTTTTCAGTACTTATGTTTGGGATACACACACACACACGCGCGCACACACACATTTGCACAACATCTCATTATTATGTATAATGCTCACATGTGGTTGAGATTTATACATTTGAGGGTGCCTCCCCTAATTAACCAGATACTAAATGAGTACCTATATATATGAGTGCCTATATACCAGGCAATATGGCAAAAGTGACAGCTACAACAATGAGCAAAAACAGACAGTCTCTAAATTCATGGGGCTTTCAGTCAGGTGGAGGCAAACAGAAGAGGACACTGAGGCATGGAGAATTTAAGAGCCATGTTTCTTTCTGTATGGTCAGTCATAGCTATAATAACTTATACCTCAATAACCACAGCATTCAGTTTCAAGCACCATGAGAATTCTAGAAGCAATGAACCTGAGATTGAGATTATTAAAAAAAAAAATCATTCAACAGCTTAGAAGGAACTTATTTTAGAAAAGAAACAAAAAAATACGGTCATTCCATTTTCTATTAAATTTAATTTCACAGACTCTCTGCATACTTTATCTAATACAATTTACTGGCCTTGAAATGAAACTGCTGTTAGAATATGCTTAGTGGGTCCAGCAATCAGTCCATCACTGGTCTTAGTCTTGATACGTACTCATTTTATAACTGAGGAAACCACGTGTCTGCCTTTTCTGATGACAGTTTAGCTGAACTGAAGCTAAACTGAGTGTATGCAATACTTAATTTGGCATGGGTGGGAGGGTCTAAATTCTTCTGTAAGCATCAGAACTACCCTCAGTTTTTATAATATTAGGGAGGATTCTTAGTCCCATATGCTCCTACAATTTACCAAGTGACATTTGTTCAAGAAGTTCTTGATTTTCTCCAAAGTTATAAAATACAATACCAGAATGCTGGACTTATAGCCAATTTCTAGGGAAATACAAAAAAACATTTTGTTTGGTTTTGGTCTTTCAATGACATTAATGAGAGAGCTAGAGAGATTCTCAGGAAAGAAAGAAAAATCAGCATTGAAATTAACTTATTTTTATATAATTCATAAAATTTATAAAATTCATTTTATATAATTCACAGCGGAATTTACATCTACCAATTTCCTTCCTAGGAAGGAAGTAGGAAGGAAGGAAGTAAAGACATAAAAAAGTAGAATTTTTAGATATTTTATCCTTTTGGAATATAAAAACAGACAAAGGTGTCAGAAATCCTATCATGTTTATTTATTTTTAATTGTTTTTTTTTTTAATACTTTGAGTTAAAGGATACTATTCATCCCTTGCTTCTCACCAGCCACTGCCTTCACAAAGGTTTTTAAAAGAAATCAAATTTATGTACATGATGATTAATATGGGAATTATCAGAATCTCAGTATGAGAAAGCATCCCTACAATATCATACGTTGCCAAACACAAGGTAATTGTCATTAAAATGGGAGATTCTTCATTTAAAAATATCTCTAATATTAAAATATTCACACTCTCATTTAAAAAGTCATCTATCCATTCATTCACTCAGTCAGAAGCAGAATGCTTTACAGAGCAGAAGTTGTTTCTACCCACATGCTCTTGGACTTATGGGGTGGGGCCTATTGTTGGGTAGATATGGGATAGCTTTCTGATCTATAAGGAACTTTGTTTCAGCCATAAACTTTCTGAGTAGAATGCCAATGTCATCCTATCACTATTTCATCCAATATCCAAGGACTGTCAGGCCTCTCGGTCAGCAACAATAAATGCCAATTTTCCAAGGTCTCAACAGGACTGGCAGCTATGAACACCAGGTATTTAGTTTAAACAAATAAGAAGGGGGAGAGGGAAGAGACAACGCAGTAGCAGAATTAAAGGAATATGGCGTACAACTGGTTCTCTGGGTATTTTAAGCTATGTCTTTTTACCAAGTTAATCTCTAGAAGAAAACAAAATTTCCAGTCAAGAAACACTGGGAAAGGCATGATGCTGGGAGTAGAGTTTTCAGGCCCTACTCAATAGATCTACTCAATGGATCAATATGTGCCTGGTTCTATGAAGAAAGAAACATTCCCTGAAGGAAAACAAATTGCTAGGATTCATAATTCACCTACCTTTGCAGAAAGTGTACCAAATATAGACATTCTTCTTATTAGTGAAAAGATCCAGAACAACAGGAAAAAAGCCATCTGATGTTATGATGTGCCCTTTTGTCCCTCTTATTATACTCACTCTTAGAGGCTTCAATCTTCTATTGTTACGGACTACAAACCCTGGTACCATCTCTGCGCCACAGAATCTTGGTTTCGTACTTCCAAAATTATGTATTTTGTTCCTATCTAATAACTGTGTTTAAAATGAACAAATACCTGAACACTTAAAACTACGATTCCAAAGAAACGCTCTCTGATGATTTAGAATGCTTTTCCCAAAATGGAGAGCAACTTTTTGAGGAATGTCAGGTTTTCACCAAATATAACTGGAAAGCCAGTACTCTAAACTTATTCTTTGAAATAACCCAATCCTTTTTAAAATACAATTACATATACAGCAGTTTCTTCTTATCCACAGGGGTATGTTCCAAGACCCCCAATGGGTGTTTGAAATCGTTGATAGTACCGAACCTATATATACTGTTTTTTCCTAAACATATATACCCATCATAAAGTTTAATTTATAAATTAGGCACCATAAGAGATTAACAATAATAACTAATAATAAAATAGAACAATTATAAAAATATATTATAATGAAAGTTATGTAATGTGGTCTCTTTTTCTCGCTCACGAAGTATCTTATCGTACTATACTCATCCTTCTTCTTGTGATGCTGTCAGATGAAAAAAGGCCTATATGATGAGATGAAGTAAGGTGAATCTTACTACACCATCACTACATGGTGATGTAGTGTTAGGCTACTCTTGACTTTCTGAGGATATGTCAGAAGGAACTTCATCTGCTTTTGGACCTGTGGCTGACCACAGGTAACTGAAACCACAGAAAGGAAAATTGCAGCTAAGGGGGGACCGCTGTAATAACTCTTCTACTTCCTGAAATTCTAAAAGACTAAATTCACAAAAATAGATATGAAAAGGTAGGTTTCTTTTTTTCTTCTTTTAAAAGAGTGTTTATGTATTATTTTAAGAGAGGGAGAGTACAGAGTGCGTGTGTGAGTAGGGGAGGGGCAGAGAGAGAGAGAGAGAGACAGAGAGAGAAAGAGAGAGAATCCCAAGTAGGCTCTGTGCTGTCCATGCAGAGCCTGGAGTGGAGCTTGATTTTACAACCGTGAGATCATGACCTGTGCCGAAATCAACAGTCAGATGCTCAACTGACTGAGCCACCCAGGTGCTCCAGATTTCTTCAATAATGTTTTTTGACAGATAGATATATTTAGTTCTATGTCTTTTCTCTTGTTTCCCAGCTCTCTCTCTCTCTCTCTCTCTCTCTCTCTCTCTCTCTCTCTCTCGTGCATGCTCTTTGCCTTTTAGATAGAGTATACTATGGAGGACAGTGTTGTGGGAAAATACAGACAGGGAAATCACAAAGACGAAAGTTTACATCATTTGATAAAAAAAAAGTAATACTTTACCAAATGGAAAATTCCATCAAATGAAATGTCACCCCAGTGAGATAACTTACCTAAAAACAAGAGGTAGAAGTGAGAACCTGGTATCATGTTCAATTCTTGATATACTAGATTCCAGAAGATGTGACAAGTATCTTAACAACTGATGGGCTATCCAAAACAAACAGAAACTATACCAAGGCAGGAAACACCAATTCCTTCAGAAACGGTAATTAAGGTTAGAAAGGAAATGGCAAACAGGGAGCAAAAGCAATGGGGAAAGGAAGTGGTATTTACTTTCAAATCACTTGATTCTCATATATATTTTAACAGGCCAGTTTTGGAAAATGTAGACACATATGTGTATAAAGGCCATAGGTAATCTGCGGCAGTATGTGTATATGCATACCACTTTCTCTCCCAAAACCTCTGGCTACTGTCTTAAAGAGACTGTCAAAGCTGCAAACTCTCAAATATCTTCACCTCCTATGACTCAAGAAAAAGGTGCCACTGTATCAAGTACTACTGTAATTTCCTCTGTTGATTTTCTTTCCTCCTTAACACTTAAATGTTTTGGCTGTTTGCTTTTTTTTCCCCCCCAAAGTGAACACTGATGTTCATGAAAGGTGCCAGATTAACAACCTGGAGAAAATACGAGCTTGCTCTATCAAGAGAAATGGCTCAGTGTAGTGGAGGTGATGAAAGTTTCTCCTATACTGTACTTGACTATATACTTTAGCTCTGACCCACGGTCACCCCACCTCTCCAGTTTTCATGGTCCATTAATGCCTTTGACTGCTCAGGTTGCTAACATGGGCAAGCAAGCAATCTTGTTCCTGTTTTTAATGCTATCACTATTATTACTACTACTGTGAGCTCTAATTTCCTCAGAGAAATTATTAGGAAATTTTTACTAGCTGTTAGTTTGTTTCAGGACAACAAGAGAATAAACAACAGAAGATTCTTAAGTAATTTTTTTTTTAAATCCATTAATTTCTTTAAATAGGAGTAAAGTCTTGAGTAGTCAAATTGAAACAGGCCTTGCTTAATTTAGTCCCTACACGCAATCTGAATTCTCATTCAGGGACACTCAAATATTTAATAGCCATTGGTCTTTCATTTTTCTTTTTGAGTATTCCATAAGCCAGTCAATTTTATTATTCATTAGCAACTATAGTAAAAGTTTGGTGGATGTTGAAGCTAAAACTATCATAAATGAGATCTGAAAATCACTGTCAGTCAAATGGACAAAAATATCTCTTTCTAGGTTTATGAAAGGTCTGAGCACTTTGTAATTATTATTTAAAAATTTTTTTAAACATTTATTTACTTTTGGCAGAGAGAGACAGAGTGCAAGTGGGGGAGAGGCAGAGAGAGAGGGAAACACAGAATCTGAAGCAGGCTCCAGGCTCTGAGCTGTCAGCACAGAGCCCAACGCAGGGCTTGAACTCACGAACCTTGCAATCATGACCTTGCAATCATGACCTGAGCCGAAGTCAGATGCTTAACTGACTGAGCCACCCAGATGCCCCAGCACTTAGTAATTATTAATCATTAATTAATTGCTCCTATGCTCAGGGAACTATGAAATAATTTTGCTTCAACTAGTCAGATTCTCAACAAATATTTAATGTTGCCACTTCCTTTCTGTGCTATGCTACTTATAAGTGCCCAAGCAAGACAATAATCCTTTTCCCATCTAGAATTTATAACACTAAGGGAAGCAATGCTAGCAAACACATGCTAAATATTAATGGAACAGTTAGGTAGACACTGAATGCTGCTGACTAACAGACTAATAATTACTTCGTAATCATTTGGAAGGATCACAGTATCAATCTCACAATTGTTCCCTGTCTTTGCCATTGTATTTCTTTTTGTCAAAGACGAAAGTCTCAGCAGCTATAGTAAATTTCCATCTTGAAATGGCTGGCACTTCCTGTAATTTCTAATCTCTAGAAGTGCTGGAGAATGAGAATTGCAGGGTACCAATGACTTCAGCGACACATGGTAACAATTACACGAAGGGTGCCCTGGCTGCATCTCATATGGAAATCTTGGAAAATTTTAGTTTGGGAACTCTGGCTGTTTTTTTTCTTTGCCATGCACAGCCTTTATCAAGTGAATCCTTATGGTATTAAAACATTTGGCACTGGCTCAAGTCTATGCTATTGCTGGCAGGGGATCTAATTGGGAAGCAAGGGTGGAGTAGTTACCTTTATCAGGAAAGACCTTAACTTTATGGAAAGGCTCTTTCCTCCCCACTGCTTAAGCAGCTTTACTGAAAGACTTAAACCCAGATGTGAGAAGAGAGATTATCTTGAAGAGCAGCAACAATTTCTTGTAATTATGTTAGTACAAAGATCAAGAAGGTGGAAAATACTATGCTAACTTAGTAGATGAGAAGGGCAACACCCTTTATATAGGTCCCATGGCCAGGCTGTGCTGGGGAAACCAACGCCAACCCCTAATCCCCAGGGAGATCTCAGTTTCCCAAACTGCAAGAAAATTGAGCCTCACTACTTAGAAAACTAATAATCCCATGCTATGCCGTAACCAATGAGTGGGAAGCCATAAGAATCTGCTCACCAACAGATACCAACAGACATTTGCCTCCACTCCCTCAGTGGCCAGCTCTTGCCAATTCCTTTTTATCACCAGATGACTAATATATCTTTTCCAATGATTCCTGTCAGTCCTATATTACAATTCTTAACAGTGGCAGTCAAAGCAACAAGACCCATTTTGCCTATACAACACTCTAGCTCCCAACAGTGGAGTATTGATTTGTCTGATTTAAAGCACTTTCAAGGTTGGCCTTAAATTGCAACTACAGCAATATCTGTATATGTTCTGGGCCAATTCTAGGCTTCCCTGTGCCTCAGCCACCCAACTCAAAGTATATTTTTCCCCCTAACTCCCTTCTTCATTGCATAATGGATTTCTTATTGATTTCTCCTAACTGGACTATTGTATCCTTTGTCATTTGGTTTCTCTCACTGCACTATCTTTTTATGGCAGGAGATGTATACGCATGGATCTATAGAATTTGATATTTCATACAAAATGGGTCAGTGAATGTGGCAAAAATAATTTTTGTGGACATGCCACTGAGGCTCTGTTCTACATGGTGTTCTTGTCAAACGAACATTTTAAACAGTAAGATATTTTGATCTCAGTAAATAAAAGATAAAAAGGCTGAATCTGAGAGATTCAACTCATTGACTCTCATGGTCATGAAGAGAAAATAGGAAAAGTTATACAGGCCTTTAGAGCAGAAAATGACCGGTGATTTCTCCTTTTCTTCGCATTTCAAACATGTGACAATAGGCTAATGAATGCCAAGGATACAAGAAACATGGCAAATAAGGGAAAATTATAGGCCACAAGATGGTGTAAACCTCATATAAAAAACACCAGCTAAGGCACTAAGAAAGCCAGTAAATAAATATTGAAAGAACTACGGAGATGAATATGCTCAGATTTTGGATAAAGAGTACACAAAACAAGACCAAACAAAAATACTTTAAAAACCAGTTTTTTGGGGAGCCTAGGGTGGCTTAGTCGGTTAAGCATCTGGCTCTTGATTTCGGCTCAGGTCGTGATCTTGCAGTTCATGGGATTGAGTCCGAGCTCAGGACAGTGTGGAGTCAGCTTGGGATTCTCTCTCCCTGCCCCTCCCCTGCTCATGTGTGCACAGTCTCTCTCTCAAAATAAATAAACATTTTTTAAAAACCAACTTTTTGTTTTTTGTTTTTTTTTTTAACCCTCACATAGATTAGAGAAGCTCAGTTTTAAGAGCTTGCAAGGGTTTAGTAATCCAACAGCTCAAGGCAACACATCATGGTCTACACCTATCAAGAATGCTTGCTTACTTTGGCTGACATGGTACAATTATTAATTTGGTTATCTGATTGAATAGAGTCAGGTACATTTGCTCTTAGCTTTAATTTCTTAACTTAAGCAGCAAACTCAAGGAGTCACTATGCTAAGGGCTGAGTGCATCCCAAGTTGGACTTTTCTTACAGGAAGAGAAGACATAAAATAAACAAGCTGGATTCTCATCATTCCAAAGCTGAGTTTTAATAATATAAAAAGAGTTAAACTAAAACGTCTGGGATTTGAATGATGGATTCCATGACTATGTAGAGAAAATATCTTTTTAAAAGGAGCCCTTAGAGTACAAAATTACAGATGATCACCTCATGAAAAGGGGTGAAAGGTGGGACTCAAATTTATCCCTCTGTGGGTACTAGTGATGATTATGGGGAAGGTGGAAAGGAGTGCGTTGATGAAACATACTCAAAAGAAGCACATAAAAGTTCGTACCACGAAGAAATTTTGGGATTATTTAGGAAATGACTTATACAAAGAAAGCAATTCAAAGACAACAAAAATAAAATTTAAATAAGAGCCAGAGGACAGATGAGGGCTGGGGGAGAGATTAGTTTGGGTTAGTTTCTGAAGTTATTTCAACAGGGGCAGTGGAACTGGAGCCAGTCTCTCTTACTGCTCTTACCCCTTAGTTTCCCAAATACACCTACATCCCACACAGTTGATAACTGCAACAAATGATTTCACCCAGAGAGCTATGGCTAAAGGCTTTCTGGTCTAAGGCGTTAGGCCTTTTCAGAACCCAGTAAATTTGTCTCCCTCTTTTCTGTAAAACTTCAACTCTATATCATATCAAATTGCTTTTCTCTTTTCTACTATTCTCCAGTCTAGTTCTGGCATATAAAGGTTGCAAAGCAGTAGTGGAGTGGGAATGCATGAGACACAGCTGGCCTGTGGCAAAGGGACTGTGAGTAGGAAGCAGCTGCATTTTAAGGCAAGTAGAACAAAGGATTAGGATCTTCAAAGCCAAGAAAAGCTTCTGTATTCTTCCCTCCTTTTACCTCTTCCTCTTCTTGGCAAAGGAAAGAAATTTCATAAAACACACAGCCTTTCTGAATTCATAACAATCTCCTTTTTTTCATATTCAAAGGTGTTTATTACCTACTGCTAACAATTTGCATGTACCTTGTGTTTGTATTTTTCTCCTAAGAGCTTCAAAGAGGTTCACAAATTTTCATTAAAACAAATATGCCTGGCCATATTTATATCAGTAAATTTAACTTTTCTAGGATTTGGTTTATTACACCATATACACATTTCCTAATCCAATGGCTTTTAAATTTTATTTTATTTTGTTATTATTTTTAATATAATTTATTGTCAAACTGGCTTCCATACAACACCCAGTGCTCATCCCAACAATTTCAGGGGCGCCTGAGTGGCTCAGTCAGTTGAGCATCCTACTTCGCCTCAGGTCATGGTCTCATGCTCATGAGTTCAAGCCCCACATCAGGCTCTGTGCTGACAGCTCAGAGCCAGGAGCCTACTTCTGATTCTGTGTCTCACTCTCTCTGCCCCTCTCCCACTCACACTGTCTCCTCTCTCTCAAAAATAAACAGTAAAAAAAATTTAAATTTTAGGCTTCATAAGAATCTTCAAGAGTGTTTACTAATATGCATATTCTTTAGCCACATTCGGTCATGGATTTATATTTAGTCTAAGGTGGTGCTGTGAGGCCTACATTTTTCATAAGCACCCAAGGGAATTCTTATACATATACAGTGGGAATGGAGGGACCCTGCTGTGAGATTCTGTCCTAATCTGAGCACCTTAGCCTCCCAGGTTCAACTTCTCCAAGGCAGCCTATTTCTTAGTGACAGTAGTCAGGCGGTCTCCTGTAGTTCACATTGAATAGTAAGTCAAAAACACAAAGTGAGCAATCTGAGAGAAAGAAAATTATCATCAACAGGATTTCACTTTTAACAATGCAAGGTGCTGTTAGCCACACAAATGCAGGAAAGAAAGGGAGGTGCCTTGGTTTTCACTCCATTTCCTTGAATATGATGAGGTTTGGTATTATGAATGAGTCAATTTTTCTGTTCATGAGAGTTGAACCTCTACTGGCTCTCCATGTATGAACCCTGACCTCTGGCACCCTCTTCTGCAACCCAATGACAGCCTTGCAGAGCCAGCCTTGATTTCCCAAATTGGGAGAAAATTAGAACATAACTACGTAGAAAAGTAACAACTGCATAAAATCCAACATGCTAAGGGTAGGACGATATGAGAAGCTGTTTGCAACAAGACATCAATAATTCTCCTGCCTCTCCTCCCTCAGAGGCTGGATCTTCTCCGCCAGCACCCCTGGGGGAATTGCAGACAAACTCAGAAGCCAGAATTCTTGTTGATAACAACATGTGCTTCTGCTTTTAACCTCCAAATCCTATCTTTTATGTACCACCTTCACCAACCCCTTGTACTCAGATCTCAATTCCCAGGCATCTCTTCCCACTGCCCCTTTTTTGGATTCATGATATCCTGCTGACTACTCTGATCTGATTTTAGATGTGCTTGTGTCTTGCTCTCTGTGTCTTGCTTCTGACTTTATGCTTGATTATGACTATCCTCTCAAAGATCACCTGTGACTATATCCAACGGGGCTTTCTTAATCCTCTACTTCTCCCTATTACCCTGTTGGGTGATCGCATCACTCTTTTCCTCCTGTTGGTTCGCCTCCCTTGGTGTCAGTAACAACACAGTTTTCTTATGGACATAGTGAGTATTTGATCTCCTTGGTATTAGTCCTTCCAACCTGGCACAACAATGGAAAATGGAAGACATGTTTAGCAACCAATATACACAAGGTTGTTGGGACTAAGGCAGCTTCAGTTCAACCTAAACAAAATTTCCCTGCCTGATTTACACAAGCCAATGTTAACCTACAGCAGCTGCATTTTACTTGAGGTCTTGGCTTTTCAAAAAACATGTAAAGAAAAAAATCAAGTTGTGCCAAAGTTACCTTAAAAATCCCCGAGGAAGGCTCTAAGCTGGAAGCCAGCATACTATATCTCTCAGTAGGTACAACACAGGTGGGCTTTTCTTCTGGGACTGGTATAATTACTACGTCTTTGGTTGAACGCAAGAAGAAATAGCTGCCTCGTGTTTAGGATGCATGCTGTACAAAAACAGCACACTGGGAAAGGTGAGATGCTTACCCTGAGAGTGAATGCAGAACAGACCCAGGTTGAGAAAAATCAATATGCAGCCCCTATCTCAGGTTCACTCCTAGGTATGGATTTATCGAATATAACCAGAATAGACTTGTTTGCACAATGTAAATTATTATTCCTTCTCTTTTTATATTCATTTTCTGAGCAGGTGTAGTTGAACTTATGCAAATTTAGTGTTTGAATGATACAACTCTACCACAGAACTTGAGGGGTTATTATTCGATAAACATACACATGCTCTTCTCTAGACTTGTAGTGCCCCAAGGATAAACAAAGAGCTGACGCAGGTGCTATACCAAATACGAAGAATGAACATTTTTCTTGCAAAAATTCCTTGAGTATATAAATCAAAGACATTTGTGAGGTAGTGGAAAAAGTACTAGACTTGGTGTCAAGAGACCAGGATTCCAGTCCCAATTCTGACACATATTAGCTAAGGGAACTGGGTCAGTGTCTTTACCTCTAAAATGGGTACAAGTAGTAACTGTTTTGAGGCTTACAAGGAAAAGAGCACGTGAAGGCTTGTGTGCCATAGTCACTGATACAGGTAGGCACTTGCTATAGGTTTTGCTGTCAGCTGTTAAACTAAAGCTGAGAGACAAATTAGCCATATAAGGAAGAAGACTATCAGCAGTGACAGAACAGAGTACATAACAGGTCCTATGTGTTTACTGAAGTTAACAGAGACATCAAGTTGATTTATCAAGTCAGTATGTAATTTTCTTGTTCTAATATTCTTTTATTTTCTCCACATGGTCTCTGGTATAAAGTCCGCTTATGGCTTCATAAACATTTGCTTAAAACAAAAGTGCTTCTAATCAGATTTGGCAAGAAAAGGAGAGAAACATCGAGTGAGGTAAGTGTGAGGCTACAGTGCTGAATAACAGGGATGGTGGTGCCTCAGTGCATGAGTCACACAGACACGGAGCAGTACACAGCTAGAGATAATTTGCAGGTAAATGCTGCACTAGCCATTACGTCATCTCTCCTCTGCCCTTTCTTCATCAATCATGTCGCCTGCAATCTGATGCAATCCAGCAAGAATGTCTGATTTGCAGACAGCAGAGAGAGCCTCAGAACACACACATACTCATCAGAGAAAGCAATATGAGCCCAAACTGGAATGTCCTTTTGTTTAAATTGCCCTTTAGAGGGGAAGTCTTATGGGTGGGATGTGTAACTATAGATTAAGCCTTTTATCTAAAGGCCTAAAGGACCAGGCTTTATCATTTTGAACAAGTCATTCCAGTTCTATAAGCCCCTTCTACATCTACACAATTAGATGATCTTCAAGGTCCCTCTCGGTTCTGCAATTTCATCATTAAAAATTCAAGTCAATCACACTGATACAATAGGCAGCTAAACATTTAGTTGTACAAGTCAGACAAAAAATTTTATTTGTTCTCAGTTATATAGATCATTCAAATTTTTGGCTACCTCCATCCCACTCTGAATGACTAGGACGGTGTATAGCTGTATACGAATCTTATGAAGGCAAGAAAAAAGTGGCAGGTAGGAACTGGCAGTTCTAGAAAATGTGAATGTTCACACCTGAGATTCTAGGGAATTCTAAATCATACAAGCTTAAAAGCAAATACCCATCAGAATATAATATATTAACACTTATTTTCAATAGGGGCAATGGTTTAAACACGGAGTTTCAAGGGATGCAAAAAAGAAAGACAGGGAAGAGGGGCACTCCAATCTCCAAATAATTCATAACTTAAGAGGGATGTTGTAAACCAAATTCAGGGTCAGTCTGTACATGACTTACCCAAGAGATAGCAATATGTGAATTCACCTAACACCAGTTCCACAGGAAGGAGGCACTCACTAGAGACCAATACCGGGCAAAGAGGAGGTTGTTGGCCCCTAGCAAGCCTGACCTGCCATAATGCTTTCCCCCTGCTATGGCACCACACCTTTCCAAAGCTGACTAATGCAAACACTCAGAGAGACCTATCACTGGAAGATTTGCCATGCAATCTCCAGAGAGGGGTGTTTCCAACAAAATTTGGGATTGGGGGAGAATAGATAAGCCAAATGGAGATGAAAACCAAATGTCTTGTGGTGCCTCTCTCATAGCCATCACTATGTGGGGTCCCCACCTTGCATGCTGAATGGTAGGGGAGCAGATGTCATCCCAATGCACCTGGAGCAGCATTCAACAAGGTGCCCAGCCCTTTAATTGTTCAGCCAAATGATATATAAAGCTTGGCAGCCAAGACAGGGCAGACTGGTTTCAATTCAAAGGATCCAACCTATAGGTATTCTGAAAATCTTGGCCACATCTTAATTGAGCACTGTTCTCCTTGGGAGGGAGAATAGAAAGGGAGAAGATGTGACCTGCCTGACAGGAAAACGGGACCCAGCTAGATGGAACATGCCTTCCCACTCCTTCCTCCACCATCACTTACCAAGGCTTTGGCCTACTTCCTTCCTATGAAAAGCAATCAGATAAGTACAGTCCACTCTTTCTTTCTTTAACTAGTAATGTAAAATCCCAGAACCACCAACACATTCTCATACACTGGGCTCAGTTGGTTTGTTCTGACTGTTTACTGATGGTTTAATTTCTTTGATCAATTAGGGTAGGAATCAGCCACCTTTTCCCCTTGAGAACTAGATAGTAGACATTTTAGATTTTTGGACTATATGGTTTCTGCTGCAACTACTCAACACTACAGTTATGGCGTAGAGGCAGCTATAGACGTTATAGAAATAAATAAGTATAGCTATGTTGCAATAAAACTATTTATAAAGACAGGTAAAGGGTTGGATTTGGTCTACATAATTTGCTGACTTTGAACTAGTATGTTTCTGAGTAGCTGCACTGTGATAAAGAAGGTACTACCAAATTTATTCACTATTTAAAACAACTTAAATCTAAGCTTCAATTTGGGGAGGAGAGCTAACCTCTAAAATAACTAACCTTCAGGGGCACCTGGGTGGCTCAGTCAGTTAAAATCTGACTTCAGCTCAGGTCATGATATCATGGTTTGTGGGTGTGAGCCCTGTGTCGTGCCTTGTGCTGCCAGCTCAGAGCCTAAAGCCTGCTTTGGATTCTGTGTCTCCCTCTCTCTCTGCCCCTCTTCCACTTGTGTTCTCTCTTTCAAAAACAGAAAAACATTAAAAAATAAAATAAAATAACTAACCTTCATTAATAGGTACAATAAGAATTCATTTTTGGAACGTGAGTCTGTGCGTGTGCGTGTGTGTGTGTGTGTGTGTGTGTAAAATACTGGGTGATTCAAAAGAAATTGAACACTTAAAAAAAAAACCTATCTCAGTAACTAGATTATCTTATGAAAATGTAGTTTGCACTAAATCATCAAGTTACCCTTACAGGTGTCCTGCCACAGGGCAACTCTAGGCTTTGACTACATGTTTATGTACAACTTAGTTATTGAGAAATACATTTTTTAAAGTGTGTGATTCTGTTTTAACCAACCTATATATTACTTGTGTACACATTATATAATACTTTAAATGATAAACACTAAAGTGTAATTAATAGGTTATTCTTGGAGAATGGGGTGGGGTGTTAGAAGTTTCACTTTCAGCAGTGTTATTTGAATTTTTTACAAGCATATATTACTTAGTGAATAAAAAATGTGTTTTGTTTTTCGGCCGTAAAGAAGTGTTATGGGTAGGTAATGTGTGGCACTGTAATTTAGAATTATGCCTTGACTTGACTCATCTACAGAGGCATTCTGTAATTCTCTCCTAAATACAGAATTCCTTGATTTCAAACTTTCACCTGCTTTTTACTCTTTCTTTCAACTCCCTTTTCCTCTCTGTTGATTCAGTCTACGAGCAGTCATACATATTCTTAGATTTACGGCTCACATTCACTCAGCAGCAGATGCCAGTAAATACCTTATGAAGTTCCTAACCTAGTAGGAGGGTCAGATAATAAACCAGAAAAGCCTAAATACCCAAGTGATTTTCAGATTGTGGTAAATTCTCTGAGCCACAGGGTAATGGGTGAAGCCCTACTGAGAAAGTTACATTTAGGTACAGACCTCAAGGATAAGAAGGAAGCGGTCTTGTAAAGTAAATTCCAGGCTAAGTGTAAAGTATTCTGGTCTTGATTCTTCTTAGTCACTGTTTTCAAATCCTGGTTACACATTAAAATCAACCGGGGTACTTTCAAAGAAGAATACTGATGCTCGGGCCCTGCTAAAAGCCAGTAACTCTCTGAGGGTGGATTCTGGTGTTGCTTTTCCTTTTCCTTTCCTTTTTTTTTTTTTTTTAAAGCCAAGACTGAGAACCACTGTTCTAGAGTCTAGACACTATTATATCAGCATAAACAGAGTTCTTCAGAGATCAGGGGGATGCAACTGTGGGGGAAACCAAACTGTAAAGTTTTAGAGTGTGTGGGGCTTTTTTTGTTATAATCTAGTAGGACCAACTGAATGCATTGTTTGGTGAAGTGATGAAGCCCGGGGGATTCTCCCCTTAGTGCTGAGCAAGAAACCACAGAAACACATAGATCTTTTAATTGGGACCTTTTGCCTGAGCCTCTGGCAAACTGTAAAGCAAATGAACCATCAAGTGACAGACTTCTTTGATGTATCTAGCAAAGGGCTTACTGAAAAGGCTAGGCCCTGAGCTCCTCCCTGAAGGCTAACAGATTCAAAACTGGCTGAACCGCAAACAGAAGTTCCCATGGCAGATTCAGCCTATACAGTGTTGTAAGGGTATACATGTTCTCATATTCATATAAGTGATAAGTAAGGGTCCCTGGAATTATTGGTAATCTTCTAATAATTTTAGGCAGTTGTTGCAATTTCTTCTCATCCATCTATCCATCCATCCAACATACACCTACCACTGCACACCTCCTCTGTACTTCCTGTTGTGGTACATGGGATATACATGCTTCCCATTCCAGTGGGAGAGAAACACAAGTAATAGTCACATTAGAATCTCATATGTGCTATGAGACAATGTTCCTCTTCTTCCTCCCTATTGTCTCTGTACCTTGCACTCTCTTCTACTCTGTAGAGCTTATTACACTTTCTATAGTTTGCTTAAATGCGCTTTTCAACTAGAGGTCCTTAAAACACAAGGACTGTCGAACTTTGTATCTTCAATACCAAACACAATTAATGGCATAAAAAATTCCACAACTATATATTGAATCAAATAACAGATACATATGAGGAATACAGATATATAGTGGAAGAAGGTCTATGGGACCCAGGCAAGGCTTCAAAAAGGAGTGATATCTGAGATGAATGCATCTTATGAGATGAACCCGAAATCTGATGGAGGTTTCCTCTGGGTGTGTGTTTGGACTTTGCCCCAAAGGCAGTGGAGAACTACTCTAAGTTTCTAAGCTGAAGGGGAAGGTGTTGTGATAGAATCAGATTTGGGTTTAAGAATCATCTCTTTGGAAGCATTATGGGAAGTGAATGGGAGGGTGGGAAAGCAGTAAGTCTGGGGGCAGAGAGGGTGCATAGGGAGGCTGTGATACTACATTGCTGGCAAAGATGGGTCCAGAGCAATTCAGGATGTTAAGTTAACTGACAGGATGTAGCTGGCTGGACTTCATGGCATGTGTTTTGCACACTCATCTCACTTCTGAGTTCATCTATTTTTCTTGTGCTTCTTTCTTTCTTTCTTTCTTTCTTTCTTTCTTTCTTTCTTTCTTTCTTTCTTTCTCTCTCTCTCTCTCTCTCTCTCTTTCTTTCTTTCTTTCCCAGATTCCCTCCTTTACTATCACTGTGAGAGAAATTATTCTGTCCTTTCCTATCATATGTACTTTTGGGATAACTTAAATCTTTTATGAAACAAGGTGGAGATATAAATACATCCCAATCAGATACAATGGTCCAGAGAGAGAAGTTTCGGCTTCCTACAAGGATGACAGGAGGGAGAATGGTGGGGTCATTAGCCAAAGCATGGACTAGTGCAGAAGAAGGCTGCTTTGGAAGAAGAAAATGAGTTTCATTTGGGGATTCAAGAGGAGCTGGCCAGAAATCATTTGGAAATATTGGCTGGAGCTCAGAAAGTGTGAGATGCAGGTTTGAGAACTGGCAGCATTTACGTCATTACTAAAGCCAGTGGTGTGCTATTAAGCTAGCTCATAGGAAAAAAAAAAACCAAATAAAAACAAAACAAAAAACCTAAGCCTCCCTGATTTGCTGATTTCTGTGGCACAAATAGCCCCACCTTGGCCAATTTCAAGCTACCATGATGACGGTCAATGAACAGAGACTTGAGAAGAGATGTGCATAACTGGTCCTTAGGAGCTGACTCCAACATAACCACTTGCAGAAGCCAAGAATGAACACAATTATCCAGGGACAACATGAAGAGCAAGAGAGCTGGGAATAAAACTCTGAGAAGCATGGACAGAAGATGAGCCAGGAAAGGGGTTTCAGAAAAAGCAGTCATAGAAGTAGAGAGCAAAAGGGGGTCACTGAAGGCAAAGAAAGAAATAATTCAAGATGGATAGAGTGATCTATAGTGTTAAATGTTGTTGAAAGGTGAAGATAAATGAAGGTTAAAAGTATACTCTGGGTGTGACTATGAGGATGTTAGTAGTGACCTTTGTGGTGGAAGCCCAAATGTGGGTTGAAGAATAAATGGGATGTGGACAGGGAACAGATCCTACTGGAAGAAGGGAAGGGCAAATATAGAGAAGGGGCTAGAGGACACATTGGGTGTGAGGAAGTGGAGGGTTAAGGGAGCTTTTTCCTTATCACTGCTCTTGTTAAGATAGAAAAGTGAAAATGTTTTTACAGGAGTGGAAGGAAATGGTGGAGAGAAAAGGGTAGGCTGGAGATACATAGGAGGGAGGATCGACTTGAAGGTGTTTGTCCTAGACTAAATCAGCAGTCATGGAATTAAGAATATAGATTACAGATGAAGTGGACTCACCTTGGGTAGAAGCAGGAACTCTTCTTTCTCTGGAAATGGGATACTAAGCGATTATTAAGAAGATTAATAGCTTTGAATTTTCTCTTTCACTAGCTCAAAGAAATCTCATTAAGTTATGTGATCAAAAGGTATCTAGGAGAGAAGAGGAATAGGAGGATAACCAAAGGTCTATACAAGTTATAAAAGAACTAAGCTCTGGGGTGCCGGGGTGGCTCAGTTGGTTAGGTGCCCAACTCTTGATTTAGGCGCAGGTCATGATCTCACAGTTCATGAGACGGAGCCCCCTATCTTTGACAGTGCAGAGCCTGCTTAGGATTCTCTCTCTCTGCCCCTCCCCTTCTCATGGCGGGCACTCATGTGCTCCCTCTCTCTCTCTCAAAAATAAACTTAAAAGAACTAAGCTCTACAAAACAGAATAGGCTGCATTTTTCTCTTAGAAAAGTGGCACCACCCACAAATCTTACTTCCCCTGGTAGCTGTGTTTAGTAAATGTCTAATTCCAAAAATGCACATTCTTTGGATTTGTATATATAAATATAGCTCCTACTTTCCATTCATAAAATGTGTTGGTACACATGCATTTAAACACATGCAAAATGGATTAAAACTTATCCTATTTAAAGATGTTTTCAGTAGGCTACCCTGTAATTAGAAAACATCCCAAGAAAATACTTTCAGATCCTAAATCTAGGAAAGATTTACCCTTTACAAGTATGTCTTGTTTTATGGAACTAAGACGTAATTTTTCAGATGGTAACAGATTCTGCTTACATTAAATACTCTTGGATGGGTCCAAAATGTTATCCCTAAACCTTAAAATACAGCACACATTTCTGCAATAGATAGATATGAAAATACTCTTCCAGTAATGCAGTATGATTCTGAGTTTCCATACAACATTAATTAGCTTCAACTGTATACTCTAGCAAGAAATTGGAATGGCTCTTCTGAAAAATTTTATTCAACTTGATTTTAACTCTGATGTAGAAAGCCCAAGCCCACATTTTCAAGTAATTTTCTTCAGAATACATTATATTTAATTTACATTTTAATAAGGCTGTGTAATAAGAGTGGCTTATGAGTTAGGTTACCAGATAATGGCATTTATGGGTTATCAAAACTCTGTTATCTCATACAATTTTATGTTTTCATAAATATTCTCTAGTTTCATAGTTGTGTAGAAAGTTTAACTATTAACAAATTTATTCTTCAGAAGAGGTGACAGTAAGGATTACTGAAAAATTATTTTTGGGGGGAAGCACCTGTATTGTTTCCTTGCTGCCAACCCCCCCCCTCCCCCTTAACTTCCCCCTCTTCCCTCCACCTATTATAAGAACTACTGGTGAACTGGGTCCTGACAATTTTGAAAAGTTCACTAGTTATTCTGGCATGTAGCTAAGATTGAGAAACATTTCGGTATAAAAAAAAGCAATGAACTTAGAAGACTTAAACTCAAAACCTGCATTTGTCACTTCAAAGTGATATGTGATTCATGTTCTCAATAACATACTTGGGAGGATTAAATAAGGTAATATGTAAACCACCTCATATATTTTTAATGGGAATATTTCTTGGAATAATTATTATATTCCTAAAAATCTCACTGGGGACATTCACTGACTGCTCTAAGCCTTTGGAGAGGTGTATGTCCCTGCAAGTAGGTGTCACAATTCATGAACAGATGGATCTGTCATTTGAAATAGTCATATTTCTATTTGTTTTTAAATGTTTATATATTTTTGAGAGAGAGAGAGAGAGAGAGAGAGAGAGAGAGAGAGAGAGAGAGAGAGAGCATGTGGGGCAAAAAGAGACAGGGACAGAAGATCCAAAGTGGGCTCTATACTGACAGCAGAGAGCCTGATTTGGGGCTCAAACTCATGACTGTGAGATCATGACCTCAGCCAATGCAGACACTCAACCGACTGAGACACCCACTAATCCTGGTCATACTTCTTTCTCATGAGACTATCCTCTCCTTAAATAAGAAATGGTCTGCTTCTTTGTAGAGGAATGCAAATTTTCTGCTGCAAAACCAGTGTCCATATAACTGCTTTATTGAGTGTTAACATGGGGTGAATGATTTTCTTGGTTTTCCCTCAGAAAAGTCCCTGACTTTCAAGTGTCCTTTGTCCTTATGGGAATTTATAGACTAAATTACGCATGTCTTTTGCCATTTGGGGATATTTCTTGAGAACTCTTACATTTTCAATTCTCTAGTCTCTCTGCCTTTTATTTCTAATCATAGTTTAAGCTCCTAGAGGGAAGGGGTATGCTTTAAACCTTTTCCAATTCCCCTCTGCTCATAGAAGGAGTTAACACTTATTTGGTAGATAAAAATATGAAGGGAAAAGTGTTTACTCCTCCTCCCCTTCTTTATGGAATTTCAGAAACATAGTATCTTCTATAAACATGGATGCATGATTGAATTTTCTTTTTCTTACTTTTCTGGTATTTTTCTCCCTTTGGGCCTCTGATGGAAATGGGTTTTCAACTCTGGCTGTATATCAGAATCATACCAGAAAGTTTTGGAAAAGTATCAATGCCAGGATATCACTCTCAAAATTCTGATTTAATTGGTCTTAAGTGGACCATAAGTGTTGGTATTTTTAAAAGGCTATCCAGTAATTCTAATTGTAGCCAGGACTAAAAATCTGTTGAGGCACATAACAGGTTTTCAATAAATATTTGTTGATTTGAATTTGAGAAGGTACGATTGGGATTAGGGGGTTGAACACTCTGTTTACTTTATCTATCTTCTATTTTTAAAGTTTGTTTATTTATTTGTTTGTTTATGTGCACACATGGGGGAGGGGTAGAGAGAGGAAGAGTGAGAGTTCCAAGCAGGCTCTGTGCTGTCAGTGTGGAGTCCAACACCACGACCATGAGATCATGACCTGAGCCGAAATCAAGAGTCAGACACTTAACTGACTGAGCCACCCAGGTGCCCCCATTTACTTATTTTCAAAAAGAAAGTTTTATTTGAATAACTTAACTGACTGAGCCACCCAGGTGCCCCCCATTTACTTATTTTTAAAAAGAAAATTTTATTTGAGTATGGTTGACATACAATATGACATCAGTTTCAGGTTTATAACACAGTGATTCAACTTTTCTATATGTTATTCTCACCACAAGTGTAGCTATCATCTGCCACCATATGATGCTATTATAATATCCTTGATTATATTCCCTGTTCTGTGCCTTGTTTTTTCCCAGACTAATTCATTACATAACCGTAAGGCTATACCTCCTAATCCTCTTCACCCATTTTGCCCACCCCTTCCCCTGTTTACTTAGTTATCTCTCCAGTTCTTAACAAGTGCCTGAAGGTTCTCACTGTAAGTCTGGTGGGATGGTGAGTGGGTGGGTGAATGAATCAATGTTAAGTTCTCTGATGTGCCATGGTTCAGTTGTGGTTGCTAGTTCAAATTCTGAAATGAAAACATAATGTCTATATCTGGGTTTGCCTTATCTTCTCTCTTGACCACCTTACCCACCTCCCGGTGGAAATGCCAGTAAGGCTGGAACTTTCTGCTTTGTTCATCACTGTACATCTAGTGCTTAAAGCAGCATCTGGTATGTGATAGATGTTCAGAACAATATTAGTTCAATATATTTCTTTCTCACATCCAAACATACAAATGCAAACACAGAATTGCAAAAATAATCATTTTATGAGATTTTAAGACTTAGCCTTCTTTTTAAGTTTATTTACTTATTTTGAGAGGGAGGGAGGGAGAGAGAGAGAGAGAGGGAGAGAGAGAGTATGTATGCCCAAGTGGGGGGAAGGGCGGAGAGAGAGGGAGAGGGGGAGAGAGAGAGAGAGAGAGTATGTATGCCCAAGTGGGGGGAAGGGCAGAGAGAGAGAAAGAGAGAGAGAGAGAGAGAGAGAGAGAGAGAGAGTATGTATGCCCAAGTGGGGGGAAGGGCAGAGAGACAGGGAGAGAGAAAATCCCAAGCAGGCTCCATGCTGTCAGTGTAGAGCCCCATGCGGAGTTTGATCCCACAGAGCTGGATCCCACGAACCATGAGATCATGACCTGAGATGAAATCAAGAGTCAGATACTTAACCAACTGAGCCATCCAGGTATCCCAAGTCTTAGCCTTCTTAATATTACATCTAGCAATAAAACAGTGACATTATTGCTCTTGATGGGTATGATGCACTCTTCTACTAGTAAGCAGGTACTGAGTGCAATAGAACTAGCTTCTTTATCCAACGGGACTCCTAACATTAACTATGTATAGAAATGAGTTTTGGTAAAACCAGTCTGTATAAGTAAAGCCTGTTAGTTCCACTTTCCTTTCTATCACACTGATGCCTAACTTCTAATATTAATATATCAATAACATACTATCATATTAAAACATGATTACCGTAATCTTTGTACCTTAAACATTTTTCTGCAGGAAAAGGAGGAGGCTACATTGATGAAATTTCTTAAAAACTGCTTTGACTATAACACTTCCACCACTTAAAAGTGTTTCTTTATGGGGTGCCTGGGTGGCTCAATCAGCTAAGCATCCAACTTTGGCTCAGGTCATGATCTCATGGTTGGTGAATTCAAGCCCCACATCAGGCTCTCCACTTCAGATCCTTGTCTCCCTCTGTCTCTGCCCCTCGCTCTCACTGTCTCAACAATAAACAAACATTTAAAGAAAGAAAGAAATAAAAATGTTTCTTTATAAAGACAGAGCAGCTTGCAGGAGCAGTAAAATGCAAAATTTAGAGAGGATCAAGAGAACAGGGTCACAGCTTGCACTGAGGAAAGGAGTCAAGAGCTGGAGTCAACTGGGGAAACTGGCCAGAACACAAGTGTGGTACTGGGGCTCCAGAAAAATGGGGGAGGGGAACAGTAAATGGGTTATTGGCTAGGAAGACAGTCTTCCTATCTGGAGGTTTTTCTCTGTTTCCTCCCTCAGGTCCCCCTCCCACCCCCATGTATGCCACCCAGAGTCCTAATCACGTGGCCCGGAGTCCCTGAGAATGCAGAGCAGAACTAGGAAATGGAGCACATAAAGCAGGAATCAGAACACCTGGCTGTTAACTTCCAGAGGCTCATTTTGGATTTTGTGGGCTTTGGACTCATAAACATCACTGAAATTTACAGTTCATTTATCTCCAAGATAATAATAATAATACTCCCTTCAAACAGTTATTGTGAGATCCAAACAAGATAATGTATATGAAAGTGTTCTATGAAGTATGAATCACTACCTAAATGTTAAGCTAGTTTACTCTCATTTTTGACTAAAGAATTTGTTGAGAGAGAAAAAAAAAAAAAACCCAATTTTTCCTTTGTAGTCCATGAGAAAATGTACCTGCTTTGAAGGTATAAACGAAGTTATACTACACTTCTAACAATTCCACATAGATGTTTGGAAACACAGGAAGTTCCCATGTGCTCTGAAACATGTTTTAATATAAATCAAGATAAAAGCCAGGAGAATGAAGGCACCTGCCAGATTTAGGATGAAGGCACAAATCACAAAATGGAAGAACTGGTCCCAGGAACAACTGGCCAATGGTGGGAGTTAATGTGTTATTATAACAGGTGTTTCTGTGAAAAGTATAGAAGCAATCCAGGCAATTCCACTTTTCCATGTTTAGAGGGAAGCAATAGAAGGATTTTGTTTTGTTTTGTTTATACCATGTAGCTGCCAATCAGAACTGCACTAAAAAAATGTACATTACAACTTTTAAATGGCTTTTAAAACAAAAGTTTTCTTATAAGAAAAAATCAGAAAATTGAAATTTCAGACATTCTAAAAAAAAGTATCATTTGGATTAAAATGAAAGCTCTCATACTAATTCCTTTAAGTTTTATTCACTTATTGTCTAATAAAAAAGTTGTTGAAATAGAACAATAGTAAAAACAAGATTCTTATGAAGCATATACTGACCAACAATGAAATTACAGCTCATCTCTGCATTCTGGTATACCAGCTCTCTTTCATTTGGATTTGGTTAGCAAAAAGAGAGCTATTCCTCAGAAACAGGATAATGGCCTGGAAGAATACCAGCCTCAAAATCTTTTAAGAATCCAACAGGATGAGAGATTGGCAGCTCTGTTTTAAAAATATGTGCATTATTGTTTGCCAGATCAAGTTAATGAAATGTTTACTGCTAGAGTGTTATTTTTAAGTTAACAAAAGCATTTTTGCTGACTTGCTCATTGGACATATGCATGCAATTTAAAATGGAATTTCAAAATACTTTTATTACATGTACCCATGAAGAAAATAACTAAGGTCTTAAGATGTTACTAAAGTAATTCTGACATTTTTAAAAAAAGTAATCTCTACACCCAACACAGGGGTTGAACTTACAACCTGGAGATCAAGAGTCACATGCTCTACTGTCTGAGCCAGGCATGAGCTCTAATTCTGACTTTTGATTCATGTTAATAACAAAGCTGTTGGAATTATCAGACATGTGGCTTTCTATTTTAATAATATTAAGGCCATAGGGTTCAAGTTTCTTCAATTTAAATCTCCTGTACCTACATATTTCTTTGTACAGTCCCCCAATATATTCTTACTCTCTCATCTAGATCAGGATTTCTTAACCGTGGCAGTACACACATTTTGGACTGGCTAATCCTCTATTGTGGGGGCTGTCCTGTGCATTATTAGGATGTTTAGCAGCATCCCCGGCCTCTCTACTCACCCGATGCCAGAGCACCAACCAACCCTGTTGTGACAACAAAATTGTCACCAGGGTTGTCAGATGTACTCTGGAGGGCAAAAGTATTCCCCATCGACAACCATTTAACTAGAGGAAGAACCGTTCTCCTCCTCGCTATTTGAGTTCTTGGGCCCATACCCATCACCACTTCATTTTATCTCAATTTCTCTCCCTCTCCATCTGCTATCTATAATTCCTCTATTTGACAAACATACATCTCATTTCTCACCATTAAAAAAAATAATAAACACACCAATCCACCAAACTCAAGTAAGTTCTAACAACTCATACAGCTACTATCCTCTTTGTTTTCTTTCACTAGGAACTTTTAGAAAGACTACCTTTCACAAGCACTTCTCAAATTGTGTTATTAAAAATAATCAGTGTTGGGGTGCCTGGGTGGCTCAGTCGGTTAAGCATCCAACTTCGGCTCAGGTCATGATCTCACGGTTCATGAGTTCAAACCCCGCATCGGGCTGTGTGTTGACAGATTGGAACCTGGAGACTGTTGCGGATTATGTGCCTCTCCTTCTCTCTCTGCTCCTCCCTGGCTCTCACTGTCTCTCTCTCAAAAATAAATAAACATTAAAAAAAATAATCAGTGCTGGTGATAGACTTTTCTTTATAAAGGTACAAAACCCACCAAACACACATATATTATTATTATTCTCTTTATTTTACTATGGTATATCTTTATGGCCATGGAATGGAGGGCCATATATTTAAGATAGTAAGCTTCATGAAAAACCATCTGATGAAGCTATATCGCAACCAATTTATATACTGAAGGATGGGCACCATTTATCAACCATCCTGTTGATGTAAGTTACATCTTAGAATTTCAATACATTTGGGATATTTGGTTCTTATTAAAATAAAAGTGATTTAAATTTTCCACCCTGTAGACTCTTAAAAACACCTATGAAAAAAATTCTAATGTCTTACAGCAATTAATTCATCTGTGAATACACCGCTTGCTGTGGACTTTGGCCCATGTGCAAACTGTATCTCATGAGGTCATATTAGAACCAAAGTGTTGTGATATAAATGAATTCTGTGGTCACAATGGTTTTGACTTTCAATGTACTTCATGGATATATGCAACAGGACTTTAGAAATGGCCTCTGAAACAGAGCTCTTCCTATGATTATAAGAGAAAATTCAGATTTATTTTAAAAAGTATGGTTTGGCTACATCACTTTCCTGAGACTGATTATGTTACTAGACAACTGATTCCATTTTTAGAGCTCTTTAAATGTTCTAAAACAGTGTTTCTCAACCTTGTTTTGAAACTATGACCTCCCTTGGGATGATTTCTCACTTAATCCTCTCTTTAATTAACCCAAGTCTTACTGAGCTTTTGGTACCCTATGTTTTTAAAGAAAAAGACATATTGAATTTGCTATTTTTAACTACATTATGTCCTGCATCTCCTCCTCCTCTATACCTTCCTCATGGCAAACCCTTTAAATATTTTTATCTAAAAAGATCTACCTTGTTCCCACCAAACCTTTTCTTCCAAGAGCAATATCCTCAATTTATTGAACTCTGGAATCCCATTTGTCCAAATTCCTTATCACTGTGGTCATTTGTTAATATTCCTTTTAAAATATGGTATCCAGATCTAAATGAATTATTTCACAAATGCAGAGAATTATGGGAAAATTTTAATTTTTATCCTGTACACTGTGCTTTGGGGGCTGGTTTTGGCATCACAGAATGTCCTCAATAAGGATTAGCTCTATATATGATTCTTGATTTTGTCATATACTTAGCTTCTTGATCAGGGCAGCATTCTGAGTAAGAACGAGGTTTTTCTATTCCTACCACACAACTCTTTCTTTTCTACATGAAGGGATCCCTCCCCCATAGTGGTTAAAGTGGTTGGCCTGAGAGGAGGTTTAGTTTATTTGGCAAAGGTGCTCATTCTTTCTAAAAAGCACCCTAAGGGGAAAATTCTTGGCAAAGATCCCCTGAGAATAGAAGCCCCTTGGCAGTGTGCAGAATGACTCGCAATGACCAGGGAAAGAGGACAACTGACCACATCAGAAATTTATCAGAAAGCTAATGCAAGTGATAGAATTTCACAAACCTTTAGAGTTCACAAAAAACTTATACAGGGCTCATGAGCTAATGCAGACTAACTGGTGCCTTCTGTTTCTGCTCTGCCATTATCTATCAGTAATAAATGGTTTAATCCTAAAAATATATTATGTGGTTTTCATTCTTGGCTCTAGATTGCTTGTGGAAAAGACAAAATATAACCTTTAATTTGGCTTGACAAGACATCCTACATAATAAATAAATGAATTGCTGGTAGTAAAGTTGTACTCAAAGAATGCATTTTTGGCTCGCAAACAATCACATTCCAATTTCACTTAAAAAAAAAAGTCTGTTTAAGCCAATTTGTGATGTACTTCCAGAAAAATGGATCAATTATTTCATACCTGAATATATGTTATAAGTCAGTTTTATCTTACTGTGTGTTTTATATATGATCACACATACACACACACACACACACACACACGTCCTTTCTTCATGCTGATTAACATGTCACAGAGGTCAAGAGATTAACCAATAGCAAAAGAAAATCTATTAGGTAACTGACATATCATGTAGTGCAGGTTTTGTTTTGTTTTCCTCTTCTCACTTTCTCCAGTCTGTTTTTAGGCCAAACCCATATTCTTACTTCTTTTGGCACGTTATTCTACATTCTAAACTCATTTCATCAGATAGTCTATTTTTCTTTGCTCTCATCCTCTGATTTTACTTTTCTCAGGAACTACTGTAGAATTATGTGGAATACTGGTTTGAACAGTTGTAAATGGAGATTCTAGGTAGACAATGTGATGCTTCGATTTCTCTATCTCAATGCCAGAGACATCTTTCTTGGTTACTTCAATAATTCAGAGAAATTACAGAACAATGTCCATGAGAAATTCTTTTCAAAAGGTGCTAAAGGCAAGTGAGATAGTGGCTATACAGAAGCTCTGATTCCTCTGAAAGAAAGGCATTCTTGATATGTTCATTATTGTGTTTATCATTCCTGAGGGACATAGAAGAGTATCTTCCCTCATATTCATAGACTGGGTACCAAAGCACAGCTAATGTGGGGGTACTTCAAAAAAAGTCTGTGCAACACATTCTTAAACAGCACTGTATATAATACTTCGATGTAAAAAACATGCTTAACACAGCTGCCTTTAGCTACAAGCCCACAATACATGGATTTATTTATTTTTTATTGCTGTATAAATTACCATTTCATAGGGTTGGGCTGTTCAATTGTCATCACAAATTTTATAAGCACATTTTTGAAAAATGAGGAAGGATCATTCTGTGAAATACTACATATGGCATTAACAAGAGTCATGCAAATGAACAGTGCTCTGGTTGCTTCCATGATTAAACATTTCAATGATTCAGAATGGTTTTAACAATTACCTGAATGAAATTTTGCATTGACTAATAAACACACAGCCTCAGATTAAATTAGTGGATGCAAAATGTATAAATAAGACTAGCATAAGAAAAGACATCATGGTATAGCAAAGAAATGGGAAAATGTGCACTTGCACATAATATTATTAAAGGGCATAGATTAAAAGTACATATACCAGAATACTTCTATGAAGTTCTACCCCAGTTTCTACATTCTTCATAGGCATAGAATCTTTCCAACTATACATCAAGTATTACCAAGTAGTACTAGAATAAAACATGGAGAATTATTTGATCTGAATTCTGATAAAGTATGAAGTATCCTGGATTCCAGAATGAATAGAATATCCACAGAACAAAAGGTCTACATTAACTATGATGCACTTAGTGCAGGATACTATCTGATCAGATATGAAACATATTTCACATATTCTCTAGGCAAACTCTTTAGTTTCCATGTAATAAGTTCCTAACAGTAGCAGGTTCAGAAACATACAGGGCCAAAGAGTTGTCTTTTCGATAAAAATGTAAAATATCTGCAGCTCTAAATAATTGTTGAGTTCACGAAACAATAAAAAATTCATTAGCTCATATAAATTTACTAAATAAGGAGATGACAAGGTCTCAATTAACCAGCCAGAAAACTGTATTCAGAACTCTTCTGTAACATTTTCATTCGTTTGACAAATTTCTATTGAATGCGTACATGCTGGGCACTTCTCTAGGTGCTTTGTGTACATCTTCATGTACATGATGAACAACATGTACAAGAAAGAAAAGGGATGTGTCAATGAACAAAAAAAGATAAAGCTCCCACCTCCATGGAGGTGATATTCCAGTAGGAGAACCAGGCAATAAATAACATAATAAGCAACTAAATGATATTACAAATTAGAAGGTGGTTAAGTGATATGGGGATAAAAAGGAAGAGCAGTCTAAGAGAGGACTAGAAATGCAGAAGTGGGATGGTCAGGTAGACTTCACTGAAATTATCAGCCCTGAGCAAAACTACAAGGAGTTCAGAATATTAGCTCAGGGGCTCTTGGGGGACAGCATTCTAGGCAGAGTATGAGCAATTGGTCCAGAGGTCTGAAAGTGGAATATACCCAGCATGTGTGAGGTTTTTTTTTTTTTCTTTTTTTTCTTTTTTTTTTTTATATATGAAATTTATTGACAAATTGGTTTCCATACAACACCCAGTGCTCATCCCAAAAGGTGCCCTCCTCAATACCCATCACCCACCCTCCCCTCCCTCCCACCCCCCATCAACCCTCAGTTTGTTCTCAGTTTTTAATAGTCTCTTATGCTTTGGCTCTCTCCCACTCTAACCTCTTTTTTTTTTTTTTCCTTCCCCTCCCCCATGGGTTCCTGTTAAGTTTCTCAGGATCCACATAAGAGTGAAACCATATGGTATCTGTCTTTCTCTGTATGGCTTATTTCACTTAGCATTACACTCTCCAGTTCCATCACGTTGCTACAAAAGGCCATATTTCATTTTTTCTCATTGCCACATAGTATTCCATTGTGTATATAAACCACAATTTCTTTATCCATTCATCAGTTGATGGACATTTAGGCTCTTTCCATAATATGGCCATTGTTGAGAGTGCTGCTATGAACATTGGGGTACAAGTGCCCCTATGCATCAGTACTCCTGTATCCCTTGGATAAATTCCTAGCAGTGCTATTGCTGGGTCATAGGGTAGGTCTATTTTTAATTTTCTGAGGAACCTCCACACTGCTTTCCAGAGCGGCTGCACCAATTTGCATTCCCACCAACAGTGCAAGAGGGTTCCCGTTTCTCCACATCCTCTCCAGCATCTATAGTCTCCTGATTTGTTCATTTTGGCCACTCTGACTGGCATGAGGTGATACCTGAGTGTGGTTTTGATTTGTATTTCCCTGATAAGGAGCGACGCTGAACATCTTTTCATGTGCCTGTTGGCCATCTGGATGTCTTCTTTAGAGAAGTGTCTATTCATGTTTTCTGCCCATTTCTTCACTGGGTTATTTGTTTTTCGGGTGTGGAGTTTGGTGAGCTCTTTATAGATTTTAGATACTAGCCCTTTGTCCGATATGTCATTTGCAAATATCTTTTCCCATTCCGTTGGTTGCCTTTTAGTTTTGTTGGTTGTTTCCTTTGCTGTGCAGAAGCTTTTTATCTTCATAAGGTCCCAGTAATTCACTTTTGCTTTTAATTCCCTTGCCTTTGGGGATGTGTCGAGTAAGAGATTGCTACGGCTGAGGTCAGAGAGGTCTTTTCCTGCTTTCTCCTCTAAGGTTCTGATGGTTTCCTGTCTCACATTTAGGTCCTTTATCCATTTTGAGTTTATTTTTGTAAATGGTGTGAGAAAGTGGTCTAGTTTCAACCTTCTGCATGTTGCTGTCCAGTTCTCCCAGCACCATTTGTTAAAGAGGCTGTCTTTTTTCCATTGGATGTTCTTTCCTGCTTTGTCAAAGATGAGTTGGCCATACGTTTGTGGGTCTAGTTCTGGGGTTTCTATTCTATTCCATTGGTCTGTGTGTCTGTTTTTGTGCCAATACCATGCTGTCTTGATGATGACAGCTTTGTAGTAGAGGCTAAAGTCTGGGATTGTGATGCCTCCTGCTTTGGTCTTCTTCTTCAAAATTCCTTTGGCTATTCGGGGCCTTTTGTGGTTCCATATGAATTTTAGGATTGCTTGTTCTAGTTTTGAGAAGAATGCTGGTGCAATTTTGATTGGGATTGCATTGAATGTGTAGATAGCTTTGGGTAGTATTGACATTTTGACAATATTTATTTTTCCAATCCATGAGCAGGGAATGTCTTTCCATTTCTTTAAATCTTCTTCAATTTCCTTCATAAGCTTTCTATAGTTTTCAGCATACAGATCCTTTACATCTTTGGTTAGATTTATTCCTAGGTATTTTATGCTTCTTGGTGCAATTGTGAATGGGATCAGTTTCTTTATTTGTCTTTCTGTTGCTTCATTGTTAGTGTATAAGAATGCAACTGATTTCTGTACATTGATTTTGTATCCTGCAACTTTGCTGAATTCATGTATCAGTTCTAGCAGACTTTTGGTGGAGTCTATCGGATTTTCCATGTATAATATCATGTCATCTGCAAAAAGCGAAAGCTTGACTTCATCTTTGCCAATTTTGATGCCTTTGATTTCCTTTTGTTGTCTGATTGCTGATGCTAGAACTTCCAGCACTATGTTAAACAACAGCGGTGAGAGTGGGCATCCCTGTCGTGTTCCTGATCTCAGGGAAAAAGCTCTCAGTTTTTCCCCGTTGAGGATGATGTTAGCTGTGGGCTTTTCATAAATGGCTTTTATGATCTTTAAGTATGTCCCTTCTATCCCGACTTTCTCAAGGGTTTTTATTAAGAAAGGGTGCTGGATTTTGTCAAAGGCCTTTTCTGCATCGATTGACAGGATCATATGGTTCTTCTCTTTTTTTTTTGTTAATGTGATGTATCACGTTGATTGATTTGCGAATGTTGAACCAGCCCTGCATCCCAGGAATGAATCCCACTTGATCATGGTGAATAATTCTTTTTATATGCTGTTGAATTCGATTTGCTAGTATCTTATTGAGAATTTTTGCATCCATATTCATCAGGGATATTGACCTGTAGTTCTCTTTTTTTACTGGGTCTCTGTCTGGTTTAGGAATCAAAGTAATACTGGCTTCATAGAATGAGTCTGGAAGTTTTCCTTCCCTTTCTATTTCTTGGAATAGCTTGAGAAGGATAGGTATTATCTCTGCTTTAAATGTCTGGTAGAACTCCCCTCGGAAGCCATCTGGTCCTGGATTCCTATTTGTTGGGAGATTTTTGATAACCGATTCAATTTCTTCGCTGGTTATGGGTCTGTTCAAGCTTTCTATTTCCTCCTGATTGAGTTTTGGAAAAATGTGGGTGTTCAGGAATTTGTCGATTTCTTCCAGGTTGTCCAATTTGTTGGCATATAATTTTTCATAGTATTCCCTGATAATTGTTTGTATCTCTGAGGGATTGGTTGTAATAATTCCATTTTCATTCATGATTTTATCTATTTGGGTCATCTCCCTTTTCTTTTTGAGAAGCCTGGCTAGAGGTTTGTCAATTTGTTTATTTTTTCAAAAAACCAACTCTTGGTTTCGTTGATCTGCTCTACAGTTTTTTTAGATTCTATATTGTTTATTTCTGCTCTGATCTTTATTATTTCTCTTCTTCTGCTGGGTTTAGGCTGCCTTTGCTGTTCTGCTTCTATTTCCTTTAGGTGTGCTGTTAGATTTTGTGTTTGGGATTTTTCTTGTTTCTTGAGATAGGCCTGGATTGCAATGTATTTTCCTCTCAGGACTGCCTTCGCTGCGTCCCAAAGCGTTTGGATTGTTGTATTTTCATTTTCGTTTGTTTCCATATATTTTTTGATTTCTTTTCTAATTGCCTGGTTGACCCACTCATTCGTTAGTAGGGTGTTCTTTAACCTCCATGCTTTTGGAGGTTTTCCAGACTTTTTCTTGTGGTTGATTTCAAGCTTCATAGCATTGTGGTCTGAAAGTATGCATGGTATAATTTCAATTCTTGTAAACTTATGAAGGGCTGTTTTGTGACCCAGTATATGATCTATCTTGGAGAATGTTCCATGTGCACTCGAGAAGAAAGTATATTCTGTTGCTTTGGGATGCAGAGTTCTAAATATATCTGTCAAGTCCATCTGATCCAATGTCTCATTCAGGGTCCTTGTTTCTTTATTGACCGTGTGTCTAGATGATCTATCCATTTCTGTAAGTGGGGTATTAAAGTCCCCAGCAATTACCACATTCTTATCAATAAGGTTGCTTATGTTTATGAGTAATTGTTTTATATATTTGGGGGCTCCGGTATTCGGCGCATAGACATTTATAATTGTTAGCTCTTCCTGATGGATAGACCCTGTAACTATTATATAATGTCCTTCTTCATCTCTTGTTACAGCCTTTAATTGAAAGTCTAGTTTGTCTGATATAAGTATGGCTACTCCAGCTTTCTTTTGGCTTCCAGTAGCATGATAAACAGTTCTCCATCCCCTCACTCTGAATCTAAAGGTGTCTTCAGGTCTAAAATGAGTCTCTTGTAGACAGACAATAGATGGGTCTTGTTTTGTTATCCATTCTGATACCTTATGTCTTTTGGTTGGCGCATTTAATCCATTTACATTCAGTGTTATTATAGAAAGATACGGGTTTAGAGTCATTGTGATGTCTGTATGTTTTATGCTTGTAGTGATGTCTCTGGTACTTTGTCTCACAGGGTCCCCCTTAGGATCTCTTGTAGGGCTGGTTTAGTGGTGACAAATTCCTTCAGTTTTTGTTTGTTTGGGAAGACCTTTATCTCTCCTTCTATTCTAAATGACAGACTTGCTGGATAAAGGATTCTCGGCTGCATATTTTTGCTGTCTAGCACACTGAAAATCTCGTGCCAATTCTTTCTGGCCTGCCAAGTTTCAAAAGAGAGATCCGTCACGAGTCTTATAGGTCTCCCTTTATATGTGAGGGCACGTTTACCCCTTGCTGCTTTCAGAATTTTCTCTTTATCCTTGTATTTTGCCAGTTTCACTATGATATGTCGTGCAGAAGATCGATTCAAGTTACGTCTGAAGGGAGTTCTCTGTGCCTCTTGGATTTCAATGCCTTTTTCCTTCCCCAGTTCAGGGAAGTTCTCAGCTATAATTTCTTCAAGTACCCCTTCAGCACCTTTCCCTCTCTCTTCCTCCTCTGGGATACCAATTATGCGTATATTATTTCTTTTTAGTGTATCACTTAGTTCTCTAATTTTCCCCTCATACTCCTGGATTTTTTTATCTCTCTTTTTCTCAGCTTCCTCTTTTTCCATAACTTTATCTTCTAGTTCACCTATTCTCTCCTCTGCCTCTTCCATCCGAGCCGTGGTGGTTTGCATTTTGTTTTGCATTTCATTTAAAGCGTTTTTCAGCTCCTCGTGACTGTTCCTTAGTCCCTTGATCTCTGTAGCAAGAGATTCTCTGCTGTCCTGTATACTGTTTTCCAGCCCAGCGATTAATTTTATGACTATTATTCTAAATTCACTTTCTGTTATATTATTTAAATCCTTTTTGATCAGCTCATTAGCTGTTGTTATTTCCTGGAGATTCTTCTGAGGGGAATTCTTCCGCTTGGTCATTTTGGATAGTCCCTGGTGTGGTGAGGACCTGCAGGGCACTTCCCCTGTGCTGTGGTGTATAACTGGAGTTGGTGGGTGGGGCCGCAGTCAGTCCTGATGTCTGCCCCCAGCCCACCGCTGGGGCCACAGTCAGACTGGTGTGTGCCTTCTCTTCCCCTCTCCTAGGGGCGGGATTCACTGTGGGGTGGCGTGGCCCGTCTGGGCTACTTGCACACTGCCAGGCTTGTGATGCTGGGGATCTGGCGCATTAGCTGGGGTGGGTAGGCAAGGTGCATGGCGGCAGGGGGGGCAGGCTTAGCTCGCTTCTCCTTAGGTGATCCACTTCAGGAGGGGCCCTGTGGCAGCCGGAGGGAGTCAGATCCGCTGCCGGAGGTTTGGCTCCGCAGAAGCACAGAGTTGGGTGTTTGCGCGGAGCGAGCAATTTCCCTGGCCGGAACCGGTTCCCTTTGGGATTTTGGCTGGGGGATGGGCGGGGGAGATGGCGCTGGCGAGCGCCTTTGTTCCCCGCCAAACTGAGCTCTGTCGTCCGGGGGCTCCGCAGCTCACCCTCCCTTTGTCCTCCAGCCTTCCCGCTTTCCGAGCAGAGCTGTTAACTTATGACCTCCCAGACGCTAAGTCGCGCTTGCTGTCGGAACACAGTCCGTCAGGCCCCTCCGCTTTTGCAAGCCGGACTCGGGGGCTCTGCTTTTTTTTTCTTTTTTTTAAGATAAGACAATTACACCAAAATATGTATTGGAGGTACAAATCTCCTATTTAATTTCTGGAAATATCATCATATCCCACTTATGTAAATTGTAAACATAGGTCTATAATGCATGAGAAATACCTAGAATGAAGCTCATTATTTCTGGATAGCGGATTTTGGGTGATTTTTACCAACTTCTTTCCATTTCTCTGTATTATTAGTGTTTTAAGCCAATGATCATTATTAGATTTACATATACAATATATTTAAAGACCAAAAAAAGTCAACTTCTGTTTATACAAATTTACAAATGACTGAAGGAGCACACTGTGTTAGAAAAATACAAAACAAAAATCATTTATGTTTGCAGCTTCACTAGTATTTATTCCCTGTGCATGTGTAAATAAATACCTATGTACATTTTTTCTTCCTTTAGGAGGAAGATGAGAAAATAACATGGACTTTGGAATTAGGCAGACCTGGTTTAACTCTCAATTCCAACTAAACTGCACAGTGTTGGACATACTATCAAAATACTAAATTCTCCACTTGTAAAATGGGGATTCACATATTCATTAAATCTCTATTAAATGACCCCTAAATATCATTGTGGGTGCTAGGAATACTAATGAGAATGAGTAGGGAGACAGAATACATAGATGAGGAGATACAGCAACCTATGAATGCTGTGACAGATACCAGTGCCAAATTAATTTAAGGAAGGATTAATTAATTAATCCTAAGGATTAAGTTGGAGTTTACCAGGAGGCTAGGGTTGGGGCACTGAAGGGAGCACAATTAAATGTAAGGAGATGTGAAAGAACTAGTGTCAGGTATCAAAAAACTACTACAAGCACCACACCTCAGCACAGAGTTCTTGTGAGGCTTACCAATACAACACATGGGGCAATGATTTGACAGTGTGGGGTGTATGTACCCACACAAAATAGAAGTCATTTGTTCTTGAATCCTTGGGATCATCTTTGCCTCCTCCCTAGCCCTATATCTCAGTAGCTCTTCTTTTTCACTATTCTACCAAAGTTCATTATACCTCATTTGGCTGGACAGATCCAAACATAGTACTTAACCAGTATTGAATCCTTTCTATTACATGACTCTTGTCTAGCATGGTGTAAGCATTCGCCTGAGCAGTTCCCATACTGGTCTACTGCCCTATTGCTAGAGACATTGGACATGTCACTTACTCTCTCATGTCACTTACTCTCTCAAGCTACTTGTACCTAACAATGCAAAAAGAATAACAATGAATACTTTCCAAGTGCCAGGCATGGTACAAGCCCCACACATATATTGTCACGTTTGCATCTCATAACAACCTTACAAGAATGGTACTACCATGGGCCCCAATCCCTTACATACAATTTCAAAATCTACTGAAAAAGTACTGAAAGCCAGTAGTTTTAAAAATAAGTTTGTAACAAATTCACCAGATAAAACCTGAACTGAATGCATATAAGAGTATATATCATTTTTATTTCACTTCTAAATTCTCATATCACTTGCTATGGAAATACAAATGCGTTGTTTATGAGGCACTGCCTCAGACCTTGTTGGGGCGGTTGTCTAACACATCTGATTACTATACAACATAATCTTTCTAAAAGCTGAAAATGTCTAAATTTCAAAAAACCAATGTAAGAGTTTCAGATATCATGGATGAGCAAGCTGAGTTTAAATAACTTGTTCAAAGTCACATAGCTAAAATTTAGTCTAAAATTTAGGTCTCAAACCCAGGCGATTTGGTTCTAGCTCCTAGATTCTTAACTATCTAGCTAAACTTGCTCTGAGTGTCCAATAAATGCCAAAGATCTCCAAAGCTCTAGGGCACTGTCTCACTTAACTACCCTTCCTGCTTCAACTGAAGTAGACTTCTCATCATTTCCAAGACATATCTCCAGCTTTCCAACTTCGAAGTGATCTTTGCTCAGAATTCCCTATCTTCCGATGCTACTTTAACAATTCCTACCTATCTTTTCAAGCTCCGTTTAAATGTCATTATTTTCAAGATAATGTTCCAGATTTTCTCAATCACAAATGAGTTTTCTACCTCACTATTTATAGTACTTTGTATCTCTTTGGGGGGGAGGCACTAGACAAATTCAATTTCTTATTATAGTTATTTGTGAACTTGTCTCCTAACTGAACTGTGCCTTCTTTCAGGGCTGCGAAGGACCACATTCCATTCATCTTTATATCCCCAGAGCAATAGAACAGTGCTATGAATATCGTCATTGTTCCATAAATGTTGGTTGCAAGAATAAAGAGCTAACAGTATTTGAATGACTTTTGTAGTGATGTATATAGGTGATATTTAACTCTCAAACAATGACAAGTTTAATCTTTCCCTTTATAAAACATTACCATTTTCAAGAGGAATTTTCATAAAGAAAGGATTTTCTCTTGTTTCTCATGAGATTAAGCTTAAAAAAAGACTGGGAAAGAAAAACAAACCATTTCTATTTATGAACAACTAGACTCTAATGCTGGCTCATCACCTTGAACTTTAGTTCCCACACAGAAATTATCCTAGTAGAAAAGTGAACATCATAGACTCTTTTAACTCTGATAAATTTAGTTAGCATCTTTATATTTGAGCCATATATCAAGAGCTTTTTTAGTGTTTCCTCAAAAGATGGCCATAAAGAGAGAACACAGTGGAATTTCAGGTCCTTCTTATTTTTTCTAATCTTAAATAGTTTCTAAGAAATTATTAGACTTGCAAATTTTATTTTGTTCCTACAAGGGTACTGTTGAAGATGACATTTTATACTGATATATTATTCTGAATATACAAATTCTAAATGCTTTACTATAAAGAATTTATTTCTAATATTTTCCAGAGGTAGGTTTAAAAAAAGTGTTTTCTTTTGAAATGTCCATTTCTTATTTTATGTAATGAATGACTTTAGGTGGAATTATGAAGGACTTCAAAATGAAATACTAATCTTAAAGAGGACCAGCTGACATAATAATTTGCACATGGAAAGTTTGGCCTCTATTTTTCTTGCAGTTTTTTTTTTCCTTTTAGGTTAATGATGTATATATGCATATTATGCGCTTTGAACTGGCTTTCTAGTGATGGTTTCCTCCTTATTCCACCTACATTTGCAAATGACTGGCTAGGATTAGGCCATCAAACGAAACATGTTAACTGGTCCATAAAGAAACCCATCCAACAGTCCTGATCTCAGTAGTGTCATGCTCCATTCAAAAGTTCTATTATTTTTCTGAGTTAAATAGCTTGGTTAACATGTTTTATTATTTTTGCTACACACTTTAGGGTCTCTATGCTAAAATCACCTATTTTTGTTGTTGTTGTTGTTGTTGAAATGTATTCTGTGGAGACACCAAAGAAGAATTTTATTCCTTTCAAAGGCCCATGAGAACAAATCATTTAGGCATATTTACAACCTTTCTTCATATTTCTCATATTCAATCCATCCAATTCCTCTCTGACTTCCTTTGCATGGCCTATAGGCCCTCCTATTATACTGAACCATTGCAACATATCTTTAATTTGTTTCTCCTGCCTCAGATCTCTCTAATTTACCCTCCTGTCAACTGTTAGAAGGACCTTTCAAAAACGCGAAGCCATTAATGTTATTTCCTGGTTCAAATCTCTTCTCTGGCTTCCTGCTGTCTCTGGAATGGTCAGGAGCATTGTGTGACAGACTTTCTTTCCATGCTATGCTGATGCCTGCTCCTCTAGTCCTATGGTCCTAACAATACAACTGGGTACAGTTCATGCCAGGTTGCTTCATCCCTCCATGCCAGTGCCCAAGCTGTTCTATCTAGAACACAAGAAATAGCAGAAAATCTCAACATTTAACTATTTCTCTTGACATTTGTTGGTTGGGGCAAAAGGTGTGGAATGGCTGGTAAACATTTAATCTAAACTCAGGAGACCAGTCTCTGCCTTTCCTGGACTCAGGTCATCATGCTAACTTACACTGGTCTCTTCTTCACCTGCAAGCTCATTAGGATCACTTTCATTAGTGCTCTCAAACCAGGCACTTAATTAGAAAATGACTTTTGGGAGAAGTTCACCAGAAATTCTATGTATACTGCTCTTACCTCAAATGGACACAGGTTTTAGTACTTAGCACTAGTAATGCTGAAGTGCTCTACAGTAACAAGTCACACTATCATAAAAATATTCACATTTTTCATTCATTTAACAAGGTTGAACAATGTGGTTAGGCTTCTCTATCATTATTTGGAGAAAAAAATTCAGCAAAACTTGCCTATGGAAAGTGTTAGCCAACAAAGAGGCATAAAAATAGTCAAATTATGAATAAAGGAGTTTCTTTTTAAAAAAATTTTTTTTAAACGTTTATTTATTTTTGAGGCAGAGAGAAACAGAGCATGAATGGGGGAGGGTCAGAGAGAGAGGGAGACACCGAATCCAAAACAGGCTCCAGGCTCTGAGCTGTCAGCATAGAGCCCGACGCGGGGCTCGAACTCATGGACCACGAGATCATGACCTGAGCCGAAGTCGGATGCTCAACTGACTGAGCCACCCAGGCACCCCAGGAGTTTCTTAAATCTGTGTACAGAATGGTTTCAATTTATGCTGTATATACAAATAATACAGGCCAGTCTTTGAAAGAAATATGACTACTCTAAGTTATATATTTATGTTTAATACTACCATCTGGGGGTGCCTGGAAGGCTCAGTTGGTGGAGCAGAAGACTCGATCTCAGTGTTACAGGCTTGAGCCCCATGTTGGGTGTAAAGATTAAAAATAAAATCTTAAAACAAAAATTACCATCTAATCTTTAAGAACTTCAAGTTTACATATCTAGTCTCCTAAGATGGGAAAAAATTTCAAATGTGTTTTCTGCAAAATATGGCTTTCTAGGGAGGTGTCCATTTTTGACTACTTTGTATTGTTTTATATCTGGGTAGACCACCAGGTGACGTTTAGAATGAAGATAACTGTAACTAGAGTGTTCTACATGACAGCATTAGATAAATTTGGCTTTCTTTCCTTTTCATTCTTCCATGTTTAGCCAAAATAAAACCAATAGGCATACCTCAAAAGGGAATAATTTTAAAGTCTTTTCAAGTTCCAGTTACTAAGGGTTTGATTTAATAAGATTCTCAATGACTTGACTTTTCTAAAATGTTGCTTTACCTAACAAATAAGTTGCTTTGTTTACGTTCTTCATCCTAGAAATATTATTTTTTTTATTAAAAAAAGTCCAAGCCCCAACCAATAATTATTAAAGTTAAATACTATTCTTTAGGGGCTTTTCTTTCAAAGCAAAGATTTTGACTGTCACTTAAGCACATACTACACCTCAACTGTGAGCACCAACACCTGTGACCTGGGCAGAGAATGCCTACAAGTGGGGGGCCATGTCTTAAGCTACTTATTTAATCTTCCAGTCCTTACCGCTCAGTGCCTCTGGCACCTACAGAATGTTCAGTGAGAGTCTGTTCAATGAAGACTGAATGAAATGTCCACAAGTAGCAAGTGGAGGTAGTAGAATGAATAAGATTGTTGATCTATAAAATACCTTAAATTCATTAAAAAAAAAAAAAAAAAAAAAAAAAAAAAAAGGAACAGACCAAACCCCAGCTGCTTTCAACAATTATGCTACAGTTGTTTGTGCTTTACTTTCTAACCATAACAGTACTTCTAAAAGTAGTTAACTTATTAAGTTATCACTGTATCCTGAAGGGTAACTGACACATTTATCACTTAATCTACAAGTGGAGAAACTGAAATCTAGCTAGAGAAAAGGAGAGAGACTGAGAAACAGAGATGGGGGTGGTGGGGTGAAAAGGAGAGAAAGAGAGAGAGATTTATTGTACAGGAAAAGGAATATTTCACAATGAGTTCAGACTTCCATTTTCACATTCACCTGGTACAGTTCATGATTCATGGTTAGAACCCATACTCTGGAACCAGACTGCCTAGGTTTGACTCCTGGGTCTGTTATTTACTAATAGTGTGATCTCACAAACACCATGTGCCTGTTTCCCTTAACTGACTAGTGGTGATCATAATAATACCTACTTCATTGGGTTGGTCAAAGGATTAAATTAAATAATATATATGTAAAATTCTTAGAACACTATGTAAATCACTGGAAGTTCTGTTTAAGTGTTTGCCATTATTATTATTATTATTAGTAGTAGTAGTAGTATTCTTTCAACTAAGCCAGTGAAAACGAAATTTATTTTGGGGGTTAGAGTGGGGGCATGTGTATTATGTGGAATTCTTTCTTGAAAACCGAACATTATGTAGAACCTATTTATTTAAAACAGATAAAAGCAGTTTTCACTTTTAAAAAAAATTAAGCTTTTAAAAACTTTTTTTAAATGTTGGGGCACCTGGATGGCTCAGTCGGTTAAGCATCTGACTTCAGCTCAGGTCATGACCTCATGGATCATGGGTTCAAGTCCCGCATTGGGCTCTGTGCTGACAGCTCAGAGCCCGGAGCCTGCTTCAGATTCTGTGTCTCCCCCGCTCCCACCCACCCCTCCCCTGCTTATGCTCTGTTTTCCTCTGTCTCTCAATAATAAATAAACATTAAAAAAAATAAAAAAAATTCTTTTAATGTTTATTTATTACTGAAAGAGAGAGGAAGAGACAGAGTGTGAGGTGGGGGGAGGAGCAGAGAGAGGAAGACACAGAACCCTAAGCAGGCTCCAGGCTCTGAGCTGTCAGCACAGAGCCTGACACAGGGCTTGAACTCATGAACCATGAGATCATGACCTGAGCCGAAGCCAGGCGTTTAGCCAACTAAGCCACCCAGGTGCCCCATAAAAAAATTAAAGCTTTCTTTAAAAAGCCAACCTAATTAATCAAAAGGCTTGAAACAGATATAGCAACACTTTTTGTCTCCAAGTAGAATTATTACAAATATGTGAAAACTGCTTATATTTACATAAGTATAAATCCAGAAAAGAACAATATGTACTAATATTTTGACGTCATGATGCAGCATACTAGCCCTTCACTTGTTACTACACAAGTAAGTGGTGTGCTGTGAAGACACTGACATTTAACTGACTGCTGTGTATTTGTGGTTGCAAAGAGTGACCCCTGTTTTTGCAATTTTACATGTGTGGATACACACAGGGCTGCATTTGGGTATGCAGAGCTACACCCTTCCTATTCAAGTTTATGCTGGTATTAAAGTTTAAAGATAATGTGACGTAGTGGCAGACTTCATGAGGTCTAAAAAAACCCCAACAAAATAAATGAACAGAACAACATAGTTATTTAAGTTGGTAACTCTCCAATGTGATGACTTTGGTATGTAAGTCATTTTAGTGATTTATTAAAATTCCTAGACAGGTAAAATATTCATAAAATAAAATTTGAATCATATGTTTGTGGAACTCCTAAAGAGCACAGAGTAGAACCATTTAAAAACCATTGGACTGGAATTCTGATTTCACCTAGCATATAGAAAGCAGAAAAGAATGTCACACCCTAAAAAGAGGAAAAAGCTGAACAAAATATAAAACATAGCACTCCTTGAGCCCAGAGAGCTGAGGTCACAGGGTAAATAGCCTGAAGTCTAAGAAAGGACAGGATCCTCCAAGGAAATTTAGAACCTGTGGACTGGCTCACCTGTGGCAGAACACAGAGCAAGAGACATCAGGCACTACAAGCAGCCAAGAATTCTGCTATATATATAAGATATTGCTAAAGGACAATTACAGGTTGGAGCAAGAATCCAGAACTCTTGGGAGCCTCAATTACAAGGGTGTTCAAACCCACTTCCCAGAGTTCCCATCAGGTTCTCACGAGAAAGACTGAAATGGTAGGAAACCAGAGAAAGCTTCTGAGCAGAAGAGAACAAGACAGAAGAAATGTTTGAAAGGACAATGGTCACAATTTTTCCAAAAAACAATTAAAGACTTCAAATCACAGGTCCAAAAAACCCAGAGAATCATAAGTAGGATAAACAACAATAAAATCATGTCACATTCAAACTGTTGAAAACTAAAAATAAAGAGGAAATCTTGAAGACAGCTAGGAAAAAAAAAAGACCCAGTACATAAAGAAGAATAAAGAATTGTAGCAGACTTTTTGCCACAAGCTGTGCAAGCCAGAAGCCGATGAAGTAACATCTTTAAAGTGTTAAAAGAAAACCACTGGGCTTAGACTGTTAATTTTTAGAGTAAAGCCTAGACCTAGCAATCTAGCAATCTGGCTGCAGTTCCCTTGTGGAGTTACTGTTCCTAAGTTCATGGTGTCAATATGTTTGTTTCGGACATGGCTTAATAATTTACCCACAACACCCAATAAAAAGGCATCACCATATTATCATCCAATTCTATCCTGTATGCATGATTTCTGTATAGCTGTTGTTTAGTTATAAGCAGGAATGTGTAGCATAGGTAGGTCACCGTATCTTTTTCCTCTCTTCAAATAGACCAATAGTATCACACACTTATAACGCCTTACTATGCTCTACTCTCTAAGTGCTTTATATCCATTAAAAGTAAGACATTGTAGGGGCACCTGGGTGGCTCAGTCGGTTAAGTGTCCAACTTCAGTTCAGGTCATGATCTCGTGGTCCGTGAGTTCAAGCCCCATGTCAGGCTCTGTGCTGACAGCTTAGAGCCTGGAGCCTGCTTTGGATTTTGGATCTCCTTCTCTCTCTGCCCCTCCCCCATTTGCACTCTTGTCTCTCTCTCTCTCAAAAGTAAAATAAACATTAAAATTTTTTTTTTAAAAAGTAAGACACTGTATTACTGTTTGCTTGCTACCCAGAGAACATATGCAAAAATGTATATTGTCGATTTTTTAAAAACTTTCTTTCTATAATCCACTGAGTATTTGGCATGAAATGACACAAATATACTCAGGATTGTTGAAATGCTTCTCTTCCCAGACTATTCTACCTAAAATAGAACTCTCTCTTCCTCCAGGTCCCCTAGTACTGGGGTCACTTTCTAACTGCTTGTTCTAGTTTATTTTTTAATAGCACTCATTACTATATGAAATATTGTATTTATTTATTTGCCTGTCCCTTATTAGTCTCCTGACTAGAATGTACAACAGAAGGGACTTTGTTTCTCTTGGTCACTCACTGCTGTATCTCCAGCACTTAGAATGGTTCCTGGAACTAGACAGAATTCATTATGTATTTGTTGAATAGATGCACAAACGGATAAGTGAGTACGTGAACACATAAGAGAAATCCCTTTCACCTAAGGAATCTGGTAAAGTTGGGATGGGGAAGAGCAGAAGCAGGTGGAAGTTGAAAGCCTGCTAGGTAGAAAGTGCTTCACTGGCTTAACTGAGATCATGTACTAAGATGCTCAGCACAGTCCCTGGAACGTTAGCAGACAGTCAATATTACTGATTGCAACTACTGATTGTTGTTCTTATCTCATGAGCTTGTCTTAAGAAAGCATTGAGGATTCCCTTTCGAAAAGGTTCAACTACACACTCATGTTTCCAGACGTAGGAAGTGGTAGACCCAGATATGGCAGACACCAGAGTCCATGCCCAGAGGTGGGAAAGAGAACACTGAAATGTTCATTATCTATCTCTTTGAAGCTTGCTCATGTACTCATTTTTCTTCTTGCCTCCTGAGGGCTAAATTATAATCTTGAGTTTAATATAATGAATGAATTTTAATTACATGTCCTAAAACTATAAGCTCTTTCTTTTTAATTGCGTTTTAATTCTTGCTCTCTCTCTTTTAAAGTTTATTTATATTGAGAGAGAGAGTGCACATACAAGTGAGGGTGGGCAGAGACAGAGGGACAGAGACAGAATCTCAAGCAGGCTACGCCTTGTCAGCACAGAGCCCGACGTGGGGCTCGATCACACGAACATGAGATCATGACTTGAGCCAAAATCGAGAGTCAGACTCAACTGACTGAGCCACCCAGGTGCCCCTATTCTTGCTTTCTAACTTGTTTGACTTGACAGACTTAAAGTCAACAAGGTTTAAAAAAAAAAATAAGCTTTACTAAAATTACAAAGAAATATCAGCTTTATGAAGCCCACTAAAAACTGCAGGTCCACATCATAATAAATCAACCTGTGCTTGAAAGTACAAACTGTATATACTGGCACCCAATTCAGCTAAGATAAAAATGACAAGTCTTTCAATGATAAATTGTCCTCTCCATATTATCCAATGGAAATATTCATATTGTCCAATACCTACAAGCAATTAGAAGGATTGAGTTTAACTTTCAAATTAAAAGACCATTAAAATGGAGCAATCTGTCTCTGAAAATTCAGAGAACCTTCTTGGTCTTAAGCTTGGAAGGAATATGGTACATAGTTTCAGATTTCCTTTTATCACAGAACAATCCAGCCAGCTATTTGGAACTGAAGACTGGAAAAAACTGGGATAAAATACAATTGTAAACTATGTAGGGTCTTTTACAAGTTATTTATGAATTATACATTATCAATCAAGGACAGCTAAACTTTAGACCAAATCTGTCCCACCCCCCCTCACCCAGACCCCAAATACTAGGCCTAGGAAAAGAGGTACTGAACATTTGACAGGATGCCTACATCCAAAATTTCTACCTTGCTCACTGCTACCTAAACCACTGTTTACATGCAAATACATTTCTCTCTTATCAAGTGTGTAGTGTGTCCGTTATCCTCCTAACCATGATGGGGGTGGGGAGCATTTGCTTTCAGTCTATTACTTACCTACAGGATGTGAGGATGAATTCTATAAGACTGGGGACAGAGATATTGGTATGTTCCATATAATTAAGCAGACATTAAATGCCTACCAATAAAATCTGGTAATACAATTAAAAATGTCAAAATAACACCTGAGGAGCACCTGGGTAGCTGAGTCGGTTAAATATCCAACTCTCGATTTCAGCTCACGTCATGATCTCACAGTCGTAGGATGAAACCCTGTGTCACGTTCTGTGCTGAGCGTGGGGTCTGTTTGGGATTCTCCCTCAATCTGTCTCTCTTCCCCTTTGCTCTCCCCCTTTCAAATACCCACTCCCAAACCAAAATAAAAAACCAAATAACACCTGAAACTAATCTAACATTGTGAGTCAACTATACTCAAATAAATAAAATTAAAAAAAATAAAAAGTCAAAATAGGCAAAAAATAAAAAAATAATTTGCGTATGTATTTAGACCCGTATATTTTAGATTAGTTTTATATGAGTATATAGTTCAATATTTGGAAAGAGACTCAATTAACACTCGTATTGAGATGGGATTTATAGAATTAAGGTATTAAAACAAACCAGCTTTTGAAATGTGTTACTCTGCATACACACAAAAAAATCAGTGTTTACTTACTGACCTCTTATTAAAAATGAATTCTCAAACCAGTATTTAAGAGTTTTTAACACATCCACTAATTCCTTATAGAGATCACAGGAAAAGAGAGAGACAGAGAAATATTTTCATTTATTTCCTTTATGCCATGAGTACATAATGTTCCTAATTTCTCACCAAATTCACTGAGTTCTAAAACAGATCTTGAAATCTAAATTTCAGCTTTTTTTTCATCCAGGTAGCCTCATTTTGCCCTTCATCTTTCTTAAAAATTGTCATTCCATCCATTACTCTTATAGTTCTGCACCTAATTTTGTGACTAGATAAAAGGAAAGCTCTTAGTGGTTTCTGCTCCAAATTCTCTGGCCTGTTTCTGGCTCTTGGCTTTTATTGCCATAGCTGTGAAGATCAAAAGATGCTCTTTGCTGAAGTGTTTACTGCCTGTAACATACCCTCTCACAACAAAGGAGTTCATTATTTACATCTAACATGAAAGAAAAAGTTCTAAAGTAAAAGGCCTGCATTAGACAGATGCAAGTGATAGAATTTTCTTGCCCCACACTCATGGAAATTCACATCATTAACACCCAGTCAATCTAAATGTCTTCAAGAGCAAAAAAACATCTTAGGGAGGGGGTTGTAACTCTGGCTTTCTTATGCAGTTCTCTGGCTTTACTGGTACCTTCAATCTTCCCCAAAACGGTGGTGACATGGGCTTATTTCACAAGCATAGAAAGATCTCGCGACAGCCTGTGGAAACATGAACCATTATTTACACTGGAAAGAATGACTGGGAGCAGCTGTGCCCAGAAGTAGACAGCAGTAGAGGTAGAAAATGGGACTGTGTCGCCAATCTGTTATTATTGTAATAACTAATGGAAAGGAATAAAATGGATTACCAGTGCTAAATCAAACTGGGAGGTTTCCGATGCTGCTGCTGGACACTGGCTTCTCACGGTTTATGATATCATCAGACTTCTTGATGAATTTACAGTCTGGTAATCCTACCATGGCATTAGTTTTCCACATGCAAATCCCTGGAATCTAAGTAAAGTTCAGCAAATGAAGAGGACTAGAGTACTCCATTGGGTCAAGTTTATTTCAACATAAGGGAAGGCAAAGACTGGTTTTCCTCCTACTCCTTATCAATTTTATTAAGCCCAGGAAAAGATTTGTTTGAATGACATCTTTTTCTATAACTTTGTGTATTTATTTGTCTATACCTTTTTTCTCTGCAATATTATTATCCTTTTCCTATTAGAACCAGATCCTCTCATTAATAATATTTGTACTGATTCACTTACTGTTTAGCCAGACTTCATTATTGATATTTAACCACTTTACCCATTTGTTGAATATACTCCCTGTCAGTGTGCTAATTATGTGCCTAACGCACATTTTTCACCTAGGCTACATATACTAGGCGAGGAGCTAGGGCTATGTAATTCTACCTACACAAGACCCACCAGAAGACTGTGCAGGTGGCTTTTTAGGATGATCTAAATGCAGAGGACCCAATGTGATCATTCGTCCATTCATTCATTCACGCTAGAAAGCTACTCTGCTCCCTTTTATGGGAGTGATATTGCAGGCAGAGGGCTGCTCTCAGCAGCTGGAGAGTCAGGGAGTACCTGAGACCTACCCCAGATCTTCCTATTACTCCACAGAGTATGGCCCTGCTCAAGGACCTGGCTCAAAGCTATAGCCCACCGAGATCTCAGTTCTCACACTCTCATAGTAACTTAGATTAGGAGTGGCTATAGGACAGACACTGACGGGGGAAGTGGCAATTTTAGAAGTGAGGTTCAGGTACACCAAGCGATGCCAACATATTTTCATCTGTATCTCCTATGAGGCTTGGTTCCTGAATCCAAGACCTATATTTCTACCTAGATTCTACAGACATATTCAACATATAGAAAAAGAAGACTCCTCGTCTCTCCTTCCAAATCAACTTTCTTTTCTTGTGTGGTGATCTGAGTTATTGGTTCCAGTAATCCACTCTCTTAGACACCAAAACCTCCAATGCCTGCTGTTAAATATCCTGTGAATACACCCCCTCCTCCTCAGTCACATGGCTAGGACCACTGCTAAGCATATATTCCTTCACATGGATGATCACAACAGCTTCCTAACTCATCTCTGTGCCTCTAATCTTTTCCCCTTTTAATTGCATCCTTGCTGACATTTATCTATAATCTGTTCATGCTTAAAATCTTTCAGCATATCTTTCTACACTTTCAACTATAGCATAGAGGATGATGTTTAAGTTTTTTAAAGTGGTAAAAAGTCCTCCAAGACTCACCCCAGCTTCAGACTTTCCTTCTATCACTCTTTCTTGGAAACTTGACTTCTACCATTCTGATTCATGTCCCACATACAGAATGTCTTGTCGTTTTCTGAATGAACTGTGTTCCTTGCTCTTTTCCAAACTCCTGTTACCCTGTACGTGCAATGTCTAGAATTCCTTCCCCTGCTTGTCCACTAGTAAACTCCTACAAGGAAACCAGGGACATGCTAGGTTTCAGTTAGGCAAGGAGGTGGGGAAAGTGTTCTGCCACAAGGAAATTTGGGAGTAAAGGGAAACACACAGAGAAAGGGGTGGGGAAGCACAAAGCATGTATGTATGAGACTTCAGAAATAACTAGGGAACCATGTTCATCTCCTTTATGGCATTTACCTCAGTTTATTATATAAGCAAGAGGAGGTCAGTGTCACACCACTTATACACTGCAAGGCGTAAAGGGTTGTGGGGGTAGGGTAGGTATTCCCTACTTAGAGAGATTGCAGCCTCTGAAGTGATACTACCAAGTCTGAAACTGGGCTCTAGTACTTAGGAGATGACGGTGGGCAAGTTACTTATTTCTATGCTTCTGCTTCTTTAGCTGCTAAGTGGCAATTTACTTCAGAAGGTAGCTGTGAGAAAAAATGAGTTAATATGTATAAAGTATGATGCTGAACAACATGAAATTGCTATTTTTATAGGTCCAAATGCTCAAATATCAGCAAATTCTTATAGTCCAACCAAACATTTTATCATCATCATCATCATCATCATCATCATCATCATCATCATTAGAGAGAATGTGAGTGGGGGGGGAGGGGGCTAGGGAGAGAGAGACAATCTTAAGCAGGCTGCATGCTTAGCATGGAGCCAAGTGTGGGGCTTGATCCCATGACCCTGGGATCATGACCTGAGCTGAAATCAAGAGTTGGATCCTCAAGCAACTGAGCCACCCAAGCATCCCCCAAACATTTAAAACAAAGCTTAACAAATAGCACACACTCAAAAAGTTGTTCTGTCTTCCCCTAGATGTTTCTGAACATTACTCCCTAATGCCCCTGGTGTAACAGCCCCTTGTTTGTTGAAGTTTATATCACACTGATGTCCTCTTACCAATCTCCTGGTCCCTTTACAATATTTACTCAAGACTAGAGCACCTGGCTATTACCTTTAACGTCTCCCTTGTTCTCTCACCATAATGGGTGACATTACCATCCATCTAAACAATCCATCCAATTCCTTACCTTCCTCACAGCCAGGATAACCCACATCCAAGGTCATGTCCTGGAACTGATTATCAAGTGGAATTGCTTCCCATGTAATATCTGAAGATGACCACAATCACTGACCTTTCCAGTTCTCTCATTCTTTTGTTCTCACCACCTTTGCTCTTCAATCTCAGGAAAACCATAGTTTCTGGACCTCTTTCTTAGCCTCACTGCTATATCCAGCTGGGACAGTAATGGCTCATCACCAGACCACTTTCTCACTAATATCTTCGTATCTTTATATACGTTGGACCTCTGACCTTTTGTTTCCCTTGTTCCAAAAACCTCATTACAGGATCAACAGGATCCATTCAAAAATACACTTTCTATATTTCTATGACATAGTTGTTGAGCATAGTTGGAGAAAATCAGCTTTCGCATTGGTGCCACTATAAATTTGAAACTTTAATCTCAAGTAGGCCATCAATTCTGCTCAATTTCTTACTCATCCTTGCTTAGCTTGCTCTTATTTCATTCAGTAATGTTTTCAAACTGTCACCAAGCTCAAAACCCCAACTGATACCACAACCTTCTCAGCAGATGACATCATATTCTACTTCACTGAGACAATTTATACATACTTAATTTCCATATCCTGAAATGCCCTACCTGATGAACATGTATCAAATTTCTCTTCTATTTTTTCTTATTTCTCTGACTTTTCCTTTTCAGACTCCCTCATGGGTTTCTCTTCTTTTGTTTGCCCCTTGAATGTTTGTATTCCTCAAGGTTTTACCCTTGGTACTTTGCTTTGTTCATTTTACTTACACAATCTCATTTGTTCTGGATTTTATACACCATTGATATGGGGTGACTTCCTAATCTGTATTTCTAGCCCAGATTCTCTCCCAATGCCTGACATATTTACTTGGATGGCCCACAGGGACTTAAATCCAACATATTCATTCATTGGTTATTCCCCCCCCCCCCAAATAGTATTTATTAATGACCTATATGCAGGACAAGTCCTATCTTAAGACTTACTTCTCACTACTAGCCCAATTAAACTTTAGGCTATAGTAATACCAAACTTTCTATAGTTTGTCATTTCCTATTGGAAAACAAACAAACTAAACACTGAGGGCCTTTGGACATGCTAATTTTCCAGCTTGTAATTACCTTCCCATGTTCATTTCAATTTTTAAGACTTTATGAGAAGTCTTGCTTTCCAAGAAGCCTTTCTAAATTTCCATGCAGGACTAAGTACCTTTGATTACTGCATTGACTAGGATATGCTAAAACTACCTATTTGTACATGTCTTTTCTACCAGATCTCCAGAGCAGGGATTAGGGTCTCTCCAATGAACAGCAGACTGCTTGGCACATGGGTAATAAATGCTTATGATTACTCAGCTAGATGTAATCTTTCCCCTCTTTAAACATTTAAAATCCTGTAGTACTTTTCTAACTTTCCCCGGTAATGCCACATATATCTATTTGTAAATTTCATTTCCCTTGTTTTGTTAATGCCAGTTTAGATTTCTGTGCACGCTATGCCTCTTTCATCACATCCCTCAAAATCATATATATGATAGGCAATCAAGAAATATTGGTTGAATCGAGCTGAAATTAACAGAGAAAACACTCCCATATTTACATTTTCTATCTCTGGAATTCTTCAGTGGGGTTCTGTAGTTTCAGCGCTAAGATTTCCCAGGTGTCTTTATGCTATAATCAAGGTCCCAAAGAATGTGATCAGAGATGTTCTGACTATTATTCAAGCTCCCGATGTGTCACAAGAGACCACTCTAATGACATATGTAGGATGTCCCATCCATGTATATGGACTCACTGTATTTCCTCAATTCATAAAACAAGGAGGAAAGTTGGGACTCTTAGAATAAAAATTCATTCGACCCAGTGGATCACTGTGTACCACACGTCCTCCTGCAATGTGTTAAATCTAAGCTCTTATGACCTAAGTTTATTTCCAAAAAAATAAATACTTATATTCATTTCTCATAAGAAGTTTCAATCTCAGTGTATATAGAATGCTTTGAGCTCTCTGTGAAAGGAATGATGTAAACATTAAGACATTATTACTAACATTATCCTCTAGATAACCTCATGAGGTAAGTATTCATGTCAGAGGGAATATTATTTTACAGGCAGAGAAGTGAGCTGATTTGCTCAAAGTCAGAGGTAATGGGAAAAGCCAAGAACATACTCCAAGAGTCCTGAGCTTGTATTCATAGCCAGATCTAAGCCAAGCTTTTCAGTCTTTCTGGGGGTGTGAAGAGAGTCTAAGAACTTTATCCTTCCTTTTTTTGGTCTGTTCTTGTCCCATCCCTCCTTCCTCATCAATTTTTCCTACTCAAAAGGGAACCAAAAGAGAATGCAATGGGCACCTAGCAGCCATCTAAAGCCCTCCTGTGCAGCATCTGGGGTAGTACCGAAGTTCAGTCAGGCATATTCCATGTAACTTCTATTCAGGGCTCTCATTCAAGGCAGCCCAGAGCTCTTGCAGCCTGAGTTAATTCAGTTCTAGTAAGCTGCTGTGTCATCCAACTATAGCATGCTCCACCGAATTCATTCTCTTTGGTCACATCTAGTACAGGTGGTCCATTTAACTTAACAGAGATCCCACTCTCCAAATAGTTTTTCCCCCCTTTTTTTTTTTAAAGTTTATTTATTTTGAGAGAGAGCGAGCATGTGCACAGGTGAGGGGCAGAGAGTGAGGGAGAGAGGGAATCCCAAGCAGGCTCTGCGCTGATAGTGTCGTGGGACCTGATCCCATAAACCATGAGATCATGACCTGAACCAAAATCAAGAGCTGGACACTTAACTGACTGAGCCACCCAGGAGCCTCTCCAAATAGTTTTTCAAATATAACACACTACATTTATTAGGACAATTCTAAGTCTCCAATTTTTTTGATGGGCCCTGCATAACAATCGTTCAGGAGAAACAGAAATCTGCTAGACTCAATTATATCTAGTTTCATGCCCTAAAATTTTATATAACAGCAACAACAACAAAATCACAGTTATCTGGAAAGATTCAGGACTTAGACTGAGAAGAGGAAGAGAAAAGAGAGTAAGAAAGTGGAGAAGGTAAAGAAGTAAAGGAAAATGAGGGGGGAGCAAAACTTTGCTTTGCAAAAAAACATGGTAACTTGTTTCCTATATTTAAGGAGAGGTGCAGAAGTTTGTCAAGGTACTACAGCTGATGTTTGATATGTGTAGATTCTATGGGAAGGGCATACCACATAATTTATTAATAATTGATAAAGAACTGAATGTACAGTATGCACTGGGGATTTAAAGATGAATAGAAATGTAAACTATCACAATTTGCTGAAATGATAGCTTTAATTGCTAGTAGGCATATATGCAATGGAGACAGAGGGGAGGAAATTTGCAAATTCATTAGGTCTTTGATTTGTCTTAACCTCAGTTCAGGTAGGCAGCAAAGAGTAGGATGAAGATTTATAACATAGAAACGACAGACTGAGTTTTACTAAGATAAAAGCCACATTTGTATGTCCCACTGGTTGGCACATAATCAGAATTTTCAGTGGTGTACTAGTAAATGGTTAACAACTGGCTTTCTGAGAAAAAAAAAAAAATCCTGATAGAGCATCTGATTTCCAAGATGCAAAATATTCCCATGATGGTTAATTTCAAGCTACCAAAATGACATAACTCAACATGGGGCTGGGAAGAGAACAGACATAAATAACCTCAAGAGCACAATGTACTAAAATAATTAGGAAGTGATGAGTTCTGAACACTTGTTATCTTTGTTTTCAAGAACTTGTTTATTTAATAGCAATTACAAGAATTTAATTTTTAATAATGACTGTGTGTAATATAAATAGTTCAAAGTTCTTGAAAATTTAACAGTCATGAGACAGTAAGGACCAGATCAAACACACCACTGGACTCACACCCTAGTCATGACAGGGGAGGGGGTAGTAACCCATACCCATGTTTATTTAAAAAAAAACTGTGCCTCATTTTACTTCCTGCTGTCCTCTTCCTGTGCTATCCTACACTTAAGATCAGAAACAACTATTTCAGGTTCATTGTATCCCTCTCTTTGCCCTCTTCTCTACCTCCAGTGACCCTCAGTAACTGATCCAGCCCTCTATCAGGAAGAGTAACCATGCAGCCTAGTGCTGAAATCTGACAGACTGGGCTTCCTGATCACTACTAACTTTATAAACATTTGATAAATGATGCTACTATTATTACTGTTACTCAATGCCCTGCCCTCCATAACTATATTTTAGATGCCACCACATTCAAATGGCATTTTGAAGCTTAAAAAATCTGTATCATCAGATTTTCAGGCTGTGTGGGATGGGAGGCACAGAAAGGAAGAACTGGTGGTAGGGGGAGTCTACTTCACTGTGGGAGATCTCTCCAGAGTCTACCATTTCAGCTCCCCATTCTTCCTTTCAACCTCCCAACCTATGCAGTCTGCTTAGGTGTCTTCCCAACCTATTCCCAAATGAAGAAACAATTTCTCTGAGGACTTATTTTATCTATAAATTGTGATTCTTTAATTTATCTGTTTTAAGAGATATTGTGAGAGTTATCCCTATAAATATCAATTTCTTTGTTAAAATACAAACAAATCCAGACAAATACCTGGGAGAAACTCAGAGTTACAACTTAATTATTTATCTCAACTCTAAACGTCTGGAAAATCAACCATGACCTTGAGAGACCATGGTGCTATTTCTGCAGGAAACACAGTGCTGGCAGGAACCCATGCCACAGCACCTGACAGAGCAATACAGTTAAATATGACAGTCGGCACTGACAAAAACTTATTCCAACCTTTCATCCTTGATCAAAAATTACACAATTCCCATATATATTAAGAACACAAGAAAGAAGGTCATGAACTACTTAGTGTCAAAAGAAACACACCTGACTAATGTATTTGTTGTTTCACAATTTATTAAGTTCATATCCTTTATCTCACACTGGGGACTAAGTGACATGTTTGACTAGTAGGATTTAAATCTGCTGAGAAAATATATTCTCTTGGACCAGAGTAATCTTTCAAGGTAATTACTAGAAAATACATTTAGTTACAAAGCAATTTTATAAATTTATAATTTATCATAATTTACAGATCTAGATTTTTATAAATGTCTTAAGTACTCCAATAAATACAATAAAGAAGGTCACGTTTCTTTTTTGTTTGAATAGCAATGTTCATACACAAGGTCTTAAGCCAGGGAAGTTATTGTGTCTGCACACTACGGACTGACGTAATGTTAACTTAGGGAAGTGTTTTCTAGTTGTTGTTGGAAATGCAGTGGATGAATGGTATATGAAGATATAACCCCCTAGGCAGCCTGGCAATGCCTGGGGCCACTATTCTCAGGGACTCTTTGCTTCAACTGCCCTCTAAAATGATCCTCTGTTTACCTGATTGTCCTAAACAAATATCACCATTTTCTCTGAGTCATATCAGGAAACACAGGTTGGGGAGCATTAGTTTAGGGAACACTTCCTTTTGGGGCCTGACACACATACAGAAGATCACTGCCAAAATCCTGATTCAGTGAGCTGCATCGACAAGATATGGTACAAAGAACAGAGGTAGGAATTTGGGTGTGGCTCAGGTTTCCTCACTAATCTAGCCCCGAATCCTTAGCAGATCACTTTACTGTCAGGTCCTCTGATTGCCTCATCTGTAACATAAGTGGATTGTCCTTGATCTTCTTGAAGTGTTGAGCCAACAAGACACCCCCTAGATCTATGAGCTCCATATACCTCATATAGGGCTATACACTGTAAGGGAAACTTAGAGATAGACACAGACACTGCCTCTATTCTCAAGGAACTTGTAATCCAGCAAAAGATAGGATTATTAATGAAGATACACAGTAATGGGTAAATATAAAATCTAACTGAATTGTAATGAGTTAGAGGACTGAGAATTGTGTATAACTCTTAGATGGTACCTCCTACTGGGCATATAAATCTACGGTGTGAATTTGCATCACAGAACTAGTCTACGATCTCTGCTTTCATTTAATCATGTAACAGAATAATCACCATGTTCAAATATTGAAGATTATTTGAAGATTATCTGAAGATTATAAAATCATGTGTAATGAAGAGATTGGCTTCACCTGCTTCGTTTTACCTAGGTTTAAAGTTTTCGTTATCACACATTTCAATTAAGTCACAAACACACTGATGCATATTCAGAGAACACTGACCAAGGAAAGGAGTGCTAAGCATATTCCTTTGAAAAAAAATTAAAATTCCCACTTGCTCAACATTCTTTGCTACCTTTCCAATCCTTTCATACAACTGTCTCACCTCATTTCTCCTTGGACCCACAGAGACCCTAAACTCTTTATTCCTCTGTTACATCCTTATGCATCAATGCACTCCTACTTTCACTTCTTTCCCTATTTGGCAGCACAGGGTCATCACTCCATGGATCACTACTTCAGCCTCTCTTAGCTATCTTTACCCCTTCTGTCCCCAGGAAGCACTTGCCTGTACACCCTTACAACGTAATCAATCAACCCTAGAGAAAAATCACACGTGCTTGAAAGCTGGGGCAACCGTATATACATGGCTGCCAGCAATAACTGGCCTGGCTTGGTAACACTGCTAGGCAATTCTGTTTCCCTAGAAGTAAGGATATTTCAAACCTTGCCTTGTTACCCTAGTTTTCCTATCCTCTTTAGGCAGGCTAAACTCTCCATGACAGCGGCAGGAGGCAGGGAGATCAACTGAAGCTGCAGGCAGCCACAACTGCTAGTAAAACCCAGACCAACTCCTGAAAGCCATCAGGAGTGGGATCTCTTCTAAACAGTGATGCCTGTGGGTAAGGCATGAAACGTGGATTGGTGAATATCTGCTTTTTCACTGATCATGACCACACCAGTGAGTATGTGGTTGTGACCATCAACAGTAGGCAGGAGCCATTTGTAAAGATCTCTAATTTTGCAGGCTCAGTAAATTTCTTTTATCTATAACCTAAATCTTTCCTTACATATTCTTAGGGCCTAGAATCAAATACAAGCTCTGCCACTTAGCTTTCTGACCTATGGTAAGTTATTTAAGCTCTCTATCTGGGGACAATACAGGTATTTGCTTCATGTGGGCGTTAAATTTGTTAGTATAGCAGGGCCAGTTCCAGTGTGCTGTAGAAGTGTTTACTATTATTATTATCACTGCTGTTGTTCCATGTATGGAAGTAACCCAAATATTCTCACAGTTATAAAAATGTTAAAACTGTATTATCACTTTCTTCCTCTTGTTTCTCCAAATACATTGTTGGGGAGATGGCCTTGTCACTGAATGAACCATGTCTGTCTAACCCTAATTAAGGACTGAATACATTCTTTCCCTAACAACAAAACATAATATGCAAAGTATTTCCAAACCTGTATGATCTCATACAGAACTTGCTATGTTTCCCATAGTTATTGTGTAATCAAGAGAACAATTAATACCGTTCCTAATCAGGACTATCTATCATTCTCTACTTTCTTGTAATGTCTGACCTCATCTCCCCACCCCACCACCTGTCAGTCCTGCTTTCTGCTCCAGTACTTCTGCTGGTGAGTAGGGATAAAGATCCCCATACAGTATCTCACCCAGGCAGAACCACTCTCACTTCCCTGAACTCCCCATGTACTCTCTCACCTTCAGCCTTTCCAACAGGCTTGTCCTTCTACCTAGAATACCCTCCTTCCTTCATTTATCCTGCTCCCTGGGGTGGCTCACAGTACTCTTCTGGACTTTGATTATATGGTGTGTCCTCCAGAAACCTTCCCTTGACACCCTCAATCCCCAATCACCAAGGCTGATTCGGTGCCTCTCTGTAGCCCTTATCATTCTGTTATTAATTACACCAGAAATTTCCCAAATGCAGGGATCACGGCCAACTTTGTTCTCAATGCTTCCCTAGTCTCTAGCTGTGTCTCATATACACAAAGTTTGTACCCTACAAATAGACAAATGAATTAGGACATAAGAAAATAGTCTGATTGGGGCGCCTGGGTGGCGCAGTCGGTTAAGCGTCCGACTTCAGCCAGATCACGATCTCACGGTCAGTGAGTTCGAGCCCCGCGTCAGGCTCTGGGCTGATGGCTCAGAGCCTGGAGCCTGTTTCCGATTCTGTGTCTCCCTCTCTCTCTCTGCCCCTCCCCCGTTCATGCTCTGTCTCTCTCTGTCCCAAAAATAAATAAACGTTGGAAAAAAAAAAAAGAAAATAGTCTGAATCTAAAGATGTTTAATACCTAAATAGGGGACATGGCAAGATCACTGTCATTGTCTTCAAACATCTTCAAATATCATGGAAGAAGAATATTTATTCTATGTAGCTTTAAAAACAGGCACCAGGACCAGTGGTGTAGGCTCTGGGGAACTACATTTCAATACAATGTGATGAAGAACATTCTAAAATGTAGAGCAAAAGATATGCTGGCCAGTATTCAGCTGCATATAATCGGAGGGGTTCACATGGGGCCTGGCAAAAAAGAACTGGGTGATAACCCAGTCTCCTTGCAAAGTTAAGATTCTATGACTAATAAAATTCTACTTCTGGGCACCTGAGTATGCATATGTAGGGTAAGAGTTGCCCCATATGCATAAGAGAGAAGATCAAAGGTCACATATTAATGCTGCCATGGGCTTACCACACCATGGGGTACTGGGGCAAAAGAACAGTAAGAGGTTTTTTTAAAAAAAACAAAGTAATCCAACCCCAAACCCAGCATTCCAACATAGGGGACAAGACCAGCAAGAAGCAAATCCAGGTCCCCTGGGGCATTCTCCACACTACCTCCCTCATCCTGAAGGAGGCAATTTAACTTTACAACTTTCAAGCAACTTCCCATTAAAGTGGTTTCAACTTCAGATTTATTGCATTTTCCAAGGTTACCTCATTCGGGCTGTGCATAATCCAGAGGGACTCAAGGGGCCACACTGTAAACTGTTACAATAAATATTAACGAATATCGTGCCTGATAAAACCTGCAATCTGCAGACACACACATGCACCCACACAAAAAGGGACTTTTCACCTTATATGGTTACTTAAAAAAACCAACTCTTTTTACATTCCACTTTGTTGGTCTGCCAAACACGCAGAGTACATCTACTTTAAAAACACCAATTAAAAATATTAACAACACAAAAATATATAAACGTGGTTCAGAGCCAAGGGCACATAAATTGACATGGATTCAGACAGTAAGCAAACATAAAATAAGAAACAGAAACGACTACATCATCCAAAAGGAAGCATGAACAATAGCCCTAAATGTGAAAGTGATCCTCCCCTCCCCCCTTCCAGTTCCTTAACTCCTCCACCTCTGAGGGCACTCTAGTGATTAGGAAGCAGGCAAAATGATTGAAACAGAGAGGGATAGAGGAAAGGGCCCAAGAATGATCTGGGAAAGATCTGCAGGAGATGGGAGGAGTGGGAGGCAGTCTCATTTCACACTGTAACTTGGGGTAGCCACAGGGCTTTTATATTCCTTACCAGAAATGCCACATCCACAGGTGTCCAAATATCTCAAATACCTGGGCTGCATTACTGAGGAGCAGCTGTGGAAAGAGGGCTGGGCTGGGAGTTATAGTCTTTGGATTGACATTATTATCATTATTATTATTATTATTATTATCATCATCATCATCATCATCTAGGTCCTGGCACTTAACTTCTCCGAGCCTTAGTTTCCTCAATCTATAAAATGGGGATCCTAAAACCTACCTCCATAGCATTACTGAGAGGAATAACTAAAACGAGGTGTGCAAAAGTGACTATCTAGCTAGAAAAACACACAGAAAATCTCAATGATTTTGTTTGGAGAGAAAAGAACTGCTTGCCTTGGTACCTAGCAGGCTGAGTTATCACTATTTTTCCGAAGTTGAATTTAGCCCAGGCTGTGGGGCAGCCCATCAGTAATAACGAGAGGCATGACGCTGTGCACACTGTAAGAAATTAGTGTACAAAAGAAGGAGGGAGGCAGGAAAAAATGAAAGATGAAAGAACTAGGGATAATCCCAACATTCTTTCTCCAAGAGGCACAGACTTGTTGTACCCTCCATGCCGTTCCTTTGCACCTCTTACCTTATTCCTACCATACTAAATGAGCTTGGCGTCTCAGCCAGGGTCCCATGCTCATAATCACATTGCTGGGTAATACTAAAAAAAAATTACATTAGTACAATCCTTTCCATTAACTGTTCTGTACACAATTATCCCATATCCTCTGGAAGCTGCTTTGATAATTCGTTGGAGACCCTCTATTGCTCTATCTTTGGAGTCTATTAAAAATAAAGTGTCTTTAGGGGCGCCTGGGTGGCGCAGTCGGTTAAGCGTCCGACTTCAGCCAGGTCACGATCTCGCGGTCCGTGAGTTCGAGCCCCGCGTCAGGCTCTGGGCTGATGGCTCAGGGCCTGGAGCCTGTTTCCGATTCTGTGTCTCCCTCTCTCTGCCCCTCCCCCGTTCATGCTCTGTCTCTCTCTGTCCCAAAAATAAATAAATGTTGAAAAAAAAATTAAAAAAAAAAAAAATAAAGTGTCTTTATTACAACTAATTTTGTTTCTAATTTTTCCAAGACCTCTTTATGGGATGTAGCATTTTGGTCTATGGATTACTAAATTCAACTTGTCAGTCCACAAAAAGAAAAAAAAAAATTATACCTGGAAAACCAAGATTCAGTAAATCCAGAGAACTGATGCAACCCATAGAATGAATTAGAACCAGATAAGAACGAAATAAACTAATTCTTCTTCATTCTTTTTATATTTATACAGAACTTAGAATATTTAAAGTTTGAGGCAAATGCAAACTGCTTGAATATTTATACAATTGTGTGTGTGTGTGTGTGTGTGTGTGTGTGTGTATTTAAAGTAGGCTTCATGCCCAGCATGGAGACCAACGTGGGGCTTGAACTCATGACCCTGAGATCAAGACGTGAGCTGAGATCAATAGTTGGGACACTCAACTGACTAAGCCACCCAGATGCCCCTATATGATAATATTTTTTAAAACATTATGACTCATCATAAAAACTCAGTAATCCAAGCTCATTATCCCCACCTTTCAGCTAAAAAAAGACGTGTTTAGAAACATCTGATGGCTTCCCACTACCTTAAGCATAAAGTAAAAACCTCTTAGGAAGCTAGATGAATCCCAGTATAGCTCTCTCTCTAGTTCATACTGATGTCTTCCCCATCCCTTCTCTGCCTCCTTTATAACATCACAATCCTCACTACAACCTCAAGCTCTAGACCCACATTCTGTTCTGCAGGTCTCCAAACAGGCTTTGCTGGTTCATGCCTCTATTCCTCACTATACCCACTCTGCCCCCAGCTCTCTTTCTGCCCTGCATGAACACTGAGATTTGAATCAACCTTCACTTCAAGTATTTTCTGAAATGATAAGCTTACTCATTGTTCGACACTTATCTCCTGGGACTCCTCCTACTGTGTGGTACATACAGCATGGCACAATTCTTCTTGGTTCCCAAACATGTCCTTTCTCTGTAAGTTCTGTGAAAGGTAGGATCAAGTCCTATGTCAGCACTTTTCCTGATGGGCCTCCGTAACATACCACTTCTTCATGGTCACTGACAAGCCCTAGTTCTAATCTTCATGGCTCTGCTCAAGTAGGGTAAGTAAAATGGACTTTGGGTAGCTGATTACTTTCCCCTTCTCTTACTATTCCTTAAATTCAAATTAAACATTCTTTATTCTATTTTTTTAAAAAAAAGCCAAATTCACAGAGTAGGGGCAAACCAGATCAAGGGGGCAGATGGCTCAGTTTTAATTTTTTTTTTCCTTCAACGTTTTTATTTATTTTTGGGACAGAGAGAGACAGAGCATGAACGGGGAGGGGCAGAGAGAGAGGGAGACACAGAATCGGAAACAGGCTCCAGGCTCTGAGCCATCAGCCCAGAGCCCGACGCGGGGCTCGAACTCACGGACCGCGAGATCGTGACCTGGCTGAAGTCGGACGCTCAACCGACTGCGCCACCCAGGCGCCCCAAGATGGCTCAGTTTTATAAAGGAAGACTGACTATAGCAGCTTAACTTCCAGACTTAGGGTGGAACCACTCTGCAGATGTTCACAGAAGGTCCCAGAAGGGGGAAAAATCCCAATTATATACAGTACTGAAGAAGTGATTAAAAACACTGCTTTGTTCCTTTAAAGACTTCTGATATTACCACACAGAAACATAATTAGAATCCTGTATACATACGTAAATAGTAAATTTTGTGTTAGCATTTCAAAAAAAACTGTCATAACCATTTGTGAAAAACCAGAACATTCTGGCTCCAAGTCTTGATTTGGTTGGTCTTTCTTCAACTAGATACTTTTATTAGTGCTTAGAATGTGCGGAAATCAGACCTTTTAAGAATAGGCTGCTGCATACAATACATGTGGTTCATTCACTACTTTTACTATTTTCCGTATTTTCTCACTGGCTTGGCCTTTTGCTTGTACCAACATCAAACTGCCAAATCAGAATGCCCTGATGAATGTTTTCAAATCACTCTGCTGCTTTATACAGCATCTTTTGTATACCATGTAAAAATAAACTTACAAATATAAACACAAGTATTTTTATTCTTACGTAGGGCAGTATGTTAGGAAGGGAGTGGGGACTGGAAAATGGCACCAAGATTTCTAGCCTGGATAGCTGGGAAAAAGATGGAATTCTTAAATCCATGGCCAGGAACATGAAAACCAAGAAGTTCCCAAAATGGGAAATTAGGAAACCAATGGCGAGGGCAGACGCTGAAGTACAAATAGGGGACAGGAAGTTAATAGACTAACAGTATGGGATCCCTGGGGGGCCCAGTTGGTTAAGCGTTCGATTCTTGGTTTCGACTCAGATTATGATCTCACGGTGTCATGGGTATGAGCCTCACATCGGGCTCTGTGCTAGCAGCAAGGAGCCTGCCTAGGATTCTGTCTCCTCTCTCTCTCTGCCCCTCCCCCACTCGCACTATCTCTCTCAAAATAAATGAACTTAAAACAAACAAAAAAAAGACTAACAGTATGAGTTCAGGCAATGTGAACTAGGGAGAGAAATTGGCAATTAGTGGGGAAAGTCATGAAAGCAAAGATTTTATTAGAAAATGGGATGTTTGGACATGTTATGAAGTTACAGAAAAAGAATTGGTATGAAAAAGAAACTAAAGACACACAAGGGGAAGGAGGTATCTGATACGGCAAGATTCCACAGAAGATGCCTATGATCTAAAGTTCAGATGAGCACAGATCCTTTTAAGACAGGAAGAGAGGAAAATGTTTAAAGAGGGGAGAGGTTTTGAAGGAGGTGGTTTAGGGAGGGGCGGAATAAAGGATGCTAATTTGTGAAGGGCAAGAGGCCTGTGGGAATGGGAACAGCGCAAAAGGTTTAGAATGATGTAATTTAGGAGGCAGAGGCAAGGAGGGATGAATGAAACTATTATTGATAGGGCCCATTCGAAACTGGAAGCTTAAAGATATGTTCTTTACATTGGTCAATCATTTGGTCAATAAACATTTACTAAGCAACTCTGAAATTCTAGGCACTGTGCAGCCCTAGTAAAGGATTCCAGAGTCTAGTCAGGAAGTCAGGCAAGTAAACAAAACATAAGGCAATGCAGCAAGCTCTATGTTAAACGTCTACAATAGGATACACAAGAAAAGAGAGAAGATGCATTTAGTTCAGGGGTGAGAAGGGGTGCAGTTTCCTGGCAAGGGCCTTGCTTAAGATATTAACAGTCCTATTTGTAAACTGAGAATGAAGAACGGGGCAATTGGGAACTCCATGTCGTTCATTACCTTCTAGGCTACACTAATGAGGATCTTGACCATCAGTGCTTGAAGATGTAATTTTTATGATCACCAGTTAGGCAGACACAACTAACAGAGCTCCAGGGGAACATAACAGAAACAAAAAAATTTCAAGGGGTGCCCGGGTGGCTCAGCAGGTTAAGCATCCGACTTCAGCTCAGGTCATGATCTTCCGTTGGTGAGTTTGAGCCCTGACTGGGCTCTCTATGGTCAGTGTGGAGCCCACTTCAGATCCTCTGTCCTGCTTTCTCTGCCCCTCCCCTGCTTGTGTACACACACGCTCTCTCTCTAAAATAAACATCAAGAAAAATGTGCAGACTTTCAGCCACTGTTTAAAAAAAAAAAACCTTTCACATACTTTCACAAGCAACACACCTTCTGACTGTGGCATACACCTTATTAGAGTCTTCAAGTATTTCTGGGAACTATTCTGGCAAACTGGTTTCCTGACTTAAATTGGGCCACTAATTCCAGTTTAATAACGACTCGTATTCTATTATCCCCAGCACCAAGCACAAAACAAATATTTTCTTAGATGCCTTTGCTAATAAAATCAATTATCTGGGCTTTGTCTTCCATCATAAGAATGCTGTAGGTGTCTTATCTTTCCATGAGAAATAAATACTCCAAAGGCTTCACTGTTTATACTCCTTGTCATTTACCCTCTGAAAAAATCAAAGTCTGCACTCAGCTTTGCTAATGGGCTCTGTTTTGTCCTCGGTATGAGCATACCACTTCATTACTGTAGAGAGGATTTGAGTTCTGAGTTAAGATTTGATAGAAAAAATAGCTCTCCATCACTAGAATGGTACAGTCACAGAATTGGAAGGGGCCTTGAAGCTACTTATGTAATAGTTTAGTGATGAAGGACAAATTTCCCAGCACTTGATCTAACTTTTTGTTTTAAGTGAGAGAAGACACCCTTTCATTTACTATTGATATATCACAATCTTTGTAAGAGTCAAATAAAATAGTAGAATTGCAGGATTTTTTGTATTCAAAGTGATTTTGCCTTAGCTATGCTGTACTAACTACAGCTAACATTTATTGAGGGCTTATGATGTGCCAGGCACTGTGCTAAGCACTTTATAAGGATTATTTCATTTTGTCCTTGCAATAATCCTAACAGATTGGTGCCATTATTATTCTCATTCTACACTGAGGAAACTGAGGCTTAGAAAAGTTGATAGCCAAGTAGCCTGTGAGTTCCTGTTCTGATTCTGCCATTTACTGATGTATGGCCACCATCAATAGGTTACTTAATTTCACATGTCTGTGTGTAAACTGAGAACAACTACAGTGCCTACCTCACAGGGTAGATGAAAAGATTACATGAGATACTGGCTCAAAGCACATCTGCCATGAAATCTGTTTTTTGTTCTTGAGGGTGCCATAAGGTACTAGAAAGAATCTGGGCTGTGGAATCAGATGATGTGGGCAAAAAGCCTGGCTCTAAGACTTGTCAGTTATGTGATGTTGGGCATGTACATCACCTCTCTGAGCCTCAATTTCTTCACCTATAAAATATGAAGACCAATACCTATACTCCCAGAGTTAGTGAGATGATTCCTCATAAAGAGCTTACTTAGCTTAAGGCTGCTACAAACCAAGATGCCAGCTCCTATTCCTCTGAGGGTCACATGATAATTCTCTTTAAGAGTACAACAAAAAATGGAATGTGAGTTCTAAGAAGACTTCAGGGGAAGACTGTGTGAGAAAGGAGGTAATGGTTAACTAGAGAGCAGGTCAGTGTGGGAGGTGTGCCTTATTGCTTTCTGATTCCAGCATGGGCAGATGATTTGGGCATCAAAAAGACAAGTCCTCATAAAAGGGAATAACTGAACAAGTTAGCCAATTGCTCATGTAGATGGCTGCTTGAGGCAATTCTTGATCACTATTAACTGAATTCCTAGGAAGGCTATCACTGTAGTTTCATATCTGTGAAAAGTACCCTCCTGTAGAAGTGATGAGTAAGAAGTGTTTCAAAGATATTTATAGCACCCTCCCATGAGCAGGACAATGGGGGAGAGCCCTTACAAAGATACTAATAAAGTCCTCTTCGAAGAGGCAGGTTGGATTTATTCTTTTCAACGTGGAGATTTAGGACCTCACTCAAAGGTAAGATGGTCCATGGTGTCATGAAATAGAGACAGGTCAACCTTTCTGTGACACAATTTTTACACAATTTCAATTCAGACAAAACTGGTAAAAGCACTTATACCTCAAATGGCTCTCTCAAAACCTCCAAACTAACAACACTACTTCACACCTTAGAACCTCGTTGTGCCTGATACATGTAGAAGCAAAAACTAGAAATAGGGTAGGAGGTAGAAGCAGGTAAGAGGAGCAAATAAATGATTAGTTATAATTTGACATAGAGGTAGAAAACAAAATACAAAAAGATATTATTTAGTATCTCAAATGTGTCCATATACACAACATTGAACTTTAAAAATTTTTTTTTTCAACGTTTATTTATTTTTGGGACAGAGAGAGACAGAGCATGAATGGGGGAGGGCCAGAGAGAGAGGGAGACACAGAATCGGAAACAGGCTCCAGGCTCTGAGCCATCAGCCCAGAGCCCGACGCGGGGCTCGAACTCACGGACCGCGAGATCGTGACCTGGCTGAAGTCGGACGCTTAACCGACTGCGCCACCCAGGCGCCCCAAAGAACTTTAAATAGGAAGTACGAATTACTTTAAAATATCCATCAAAATGGTTAAAAAAAAAAAAAAGTTCTGGCACAAGAAACACAGCCGTTGCTGGAAAATCTGCCTTCACAGACCACCCAATTCAATAACAACATTGAATTAATACAATGTTATTCTGGATTATTCCCAAATCTACTTACAATTCTATTGCCCATTTTGGGGTATACTTTTATAGTATTTTCTTTGTCACTTCCCAGCAGAAAAACAATTCAAAATGTAAAGATTAATATTCTCAACCACCTCAACTTTTTCTAATTCAATACATGAGAAAGTTTCTTATGTTTCCTCTTAGGAATATTAATGCACAATTTAATAAAAAACCTAAGTGTTTCTTTCTTCTTCACTCAAAATTAGTAAACAGAAAACAAACCAGTAAACATAGACATTATAAGGAACCCTGGGGCGGGAAGAGGAAATGGGCACTTCCTGTATAGTTCTATGTGTTTAAAAGCTATGTATCTATTTCTAGAAGAACCATATCACAGCCTTTTCTAGCACTGTAACTCTAATAAACTGAGAATATAAATGATCCATTCCAAGTGGCTTCTGTTCCAGAATGACCAAGCTAGCCAGCATCCACACAGATTCTGAATTGTTTTTTCAGATCCTGAATTCTTTAAACAGGTTCTAAGAGTTGGAAATTTCTGGGTTGGGGTACAATCAGCAAGAGAAGACCTTTTTTCCTGGATTTGAACAAACAAAATGCTGAAGAACAGTTGAGGAAAATATCTGAATTCCTCAGTGTAATACCATAATTTGCTAATTATAAAAATAATTTAGACACCTAGCTAAAGCTAAAAATAATTCCACTGAAACTGCCCTCGTTTGATTTAGGACACAAATTTTGTAATCAGAGACATCAGATGTCAAAGAGGAGTTGCTCCTTATTCCCCTTATTAAATCAATGAAGAAATCACATCTACAGGAGATTGAGGTCTATGTAACATCACAGCTCTCATAGCCCTTAGTGGTGCCTGTGCCACATCTATCTCTTCTATTTAATTTTTATTCAACAGCTTTAGAGTGGACACTAGGTCTTATGCACAATTATACATACCCCTCTGGAATAAATACTGACTTTGTAAACATCCAGAGGTGTGGGGAATCTCTTTTTCAGATCAATTTATTCCATAGCATCCCTCATGAATGTTTCATAGCAACATCTAAGGCAAGGGTCAGCAAAATATGGTTATTTTGGTAAATAAAGTCTTACTGGAACATAGTCATGCCATTCATTTGTGCATTGTTCTATGGATGCTTTCTGGCAAGACAGAGTAAGTAGTCGTGACAGAAACTAAATGGCCCACAAAGCCTAAAAAAATGTACTATCTGGCTCTTTCCAGAAAAAGTTTGCTGGCTCCTGATCTAAGGGCACCTGCTGGATCAATCAGTCAATGAGTATCTACAAATATTGGATATAAACATTATATCCAACATTACATCCATTATATCCATTGAATGTCTAATATCCAACAGCTTTGCAAACACATGAGTTCTGCTGGGTTAAGGCCACGTGAATTTTGTCAGGGATACTGGGCTAAAACAAAATCTGGCCATTTGATGATGAGACAAACTCAATGAGTGATTGATTTCTTCATTCATTCAACAGACCGATTACGCACTATGTACAAAGTACCAGCAACCTAATTGTGAGCAAACAGAGTATGTATTGCACTCATGGAATTAACAGTCCAGTGGGGGAAGCTGAAATTTTTTAGATAATACAGATATATGTAAAATTGCTGCTGTATGTGGTGTAAAAAAGAGGTCATGGGGTCACCAGAGTGTAAAATGGGGTTATGACCTAGTCAAAAAGGTCAGGGAAGATTTCTCAAGTGTGTGTCTCTAGAGCTGAGGGTTGAGGGCTGAGTGGGAGGAGTTAGCCAAGTAAAGAACAGAGGGAAGAGGTCTAAGCACCAAGCACAACATGGACAAAGGCCCAGGGATGGTTGGAGGCGTGGGTGGGGGTGGGGGTGATAGGGAGAAAGGCAGGTATAAGCTACTAAATGCAAGCCAGCACATTTGGAGCAGAAAGAGTGAAGAAGGGAGAGGTATGAGGTGAAATTCTGAGCCAGATCAAGTAGGGCCTTGAAAGTCCTATTAATAAGTTTTTAGTATTCTGTGGGCAGAGTTACACTTAGTAATAATCCCTGGCTGACAGTCTTTCCCCCTCAGGCCACTATTATCTTCATGATCAGCTCTTTTCATTCTTTCCTTTTAAAATTCTGAGCCAAAACACAGCTTTGTTCTGAATAGTCACCTAAGTCTTCATCATTCTATTCAATGAGAGGGAAAAAAAAAAAGGAAAACAAGATAATAAAGAATTTACTTATACATCTTAAACAAATATAGTAAGTCTATTATATCTCAAAACTGGGAAAAATAATAAAATAAGCTAAAAAGCAAAAAACAAAAGGATTTACTAAGCAGCTTTTTGTGATTGTATTAAACATGTATAAAGAGAATTATCTGGGCTGCTTCTATCCCTCTTTCTGTCAGGGGAGGTGGATATCAGGAATCCTGTTAAGGAGGAAGATTCACACAGCTGTGGGCTGTCTCCTGCTGGGAACGGTAAAATTGTAAGCTGTAATTATACTATTTGATGAATAGCATTTTGTAGCTGAAAGGCAAGGGAAGGAACTGGGGGAAACTACTGAAAACAGGAAGTAATAAAGAGAAGTGAGAAAGTCCCAAGAACAAGACACATAAAGCATGGCTAACCACTTCTTAACTGTGTGACCTTGGGCAAGTTACTTAAGTTTTCTGAGTTCTAGTTTTCCCATTTGTAAAAATGAGAATAATTAGATGTCTACCAAAGAGTTGTCAGGAGAACTCAATAAGATGATGTTCAAGTTCCTAAAATCTAGCAGGAATTCTGATCCTGTTTTCTTCCTTTCCAGTAAGACCGTCTATTTCGGATGTATATTATGAAACAGGGAAACGAGGAAAACCAGCAATAGAAGATTTAGATAAGGAAGTAAAGGTGGAGAAAGTCTTATCTGCAATTATAGTAGGTGCCTCCTTGTTGGTTTATAGTGCTTTGTAAACTTCACCAACTTTTGTTCTCTAACCTAATGGCCCAATGACTAACACCTTAAAATGACCTTAACCCCAATCTTCCTAAGCTGGTAACAAAAATACGTAAGTCAAAGGTAGAATCATACCTTTGATTATGGAATAAAAAAGCTATTCCGGATAATATTTAATGACATATTTAAGAACATTTATAAATTAAAAAACAGCAACAACCAAAGTCAGCCTGACACCTGCCCCTCTTCCCAGCAAGTGGGCATATGGTGCATACCCACTGCTAAGTGTGTCATTAGTAATCACTATGATTTGTTTGTGGAGGGCGAGATTGCCAATACCAAAGGAAGTAATTATTTCTACAGATGCAATTAAAAAAAAGTAAAAATTATACTTTAGCTACAGAATGGCTTAAAGAACCACTGCAAATGTATTGTATAACTCTAATAAAATTTTGAGTATATCATTATGCCTTTCTGATTAGGAAATACTAACTTCAGCACCATATACTCCTTCGTACCTTTTTAGTAAAACATTAAGTACTTTAAAAATGTAGCCATGTGAGTACTGCCAGAAGGAGCCCAAGGTTGCTATTGGATTGTTTATTTTTCCTTCTTTCAACTGATAAAAGGCACTGAGGGTGAGGTGGCCTATTTAAAGTAGTATCATAGGTAAAAATACAGACAAGTCGTGGATTCCTGGCTTCCCTAAATGAAGAATCAAACCATGCTATATAACTAAGCATTTGGGAAAAATTGAAGGCCAAAAACCTAAAGCACATTTAAATAATCAAGCAAGAAGCTAGTTACCAATTATGAAAAACAGAAATAGTACTAATACATCAAAATAGAGTTTGGGGATACAGTCTAAGGTTTCTTCGTAGGCCCAGCCTCAGTACTTCTAGAACCAGGAGCTTAAAATGGGAAAACTCTGTTTAGTTGTACCCTTAATGATAAATCACTCTGATCATTTGTTCAGTTTGGGGAGAGAATTTTTCCTTGCTTTCATATTTAGGAAATCTTCTTCCCAAGTCTTTGAAATTTACTCACCATAATTTATATTATCAGATGGCATTCAAATAATAACAGCATCCTGGGAGATAAAATGGCAAAAGAATTTGGGACACATCTTAAAAGAACTAGCCAAAATTTTAAGACCATACAGTTATGAAAAATGAGTGTTCATAGAGCAGATGTGTGTTTGTCAGAGAGATTGTACAAAGAAGGTGCTCCTGCCCCAGTGCCTGCTGGGAAGAAGCTAGGCAAACCCATCTCCAGGCTCTTCCAACTCTGATGATGTTTTATGATTCTGAGACCGTTTTCTGAGCCAATTTGGTCCTTCTCTGCACATCCTAAGCTCATGTAACAATTTAGCTTTTGGTACACTGCTTGGTAACTATGTTTTACACACAAAGTACTATCTTTTGGTAACAAAGGAATATTAAAATGATGACACAGTCACTCTAGAGATTGGAAACAGAAAGCTGTTACCTTAAAAGGAAAAAATATTTATCTTAACACCACCAATGTCTATACAGTTTTGCTTTTACTATTGTCTGAAACATACTCTCCAAGTCCGATTCTCATTTTTTGAATTAAAGTCTACACAATGAAGTAATCTGTAAATGTAATAGCAGTCTCTTGCATGAAGAGAAAAACATTTGTGAAAATAAATGTCCTTCTACCGTTAAAGATGAATTACTTGGGTACGTTTTCCAATTCCAATTTCATTTCCAAATTCTCAACTTTCAGGGCTTCAAGAGGAGGTACAGTGGTCTACTCTAACAGTCTCTTACCTTCTTTTTCCCCCAGTTTTATTGGGGAATAACTGAAATATATGACTGTATAAGTTTAAGGCATACAGCATGATGGTTTGATTTACATATATTGTGAAAATTTTTACTTTTTAAAAAGTGTTCAAAACAATTTCATATTTTTAATTTGGTAGGAGTGAAAGAATTTAGAGAGGAGATAGAATAGCAATTACGAGTTGTGATTAAATCCTGCTGAGGCTAAAATCATGACTTTAAAACAACAAATAGATATTGTTCTGAACCAAGGACAGTTTTCATGGATTCTAGCCAGTTAAAGTCTAGATAAGTGGTTAAGGTTCCTTGTTAGCTCTGGATCCCTTCTAGATTGATAGGGGACAGGCCTCTAAAGTAAAAGTGGGGGGAGAAGAGAGGGAAGGATCTTGAAGATGATGATTAAATATTCAGTAATAGGACAATGATTAATAATTGCACCATCATACAATGAAGTACTATGCAGCTATTAAAAATTGTGGCATGGAAGAATAATGATGATGGATAATGTTCCAAAAACAACATGCACATTATAAAGGACACGGAAAAGAAGAAAGCCTACAAGAAACTATAGAAAAAGATGAAAAGTAGAAACGTCAGCATGGCTGGATTAAGGATACATTTTAAAAAATATTTATTTTAGAGACAGAGAGTGAGTAAATGTGCACACGGGGGAGAGGGACAGAGGGAGACAGAGAATCTTAAACAGGCTCCATGCTTAGCACAGAACCCTACACAGGGCTCAATCCCAGAACCTTGGGATCATGACCTGAATCCAAATCAAGAGTTGGATGCTCAACCAACTGAGCTATCCAGGTGCCCCAAGGATACATTTTTAAAATTTTATTCTTTATGATTACTTGGCCATTTTCAGTGCTTCACACATATTACTTTTTATGTAAGAAAAAATTTTTTTCAAACAACAGTAATAATGCACTCATAGCAGAAGGCAGGCAAGTGTGAGCACCTGTGCTATGAATCACCTGTATTCCCCTGATGGAAAAAGTGCCCACACTTGGCAATTTAGTGCTTTACATTATACAGCCAGCAAACTTCTATTGAAAAACTATAGCCAATGGGGCACCAGGGTGGTTCAGTTGGTTAAGCGGCTGACTTCAGCTCAGGTCATGATCTTGCGGTCTGTGAGTTCAAGCCCCGCATGGGGCTCTGTGCTGACAACTCAGAGCCTGGAGCCTGCTTTGGATTCTGTGTCTCCCTCTCTCTACCCTTCCCCTGCTTGTACTCTGTCTCTCTCTCTCTCTCCCTCAAAATTAAATAAACATTAAAAAAGGTAGAAAATCCCAATTTAAAACAAAAAACTATAGCCAATGTGCTAGAGCAGCAGTCTCTACTGAAGGTTAAAAAAGAGAATATTCTGGGTGCAGGCCTCATCATGAGGCCCCAACTAAGTCAAACTGCAACAGTTTCTCACCTGAAAGTAATCATGTTGTATGGTAACCTGCACCAAAGAGAATAGGCTGGCTACATGAAGGCTCTTATGGCACTAATTAAAAAACAACAACAGGGGCGCCTGGGTGGCGCAGTCGGTTAAGCGTCCGACTTCAGCCAGGTCATGATCTCGCGGTCCGTGAGTTCGAGCCCCGCGTCAGGCTCTGGGCTGATGGCTCAGAGCCTGGAGCCTGTTTCCGATTCTGTGTCTCCTTCTCTCTCTGCCCCTCCCCCCTTCATGCTCTGTCTCTCTCTGTCTCAAAAATAAATAAACGTTAAAAAAAAAAAAAAAAAAAACAACAAACAAACAAAAAACACCCTTAATTTTTAAGATCAACAGTCTATAAGGCCAAATGCCTTCAGCTACTCCTCAGCTGCTACTGGAACTAACAGGGAGTTCTGATCCAGACCCAAAACCATTTGGATCAGGAAAATCAGAGCACTTAAAAGTTCAATAACAAGAAAACAGGTTAGCCTCCCATTTAGCTGCTGTAACAAAACAATCTTTATCCATCCTTTCCAGGATGAGAATTCCTTTTCCATAACAAGAATCTTCCTAATTTCCCATTGGCAGTACTTGTAGCCTTTCCTATTCAGACTGAAAAAAAGCTATAACTATGAAAGCCTACAACAAATTCATAAAATATTTAAATGGCTTGTATGCTATCGCACAATATTATCTACAGCTATTCTGGGAACACATTAATATTCAGTTGTTTAGGGGCACCTGGGTGGCTCGGTTAGTTAAATGTCCGACTCTTCATTTTGGCTCATGTCATGATCCCATGGTTCGTGAGTTTGAGCCCCACATTGGGCTCCGTGCTGACAGCATGGAACCTGCTTGGGATCCTCTCTCTTCCTCTCTCTCTACCCCTCCCCTGTTTGTGCTCTCTCTCTCAAAAAAAAACCAAAAAAAAAAAAAACAAAAAAAAAAACCCCAACAACCTCATTTGCTTACAATGCTTTTGGAATACAGACTGGAAGACCTCTTTGACAATTTTGAAAGCTCCCAGGGGTTCCAGGTTGACAGGTTGAGAACCATTACTGCAAACCATATATTTTATCATGGACCAAGGCCATAATTTCAAGAACTTTATCTTTCCAAGGTTATCACTTGAAATAAAACCATCAACCATCTGCACACACACACTCACAAAAGAAATACGCAATTTCATGGTGAAGTGCTAAGCAGAAGAAATGAAAATAGTTGTGAATGAGTCACAAGCTGTGGGCACTGAAATGAATATGGCACTTCTGAGCCTAGGGGTTTCTTCTGTTGGCTCTGTTACAGAGGTTTAGCATAGGAGGTAGGGACATGAGAACCCTGATGGGGGAGGAGGGGTTCTTTTCTAAAAAGTATGGGATAAAGTTGCCTTCTCCTTCTTTATAAAGTCTTCCTGTGTCAGCAGGCTGCCCACCCCCAACCCCAACGAAAACAGGGGCAGCCCCTAAATGCCAAAAGAATAATTGTCTGAGCTTTTCATACTGAAATTGAGTTGGCAAGCTCTCCTCCTTGCAAAGAACACAAAGAACTTAGTTTAGTCTGTGTGTAAATGCTCCACAATCATTACCAAAACATCCAAAGCAACATGTTCAAGGGAGGGTAATGAAGCTTTGTTTCTCTCCCTTAGTTGTAAGCTTCTGACATTCATTTACTTACTTACAGTACTTAGCAGCAGCCAACCTTCTTGGTCAACATGTACTCTTGGCTGTCTTGGGCACTTTATTTCTAACAAAGGGCTATATGGAGCCACATGTGGTGGGTAAAATCCCCAAGCTCAATGTATCTAAGACCCATGGACTCTGGAGCATCTGAAGTCCAGATCTATTCAACTGAGCTGGAAAAGGGGTTCTCCAATAATTAAAGAACACCAAAAAGTACTCCTCCATACAGATGAATGGGACTAGGGGCTTCAGAGAGGGCTTGGATGACCCTTGAAAGCAGAGAACATGAGAAGAACCCTGATGTCAGTTTGAAGAATCCTGAAGGCAGTGTGACCCAAACTTACAGGGTGCAGCCAAAGACACACTACCCTTGATGCATTCTGATGCTCCTTGGTGCTTTTTGACTTAAGCAGGCCTCCTGCCTTATAACAACTTCTTTCCTACCACCTAGAATAAGTGGAATAATGGAGAGCAGTGAAGGAGCAGGACCTTAATTCACACTGTGCCCTAATCTGAGACCTAGCCCAGACAGTTTTCTCTCTCCCTGGTGCTTTCTATGTTCTTCTGTCCTATCATCATGTCATGATGCAGGTCTTTGGTGAAAGAGCACTAGGCTTTTCGATTTTGCTGACACAGTCAAAGCTGTACATGAATGCTGAGAAGATGTGTCTCCCATCTTTAAACAGATCATTATTCCAAATAAGAACGAATTCAGGCAATAGACCATAGGCTTACAAAGACCAGGGGGGCTCTGAAGCCAACTGGAATTCCTGCTGTGCCACTTACCAGTTCTGTGGCTTGAAGCAGACTGACTTAACCTCTTTCAATTCTGGTTTTCCCATGAAGCACAGATTAATAGTATCTGCCTGATAGTGCATGCAAAAAAAGAGAATAATGAGTGTAAAGTGCTTTAGCACAGTGCCTGGCCAGAAAGATAGTAAAGCTTTGTGCTGCTGTGTTAGAAGAGGTATGCTAACGAGAACCTGGGTAAGCATACCTTTTTGAATGAGTGCTCTTCATCATCTTGTGTGGGACAGTTATGGCTAGTTGGGACCAAGAAGCCAGTCACTTTATGTTAAGTCCCTCCAAACCGCCAGGATCATAATTCCCTCTCTCTCTCTCTCCTGAATAATAGGCACCGGTTCCTGGCCAAATCCAATTTCTTCAGCTTGCCACTCTCCATCTTGGCAAGGCACAAAATAACTCACTCTCTGAAAATACCAGTTTAACACTGATTAGAAGAATACCCTTGTTCAGTGAGGTAAAGCACTGAGTAATATACTGTCCTCATGATGCTAAAATCCAATAGTTATTTCTTATCTCACTCATCACAAGAGGGAAGGCATGTCTGATGAACCAAGAGACAAAATTGTATCATATCTCCACCAGGATGAGTTATGCATTCCTGTCATGTGCCAGGCACTGGGCACAGTACTTCACACATATGATGCTGAATCTTCCCAACAACACCGCAAGACACTGAGTCCTAAAGAAATGAAGTAACTTGCCCCAAACTGAGCAGCATATGGTGATACAGGAAGAGTTGTAACTCAGTATGGCTGGCCCCAGAGACTGCACTCTTTCTCCTGCCATACACCATGTTGTTTCCTACTTCTTTGCTTATATTGGGATTCTACAAAACAACCAGAAGTTGTAGCACACCAAAGATTTGATATGTAACTAAAGTAGATGGAATACTAAAAACAAAACAGGGGCACTTGGGTGGGTCAGTAGGTTAAGCATCTGACTCTTGATTTCAGCTCAGGTCATGATTTCACGGTCATGAGGTTGAGTCCTGAGTCAGGCTCCATGCTGGGCATGGAGCCTGCTTGGGATTCTCTCTCACTCAAAATAAATAAATAAACGAACATTAAAAAAAAAAAAAAAGAATACAACAAAAGCTCTAAGTTGTAAATTCAAACATGTCATTTGTCAAAGGTTTTCCTTTATAAAATTTATTCTAAAAGAGTGTCATGGTTGACATACACTGGAAATGTCTTCAAAACCCTTTCAAAGGCCACATACAAAAAAGCTAATCCCATTATTTTAGGGTCACAATTGGTTCTTTGACCAAAAACAGTATTAGCTGACCCAACTGTAACTTGATTCACTAGATTTGGTTTCAATAACTTTTCCCCATGGTCAGAATTCACTTTCAATGGACCAGAATCTGCCATGGCTGAGGGATATTCCAAAATAGAAAACTACAAAAGTGGAGTTCTAAAACTGTTCTGACCAGTGGCAATACTGTTAAAAATGAGGTCACAGCAACTTTCTGCTCCTTGAAATAATTTTCACTCTTGGTTCCTAGGATACAGCTCACTTTTTGGCTTCTCTGTCTCTGCTTAACACTCAAACCTTAGTGCCTTCTTTCTTTCTCCACCTTACACTCTTTTTTTCCTTTTTATAAAGAACTATTTAAAATGTTTATCCATCTAATACTGTGTGTGTCCCTGGTGCTTTCTTTTAAAATCTTTTCTTACGAACATTTCCAAATACACCAAAAGTAGAAGAATGTAACAAAGTCCATGTACCCATCCTTCATCTTCAATAATCCTCAACACTTTGCCATATTTACTTCATTTTACCCCATACTTTTATTTTTTCTGGAGTATTTAAAAATAAAGCCCAGGGCATCATGACATTTCACACTTGGATACCTCATTATGTTATCTGGAAAAATAAAACAGACATTCTCTCATCTAAACACAATGCCATCAACACATGTAATAAAATTAACAGTAACTCTGTAACATCATCTAATACAATGTCCACATTCAAATTTCCTCGGTCTTTTTTTCTCATACCCCAGGGACAATCACATCAGCTACTAATAAGATAACCTTCTATTGCCTTGTTAATGACTTTCAAGGCTTCAACTTACTTATCCTTGTCTCTCTTCTGAAAAAAGGCCCCAAAATGTGAAAGCATGTGTGACTGGATGTTAGTGTCTTCTTACCAAAAAAACCAAAACCAAACAAACAAACAAAACCGATTTACTTATCACATATTGAAAATACTTTCTCATATTATTAAATATTCTTTAGGGTACCTGGGTGGCTCAGTCAGTTGGGTGTCTGATTTCGGCTCAGGTCGTGATCTCACTATCCGTGAGTCTCAGCCCCACTTTGGGCTTTGTGCTGACATAGGCTTTTGAGCCCGCTTCGGATTCTGTGTGTGTGTGTGTCTCTCTCTCTGCCCCTTCCCCACTTGTGCTCTGTCTCTTTCTCTCTTTCAAAAATAAATAAATATTAAAAAAAATATTCTTTGAAAACTTGACTTTTGCTGTTGGCCTAACTGGCCAGTACTACATATTCCATGGATTTATTTAATTATTCCCTATTATTTGTTACATACTTAGGTGTTTCACCTTCATTATTATGAACAGCCCTGTGATGAGCAGCCTTATCCATGCCTATGGTTTACCTTTCTATCTTAATTTAACCACCGAACACCTCTGTGGCTTCAGCCATAATGATGATTTGGTATTTGCCACATGCTGTGTTTTTCATCTATCTTCAAACTGTACATATGACTTGGACACTCTGATCCTCCAAGGCCCAACTTCTCTCTCAGGTGCTTTTACCTAGCTCCTGTGGCAGGTTAGTCATTTCCTTTCAAATGTTCCCCAAACACTTTCTACATTGGACATGATTTATTTATTGGTATTTTGTATTTAATCTTGAACCTACATTTCTACCACACTGACTTGTGAGCTTCTCAACACCTCACTTTTTTTTTTTAATCTGTAAAATAAAGAGAATAATACTAACTCCATGTGTCTGAATTTTAAAAAAGAGATAAGAAAAAGTGTGAATCATATCATCTGGCAGAGAATTCGAGTTTTACAAAAGTCATTTTCCTTCTTTTCCTCTAATAAGAGAAATTGTAAATGTGTCAGACTATACTCATATGCCTGGGAGGCAAGGAGTTAAACTTTCCCCCAGTTATAGGAAGATAAACTGAGCACAGGGAAATGCTGGGAAAGGGGAAGTAAAATGGTTGCAAGGTCCAGTACAGCCCAGGGACTTTACCAGTTGCAACATTTTCTCTGTAACAATGTTGCTATGTCACAGGTCCTTAGATAACAGAAAGAAAAGAAGTCAGTTAAAATCTGCAGATGGGAACCCTTGATCTCTGAACCTCTTTCTCACCTCTGAGCTCTTCATTGTGCTGGGTTGGTCTGGCCAAGAGGAGGCCTAAAGGCATTCTCAGGCCTATAATCACCTAGTGGGTAAGGAAGAAGCGGAGAAAAATTACATTTGTGGGAGACTTTGGGTACTCTCAAAGGTGCATTTGTATCTTTTAGGTTTCATATCTTTCCAGAAACAGGAGTTGGTCTCTGAAAATGCACTGTTGCCGAGGAAACATCAACAGGGCTGTAGGTAAGATCTAGATTCTGGTGCTGGCTGTAGGCATGACCATGGGCACATCAGTTAACCTCCCTGGGCCTCAGTTGCAGAATAAAGGGATCTGACAAAACTGGTTCCAAGAGCCAAAGGGACAAAAATTCAAAGAGAATAGAAAGGTTAAATGACTGGCTCAATATCATCATACTTCTAAGAAAAAACAGAGAGCAGAGCTGGAAAAACTATGAAAAGTGATGTAGTTTGAAAACTGTTAAAAGAATCATATGATTTTCAAGAGGTCTGACCTAGTGCTGTGAGAGTGGCATTTAGAAATGCATTTAAAGCTAATTTGGACTATATGAAAATAATTTTCTGTTCTATTCCACAAAGATCTGGAAAATATTCCCAGCCCTGTGTCAACCTTAAATGAGAAAAGAATCTTTAAAGAGCCACTGATTTGTAATGGAAAATTTGGATAAATCAACTATTTATACTCTGGGAGATTTTTATATTTCTTTTTGTCCTTTCTTCAGAACACATAGCTAAGAAAAGCCATGATGTAAGTCAGCTCTATTAGGCCTCATTGGCAGGCTGTTTGTTCTGTATCTACAGTGTGGCAGCTTCTCTGACTACAGCACTTAGTGGACAGGCAACCAAAGAACACATACAAGCTTAAAAAACAAAACAAAACAAAACAAAACAAAAAAACATGTGAGCTTGGATTAATCTAGCATGAGCCTAGAGAGAAAGAATGTCAGAACACCTATGTTTTCACCATTTTTGGTCCAAGGTTTATTAGCCAAAGTTATCCAAGCTTTCTGAATCTCACATTCCTCATCCTGAAAAACAGGGCAAACAATTACCTATCTGCTGATGCATCAAGCAATGTACATATGAAAGTATCATTATAAGCACCGACCTGATAAGCTGAACTGGGAATCAAGTCTTCCTTAAATGTCTACTATCAAATTTCTGGATCTATACCTAAAATTCCACCTGAAATCCAGTATCAGAAGAAGTACTGAGACCCTCCCTAAATACATACTTTCACCAATTCACTGTTTTAGTTGTGTTTAATATCTGGGAAATTATGCCCAACTCCATGCATTTCTTTAAGAAGCAACCTAGCCTAATGAAGAGTAGTCAGGTCTAAACAGGTATAATCTAAATGTGTGTGAGACTGTGGATTGGGTGAGGAAGACTAGACAACTTGGTGTCAGGAGTCACTGAGGAAGCTGAGAATGTTTCATTTGGAATAAAGAATAGAGCCCTTCCCACTGAAGGACTACAGTGTGGCTCAAAGAGTAGCCTTATTTGATTTAGCTCTGGAAGAAGAAGCAGGATAAATGAACGAAGTTCCTGGGAGCTGAATTCAGCTCACAAGGAAGTACTTTTTCTAACAGCGGAACAGTGAGTAACAGAAAACACTGATTGCTGGTCCTGTGGCGGATGGATGAAATTACTACACTGCCTTCTAAACCTTACATTTGATTCTTCTCTTTCTGTACCTTTGACTTTCTCTGAGGACACAGAATTGTTAGGAATATAACCTGAAGCACACCCTCCCTCCCACCCCCTCCAACTTTCATTCCCCTCTCTGAAGCCTTGTCCATGCTCTCCCTACAAGGAAAAATACCATTAAGGAAATGTTTCAATGATTTTTGCTGAAAATAGAAGAAAAAAAATAAAGGTGGCCAATGCTAAATTAGGTTATCTGGTTTTCAATGTGTCTTTTTTTAGTCATCAGATAGCTTTACTGCAGTTGGCTGAGTTTAGTGTCTTCAAGTGTGGGTGGTTAGGGCAATAAAAGGAAAGACATTTTTTATTTTTTTATTTTAAGAGAAACCAAATAAAATCCTCAACAAGATTTTTTTCCCTAATGTGGCCATGCTAGTACAACCTGGCTGTTTTGCTGGGCACTATTAACATCTATTTATAGCCAGTATTTTCATAGATGAATCACATTTACCATGAGACAGTTAATATTAAGGGCTCAACCAGCTCTGCTGAGAACCCCATAATCTTACTACATCTCTTTCCATTCCCCTTGGAGGGAACTAAGTTATAGCTTAATAGTTCCATGTAGAAAGATGGGTAAACCCAAGTGGAAATGTAAAAGTAGCAGACAGCCTGCTCCCTAAATTCAGCAAAGTATGGGATGTTAAACACATTCAAATTTTAGGCCCTGGCTCACCGCCAGCTTTGTCCCTTAGAGATGAGCATCCTACAGTCAGCACAGACTCCCTATGCATTGTGCAGCCATCTCACCATCAGAATAATTCACCTCTCCATTTTCCTACCAAACCAAGTTTAAATGACACCACTGTATAAAATGCCACATACATAAAAACAGCTTTAATGATTGTTAAATGTGCTGTCAAATAAAAAGGAGGCGGGTAGAGGATGTTCAGTTCATCTTACGTGTGTATGTGGGGGTAAGGTCAGGGTATACATGGTCAAATATTTTCAAGATCAGTGATACTAACTGGAGGTTTCTGATATATCCTGGGGATCTAGAGTCACTTCTCCCCACAGCGTGTGCACATACACACACACTCTCTGAACTTTGTAGAGGCACCAGCACTACCCTGATACTGATAGCCATTTGTCTTTGACATTTCCTATGAGAGTCTCCACCCTTAATTTATCTTTACCAACACTTTTCTTAACAGTCTTTACTTCGGGCTAAAACTCTTTAAGATTAAATAAGATAATATAAAACACTTAAGACAGCACTTTGCCCATGGTAAGAGGTTTATACATACCAGCTACTTCTATTAGTAGTTTCTCAGTACAGGCATACTTCAGATATATTGCAGGTTCAGTTCCAGACCACCCCAATGAAGTGAATATTGCAATAAAGTGAGTAAAATAAATTTTTTGGTTTCCCAGTATATATAAAGTTAGGATTATACTATACTGTGGTCTATTTTTTTTTTTTTTTTCGAGAGTGTGTGTGCATGTGCACAAGGCGGGGAGGGGTAGAGAGAGAGAGAATCCCAAGCAGGCTTCGGGGTTGTCGGCGCAGAGCCTGATTCAGGGCTCAATCCCATGAACCATGAGATCATGACCCAAGCTGAAATCAAGAGTTGGACACTTAAGTGACTGAGCCACCCAAGTGCCCCTATATTGTATATAGTCTATTAACTGTGCAATAGCATTATGTCTAAAAAAGTAACATACATACCTTAATTAAAAAATACTTTATTTGTAAAAAAAAAAAGGCTAACCATATCTGTCAGCTTTAAACAAATTGTCATCTTTTTGCTGGTAGGAGGTCTTGCCTTGATGTTGATGACTGATGACTGATCAGTGTGGTGGTTGCCGAAGTCTAGCATGGTTGTGGCAATTTCTTAAAATAAGACAACAATGTTATCAAATTGATGGTCTCTTCCTCTCACAAAGGAATTCTCTGTAGCAAGTGATGCTGTTTGACAGCATTTACAGTAAAGTTTCTTTCAAAATTGGAGTCAAGCCTCTCAAACCCAGCCACTGCTTTATCAACTAAGTTTATGAAATATTCTAAATCCTTTGTTGTCATTTCAACAACCTTCACATCATCTTCACCAGGGGTAGGTTTTATCTCTAGAAACCACTTTCTTTGATTATCTATAAGAAGCAACTTGTCTGCAGTTAAAGTTTTATCATGAGGTTGCAGCAATTCAGTCACATCTTCAGGCTCCACTTCTAATTCTACTTCTCTTGCTATTTCTACCACATCTGCAGTTACTTTCACTACTAAAGTCTCAAACCTCTCAAAGTCATCCATGAGGGTTGTAATCAACTTCTTCCAAACTCTTGTTAATGTTGACGACCTCTTCTCATCAATCATGAATGTTCTTTTTTTAAATTTTTTTAATGTTTATTTATTTCTGAAAAGAGAGAGAGAGAGAGAGAGAGAGAGGGAGAGAAAGAGAGGCAGAGACAGAAGGAGACACAAAATCTGAAGCAGGCTTCAGGCTCTGAGCTGTCAGCACAGAGCCCAACACGGGGCTCGAAACAATGAACCATGAGATCATGAGCTGAGTGAAAGTCGACGCTTAACTGACTGAGCCACTCAGGTGCCCCAATGATGAATGTTCTTAACGGTGTCTAGAAACCTTTTCAGAAGGTTTCAATGTACTTTGCCCATTATTCATCAGTGGAATCACTAAATATGGCAGCTAAAGCCTTATAAAATCTGTATCTTAATAAGATTTGAAAGTCAAAATTACTCTTTGATCCATGGGCTGCAGAATGGATGCCGTGTTAGCAAGCATGAAAACAATGATCATCTCATTACATATCTCCATCAGAGCTCTTGGATGACCAGGTACATTGTCAATGAGAAGTTATATTTTGAAAGGAATCTTTTTTTTTTTTTAATTTTTTTTTTTTTAACGTTTATTTATTTTTGAGACAGAGAGAGACAGAGCATGAACAGGGGAGGGGCAGAGAGAGAGGGAGACACAGAATCTGAAACAGGCTCCAGGCTCTGAGCTGTCAGCACAGAGCCTGACACGGGGCTTGAACTCACGGACCATGAGATCATGACCTGAGCAGAAGCCGGACGCTTAACCGACCGAGCCACCCAGGCGCCCCGAAAGGAATCTTTTTTTTATAAGCAGTAGGTCTCAACAGTGGGCTTAAAGTATTCAGTAAACCATGTTGTCAACAGATGTGCTATCATCCAGGCTTTCTTGTTGCATTTGTAGCATAATTCTTAAGGGCCCCAGGAATTTCTGGAATGGTAAATGAGCACTGTCTTCAACTTAAAGTCACCAGCTGCATTCGCCCTAACAGGAGAGTCAGGTTGCCCTTTGAAGCTTTAGAATCAGGCACCGGCTTCTCCTCCCTATCTATGAAAGCCCTAGATGGCATCTTCTGCCAATAGAAGGCGGTTTCATCTCCACTGCAAATCTGTTGTTTAGTGTATTCACCTTCATTAGCGATCTTGGCTAGATCCTCTGGAGAACTTGCTGCAGCTTCTACATCAGCACTTGCTGTTGCACCTTGCACTTTTACGATACAGAGATGCCTTCTTTCCTTAAATCTTATGAACCAACCTCTGCTAGCTTCCAATTTTTCTTCTGCAGCTTCCTCACCTCTCTCAGTCTTTATACAAATGAAGCAAGTTAGGGCCTTTCTCTGGATAATGCTTTGGCATAAGGGAAGGGTGTGGCTGATGTGACCATCTATCTAGACCACTAAAATTTTCTCCATATCAGCAATAAGGCTGTTTTGCTTTCTTACCATTCTTGTGTTCAATATGACACATTAAATTTCCTTCATGAACTTTTTTTGTGCTTTCACAACTTGGCTGTTTGGTACAGGGGTCTAGCTTTCAGCCTTTCAGCTTTTGACATGCCTTCCTCACTAAGCTTAATCATTTTTACTGAGATATGTGCAACTCTTCCTCTCACTTGAACACTCAGAGGCCACTGGAGGGTTACTGACTGGATTAGTTTTAATATTGTGCCTCTGGGAATAGGGAGGCCTGAGGACAGGGAGAGATACAGACAAATGGTTGGTCAGTGGAGCAGTTAGGGCACACAAAACATTTACTGATTAAGTTTATTGTCTTAAATGGGTCCAGTTAGTGCTACCCAAAATAATTACAAGAGTAACAGCACTGACTACAGATCACCATAACAATATAATAATAATGAAAAGTCCTGAAATATTGCAAGAATTACCAAAATGTGACCAAGAGACATAAAGTGAGGAACGCTGTTGGAAAAATGGTGCTGACAGACTTTCTTGACAGATCTGCCACAACCTTGAATTTGTAAAGAGCGCAGTATCTGCAAAGCATAATAAATGAAATGCAATAAAATGAGGTACACCTGATACCATTCTTCTAAATTTCTAGCCAGATGAATCATCTTTACAATGAAGTAGTTCCTACTCAGAGCCAACCAGCTCTGCTGAGGATTTCATGATTTGATCAATCAGTGAATCCTTGCTGATGCCCAAATCTGTTGGGCACTGGGGATACAGACATAAACAGGGGACCTTTGCTCACAAAGCATGTACAATAAATCTATTACCAGGTACCATTACTTTCATTTTACATTTGAAGGCTCAGGGAGATTTAGTAACTATGTGTGGTCCACGGCCACAGAGCTAACATACTGGAGCTGTGATTTAAGCCCAGATCTGTCTAACTGCACAATCTCATAATCCTTTTATTATGCTATGCCTATGCCACACCCAAGCCTAAAAATAAGCTAGAACAAATCACCTAGCACAATACCTGGATAGCAGGTACTTCATAAATGTTTGTGAATAACAATGTTGAACTAGGATTTTTCCTTTACTATGTATGCTTTCTTATAAGATCCTAAGTAGATATAGCATAGTAATGTGCTGGACACTTTGGATCCAGGCTGCCCAAGTTGGGATGTACTACTTGCTAGTAGTATGACCTTCAGCAAGTTACTAAACAGCTACAAGCCTCAGTTTCCTTCTCTGCAAAATGGGGATGAATAACAGTTTTGTGAAGATTAAATGAGTTGATCAAAGGAAAGCATTTAGAACAGGCCTATATTTGTTAAGTATGGAATAAATGTAAGCTACAACTATTACTAATATTTTCTTCCCTAAATCGGAGTTTTGCTCAGCTAATTCAATATAGTAAGTGATCAAGACCAAAAACAATTTCTTTTACTGAGGCTTTTCCAGGTTCCTTTATACAAATTAAATATCCTCTTCTCCAACATTCAGACAAGAAAATAAACAGGTACATGGAGACTAAACTATCCAAACAGCACCCAATTATGTATAGTATGCAACTTTTGATATATAAAATTAATAAAGAATGATTAAGAAAATGTAACTTATATAGTATAGTAAGGAGTTGACTAGAAGTTTGTGTGTGTTGAAGGGAGGTGGTAGATTGAATAGGTCACTATTTATATTTATCCATTTCTTTAAATTAAGTAAATAGCTGCAAATTCTTTACTTGTCCTTCTCCTGCAAGGACACATCTTTACCAAGACCCACCATGATTTCAACCAGCTTAAACCCAAGAAAAACTGACCGAGGCCACCACACAGGAAAACAAAACAGAATCTGCTTCTCAGGGCCAAATGAACTGTATTTGTATCCATAGATACAAGACAACAGAGAATCACATAATTCTAAAGTGGGAAGCCCCAGGACCTCAGAGATCATCTAGTCTCAGGCCCAAATCCTGCTGTCAGGGGATCTGTTAGGGGGTGAGGAACAGGATAGAAGTCAAGGAAAAGAATCCCTGGTCCTTGTTGCATCCTGAATGACCTCTTAGGGCCAACCTAGCCCAATGTCTTCACTTTAGAAGTGACAACCCAGAATCTGGCTATTTAAAATAGAGCTGAGATCGGAAACCAGGTTTCCTGAATCCCAGTCTATCACTCTCTTACACTCCTGAGGGCTGCCATTCTACAGCTATGATAATCACAGATAACAATGCATTGGGCTGTGTTAAACTGGCAACTAAGCAGGATTTCTCCTTGCAAAACCATCAGGCATTAGGTCACTGCCAGCACTTTATGAAAAGAGTAAGGCATCATTATTTGGTATAAACAAAAGCAACTTTCCATTAGTTTTTTTTTTTGTTTTTTTTTTTTGTTTTTTTTTAACCTGAAAATCCCAAACCACTGTTGCTATTACAAAATTTTTCTTTTCCTCAGTACACACCCCTGGGCCAAGCACAGATGCATTAAAATTTTGCCAAGAGAAACAATGAAGTCACTGATAATACAAAGCATGAAGTATCATGAAATTCATGTCTTTGTTTTCTTCCTCTTGATACTTAATTACTTCTCATTACTGATCATTTTGTGGTTGTTGGCAGAAGGGCAAGGAAACTCCACCACTGTAAACATGCGGAGACATATAACACCTCAGTAGACCAGAAGTCTGCTCATGATGGGTCTGTTCACAAATGCAATGTGTGTGCCATCAAGAACACTGATGCTACCAGCTCCGGCCCCCAAAGAGGATTAGCAGTTTTTGAAAAACCCTAATCACTTTAAAAAGAATAAACAAAGTGTCAATATATTCCAGGTCATTTCATTTTTATCACTTATAAATGTCATCACTGCCAAAGGATTTGCGGTCTCCTGGCAGATTTCACCTAACTCACCTTAAAAGTGAGGCAAGGGAAGCTGGGATGTGTACAAACTTTTAATCAAATTTTCTGCAGCAGCTTGGCTTGCCTTAAACTCAAAGGGTACTCATGAGCAATGGTTAGCAAACTACTCTGCTAAGCATTGCTTAAGCTTATGCTAAGCATAAAATGAGATTATAGAAACTTCTATAATCTTGGAATTCTGGAAGGCATACCTTGGATAAAATCTGGAGAAATCCTTATTGATTAGCAGAATACAAGTTGATGCTTATCAATAGGCTATTGTTCCACATACGAATATGTGGGTAAGAGAAAGCACAGGAACGCATCATAAAAATAATTTAAAAAAACAAACAAAAAAACCCAAAACCTCCACAAAACCTTAGCTTCTGAGAAACTAAAAGAAGAACTAAATAGATTTTACTTCTTTAAAACTAGACATTTATTCAATTTTCTCAAAAATCTGGATCTGTAAGTGTTGTAGACCTACAGTTTTTAAAAAATGGCTGTAGTTTACTTTTCCCATTCCTCTGAAATGTAACCTTACAGCTGCAACCATCAAGAGGTGAAATCTACTACTCCACTTCTTAAATTGGGGCTGGCCTTTGTGATGCTGTCTCACCAATAAAAACGAGACCTTAAAGTTTCAGCTCTCATACTTTTGCAATGCTGCCCTGAGACCACCATGTGGAGAAATCTGGTCTAGCCTACCAGAGCTTGAGAGCCCAGTGGAGCAGGAGTAGAGATAAGATGATCCAGCTGAGGTCTCCTAGCCCAACTGGCTGACAGACAGATATGTGAATAAGGTCATCTTAGACCATCCAAGCCCAGTTGAGCTGCAAGATGACTTAAGCCACAGAATGACCCACAGAATTTTGAACTATTGTTGTTTAGCCACTAAGTTTTGGGGTAGGCCACAAAGTGGAAGAAGCAAACCAGTCACCTTGTGGAATACCCATTATGTATGAAGCACCAGGTCAGATACCCCATGGGAGATGCAAATGGAGATTAATAATATTGGACAGAAGACATGGATGGCCCTGTCCTTCATGTGTGAGTAAATCTATAAATAAAGTGGCACTTAATTATCTATTTTATCAATTTTTTAGTTCATGTGCTGTTGAAGCCAGTACAATATTTATTTGTTTTAAATAGATCTAGTCTATGTTAAGAACCTTCCATTATTCCTATAGGCCAGAGCAAGGGTTCTCCTGGGATGTTTAAGACAACTCAATAGGGTAGGAGAAAATAATTAGATATATAATTTTTAACTGATACTTTTCATTTTTATTTTTGAATGTTTTCAAAAGGTACATTATATACAAGTTTTCATAAGGTACATAGCATATACTATGCTAATGTATATACATTATTTATAAACACATACATATAATGGGGTTTTCCACAGTCATATCTCCCACAGAACCTCAACCTTCCATCCCTACACAAAAATATACTTCTCTATGCTTTGCTTTTCTCAAATAAATGAATTCTTTCTTGGCTATCTAGGGAAGAATCTGTGATAACTACTACCCCCGATGATTGTTCATCTGTACTGTAATTACTTAGCAAGGCTATAAGTATGTTTCAGATAGGGTGTCTATATTCATTCCACAAAGTATCTGTAACTGTTTGCCTTTGGCAGTACAGCATAATAGCATTATGGCATGATTTTTATGAGTACAGGTTCTGCAGCCAGGTTGCCTGGATTCAAATCGCAGTTCTGCCAGGTACTAGCTGTGCAACCTTCAGTAAGTTAGCTGTGCCTCCATTTCTTTACCATAAATGGAGAGAAGAATCTTACCTACTCCATAGAGTTGCTGCAAGAACTGAATGAGTTATGTAAAATGCTTAGAAGAATACCTGGCATGTAGTAAGTGTTCAATAAGTATTAGCTATCATCATTACCACCACCACCATCTTTCAATTTCCAATGTCTAATAGAGTGAATGTGTGATAGAGGGAAGTGAGAATGATAACTTGTAGAGAAAACACATTATGTGACTCGGAAAAATTTGAAAGTGAATGTTTCAAACCGCAACTTCGAAGCAAAGTGTTTCACTAGTTATCAGCGATGTTGGCCTACTGCTGACAAAACATATAATAATATGTATACATATGTATAATATGTATACATATTATATATATATTACATATATAATATATATATAACATATATAACATATAATATATATCATATATATTAACAATATAATATATATTATATATTAACAATATAGTATATATAATACATATATTATATATAACATATATATAATATATATAAACATAAATATGTATATTTATTATATAAATAATAAACACGTAAGACAATAAACACCTTCAAGTTCTGCTTTTATAGCTTGATTGTTATGGGGAGACTTAAAAAACAAATTCTCAGCTGAAAATTCTTACTGGGATTATTTCATTAAGGACTGTCTTCTAACTGTAATCTCTTTCTTGTGGAAATTATCATCCCCTGTAGCATTTAGATTTCTGTGGATTTCTGTAAGACACAGATCCACAAATCTGTCTCTTCTAAATATACTACTGATAGCCTATGCTAGAAGAAAGGCACACTGGCAAGTATTGTCATATACTATAGGGGAAAGGGGTCATAGAGATCACCTCCCCATCTCCCTCACTTCACAAATAAGGACACTGGGCTTACAGAGGGTCAATGTTTTAATTAAGTCCCACAGGTGATTTGTGAATAAATTTTCTTTTTAAAAAAATGTTTATTTATTTTGAGAGAGAGAGGGAGAGTGTGAGTGGGGAAAGGGCAGAGAGAGATGGAGAAAAAGAGAATGTCAAGCAGGCTCTGTGCTGCCAGTGCTAGAGCCCAACACGGGGTTCAAACCAACAAGTGGTAAGATCATGACCCGAGCCAACATCAAGAGTCAGATGCTTAACCAACTGAGCCATCTGGGTGCCTCATGAAATAATTCTTTTCATCTGACTTCTTGTTCAGTGCACTTCTCATGATCCCGGTTTTAGGAACTATTTCTATAAACTTTTAAGTAAAAGTGTATCATTTGTATTAAGGGAAGCAAGAAAGCCACACCATAAATAATCAACAAAGCACATGACACACTTTCAGTAAATGCTTGTTGAAGGATGGATGAGGGATGAACAAGGCCTAGCTGGCTGGCTTTGAAGTCCTCAAGGTTTCTAAACTATTCTGACACTCAGGTCTCCCAAGTGGTGCCAGCAAATTGAGGCTGGTGAGAATTATTTTTCTTTTCTTTTAATTTTGAATGTTTATTTTATTTTTGAGACAGAGAAAGAAACAGAGTGCAAGAGGGGAAGGGGCAGAGAGAGAGGGAGACACAGAATCCGAAGCAGGCTCCAGGTTCTGAGCTGTCAGCACAGAGCCCGACATGGGGCTCCAACTCACAGACCTCGAGATAATGACTTGAGCTGAAGTCAGGCGCCCAACTGACTAAGCCACCCAGGCTCCCCTAAATTTTTAATTTTTTTTTAATGTTTGTTTATTTTTGAGAAAGAGAGACAGAGTGCAAGTGGGGGAGGGGCAGAGAGCGAGGGAGACACAGAATCGGAAGCAGGCTCCAAGCTTCCAGCTGTTAGCAGAACCTGATGCAGGGCTCGGACTCACAAACTGAGATCATGAGCTGAGCTGAGCTGCGCTGAAGTAGGACGCTTAACTGACAAAGTCACCCAGGCGTCCGGAGATTTCTTTCTTTTTTTTTTTTTTTTAATGCTTATTTATTTTTTGAGAGACAGACAGAGTGTGAGCAGGGGAGGGGCAGAGAGACAGGGAGACACAGAATCCGAAGCAGGCTCCAGGCTCTGAGCTGTCAGCACAGAGCCTGACGTGGGGCTCGAACCCACAAGCTGTGAGATCATGACCTGAGCCAAAGTCAGACGCTTAACTGACTGAGCCACCCAGGCGCCCCCCACCCCCGAGAATTATTTCTTAAACAGAGTACCCAGCAAAGACACAAAGCTATTCTTGTAATCTTTTCTTCCCCCTTCTGTATTCATACCTCACACCTCATTAGATGACAGAGATAATCAAATATACTTGCTTTTCTTCTTGAAATTTTTTCCTAACTATAAAGGCATATAGACTCACTGTACAATTTGGGGAAATAAAAATAAAGTTAATAATGATATTAATAATAAAAGCTAATGTTTATTTAGAGTGCCAATTTTCTACCAGGCATGTTGCAAATATCTGATGTGTGCGGACATGTAACCCTCACAGCAACTTTAGGTTACAAACATTCTATCATTGTCATTCTACAGATGATAAAAGTGAGGCACAGAGGTATTAAGTAACTTCCCCAAAGTTTTACAGCCAACAAATAATGAAGTGGGGATTTGAACTCAGGCAGTGTGGTCCCAGAGTCCACGGTCTTCACACTCTTTTCTACTGTCACTGATCAAGTTTTGGTGTCTAATGCAAATTATAAGGAAAAAAATTAATTTAAAAATTGATAAATCGACTAAATGTAAAGAGAACATACACTATGCACCCCCAAAATCCCACTCCTATACCCTAAAGGAGAAATGTACACAGGAAAAAAAAATGTAATATTCACTGTAGCATTTTTTCTAAAACTGAAAAAAATGCAAACTGTCTTTTCATTAAAAACCTCAAAGCTGGAACAATTTTTCTTGCTATTATAATTTGGATAATAATATAATCAGATGTGAGCTAATGTGTCCCTCAAATATGCATTTATTTTATATTTTCCATAGTGGCCAACTACTATAGGCAGCATTGTCTCTTGTTTTGGAGATAAGTGTCCTAACAATAAATCCTTGACGTATCCAAGGATAGATGTGGGATTTTAGCAGAATGTCAGGGATACAGCCAGAGACCAAGGCTTCATTCCTTTAATATTGGACTTCCTTGTCAAAACAATGTAACCCAAAGTATTTTCTAGCAGTAATTCTGATGCTTCTATCTTAAAGCACCAAAGATTAAGAAATTTCAAAAATTTTTAAAGCTTCCAAAGGAAATACTATAATGTGAATCTGCAGAAAGTTAGAACAATTAGCAAATTTACTATTTTACAATTGTGTTAAGTACATCTTAACTCCAGTAAACACTTGGGCTGTGGTTAGAGGCATGACCTGGATCCCGGAGATGAAATACTTGGTGGATGAAGTTCAAATATAGTCTGTTTACCCATGGACATAAGTGGCCTTCATCAAAGCAGAACACCTTTTTAAAATGTTGATTTTAAAAACAGAAGTGTAAATAAAACTGTGATTTATGAATCTGCTAATGCCATTCTCTGTTGTAGACTTCAGAAAGATCGAGTCTTTGGCTGAGGTAAATAGAGCAAGAGTGCAGACCTGTTAAAGCAGTAATAGGTGCCCTTATTAAAACTCCACTTCCATTAGGAGTTACAAATTGTTTTCCTTCTTTTCAGGCTTTAAAGAATGCGTTCCAGAAGCAGTGACACAGAGGGCTCAGCCCCAAAGCAGTTTCCAAGACATAGTAAAGGCCATGGTTTCCAAGGGCCTGAGGACATGAAGCAGAGGCAGCAAGACAAAGACCCCACCAGTGAGTCGGAGGCAATTCTTCCCTGTCCTAAGTCACACGGTGGTATCGGTCACCAAGGAGAGGACCTCTCAAGAGATGATCTATTATTTCTTCTGAGCATTCTGGAAGGAGAACTACAGGTCAGCTGGCTTAAAATTATCCCTACATTCAAGGAGAAGGCTGCTTGTGAATTTGGTGTGTATGCTGCCACGGAAATAGATGATCTGTGGTTCATACCTGTATGTACATGAAAGAAAGTACACATACACATAATTGTCTTCTGCCAACTGGAAGGGCAATTAATCCTACGTAAAAGGGCTCTCATTATGACATGCAATTGGCAAGCAACACGTGAAAGATCACATCCTTTGCCCGTGCTGCTCATGAGCTTCAGTGCACAGGCATGTATGAATAATACCAGACAACTTCCGGATTGCTTTAAATAACAAAAGGCACTTTTATACCCCATGTGAACTGGCTCCTAGACTTGCCCTAGCATTATTAACCTGCATAAAAAATTAAAAACAGCTACTATACATATAGGAGAATCTTATTTCTTACCCTTGAAAATGTTACATGTCAGCCCATAGAAAGAGTATCACGTTATCTGCTTGTCAAACAGTAAAAAATGTTGAGTCTCCCCCATGTTGCACAGTGATCACTTTTCAAATATTATTAATGTATAATTAGATTATAAGAAGGATGAAGGGACATAGTTTTGCAACCTTTTGTAAAAGGCAATATAAACAAATATGATTTGTTTATATTTGAAATAGAAGAAAAAAGCACTCAATTCTCACAAGAGATCACTTTCAGAGACTGCTGGTAGATAAAGCAAGCTTTCTGAAATGCCTTTTGTTCCTACAGGCTCGAGATGAAGTCATAGGCATTTTAAAGGCTGAAAAAATGGACTTGGCTTTGCTGGAAGCTCAGTATGGGTTTGTCACTCCAAAAAAGGTGTTAGAGGCTCTCCAGCGAGATGCTTTTCAAGCAAAATCTGCCCCTTGGCAGGAGGACATCTATGAAAAACCAATGAATGAGGTATGTATCACATCGGGGTGTGCACCTGGAAGGTGGAAAAGTTCACTAGCCAGCCAAGCACTAGGCCTGGCAGGTGAGCATGACATATAATTCTTTTTTGATTATTTACAGTTTTGTGTTCTAACACATTTAAAATCTTCCCAACTAGATAAATACTACATGTTCTACAGGAAAGAAAAGGAGAATAAATCATACAGGATGTTTCCAGTAGGTTTGTTCCCTGACATGAGACTGAAAGCTGACAAATGCAAGAGAATTTCTCTCTCTCTCACACACACACACTCACATAGAGACACAGACACCCAGACACATACACACACACACACACACACACACACACACACACACACACACACACGGGATGGCACTTCTGGGGATTTGAAGGCTATACAGGCTATAATAAAAAACAGATAAAGCTCAAGCACAGAGGTTAATTTCTTTGAAAACACTGAGGTATTATGTCATAGAAATTCTGAGCATGAATGGAAATGATCTGAAGAACTGTCCAAGAAATGGAGTTTTAGAAAGCATGTATTTTAGATGAGTGCTATCCTCTTTTTCCTTCAAAAGTTTAATAACAGCAAAGATCTTCCCCTATCAAGAGTGCCCAGCAATGACAATGGCAAAGAGGAAAAGTCCCAACATGGCCACCACTACATGAAGATGTGGTACTGCTTGCTCTTTTCCTTGCTGACATTTCTAAAACTCTTTGGCATCCTTATTTTATTCTTCTATTTTCCTCCGAGACCTCAATGGAAAATTTCATAATTTTTCATTTTTATAAAAGGGAAACAACTAGGAGCATGAGTTAAGGCTGGAGAGAGTGAAAGCAAGTTTTGGACAAATTTCCCCCACATAAGCTCTGGCAACCTACCTCAGGACTGACCTCCAATGTCCTTGCTATTCTTGTCTTGGGTGTCTCATGAGAGAAGACTACTGTCTTGCCAAATTGTGAAGGAGTTTGGTCATGTGGATTTGCTTCTCTGAGGGGTGAAGGTGAGACCACCCAAAGTCTGTTGACTTGCACTTTAATCCAAATTTGAGAAAGAGGAGCTGAAGCTTCATTCAAGTCAAGAGTGTTAAAACCGTATCCTGGCTCCCAACATAGTGACTGTGAAACAGCATTGGGCACAAATTCCCCAACCCATATAAGTGCAAATGCAAACTGATGATCGCTGAAAATATCCTTAAAAAACTCCAAAAATGGGACAACCCCTCAATACTTCAGTGTGAAATGAATGGAATGATTCCAAACTTACACTGAAATGACTAGGAAAAGCTTTAGTTTCAAAATAATTCTATTAAACACATGCAAAGTTGGAAATAACCTGACTCTCTACAAATGCTTGTCCCTGAAAGTTATCTATAATTTAGCCCTTTACAAATCCAACTGTATTTGATTATTCCCACAACACATACACATACATACTCCCCTATGTATACACACTTCTCACGTTCTCACTTCCATGATTTGCGCACTTTTCTTCTCTTGCCTTCTACTGCTGCCTTATAGGTTTCTCCCTCCTCAGTTATCAGTCTATCCATCATCCCTTGAAGCCCACATAAGTCTAGTTACCCAACAGTTCAGTTGTCTGCCCTCTTTTTCTATCGAGGACGTAATGAGGCAAGGGGAAGTATCCAGAGAATAAACAATACGGGGGAATTTTAAGTAGGATTCCCTAGGCAGCTTTCTCACCAAGACCATCCATGGCTGTACCTGAATTACTGCAGAATAAGGATCTGCATGCTGAATAATTATTCTTCTTTCGCTTTTTCCCATCCTGGGGTGTTAACATCCCATGACCTTTTATTTTCTTCACAACGCTCTTTTTGAAAAATGTAACAATCTTAACCAAACTAAAGGGGATTCATCTATACTTAAGGCAAAATTGCTTAGAAGAACTCACTGCTCTCAGTTACGTCACATGGTAGGAACAATGACTTAAGATGAAAGACTGGTAGAGGCATGTGAGCTAGAAGAACAGGAATGGAGTGACAGGGTAGCTGGGCTGTCAAGAGAAAGAGAAGACATAAGAACTCAGAGTCTATAACACTTTTTACCTCCTATTCCTTTCCAAACTAGGGTTCTATATTAGAAGTTCCCTTAAAAAAAAGATATTGAAGTTAATTGCCTAACATATTCTTAGTTCTTCCAAAAAAGATATCAAGAAAAATATATTTTGGATTTATCAGGGTACTGTAATAAAATAATCTGCATATCTTGTTAGCAACTCCTTAGGACAGTTCTTAAACTACTTGTTTTAAGCAACTGTATAATTTAGCTTTTAAATTTCATTTTATTCTTTTATTTAATATTTACTGAAGAGTTGGGCTCCTGGATGGTTCAGTCAGTTAAGCGTTTGACTCTTCATATTGGCTCAGGTCACGATCTCACAGTTCATGATTTTGAGCCTCATGTTTCAGCTCCATGTGCTGAAAGCATGGAGCCTGCTTGGGATTCTGTCTCTCCCTCTCTTTGCCCCACCTCCACTCATGTGTCCTCTCTCACTCTCTCAAAATAAATAAATACACTTAAAAAAATTTTACTGAAGAGTTGATGTATAAAAATAGTTGTGCTTCTTTGGCATATTTAATGTCTAAGAGAGTGACAGAAAGTAAGTATACAACTATATATAATATTGATTTCTATGGTGAAAACCACAAAGCACTATCAGAGAGTATAATGGAAGATCAAATTAAGATAGAAGAATCAGGCAACCCAAGATCCAGAGGAAGAGTATGAATTAGTCATGTAGAACATAAAGAAATTCCATTTCAGTAACATTGTGGACTACATATCCTTTGAAATTGTATTACTAAAAAATACAGAAAAATGTTAAATTAACTAACATACTCTTCAACACATAGATGGGCTTACATGAAAGTAAAAAGCTTACTTAGAAGCAGAAATTCTGAAGCCAGGAACTGAAAGGGAAATTTTCATTGACTGACTAGCTTTTGGCTCCAGATATTTTGAAACTTTCTTCTTTCAATCCATAAACTTCCAGTGCTGGGAACCAAAGGACATATTCATCTTGGGATATAATCTTTGGCCTTTCATCTTTATTTGACAATGGCTGGGTGAGGCGGCACAGTGGCTAATAAATTTCTGGAAGCCTTTCCTATGCCAAGATGTCTAGCAACAGCTTGACTATACATAAAAGTGACTGTGAAACCAAATGAATTTCCTGTTAGTAAGACCCCCAAAACATCCAGTCCTTCCAAAACTACCTGACATGAAAAGAAGCATGATGGAGGCTTAAGTAAAAATGGTAAAAAGCCAAAGGTCTTTAAAATATATATTTTTTAATTTAAGTATAGTTGGCATACAATGTTACAATAGTTTCTGTTGCACAACAGAGTGATTCAAAATCTCCTTACATTATACTATGCTCACAAGTGTAGCTACCATTTGCCACCATACAACACTATTGCCATATCATTGACTGTATTTCCTATGTTGTGCCTTTTATTCCCATCCCTTATCCATTCCATAACTGGAAGCCTGTATCTCCCATCCCTCTTCACCCATTTTGCCTATCCCCCTACCATGCTTTCCTCTGGCAACCATCAGTTCATTCTGTTTTTATAGGTTTGATTCTGCTTTTTGTTATTCATTTGCTTTGTTTTTTAGATTTCACATATGAGTGAAATCATAAAGTATTTGTCTTTCTCAGTCTGACTTATTCTCCTTAGCATAATACCCTCCAGGTCCATCTATATTGTTGTAAAGGATGAAAATCTCAGCACTTTTTATGGCTGCATAATATTCCATTGTATATTATATATACAACACCTTCTTTATCTATTTATCTCTCAATAGACACTTAGGCTGCTTCCATATCTTTGCTACAAAGAATAGTAAACAATAGTGCAATAAACATAGGGTGCATATATTCTCCCGAATTAGTTTTCCCAGTAACGGAAATATTGGATCACATGGTATTTCAATTTATAATTTCTTGAGAAAGATCCATGCCGTATTCCACAGTGTCTATACCAATTTACATTCCCACCAGCAGTGTACAAGAGTTCCTTTTTCTTTACATCCTCCTCAACAGTTGTTATTCTTGTCTTTTTGATTTTAGCCATTCTGACAGGTGTAAAGTGATCGCTCATTGTGGTTTTGATTTGCATTTCCCAGTTGATTAGTGATGTTGAGCATCATTTCATGTGTCTCTGGGCCATTTCAATGGCTTCTTTGGAAAAATGTCTATTCAGGTCCTCTGCTTATTTTTCAATGTGATTGACTTGGGGGGGGGGTGTTGAGTTGTATATTTTGAATATTCACCCCTTATCAAATATCATTTGTAAATATTTTCTCCCATTCAGTAGGCTGTCTTCCTGTTTGGTTCATGCTTTCCTTCACAGTGCAAAGCTTTTTATTTTGATGTAATCCCAATAGTTTATTTTGCTTTTGTTTCCCTTGCCTTAAAAGACATATCTAGAAAAATGTTGCTACAGCTGATGTCAAAAAATTACTGCCTGTGTTCTCTTCTAGGGGTTTTATGGTTTCAGGTCTCACACTTAGGTCTTCAATTCATTTTGAGTTGTGTGTGTGTGTGTGTTGTATACATGTGTATGGTGTTAGAAAGTGGTTTAGTTTCATTCTTTTGCATATATCTCTCCAGTTTTCCCAACACTATATGTTGAAGAGACTGTCTTTTCCCCATTGTCTGTTATTGCCTCCTTTGTCATACATTAACTGACCCTATAAGTTTCGGTATATTTCTGGGATCTCTATTCTGTTCACTCATCTATTACATCTATGTTTGTGCCTGTAGTACTATACTGTTTTGATTACTACAGCTTTGTAGTATATCTTGAAATCTGAAATTATGATATCTCCAGCTTTGTTCTTCTTTCTCTGAATTGCTGTGGTTATTTGGGGTCTTTTGTGGTTCCATAAATATTTTAGAATTATTTATTCTAGTTCTGTGAAAAATGCTATTGAGATTTTGACAAGGATGGCTTTGATAGTATAAACATTTTAATGATATTAATTCTTACAATCCATAAGCATGAAATATTTTTCCATTTGTGTCATCTTCAATTTCTTTCATCAAAGTTTTATAGTTTTCAGAGTACAGGTTTTTCACTTCCTTCGTTAAGTTTATTCCTAAGTATTTTATTTTATTTTTTGGTGCCATAGCAAATTAAGTTGTGTTCTTTTCTTTTTTCTTTTTTTTTCAAATAAAATTTATTTATTTATTTTGAGAGAGGGGAGGGGCAGACAGAGGGGGAGAAAGAGAGAATCTCAAGCTCTCAATCTCTGTGCACTGTCAGCACAGAGCCTAATATGGAGCTCAAACTCATGAACTGCAAGATCATGACCTGAACCAAAATCAAGAGTCGGATGCTTAACCAACTGAGCCACCCAGGTACTCCCAGACATCCATATTTTTTTTATTAAAATTTTTTTTTCAATGTTTATTTATTTTTGGGACAGAGAGAGACAGAGCATGAACGGGGGAGGGGCAGAGTGAGAGGGAGACACAGAATCGGAAACAGGCTCCAGGCTCCGAGCCATCAGCCCGGAGCCTGACGCGGGGCTCGAACTCCCGGACCGCGAGATCGTGACCTGGCTGAAGTCGGACGCTTAACCGACTGCGCCACCCAGGCGCCCCGGAGACATCCATATTTTTAAAAAATATTTTTTAAATTCAGGAATAGAATTTAGCGATTCATTACTTACATATAACACCCAATGCTCATCCCAACAAGTGCCCTCCTTAATGCTCATCACCCATTTAGCCCATCCCCCGCACAATGCCCCGCCAACAAACCCTCAGTTTGTTCTCTGTATTTAAGAGTCTCTTATGGTTTGTCTTCCCCTCTGTTTTTATCTTATTTTTGCTTCCCTTTCCCTATGTTCATCTGATTTGTTTTTTTTAAATTACACATGAGTGAAATCATACGATATTTGTCTTTCTCCGACTTATTTCACTTAGCATAATACACTCTAGTTCCATCCACGTTGTTGTAAATGGCAAAATTTCATTCTTTTGGATCACTGAGTAATATTCCATTGTATGTATGTATATATGTATATATGTATATATGTATAGGTATATATATATACACACACACATATACCCCACATCTTCTTTATCCATTCATCAGTGGATGGACATCTGGGCTCTTTCCATACTTTGTCAATAGTGCTGTTATAAACACTGGGGTGCATGTGATCCTTAGAATCAGCATTTTTTGTATCCTTTGGGTAATACCTAGTAATGCAATTGCTGAATTATAGGGTAGTTCTATTTTTAATTTTTTGATGACCCCCCCATACTGTTTTCCAGAGTGTCTGCACCAGTTTGCATTCCCACCAGCAGTGCAAAGGGGTTCCTCTTTCGCCACATCCTTGCCAACATCTGTTGTTGCAGGAGTTGTTAATTTTAGCCATTCTGACAGGTATGAGGTGGCATCTCATTGTGGCTTTGATTTCTATTTCCCTGATGAGTGATGTTGAGCATCTCTTCATGTGTCTGTTAGCCATCTGGATGTCTTCTTTGGAAAAGTGTCTGTTCCTGTCTTTGGCCCATTTATTCATTGGGTTATTTGTTCTTTGGGTGTTGAGTTTGATATGCTCTTTATAGATTTTGGATACTAACACTCTATCTGATATGTCATTTGCAAACATCTCCAATTCTGTCGGTTGCCTTTTAATTTTGCTGATTGTTTCCTTTGCTGTGAAGAAGCTTTTTATCTTGATCAGATCCCAATAGTTCATTTTTGCTTTTGTTTCCCTTGCCTCTGGAGAGACAGACATCCATACGTTTAATAAACTCTCAGGGTGATTCATCTGATGCAGGTGGTCAGCCTGCCACACTTTGAAAAATACTGCCATTGTTGAACCTCCTTTAGAAGTAAGCTTTAAGTTTTGGGTGCCTTGCTGGGCTAGGGGTAGGACACAATATCTGGGAAGCTAAAATGATAAGCAGAAAGCTTGCCATTGCACAGTAAACATTAAAGAGCCACCTTTTCAATCATTCTGCCCTGGGCATTCCCTGAAATGATGGATAAGTCTTCCTGTTTCTTCTCCAGGCATTATTCAACCTGCAAGTAGGGATAAAGAAAAAAAGGGGGTGGGGCGCCTGGGTGGCGCAGTCGGTTAAGCGTCCGACTTCAGCCAGGTCACGATCTCGCGGTCCGTGAGTTCGAGCCCCGCGTCAGGCTCTGGGCTGATGGCTCGGAGCCTGGAGCCTGTTTCCGATTCTGTGTCTCCCTCTCTCTCTGCCCCTCCCCCATTCATGCTCTGTCTCTCTCTGTCCCAAAATAAATAAAAAAAAAACGTTGAAAAAAAAAAAAAAAGAAAAAAAGGGGCAATGGTTCTCTAGTAGTCCCTTAGTACTTAATGATGTACCACCTTATACTGCTCCTAATTGTTTCATGTGTGTGTCTTATCTTCCAAGTAGGAGTATACCCACTGAGACTTCAAACTTCTCTTGTATTCCCCATAGCAACTACCACAGTACTTTAGTACATATAGCATAATAGGCACTTAAAAAACACTTCCTGCCTTGAGAAAATCGTGGCACTGGAATTGATCTTAGAAGTCCAACCTCTTAATGTATAAATGAAGAACCTGAAGTACAAAAAGGTTAGGTGGCTTGGCTAAACTCACACACACAGGTAATGGGAAATGTAATGAATTCAGGGAGGATGAGGTCCATCATGTGATCTGTCAGGTATGTATTAGAAACTGACTTGAAGACAACTGGCTATTTCCCAAGAGGCATTCTAGGCATGGAGAAATTAAGGAACAGAATAAAACTTCAACTGTAAGCTAAAAGGCCTCTGGAATCAGTGACTCTTTTCTTTGGGAGCTTTTGCTCTGTAAGGTCACTACTTGATAGCTTTGCAATTACTCCTATTGCAAATATAAGCTCCTTAGTGGCTGCACTGAACAGCATGTAGTAATGCCCATCACCCATTTTCCCCTCCCTCCCACCCCCATCAACCCTTAGTTTATTCTCAGTTTAATGTTTTCTAAGTTAACTGACAACTTTCCTAAAGTAAGGCTGATCCTATCACTATTTCACTCTCAAATTCGAAAAGCATTTAATTTGAATTTCCTTTACAATCCACTGTAATGTTTGGAGAACTGTAAGAAATTTTCAGAGGGCTATTGTGGCTTGAGACCTGGGACAAATGAGCACTACAACCTGCCTCTCAGAAGATGGTCATTAGTTAACAGTGACTCTGCCAGCAGGCAATACAAGTTAGCAATTTCAGCTTCCACAAAAGTACTGGTTATATTTATTAAAAACCATCAACACCTGTTTGGCATAATGAAGTATTCTGTGAGTGTGTGTGTGTGTGTGTGTTAAAGCACCTCATAAACCTATATTAGAAAACTAGACAACCAGCCTAAGCGTTTATAGGTCCGAGGGAATTAGTTGGGTTCTATATGCTGGTATACCTTTGTTCTATTCTTTTTCTGAAATAACTTGACCATTTTGTGCCTTGGATTCTAGTCATGTACGTGCTTTTTAAAGATATACAATTTAAACTGGCTTCAAATTCAGAGTCACAATTTTTCAATATTTTACAATAAAGGCAGAGGGCAAAATCAAATAATACTACCAACTATAGCACCTACTATTTAATCTAGAAAGTCACATGCTTTCTAAACTATATATATATTTTTTTCTTTTCTTTTCTTTTCTTTCTTTTTCTTTCTTTTTTTTTTTTTTAGAGACAGCGAGTGAGTAGGGGAAAGGGGCAGAGGGAGAGAGAGAGAATCTTAAGCAAGCTCCATGGTCAACGCAGAGCCTGACATGGGCTTGATCCTACTACCCTAGGATCATGACCTGAGCCAAAATCCAGAGCTGGACGCTTAATTGACTGAGCCACCCAGGCACCCCCCAAACCACATTCTTAATTGGATCTTAATTTATCACTGGCTAAAGATCCTGAGCCACTTCTGTTTTAATCAGTCTCCTCTCCTCATGTTTTTTGTTTTTTGTTGCTTGATTCCTTGCTTGCTTGTTTTGTTTTCAATCTTTAAACATATATCATTTTACACCTATTATAAGCAAGGCATTGTTAGATCCTAAGAATTTTTTTAAAAATTTTAATTCCAGTATAGTTAACATACAGTGCTATATTAGTTTCAAGTGTATAATACAGTTACCCAACAGTTCCATATATTACTCAGAGCTCATCAAGACAAGTGTAATCCTAATCCCCTTCACCTATTCCATTCATCCCTCCCCCCAACCACCTTCCCTCTGGTAACCCTATCTTTGTTCTCTTAAAAGTCTGTTTCTTGGGGCGCCTGGGTGGCTCAGTCGGTTAAGCGACCGACTTCAGCTCAGGTCACGATCTCGCGGTCTGTGAGTTCGAGCCCCGCGTCGGGCTCTGGGCTGATGGCTCAGAGCCTGGAGCCTGTTTCGGATTCTGTGTCTCCCTCTCTCTCTGACCCTCCCCCGTTCATGCTCTGTCTCTCTCTGTCTCAAAAATAAATAAACGTTAAAAAAAAAAAAAAAAAAAAAAAAAAAAAAAAAAAGTCTGTTTCTTGGTTTGTCTCTTTTTATTTTTTCTTTTTTAAATTTGTTCTTTTTCTTAAATTCCACATGAGTGAAATCATACCATATTTGTCTTTCTCCTACTAACTTATTTTGCTTACCATTATATTTTCTAGATCTATCCATGTTGTTGCAAATGGAAAGATTTCATTATTTTTGATGTAGATGCTAAGAATTTTTAAAAAATTCAACATAGGCCCTGCGTTTAGTGAGTTCACAGTCTAGTAGGGAAGACAAACACATAAATCAGGCATAGGGTGATCATTTTATAACAGAGCTATAAGTAGGCCACAGAAACCAGAGAGGACTTGGTGTTAACATCTGTTCACATTAACACTACATAACCAACACAGAATTGATTAACAAGAATTCTTAAAATATGTAAACACCTTGAAGCAAAATTCAGTGAATAATGGACCACAGGATCCAACAGGCCTACTAAAGGGAGGGAAGGCTGGGGCAGGAGAGCAGCTAGGCTGCTTCAGAATCAAACATTATCTAAGGATTTCTTTACTTTACATCATTCCTCTGACAAAGTTTTTCCGGAGAGAGGAGGAAGTGTCAGAAAATGGGTTTGGATAAATTATTCTGATATCTACAGAGGCACCAATTATTCTGTCTGAGAAAAAACACAAAACTATGACAGTAAAAAGATTACATTTGTGTTGAAATGCATCAAAAAGTATCAGTTAACAACAGTAATGATAAAAACCAAACAAAAATATCAGAAACCCATTGCCAAATTAATTAGTCAAAACTTAGACATTTCTAAAAGAGTGAATGAAAGATGGCAGTATTATGAAGGATTTACAGTTAACACATTACAAATGCATTTTCTTTTTGTAGTTGGACAAAGTCATGGAAAAACATAAAGAATCTCATAGACGAATCCTGGAACAGCTTTTAATGGCAGAAAAATCTCACAGGCAAACCATATTGGAGTTGGAGGAAGAAAAGAGAAAACATAAAGAATACATGGAGAAGAGTGATGAATTCATAAGCTTACTAGAACAGGAATGTGAAAGGTAAGGCCTCTTTGGACAAGACAAAGATCCACTCTACAAACTCTTACAACCTCTCACTATGGAGTTGGCATTTATACCAGGGATACAGGAATACAAGATGCATAGGACACAGCTTCTGCTCTGAAAGGTCTCACAGTCTAGAGTGAGGAAAGGGATATGTTTAAAGATAATTTCAATATAATGCAAGAATAACCAGCTATGATAAAAACTGTGGAAACATAAATGCTGGACACCTAATTCTGCAATGGAGTGCCCTGTGAAAGCTGCACAGAGGAGGTAACAGCGGTCTAGTCCTATGTAAACAAGAATGGAAACTATAGACCAGGGAGGGGCAGAAATAAGTATCACAGCATAGAGGTAAGAAAATCGTATGGAAAGTGAGGGAACTCAAGCTTTCTGGAAACATGGCTACAGCACAAGGTGTAATTTCAGGATGAGAAAAGCAAAGGCTAGGCACAAGCAGTTGGGTTTTATATTGTTGGCAAGAAGGCATAAATAACAAACTGTGAGAAGAATGAGTTGATCAGGTATGCTTTCTTAAAGAGCCATTGAGGCAATATGGAGTAAAGATAAGAACTTTAGACTGGGGGAAGATTTATATTCCCATGGTTATTGGGTTAGAGACATCAGGGTGTGAACAAGAAATATTTATGACGTATAGTCAATACTAATGAATGACTAATGAGACTGGAGAGCAGAGGAAGACATACACAGAGGTTTTTTTTTTTTAATGTTTATTTATTTATTTAGAGAGAGAGGGAGAGTGTGTGCACGTGCACACAGTGGGGGAGAAGAAGAGAGAGAGGGAGAGAGAGAATCCCAAGCAGGCTCTGTGCTCAGCGTGGAGCCCCAGGTGGGGCTTGATCTCACAACGTTGAGATCACGACCTGAGCTGATATCAAGAGTCTGACTTAATTGACTGAGCCACCCAGGTGCCCTGAAATATAGGGAGTTTTGAGAAACACTCCTGGCTATTCACCAAGGCACAAAATATAGAAATGGTGCACAGGTTTTTGTTGTTGCAGGATTTTGGTGAAGGAGATAGTTCAAAAGTGGGGGACTAAGCAGTCAAATAGCACCAAATAATACAAAAAAGGAGAAGAAAATGTCCCAGGATTGGCAACCAGGAAGACAGGAAAACTTAATGAGCCCTTTTAATAAAGTGAAGGCAGAAGTCAAATCACAATGCTTTGACAGATAAATAAGACATCAGAATGTAGAAGCTTAAAGTGTGAACTATTATTTTGAGAAGTTTGGCTGCAAAAAAGGAGATTGGTTGGTAAAAATTTTATAACCATATGAAGGGCAGATTATTTTGATCCATTTTGCCCGTCTGTTCTGAGCCACCTTAGAAAGTATGAGCCTCCATTTGAAATGGAAAGGACAATTAAGGCTCTATATTAACAATACAAAGATAGGAAATAACCAATCTTTGCAATGTCAAGTTTTTACTGAACTGTGCTTTCACTTTAGTTATTCCATGTGTACTTCATGATGCTGTATTCTAACAATCACAGAAAAATATAATTACTTATGAGCTCTCTATTCTAAAATATTAATAGTCTCAGCTACTTTATCTAACTACTTACAATTCATATTTTAGCTAGGTAAATGAAGTTACACAATAGCTAGGTTAATGGCAAACTTCCATTTCTTTTCAGTGTACATCATGGTAGACACTTGGTCAGATTCCCAGAGAATCCATGGCCCTCACACCCATTCACTTCTTTCCACATTCATCAGGTTTGTTTCCTACTCACTACCTAGAAGGGGGTCTTGTTACCTTGCCCCTTATGAACTTGAAATATCTTGAGGGAAAGATAAAAGGAGTACGGAGAAGTCTGGCACCAAGGGAAGATTTGACTCAGACATTACAATATGAGATTTGTTATTCAATGAGACAATATTATATTAAATATTATTTCGAACCCCTGTGGTTTGGCACCCGTGGCCTCATTTGGCCTCCACACTTATTTGGCACTAACTTGCTGAACACAGACACTTCCTTTCATCTTTCATTTTTATGAAAATGTACTGACCATGGTTGAAGTGCTGTCTGCCATAGAACATAGAGGCACTGCTTGCTCCTGCCCAGGGGGCTTCCCACATTAACAGAGAAGGCAAGATGATGCAGATTTAGGGTAGGACTGTGGAGGGCTGTCTGAGGTACGGTTTTAAAATTCACTGTTGTATCTCAAGTATCTTCTGGTGGAAGGCTTAGGAGAAGTTTTAACACTGTAATTTTGGGAGGCAGATGATGAAGATTATTTAAACCACAAGACAGCAAAGAGAACAACACTGAGAAATGGGAACAAAAATTCAGTGGGAATAAAGGCCATGTGCTAGAGGAAAAGGAAAACAGTGAGGTGAATGTAAATTGTACACCATGGAATCAGTATATTAAGAATGCCATTTCTACATATATAGAAGGGGTTTAAGAGGAAGAATTTAAAAGATCATATATTTTAACCTTAGACACAAAGCTTCTCTGTCTTAAAGAATAATGAAAGTGAATATACCATTACCAAAAAATAGGAAAAAGTGACTGGAGTGACTCTTATTCCCTATGTAGCAGCCATTCCAGAAGATATGAGAATATTCACCTATTTCTGTTTGCCAAGGAACAGCTTCCAGATGGAACTCTTTGGATATGAGAATGTTAAACCTATTTTCAACTCACATGATATGCAGACAATTCTTCCCCTGCTTAGCACACCCAACAACACAACTCCCATATCCTGGCACTCTTGTGGCATTGGTGCTCCCTGCTCCCTTGCCTCCAACAGGGAGACCGTGGGTCTCCGGACTTACACCTGCTTTAAGGCCATGCGCATCAACATATTAAATGAAACCCACCTAACAAAACAGCAAGTGGGAGAACTCTAATAATTTCTGGTAAATATATACAGAGAAGGGGCTTACACAAGAGTGAAATACCACTCCTTTGTTTCATTCCCCAGTGACAAGTGACAAAACACGCACAACATTACAGAGTCCTTCTAACTTCAGTGAGAGTACTTCCGCTGAGCACACAGCCACTCTTCACAAAAGCAAGACGAACTTGTCCTAAGGCGTCAAAGCGTAATGTTTACTTCCTACCTCAAAGTGATGGAAGCCACTCCCAAATCAGTGACCCTCAGGACACAGAAACAAAGAAAGATATCATAACCCCCATAAAAAGGGAGCTGGGTGAGGATAACCATAAAGGACTATTGGATTGAAACTCCAAAAAAAGCCACTGTGAATGTTTAGCACTTACTAATGTTGGATAATATCTACTTAGAAATAAAATAAAAATTAAGAAATACATGATTGAGATAAGTTAAAGAGACCTTAAAGGGTATAAAAATGGATTTCAAATTTACGTTCAATTTCTGTGTTTTCTTTGGAGAATTTGTTTTATGTGGAAAACCCTAAAGGAGACTGATATCACACAGTTTAGGCCAAAATGTTTGCCAAGTGATGTCTTTGTCTTAATCACTAAACAATTGGCTTTCCCACTGAGGGAGGGTGGGGGCAGGGATCAACTCAGGAAACCTTTCCCAAGCATGTTAATGCAAAGTTTCCTTTGCTGTAATCTGTACAACTTGGTCTATCCATCAGGTAATATTATATCCACATTTCATGACTACTTTCTGTTCACTGACCAGCTCCAACGTATGGATATGTGTGTCACCGATGACCTGAATCATGTACTTGGCTGAATTACAAGTGGAGTCTATGTGAAATGTTTCATACAAAAGCAATGCCAGTAATTTTTGACCTTTCTGGATGGCTTCACAGGAAAGCCAAAACAAAAATCACTTTTAGTCAGTACAGTTTTGCAAAATTTTCCCATAAGTGAAATGCCAAATTTGTCTGCACCTTCAAAAAAGCTTGCAAAATTTCTTTTTCCTTTTTCAGTTTCAGTGGGGGAAAGGCTGTGAAGAAAAAAAAAGTTTCCCTTTTTTTTGAAACCATGCATACTTTTTCAGAACACAAAACAAACCATGTATATTAACCATATGTATTACTGCATTTTGGGCCTTGAAGTAACCAGTAAAGTGAGAAACAAACATTGTTATGACAAGTCTGTATAAAAATGTGGCTTCAACCATGGATTTTTTTTTTAAAGCCTTAAATTACTTTTCATAATATCTTGGCCAAATAGGTTAGCATTGATACTATGACTTTATAAAGTAAGAGTTCAAATGGTAGCTTCTCAAAAGCCACATAGAAAGGAGTTAGAATTAACTTCTTGTTCCTGTCCTGCCCAATGTTACTAGATAGAATAGTGGCTCAGTGGGCAGAGAGGCCTTTGAAGGAAAGTCATCAGGGACCCAGCCTCAAGGGTTGCTCCCTCGACCATACTTTGGGCTAAGTCTTTTGATGTTCGGGTTTTAGTAAAGAACAAAGCACTTCTACCTCTCCTTTGGCTGAGGGAACTTTATAAAGAAAAATTTCCATCATCAACCCTTCTCTACTATGACAGACCTATTTTGCAGATTGGCATCAGACAAGTGAATAAAAAGCTGAGCCATATTGACTTTCCTGTTAACTGAGGGTATTTGAGTACTTTTTAAAAGTTTATTTATTTAAGTAATCTCTACACCCAACATGGGACTCGAACTCAGGACCCCAAGATCAAGAATCACATAATCCGGGGCGCCTGGGTGGCGCAGTCGGTTAAGCGTCCGACTTCAGCCAGGTCACGATCTCGCGGTCCGTGAGTTCGAGCCCCGCGTCGGGCTCTGGGCTGATGGCTCAGAGCCTGTTTCTGATTCTGTGTCTCCCTCTCTCTCTGCCCCTCCCCCGTTCATGCTCTGTCTCTCTCTGTCCCAAAAATAAATAAACGTTGAAAAAAAAAAATTAAAAAAAAAAAAAAAAAAGAATCACATAATCCTCCAAGTGAGCCAGCCAGGTGTCCCTGAATTTGACTACTTTTAAAGGCTGTTGTCAAAAACATCAAATCTTCCTTTCAGAGGCTTTGGATACTTCCTCAAATATATATAAATGCATGAGTATATTAATTTATACATTTTTAAAAAATTAAACTAGTTAGCTAGTTAGGGCTGCATGCCATTCATTCATTTATTCACTCAAAAACAAAAAAATAACCCAAAACAACAATTAATTAAATGTCTGTTACAAACAGGCCAGGTCCTGTGGAAGATACTCGATGAAGGAGGTAGATGTGGTCTCTACCTATATAAAACCCTGACTAATTTGTGTATGTATAAAACTGAGACACTATTGAAGACTTTACGACTTGATACTGATGATTCTAAGGCACTGTGAGATCATGATGGGTAGGGAAAAAAGGCACCATTATGATAAAATGACATAATAACATGAAATGCTCATGAAAACAGAACATTCAGGAGAAACCAACAAACACATTACACTAGAGTACTTTACTGGAAAATTCAATATCTTGCAATCATTGCCGTTAGGTTTTTTAGTTTCTTTGGTCTTAAATCTCGCCTTTTAAGACTATCCCATAAAGTATGACACAATGGGTGTATTTTAAAAAATAAATAAACTAAATCTACTTTTAAAAAATCATATTTAGAAAGCCAGCAGTTTTAAATTTCATGCACACTAAAGTATTGTTGCAGAATACATTGTACTCAAATGCAATCATTTCCTTTCAGTTTTCTGGCAAGGAGTTATATGTATTACATATTCTTGAGACTATGTCTTGCAAGTAGTGAAACAGATGCCAGATCTCCATTTGACCTTTGTCATGGGTATCCAGTTCTTTTGTCAGAACAAAATGGAGACCCGACACAAACATTTATTTCGGTATCATAACTCTATAGAAAATCACAATGTGATCAGCCTACTGTTCATATACACCAGACCTAACATAGGATCTGGGTAGGTAGGGATGCGAGATTAATTACCTCATGAAGGTACCAAAAACAATTTAGGACTGTATACCATAACTTGGCTCTCAATATATGCCACAAAATTATACCTTTTAACTGCACAATTCAGTGTTTTTCATATAACACCATTTCATTACAGAGATCAAAATTCAGATACAGTAATGACACTGTATTTTGATTGCTTTTCTTTCCCAGAAAGCTACACCAAATTTTAACAAATAATGTTGGGTGTGTACTTGGACATATAATGATTAGTGAATTTTGCTCACAAAAGAATATTACAGATGTTAAAAAGCAGTCAAAGTAGAAACTTAACAAACACAGTAAGGGATGAACCAGGAACCTGGAGATAGGGGACTCTGGTCCGCAGACTAGATCTGTAACTACTATGTAAGTCTGGGCAAATTCCATTTCTCCAACTTGTATATAGGACAAACAGGACAGGCCATATGATATGTATGTCTCTTTCAGATCTAAAAATCTGTGGTTATGTGACTGTTATAAGTATTTTGTACCTTAAGTCTATGACTGTCACACTATCGAAAGAGGTCAGTGAGAATGATAGTACCTCTACCAACTTCAAATCCAAGTCTGTATTTCCATTCTTTTTAAAAAAAAATTTTAATGTTTATTTATTTTTGAGACGGAGAGAAAGAGAGACAGAGAGAAAGAGAGACAGAGCATGAGCTGGGAGGAGCAGAGAGAGAGAGGGAGACACAGAATCCAAAGCAAGCTCCAGGCTCTGAGTTGCCAGCACAGAGCCTGAAGTGGGGCTCAAACCCGTGAACTGTAAGATCATGACCTGAGCTGAAGTCTAATGCTCAACCAGCTGAACCAACCAGCCACCCATGTATTTCCATTCTTAAGGATATCTATATGTAGGTACACCCTATCACTTCTCAAATGTCACATATTCAAAACTGAACTTAGCATCATCTTTGTAAATCCAGGTCAATTTATGACCTTTCTATTCCTGTGAATGCTGCTACAAAGAATTGATCAATCAAATAACTGCAAAAAAACCCTACAAAGGTCTCTGAATCCCGAATTTAAGCTAGAAAAGACTTATCAAGACCAACCTTCTGATTTTTGAACTGAGAAAAGTGAGGCCCATCGAGTCCTAGCTAAGAAAGCACAAAATCTTGTTGCTAAATAGTAGTAGTGCCAGACTAGAAGCTAGCTCTCCTGATAACATATTTGGTGCTGTTCTCCCTAGAATCATTACTATATACTCGAGTTTTATGGTTGGTGTTGTGGGAGGTCCAGAAGAAATTTAAGACATAATAATAACATAGTTCAAAAGACAAGACACTCGCAAATAATCTGTAAATGATTCAAAGAAGATTCAAGGGTTCATTCTGTGGTACTGACATTACTGTTGCAACAATATGGAAGGTCAGACAAAAAGAATACTAAGGACTATAATTATCTAACAGCCAGCACAGCCCTAGGAGAATGGAGGACTTACAGTAAGCACTGGATAAACACATCCTCCTGGCTTACAGTTACTAGTTTAAGAGCCCTTTAGAACAGGAAGCCAAAGACTGAATGTGGCAATCTTAAACTTCTGTTCCATCTGACTATAAAATACAAAGAGAAAGAAGAGTCATTACACCATGTCAAAATAGAAGTTTTGCCTCATAAATGGAAAGTAAGGTGGAACATTAGAATGAAACTGTATCTTGAATTTGCAACTTGCAGGTAAATTTTCCAGGCAAGTGTATTATTCTCTCATGAGAGGATAAAGCCAAAGAGTTTTGGCCAGCTATGAGGATGCAGATGCCTGGCATAAATGATGAGTAAATTAGAAGTAAACATCACTGCACAAAAAAGGTATTAGGAGTTAAAAAAATATAGACTCTGGAGCTAGGATAACAAATCTGAGCCATGGTCCCATCTTCTCACTAGCTATTTGACCTTGAACAAAGTACTTAATCTATTTAATCTCAGTTTCACCATCCATTGAAAAATGATACGGATCTCAGAGGTTCTTGCAATTGCTAAACTATAAAATGCATATAAAGTGTTAAGTATGGTGTCTAACACACAGGAAGCACTCAGTAAGCATTAGCATCTTTCTTCAGATTTGCCTTTCTTTAAAGTATTTTATTTATATACTCAGTGCCACACTGGGCATTTTTTGGATTGCCAGGAAGGCATTTAATTAGACCCTGTACTGGGTGGTAAGGATGTGATGATGAACAGGAGCTTTCAAGGGGGCATACCCTTCAGTATAGGAGAGACAGATATAAAAACAAGTGCAATGTGTTGCAGGTATGATGACAACAGAGAATATAGAGAAGGCACAAAGGAGGATCATTCTCTAGGGCTGGTTATATCTTATTTCCTTCAGAGTAGGGGTATTGCTAAACGTCCTAATGATCTAACAATGTAACACTGAGCTGAGCACTATAGTGCTCAATGATTTTTTTTTTTCTTTTAAACCATGGAGACCTATTTCCCCCTTTTGGAAATCATTTTACTTAGAAAAAACAGAAACATTAATCAACAGTATTATAAAGAGCACAGCCTACCACATAGCAAAATTAAGAATCATACAACATGGCAGTTTTTAAGTGCACTAAAAGATTCCATGGCTCCTCTGGTCTGCCAATGTCATAAGATCTCCACACTAATCACATCTTTTGGCCTAAAATGATTGTGAAAAATCAGATAGTTCCACTATCACACTAGGGGGCCTACATTTGTTTTGTTTTGTTCACAGTTCCTCCTGTAGGGTCCAGAGCATGGAGAAGTGAAAGAAATGATCCTAAAAGGGGATTTTAACTTTCTCAATTTGTACTTTGTATAGTTTTTGTATCCTATTTCTATTCACTCAGAAAAACATCATGAACATTCTCCTAAATCACCAACTCCTCCTCTATACCATAATTTTTAAGAGTATGAATTCTAATGTATCATACAGATATAATTTATTTAACAAATTCCCTATTGTGGGCATTTAGATCCCTTCCACTTTTCCACTAATATAAGGAACACTATGATGACGAGCAGCCTCATACTCCAATTAATTCTTACACCTTCGTAATTGTAGCTTTAGAATAATAAATCCTTAGATGTGGGTCAAAAGTTATGAACCGTTTAAGGATTTTAAAAACTGTAGCTAATATGTGCTCTACAAATAGATTATTTATACTCTTACTAGCAATGAAGGAAAGTACCCATTTCTTACTTTATAATTTTGCCTGGGACTAATCTTGAATCTGACCTCATTTTAAACATGATATGATGTTAAAAAGTATGTAAAGTGGATGTTAGTAACATGATTCAGACTTTCCCACTGACTTGGGTTGGGCTTTTATTTTAGAGATGTGTTATTTCTGAAGAAAAAAAAAATCTAACATATCATTAAAAACATAATCCTAACATTTTCTTGAAAGAGTATTTTGCTGTTGTCAATGTAATTTCACTATATTTCCTCTTCCCTATCAAATTCAGATTCTGATGGCCTAGCATCATTGATCTTCCAAAGACTGCTTCTGTTTCTTCTCTAAAAGGTCTGAACCCTCCTCTCTCCATACAATCCCATATCAATTAGAGTCCAAATCCAGGATGCTAGCTCACCTTTCTCACCACATGACAGACTCAACAATAGTTTATTACACTTATAGCACGTGCCTTATATGGTCCTGACAATTTTGATTTGTTTAACACCGCAGAATCTAAAATTCACTTTGTCAAATTCTGCCTCTAAAAATTCAGTTGATTTGGAGTGTGTGAGAATTTCAAACCAATTTTTCTAATCTAACTCAATTTCTACTTGTCAATTCTCACTTCCTCACGTTTCCTATTTATCGTGCACATACATTTATGCCCACAGAATTTTCCCATTTATTTCAATGAATTTCCCAGTAGCAGCTTAAAATATCTGAGATACCTGGAGAACTGGTAATTTGTATATCTTCGGAAGATGTTTCAGAACAAACACGTTAGCAGAATTTAGGAGGATGAGTATGTGTTTTCTTAAAAATAAGTAATTTCCAATTTACACTTTTGTCACTTTATATCATGCATTTTTTTTTTTGTTTTGTTTTGAGTAACAATGACATTCAAGGCATGTGATGCCATAATAAACACTGGAATACATATACTAAAGGAAAAATACAGGAAAAAGAGAATCACATGTGGCTGCCACAACACTAGTTAGTGAACATATCCTTCAAAGATATCAGAGATGTCAAAATTGAATATTTACCAGTGGTGTCAACAGTGAGGACTCAATATAAATGGTAATTAAAAAGAAAACAAACATTTCCCTGTGGAGCACATCTGTCATTTGCTTTATGTCAAATTACTCCTTTTCTAAATAGATTTGTTGACTAATCAAAACTCAAGCTAAACATCTCCTCAAGAACATACCAGTTGTTCTATAGCCATACTCTCAAACATGATTGCACTGAGCTGTTAGGACAGATTTAGATTAAATGAATGGTCTTTTTATGTGTTTATTTGCGGAGACACAGATGGAGAACTCCCGTGGCTTCTTCATGCAGAAGAATTCAGTGGCTTATTCTCACCACTACTTTGAAGGCTAAAATTTTTATCAATAAACAAAGTAAGAGGCACAGAATAACAAAAATGTTAGAAGAAAAAAAAATCACTCCTTAATGTTCATGTGTGTTGAATTCTAAGTGAGTCATGCCTCAATAATAACAAAGCAGAGCAAATCAGATAAAACTTCATCCCAAAAAACCTCTGGATGGCAGGAACTGAATTCTAAACTGGAAGAGTTTAATCCTGAAACATGCTTCCCTGTCTCCTTTAAATAGGCCTGTATTTTTTCAGACAGATTTTATTGTGTTTGTTAGGGAAACATGCAGCACAGTCACTTAGTTCCCACTTTCAGCTCCAGAAAGAAACCTCAGGAATCCAAGGAGATTTGTGGTTTCATAACAAACTTTTCTTGCACCATGGCTTAGTCCTCATAACCCACCAAACCATGCAAAGGATCCAAAAAAAGTTGGTAAGTTTCTTTGTGCTTCAGATATATATCAAAGATGAGGATGTGAGGGAAGTACAAACATACAAACAGAATTCAGATGAATCCTTACTCCAAAATATTTCAGAAATAATGCTCAAATTCTGCTTTTATTAAATTGATGGTAGCCCATTCAGACTTCCTTATAGATGCTACATTCACTAATAATTATTTTCATCTAAAATATATCTGAAACATAAAAGGGCAAGGCAGGGGCAGCCTTCAACCTCAAATGCCTTCAGGGGCCAGCAGGGTAAGGTAAATGAGAGGAGCAGGCTGTACCTTTGCAATAGGGAATGGTGGAGATTTTGAAAACCTGTGAGGGGCAAGTCCATCTAGTCAGAATAATCATTTCAGTATCACCAGTAAAGAGGAAACAGGCCCTACAACACAGCTGATCCAGAAATGGAGAAGCCAGACTGGTGAAGTCCAGCTCTGAAGAACAGGATATGTGTGACGAGCAAAGAGGACAGATATTCTTTGGACCCTGTAACAGAAGATGTGTACTGAATAAGAGGATAAGCACTGGACACAATACTAGGAAGTGCAGACGAGATGAACAAGCCTGTTTATCATGGCTTCTTGTTTGTCTTCTCTTCCCCACTTCTCTTCCACACTCACACACTTGTATGTAAGCTCCACAAGAGCAGACACACCTTGTTTTGTTTATCTCTGTAACCCTAGCACCTCACAGAGAATGCCCAGTTGGTATTTACAGGATAAGTAAATGTATAACTCTCTTCAAGCATAGTCACTAACATGAGCACTGTAATTGGTAGTAGCAGCTATAGGGACTTCAAAGGAGCTGTTGGTTTTAGTGGAGACCTCTCCCTAAAAGTCCCTTACTCTTTGATGGCAAGAATAGAAATGTTATTCTTCTTTGTGCTTCTAAATGTTTTTATATTGATCCAAAGATATGAACTTCCTTCCACCTTTTCTACATTGCTGAATGAATACAGAAACATTAAATTTCTTCAAAATCGAATATATATATACAAATGTATGTAAATATATATATTAAAAAAAAACAACACAATAAAATGACAATACAGGGGTGTAACCAGCAAAATCAGTACTGTGAGAATTTCATGTAAGAAGTGACCTAGTTCCATTAATAAATAATGTGAATAATGTGCAAGGGTAAAATACCAAGGGGAAATTTCTTTTTTTTTTTTAATTTTTTTTTTTCAACGTTTATTTTTTTTTTTTTTATTTTTGGGACAGAGAGAGACAGAGCATGAACGGGGGAGGGGCAGAGAGAGAGGGAGACACAGAATCGGAAACAGGCTCCAGGCTCTGAGCCATCAGCCCAGAGCCCGACGCGGGGCTCGAACTCACGGACCGCGAGATCGTGACCTGGCTGAAGTCGGACGCTTAACCGACTGCGCCACCCAGGCGCCCCTTGGGAAATTTCTAAGTTAAAAGAAATTTAGGCATTTCCATAAAGTGCAATGCAAGATCTTATTTGAATCTTGATTTGAAGACACTATAGAAAGGGGTGGAGAAAAACAGGAAAATGTGAACACTGTAATATTTCACAATATGAAGGAATTATTTCTAATATGTATTAATGGTGTTGTGATGTATATTTTAAAAAATACTTATCTTTCAGAAATACAGTCTGAAAATATTTTTAAAAGAAATGATAGAATGTTTGGAATTTGCTTCAGAATAGTGTATGTAGTGGGGAGCATAGTGAAGGGGAGGAAAAAGTAATTTCCCCTCTATCCTTCTGCGTTCTTGGCTGAGACCCCTGTAATGAAAGATAGATTAAAAAGAGAAAAACAAAACTGAAGTTTATTAACATGTATACCTCATGTATATACATGGGAAATACCCAGGGAAAATGAGTAACTCTGCAAGAGGACTTAAGCTAGCACCTTAAATACCATCATCAGCTAAAAAAGAAAGACAGGTGGGATGGGGGAGGGGCAGCTAGTTATGGGAAGTTACCAGAAGTTGGAGCCTTCTCCACTGATAAGATTCTCTTGTGATTTACTCATCCTTCTCTTGCTGGTACTGAGAGGAAGATACCCTTACAAATAGAGTTCCTCCATAAATGTAAATTTCTCTTACAAAAGGTTAACTCTACTCTTATTTTCAGAACTTCTGCATCTGCTGTTTCTCAAAATAATTAACTCAAAATAATCCTTATGTCAAAGAGGCAATATTTTGGAGTGGTATATTCTGCTACCCTTCAGCAGGGTGGTACAGAAGAAACAAGACTGGCTAAGAGTTGATAATTATTGAAGCTGCATGAGGAACACATGGGGGTTTATTATCCTATGATCTCTACTTTTATATAAGTGTTTGAAATAACTAAAAAAAAATAAGTGAACAAATAATAACACTTGAAAACAGAAAATTTAAATGAACAGAAAAGTATAAAATGAAAATTAAAACTTTCCTTTCATTTCACTTCCTACTCCCCAAAGTAATCCACAGTTAACAGCTTCCTGTGCATTTTTCTAAAAAAATCACTGTAAGCCTACATCAGCAATTCATGAAAGAGACCATACTATATTCTTTCTACCTTTTTTTAAGTGGCTGCATATTATTTCATTTTATAGGTGCAGTTCATTTAGCCAGGCCCCATTTATAGGCTTTAGATTACATATATATATATATATATATATATATATATATATATATATGTATATGTATATATATATATTTTTTTTTTTTAAAACTATTAAACATTGTTCAGGGAATTGGCTCTCAATGACTTCAGATGACTCTTAATTCCAATTTTCTTTCAGAAATAAGTTAGCCATTGGTAACTTTATGTTTTTTGCTCTTTGCATAATGAGGAACGAAAACCCGCAAGGAAGGAAGTCTTTATGCAGACCCTGAAGACATCACAGAAGACTGTAGTGACTGTAGTGGCGATGGGAGGAGGCGGACAGCACTGAGACACTTCCAGAGTCAGGTTTATAGATCCCACCCATGTACTTGTTAGCACCTTCCTCAGAGGCCTGCAGATCTCTTAGCAGAACAGGGCTGTAAAAGCAGCAGAAGCAGGGATTTGATCCAAGAGCAGCAGTTCCTGCAGTTCAAATGAAATTTATACTTATCTGCAGCAGTCGCTTGATGAAGTGAACAAAATGACCCCTGAGGAATCAAAGTAGCACAATTCTAAAAGCAAAGAGGACATATGCTTTCTTTATGTTTCCCCAAACAAGGGATGATGCTTATTTTGGACAGGGTACTGCCATTGAGGTGAACAAGACATCATCCATGAACTCCATATTGCCACCAGATATTTTCTAGAGAATCAGAAATAAAGCAAAATAAAAGGTATATTATTATGAACCTGCCAGTTACTGTCCATCTACGGCCACTTTCTTCTTTCAGAGAAAATTATATAGGTAACTTTTTTCTTTTCTAAACTACTCTAAATTTTATAGTAAGACTATAGATCTCAACAGATAGTAATTTTGATATGCTAATGTAGTTAATAGATGAAATAAAGTTTGTCTTCAAAATATCAAATTAAGATAGAAGATATAAATATTTAAAGTAGCACATGAAATCATCACAAAACTTTGATCCAGGCACAGATAAAATAGCTAACGTACAATCCTACAAAATAAAATTAATGCTTTGCCTTTTAGGAAAGATAAACAATCTCCACATATCTTTTGCTTTGGAAATTAAACTAATACAATGATAATACTAATGATAGTAACTGGATCCTAAGAAACTACTAAAACTAATAAATAAGCTCAGTATAGCTGCAGTATACAAGATCAATATATCAAAATCACTGGTATTTCTATACAGTAGAAATGAGCAAACAAAAAATTAAATTAAGAAAACAATTCCACTGGGGTGCCTGGGTGGCTCAGTCGGTTAAGCGTCCGACTTCGGCTTAGGTCATGATCTCATGGTTCCTGAGTTCAAGCCCTGCATTGAGCTCTGTGCTAACAGCTCAGAGCCTGGAGCCTGCTTCAGATTCTGTGTCTCCCTCTCTCTCTCTGCCCCTCCCCAGCTTGCACTCTCTCTCTCTCTCTCTCTCAAAAATAAATAAAAACATTAAAAAAAAAAAAAGAAAACAATTCCATTTATAATAGCAGCAAAAAGAAAAAAAACAGTTGGGAATAAATTAAACAAAAGAAGCTTAAGACTTGCACTTTGGAACCTACAAAACAACGTTGACAGAAATTAAAGAAGACCTAATAAATGGCAAGACATCCCATGTTTATGGATCAAAACACTTAATATTGTACAAAGGGTAATAATATCTGCCAAATTGATCTAGAGATTCAACACAATCTCTGTCAAGTTGTATCCTTTCAGTTTGTTCAGCCATAAGAAAGATAAAACTATTAATGATAATGGATGTTTCTCATGAGATATAGGTTAGCTAATTTCTTAAAACTTTATAAAGGAAGATCCTTTAATGCCAGCTCATACTCAGGAACCAAAGAATAGGGACTTAGAAATAGGCATCTGGGTATATCCCAAGGGGAAATGATCAAAGGCAAATGATTATCTGTGGGGGGGGGGGGAGGAGAAAGAGTATTTTTGTTCTATATGAGAAAAAAGAAAAAAGGGGTTATTTGTCATCCATTCATTCACTCACTAACATCCATTTAACCTAACACTATGCATGACACTTAGAACGGTGGGGGGGCGGGAAGAATAACATGCAGATCATGTCTTTGAGGCCCCAGTAGAAAACAGTAGTAGCATGAGGCAATTAAATGTGGCTGCAACTGAAGCATACACAGAGTGCTCACAGATCCCATAGATGGATTGATTAGTTCTTCATGGAGGGAATGGGAAGGCATCCCAGCCCTAGGGAGGCTTTAGCTTGATGGCTGAGTAACACTCTTAACAGGCAGAGAAGAGGGGAAAGTTTATTCCAGGCAGAAAATTGCACCCATAAGTACAAAGGAATGAAAAGACAAGTTTGTGGAATTAAGTCCCTGTCGAGGATGAGTAGGTTAGGGCTAGACTGTGCAGACTGTGTGCCACTACCCCAGGCTTCCTCTTTATCTTGAGCCCAAGAGAAATGTGTTGTGCAGAAAGATCACAACTTGCCATTGGGAATTTGTCAGAGCACCTATAGCATACACAAAGCAGTGTGTTAGGTGTGTGTCTGGAGTCAAATTTGGAAAAAGCATAATAATAATAATAATAATAATAATAATAATAATAAATAATAGCAACAACAACAATAACCAGAAAACTACTATTATAAGCAAAACACCATAGGGGATAAGACCTACAGAAGTACAATTTCCTGATAAAGACTTACTTCATAGCAAAATGGGATTGTACAATATGTGTTCATTTGGCTAGAGTAAATGGAAAAACTCATTCCATCCTAAATCCCAGAAAAGGAGGTGTGGGTGTGCAATATGCTACCTAATCTCTTTTGCCTGGCCTAAAATTAGTTAATTACAGCAACATGTGAACAAATGGCAATGAGATATAACTAACTGGAAAAGAGAAAGGAACAGGAGTGTCTATTTATTTTGACTGTACTCTCAACTCTGCCAAGACATTCCAATCTCCATCTCTTTGTCCTTGAAAAGAGCTACTCAGCAAACTTTACTTTCAGAGTATCATAGTCTTAGAGAATATCACTCTCTTTGGACATCTTTGGAATTTGCCTTCAAATGTACTGAGCAAATTGATAAAAAAAAAAAATAGCTTGAGTTCTGTACTGATGTTTTAATCTTCAAAATGGGCAGAAATATTCTTGCTATCTACCTTCCTTGCACAAGGGCTAATTGAAAAGAATGTGAATAACTATTTGGGCAAAGAATTTGAGATCTAAGGATCAAAAGTGAAATGCAAACCCAATAAAATGTTTATTTACATATGGGGATAATATCTAGAATTGTAGAGCATTACCTTTATGAACCCAAGGGCTAATTACCAATATTTCCCAGATTATCTTTAACAATTATTTCCTTTAAGAGTTGCAAGGGGTGCCATTTGTGACAACATGGATGGACCTTGAGGGTATTATGCTAAGTGAAGTAAGTCAGACAGAGAAAGACCAATACCACTTGAGTCCATTTACACGTGGAATGCAAAACACGAAACAAACAAAACAAAACACAGAGTCATAGATATAGAGAACAGACTGATGGTCAAGGATTGGAGGGTAAATGGATGACGGGGATCAAGAAGTATGAACTCCCAGTTATAAAGTAAGTACATCATGCATATGTAATATACAGCATGAAGGAATATGGCCAATAATATTGTATTAACTTTGTACTGTGATGGGCGGTAACTAGATTTATTAAAGTTACCATTTTGCAATGTATACAAAGTTAAAACACTATGTTGTACACCTGAAACTAATATAACATTGTATGTTAATTATACTTCAATAAAAAAGTAAACAGACAAATTAGGGAAGAAGACCAAAGTTCAAAGTAAACTGACTGACAGTGGCACAGGGTATTGGATATAGTAGTAGGCCTATGCCACCTCACAGTACCTAACAACTGTGAAGACATGTGTTTATTTTGAAAGCTCTCAGTGATAGGAAGATTTATTAGAGAAATGAAACATTTCACCTCTAAAAGCTCACAGAACTCTGTTTTTGTTGCATTAGTCTCGCCAGGAGAATTCTGAATGTGTTTGCATTCTATCAGTCCACAGTGTGAGTCAGCCTGTCCCAAACCGGTTTTCTAACCAGAAAACTGAGAAGTTTGATGACACATTTAGGTAAACATGCTCACTGGATGAAGTTATTTAAAATTTTATAGCTTTTTAATCCTCTCTAAGCCTCTGAAATCCATACAGGTTTTTAGAGAAGATTTAGGTTCATATGAGTCAAAGAGTAGAAATTATATGTAAACCAACTCTATGTAAGAACTCCATGAGTTCTGAATAACTAAGAATGTCCAACACCTGAAAGAGCAAAGAGGGTAACCTGACCCCAAAATGAAGCCCTTAACTGTTAACTAGTCAACCTTATTTCTAATTGAAATTTCGGCTCTAAATACTCTTCTTGCCCCAAGAACTGAAATTTCTCATCCATTCCGGTCAGATGAGGACAGCTCTTTGTTGATAAAGATAAATGAACTCTGACTGTGAAGGGCTCACTGAAGTGTTAAACTTGTAGACCATTGACTCTCATCCCCTACTTTCTAAGCAATTTGAGAATTCAGTAGTCAGTGGAATGCAAATATAATCAAATTGTGGCAAAATACAAGTCAGAGTTATTCAAATTAAGCAGAACTGATAGCAGCTATAAGTTATTATAAGAGCTAACTAAAATTTACAGTATTATGGACTTTTCAATCCATGCAGATGAAAGGCATACAACACATGGAGGCAAAGGTCTTTTTTTGACACCCTATTCTTAGTGATAGTATTACTTCTTTATGCAAAGAAGACTCTTCAAGTGAATCCACCCATTCTCTAGGCCTGTTAGACAGTTTTTAAAGAGTTTCTGCTTTACCTAAAAGAAATCTTGCCCCTGTCATGAAAGAATATTTCTGCTCCAAAATTTAACTTTTCATTATTTACTGTTACCTTTTGGAGTAAATTCATAACAAATAACTGAGGTACAAGGGAGTGGCTCTAAAACCTTTGGGATACCATGACTCTCCCTATTCCCAGTTCCTCCCTCCTGCCCCAAGGATTCCACATCACTCTTCCTTGAATACATGAAACACAACACACATCAAAACTCAGTTTACTTTGTTGGTAGCACCACCAAATCCTAGCTCAGATTACCTCAGTTCCATTCTCTGACACTGAAGCACACAAAAAAATTTTACTAAGAGACCAGAACTTGAAAGGTGGTTCTCAGCATTTGTCTTACCCACAGCCTCAATTCCAGTCCCTAAATTATGACATTTTAACTATCTAATTGTTTGAGAAACGCTGCAATAGAACATTCAGTTCTTAACATTTCAGGTAAGCACCTCTTTGTAATACCCTCCCAGCACTCACAGGTACAAAACACTGAGTAACAGTCCCTCAAATGAAAAAAAAAAAAAAAAAAAAAGCATATAATGGCTACTCGGTAAATTATTAAGGAAAAGGAAGTGGGGTCAGAGTAATCCCATACAGAATTTTAATTAAACACCTAAAACAAAGAACTCATTAAGAGAACGATCACACACACCCACAACACAACATGAATCCTTTCTTTGTAGAGACAGTAGATTCTATTTTGTACATTCTAAACAAAAACAATACAAAGAAAGATCTCTTATAGATAATTTGATAATTAGTAATAATAATATTAGCAATGGTAGTTACCTGAATGTTTTACCATTTTACCTGAATGTTTACTATAAAACACTGTACTAAGCATATCAAATGGATGATCTCATTTAATTCTCATGACATTCTTTTAAAGTAGGTACTGTTACGGTCCGCATAATATTCAGATAATCAAACTGAACCTTGAAGATACTATGTAACTTTCCCAAAGTTATTGATAGTAACTATAGAGAAGAATTAGGACTCTTGAATCTGAGCTCTTGATACTTCTCCACTGATTTCCCAAATTAAGTAAGTTATCATTAGAGTTGCCAGGGAACTATTTAAAAATGCAGATTTCTGGCCCCAATCCCAAACATACTGAATCAGAATCTCCAAATGTAGCATTTGAAGGTAGGAACACAACGGCATCTCAAATATGGTTCAAATGTTCTTTTAAGATGCCAAGAGAACCCGAGTGAGGCCAGTTGTCACATAGTTGTCTAAGTCAAATCATTTGCTTCAAATAGAAAACAGCATCGCTTTTTCCATGTGAGCCTCTTCTCACTATATAGCAGTCAAAAGGACCTGTGTGCTGAAAGGTCAAATGAGGTCATGGTCACACTATGTCAGCAATTAGGACCAAGATACCCAGGTGCATGAGCTGTGTTACAGAAGATGAAAGTGATACAGCACAGCAAATCTTCTGATTCAGAACTGCTTAGTCAGAACCTCAGTGCAGAGAAGGCACAGAACCAATGTGGAAATAGAACTTCTCAAGCTACATTCACGCATGACTAGATCAACAGTTCTTAATATTAAAAATGCAGTTTAAGCTTCTGAAAAATTAACTTATCATCTAGTTTATTTATTAATTTATTATTAATTTATTTCAAAATGCTTACCCAGTACCTATCATGTGCAAAGCAGTAGACCAAAAAATGTTCCCTGTCCTCAGGGGCAGAAAACATTCAGGCAGTGGGAAAAAAAAAAGGTGAATACTAATTAGGGGATCAGGAATAGCTTGAAGGAAAAGGTAGCATTTGAGCTACCTTTTTACTGAAATAATTTTAAGTATTATTTAAATAAATGTAAATGAGTTCTGTTCCAAGGGACCATCCAGAATGTTGTCTTCATCTACATGATCAGAGCTGCAACCCTATTATGTGTATGTTACAGTACACTAGGGGGCAGGTGGTGGTGAAGAGGGTGGAGGGAAGGGTAAAATACATGAAAGCTATCTTGCTTTCAAGTTGAAGATTACCATCTCTTCTATTTATATTCCATTGATCCAATCCAAACTCAACATGGCCACTTCCCAATACAGGGCAAGCTAGAAATGATTGGCTGAACAGCCATATATGTCCAGGAAGAAAGAGCCAATTGACATTTTTTTTTTCAACGTTTATTTATTTTTTTGGGGACAGAGAGAGACAGAGCATGAACGGGGGAGGGGCAGAGAGAGAGGGAGACACAGAATCGGAAACAGGCTCCAGGCTCTGAGCCATCAGCCCAGAGCCCGACGTGGGGCTCGAACTCACAGACCGCGAGATCGTGACCTGGCTGAAGTCGGACGCTTAACCGACTGCGCCACCCAGGCGCCCCTGCCAATTGACATTTTAAAGACAACTAACAGTCTGCCACAACCTTAGTGCCAACCACTTAACCTCTCCGAGCCTTAGTTTATCTTCATAATCTTGAAGAAGGTAAAGACTTCTTGAAAAGGATAGAAAAAGCAACAAGCATAAAAGATTAATAAACTGTACCTTATTAAAATTAATAACTTCTGTTAATCAAAAATACAACGATAATCAGATGAAAAGGCAAGCCACAGATATGGAGAAGATATCTGCATATGTATAACCAACAAAAGACTGACACTCAGGATATATAAAGAACTCTAAATCAATTAAAAAAAAATGACTGACAGTCCAATATAAAAAAGGAAAAGAATTAAAAGATATTTCATGAAAGAGGATATCCAAATAAGCATCTGAAAAGAAAGTTCAATATTATTTATTAATCATCAGACAAAAGCAAATTAAAACTATAATGAGATACCACTACAACCCTACCAAAAGGGCTAAAACTAAGAGGACAATATCAGGTGTTGATGAGTAAGTGGACCAAGTGGAACTTGCCTATATTTCTGATAGCAATATAAAATTCCATTTATCTGAAGTTTAATTTCCATTAATATGAGAATCCATTCAGATGAAGTTCAAAACAGACATAATTAATCTATGGTAATAGAGGTCAAAATGGTAGTTGCCTCCTGGGAAGAAAGTAGTTACCAACTGGAAGGTGGCACACAGGAAGTCTGCTGAGAAGTTGGACACATTCTATATTCTGGTCTGGATAGAGTTTACACAGGTATATACCTATGTAAAAACTCATCAATGTGTATACTTAATGTTTGTGCACATTGCTAAATATAAATTATATCTCAATAAAAGAGAAAAATGGAAAGATAATGCTTAGAAGCTATAAAATGAGGTATGTTACACAATCTGAAGATGCAAAAGGTATAAATGACTGGACTCAATAAGTCTTAAAATAACTCTTTTTTTTGTTTTGTTTTTTCAATATATGAAGTTTATTGTCAAATTGGTTTCCATACAACACCCAGTGCTCATCCCAAAAGGTGCCCTCCTCAATACCCATCACCCACCCTCCCCTCCCAAACTCCACACCTGAAAAACAAATAACCCAGTGAAGAAATGGGCAGAAAACATGAATAGACACTTCTCTAAAGAAGACATCCGGATGGCCAACAGGCACATGAAAAGATGCTCAACGTCGCTCCTCATCAGGGAAATACAAATCAAAACCACACTCAGATATCACCTCACGCCAGAGTGGTTAAAATAATAACTCTTAAAAAATAATAACTCTTAAAAGTCTGGGTGACAAGAAGATTGGTCCTAATAACAGCAATTAAAAGACTGGGAGAGGCAGTTTTGGAATGCTGTGCTTGAGAAAATGGTGAGACATCTAGAAGTAACTGCACAGGCTAGAGAGAAGTCAGGCAAGCAGTGGCTAACGATAAAGATGTGGAATTGTAGTGTAGAGAGGAAAGTTGAAACTGTAGGAATAGATTAGAGTGCCAAGGAGGAAGTAGTATAGAAAGCAAAGGGCTGGATTGTCTGGGCAAAGGTTTGCATTTAGAGAATGAGAAAAGGAGAATAAGCTATCAAGGAAATTAGAAAAGAAGCAGAATATGATATAGAAAAAGAATTTGGGAGAGTTCAGTGTCTTGGAAACCAAAGAGAAAATTTCAAGGAGTGAGTAAGCAGGTAACTGTGTTAAGTGGGATAATGAAGTCACAGAGGAAGCTAAAGGATGAAGTATAATAGAATATAGCCTGTTGGATATGATGATGAAGTCACCAATGACCTCTGAAAGTAACAATTCCCTCAGAATGGCAGGTGATGAAACCAGATTTCAAGGATCCAAAGAGGGTGGTGAGTACTGAGTGTGATAGTATTCTTTCAAGAAGCTTGTCAGAGACTGAGAGGGAAGAGAGAGGGTGGTCACTTGTAGAAACAATGAAATGGAGAGAAATGAGCCAACTGAGACAGAGTACACTAGAATAACAAGAGGATGAGTACTACCAAGTTCCAAAGAAGACAAGTGGGCATGGGAGGCAAAGAGGAGGTAGTCATTACAGACAGTGATGGGACTTAAAATAAGCCTGAATTTCAGGTTGACTGAGAAGCAATGAGCAGCCATAAAGAAAGAAAAAAAAAAATGCAAAAGAAAAGTAAGAAAAACCTTTAGGCTTCCAAGGTTGTAACAGAAAGATGTCAAACTAACAAAAAATAATGTTTGGGAGGCTCTTTGACCTCATTTTAAATGGGATATCCTATTTTAAAGGAGCATGTTAAATATCTTTTTAAAGATTCTATTTTAATTTGTTCATTGAAAAAACAGTGCCAAAAAAACTGCCCTGATATAGAAACGGAATACATTTTTTACTAGGCAGGTTCTACTACTTAAAGTAGTTATAAATATTTGATTGCAAAGCAGTTTTTCTCTGTCACTACTGAAAGATCTACTCCAAGATTAGGAACAAAATACTAGCAAATGATGGAAATAACAAAATAACCACATTGCAATGGTGAAACAATCTGGTCTATGGTCCGTACAGACCTTTGTTTATAGTGAGAATAAAAACGACACACTTATCATTAAGAGCAACAATAACAAAAACATTCAGCACACTCACTGCTGCCAGAAATGTAAAGTGGTTGTATGAAAAGTGGGCAATTCAAACAAGGTAAATGAATTAAGGCCCACTCAGATTCTAAAGTAGGAGCATTTGCTTAGAAAAACAAGATGCATATCTCAGTAGTTACTTTTCCTGGCTGAAGATCTTGCTTAACTTAATTAGCTTGGGCTTGTTTCTATTACTTGAAGCCATCCTTTTCTATTACCAAATGAAGAGTTTTTCATTTAGGACAAATTAGTACAAGCAAATGAAGCAGCAGGGGACTATAGTTTTATCATTTCATTGTTTCAGCCTGGGAAATAAGAAAGCAGCATTGCATAGTTTTCTGTGTGAAGCATCTTAGTAAAAACAGAAACAAATACTTTTTTGGGTCAGGTCACTGATCCAATCAAACCAGGGTCCCTGTCCCTGAGAGTGGCAGCCAAGGAAGCCATGCTGGGGCCTATGAAGATGAAACCCTAAAAGACAAGTTACCCTTCATAGCCAATTTTGGATTTCTTCCATAAGTCTATCAAATTTTTCTAAACCTATTTCTTTTATAGCCCACCCAAACAATATTTCAAATGCTTTAAAACATGCACATGTGTAAATACACACACACACACACACACACACACACACACACACACACACGAGTGTTTACTATATGCCAATGTTTTTCACCTAATCCTTAATTTTCATAACATCACTACAAAATAGGTCCTACTATTAGCAGCACTTAACAGATGAAGGAGCTGAGGCTGGGGAAGATAAATAACGTGCTTAATGGCAAGAGCTAGATATGGGCAGGAAGATAAACAGAATGCAGCAGTTTGACCATTTTATCCTATATATTATTTTTTTAGAAAGAATTTTTAGGTTTATTTTTTTATTTTGAGAGTGTGTGTGCATGCAAATAGGGGAGGGGCAGAGAGAGAGAGGGAGAGAGAGAACCCCAAGCAGACTGATGCCAGGTGCAGTCTCATGAACCATGAAATCATGACCTGAGCAGAGATCAAGAATTGGATGCTTAACCAATTATGTCACCCAGGTACCCCTGAACTATAGTTTTCAAATCCAACTTGAATTACCATTCTTCACACCATTTTCCATCTCAAAACAGGCTGAAAGCTAGATACTTATGTATCAGGATAACTTCATTAGGGATGATATCTATCACCATGTTACAGAATCACTCTGAAGTCATTTAATTTTCATTACCTTTTTCCATGTTCTTTCATGGAACTGCATCTGAAGAAATTGATTCTTCTAGAATAAGAGATGAGTATGAGTAGAACATCAATTCAACAAGTATCTACTGAGCACCTATTCTTTCCCAGATGTGATACAAATGGTCTTAAGTGGCCCCATACTTTTGGTTGCCAGGAGACCATGTCCCCAACTGCCTACTCAAAAAGTGTCAGATGGTACTATGAATGTTTTGGTTACTACTACTAAGAGTTCATTATACTGATAAAGGTGTTTCTTAACAATATCCAATCTAAAATATATATATATATAGCCTAACATTGTAAATACCCTCATTACTTAGGAAGTTACTGAAAGCAAGCCAGTCATTTAAGTATTTTGTTCCTGAAAAATAAAATGTAGTTGTGCTTTTGAAAATGTTTATTTTTGAGACAGAAAGAGAGAGAGCGTGTGCACACGCATTAGCAGGGGAGGAGTAGAGAGAGAGAGGGAAACAGAGGATCTGTAGCAGGTTCTGTACTGTTAGCATAGATGCAGGGCTCGAACCCATGGACCATGAGATCATGACTTGAACCGAAATTGCCCAGGCACCTCAACACTGATTTTTAAAAGACTTCATACAGTACTGACAGACCATAGGGAATTATACGCTACTGTTTATGTTTTATTTGTTGGTATCATTATTATCAATAACACACAAAGTTTGTGTATCTGCTACATGCAAAACACTATGGTGAGCTCTACTGGGGACAAGATATATGGTTGTACTTATAAGGAAACAAATGTATAAATCTTAAAATACATTTATATAATAACTATTCTTTAGCTTGTTGGAATCTGTGCTATTTATCAACAAGATAATGCAGACAAAAATATCTTTTCCATTAGCTATATCCTGTCCAGAGTTTAACAAAGAAAAAATCACTTGGCGGAGAGTAGAGTTAACACAAATTGTTTATCAAAAAGACTGAGCTTTGTTTGACTATTCTACTTTAGAATACACACCGCTGGTACTGAAGCAGCATAAACTATGTAGTATCATTGTCAGCACAATTCACAGGTCTTGATGTGTAGTGAGTTTTCCCAAAGAACTTCTGGCTAATAGCCAAGCAAAAGTACATAATTTAAAACACTCAATCAATTTCATTCTGAGGCATTTTGTTTAGTGTTTAATAGCTTCCCCAGAGACAGGCAAATTACAAAAGCGCATTGTTTTGACATGAGCTAAAATGAGTCATCGCTCGTCACTACATTTTTGAGGATTTGGCATTAATCTTCTGAGATGATAAACCATAAACATTTGAAATAAATATCAATTTTCCTAAACAGTTTAGTAAAGTCAGGCTACTCTTCTCATTGGAGCAATAAACCGGTAACCCTAAAGGAAGGCACTACCCTATTCCTGCTTGTAGCCATTTTGCTTCTCCAAATTTTCAATAGCCATGTAGGGCCCCAAGACTGTAACAATGCTAAAACTTACTTGATTTAAAAAAAAAAAAATGTGCGTTTATTCTGAGAGTGACAGAGAGAGACAGAGAGAGCGCGTGTGCACAGGGCAGAGAGAATCCCAAGCAGGCTTCATGCTGTCAGTGAGGAGCCCGGCACAGGGCTTGATCTCAAGAACTGTGAGATGATGACCTGAGCCAAAATCAAGAGTCGGATGCTAAACCAACCTACTTGAGTTTTTAAAAATAACAAATTAAAAGAATAATATATACAATTTAATCCCTGGGTAAATTCTGAATCCACTATCACCTGGTATTTCCAACCAGTATTTCTTGCATGCAAAGGAAACAATTCTCAACAAGAAACAATGCAAACTGGCTTGAATTTCAACTCCTGGATGCTCAAGGATCCAGAGCCTACTACTTTCATGTCCTAACCCCTCAGGAGTGCTCTAGGGCTCACACCAATTTCATTTTCGTTTAGACAAATGGACTAAAACTGTGCTGAGTATATTAGAATCACCAGGAGAGCTTTTAAAAATTCTGATATCCAGCATGCACCAATTAAGCCAGAATCTCTAAGACCTAAGCATCAAAAGTACTGGGAGTCTCCCCAGGTAATTCAATTGTGCAGCCCAGTTTGAGTACCAGTGCTTTAGACTTGTGCGGGAGAGCAGAAAGAGGGAGGGATAGGCAGTGATTAGCACTTTTGGTACTGTATGGTTGTTTTGATGAACATTAAGTAGGGAAAACAAGGTTGGACTAAATAACTGTAATGAAATTATAGCTTGTTTATCACAAAGAGTGAAGAGCATAGATTCTGGAGCCAAACTTCCTGGGTTTGAATCCTGGTTATTCATAAACTCTCAGACTTAAGTTCTTCATCTATTCAATGGGGATAACAGTAGTACCTATCTTATAGGTTGCTGTAAAGATTAAATGAATTAATCTATATACATATAAAGTGTTTAGAATAGTATTTCACTCACAGTGAATGCCAAGTATATATTTGCTGTTATTAATATCCTCATCATCACCATCTTTGTTTTTCACACCTCATTAACACAGATTCGAATGAAATGATCTCTCCTAAATCTAAGAATTGAATGGCTTTGATTTGAGTATTTAGTCAGGAATTTTAAGAATGATATCACCATTATATGGGTATAATATTTTTAATTTTTTAATTTATTAATTCTTTGAATATTTACGGAGTACCTCCTGTGTGCCAACACTGTTCTAGATGGGTGTTACATCCTAAATTTCCAAAAAGTTTTCATGCACATTTACATTTATTTCATCCTAAAATAATGTCAATTTGATTCTGACTATGGAGTTAGAGAGTTTCGAAGATCCAATACAAACAGGACACCATAGATGGCATCTTAGGAATGTATAATAAGAGCTAAGTAGTTGAATTCTTAGTATGTATAAGTGCTTCTTTAAGTACTTCCAGGCCACAACTCATTTAATACTCACAACAACTAAATAAGCAAGGTACTTACTCCCATTATCCCTATTTTATAGATGAGGAAACAAAGGCACAGAGAGATTACAAAACTGGTAAATGGAGAGCTCAAGAGCCAAGCAGGGAGTCTGACTCCAGAGCCTTGCTTATCATCCCTGGGATGTTAATGTGCACTGAGGAAACATGCCTTGAAGGTGGGCCATAGTGGAGTCACACTCAAGATGGAAGTAGGAGTACAAATTGTCCATTGTAGCAATTTCAGGAACAATTTCAGGAATTTCAGGTGCAGGAACAGTGCACCTTTAGTGTTATTCCTCACACTTTATCTTAGAAATATTTTGTTGAGGAATACAATAGGGACTGGGAAATTGCTAGAAAAGAAGCAACAGCAGTAATCACAACAGCTACCACACAGATTCCACAAATACCTGAACACTTTATACATAATAACTTCTAATTATTTTAGTTATACAGTCAACATAATTCACGGACAACTTCTTTGTAGAAAGAATTAGATGGAATATTTCCTGTATGATCTTAAAATATGTGATCTCCATTTTTAACGCTAGGGCATCAGTAATGCTCATTAAAGCTAAAGGGATGTATCACGGTAAAAACTGTCCAAAACACCTACAAAGTGTAATAATTTGGTACCAGAAGCCAGCAATCTTCTTCTGAAAACTATAATCAAATGTTATGTTCAAAATAAAATTGAACAGACTTTTTATATGCTACAAAATAAAGATCAACGAACACCAGAAACTAGTTTCTCTCTCTTTTTAATGTTTATTTACTTTTGAAAGAGAAAGAGCGCGAGCAAGAGAGGGGCAGAGAGAGAGGAGACACAGCATCTGCAGCAGGTTCCAAGCTCTGAACTGTCAACACAGAGCCCAACACCGGGCTCAAACCCACAAGCAGTGAGATCATGACCTGAGCCGCAGTCAGACGCTTAAACGACTCGAGCCACCCGGGTGTCCCACTACTTTCTCTTAAATTGCTATTTTCAGATGGAAAAAACCAAGTTCCTCTAAATAAATGCACACATAATATCGCCATCTAATATAATCAAAGCACATCTACTGTAGCTGTCTCTAAGGCCCTAAATAAAAAGAGATATTGATTATATTTTTTTCTTTATGTGTGTTCAGCCTTTTTCAAGTGATTTGAAATACCAACAGAAATCTGATCCATTTTGGGGCGCCTGGGTGGCGCAGTCGGTTAAGCGTCCGACTTCAGCCAGGTCACGATCTCGCGGTCTGTGAGTTCGAGCCCCGCGTCAGGCTCTGGGCTGATGGCTCAGAGCCTGGAGCCTGTTTCCGATTCTGTGTCTCCTTCTCTCTCTCTGCCCCTCCCCCGTTCATGCTCTGTCTCTCTCTGTCCCAAAAATAAATAAACGTTGAAAAAAAAAAAAAAAAAAGAAATCTGATCCATTTTAATATTAACTCATCTTACAACAGAGTAGCTTTAAATGTACCTAACTTCTATGAGAGTTTCAGACTCAAAGCCTCAGACTCACTGTTTATGGAATATATCTCATTTAATTGTACCTTCTTCTGATATTCTTGTGTGATAGACAAAAACACATTAAAATAAAAAAACTACTAGGATGATGTGAAAAATGTACATACATTTTTATGTATGAGTGTATGCATGTCAAAAGTCCATCTGTTATTAATTTATCACTACAAAAGAAAAATTTTGTTAGCTGACCTTTCTAGGTTTTCATTTTTAAAAGGAAAGATTTTGGAAAAAGATAAGATTAGACATAAAGAATCAGAGCAAACATAGCCTCCAGGCATTGTGTAATTCCATGTGAAATAACAGATTTGTAATATTTTTCATTCCATATACCCACAACACACCTCAAAAAATAATGCTATCTAATATGGAAATACAGCTTCTTTTTCTTAATAATCTTTTTAAAATGTTTAAATATGCAACAAAATAATAATAATGTATCACATCTAAACTCTCAAATAAGTAACATTTAAACCAAGACTGTTTTTGAGAGTCTGATAAATTAGACTAAGTCTATTTAGAAATACGTTTTGACGGCTAATTCAAGAAATAAAAAGAAAACAGAATATTAAATTAAATATTAATATGAGGAATCCATATTGGAGGTAGGATATCTTTTCTTAATACAGTCAGTCCTCAATTATTCAAGGTGATTAGGCTCAAGGAAAACTTCATTTAGTCATGAGCACTGGATATTTTCAGGGTGGTATGTTTTGCCATATGCACTTAAGCAAAAAAATTTGACACATAATGGAGGAGGTGGGGGCTCTCTTACAATCCCATAATCCTCAACACTCATCCTGGATATCCTCCTTCTGGGCAAGATAGAATAAGAGAAGGTGATATGACAAAAAAATAGAAAACTAAATATCACCAGTTTAGAACCTCATCACCTCCCATCAGTCTCAGAAACAAAATTTTGTCTTCCTATCTTCTCTATTTAGATTTTCCCTCAAACATAGCATATCACTTTAGTACTCCATCAAAAGGTATCCACTGTCTTGGCGATAATATTAATCTTCAGATATTATAAATTATTCAAGATTTTTTAAAAAGTACAGAAAATCAAAATTTGGTTCAGACAAATGAACACAAATTAGTGGAGATATATAAAAGTAAACATGTGGTTGCCTTTTGTCCACTTTGTTTTACACTGTAAAAAGGTATAGAATAGTGGTCAGCAAACTTTTTCACAAAGGGCCAGGTGGTAAATATTTTAGGTTTTGCAGGCCAGATAGTCTTGCTGCAACTACTCAATTCTGCTGTTATAGCAGGAATGTAGCCTGCATATTACAGATAATATGTAAACAAATGGATGTGGCTGTGTTCCAATTAAACTTTACAGACACTTAAAATTTAAATTTCAGGTAATTTTCACTATTTTGACATTTTTCAACTATTTAAAAATGTAAAAACCATTCTTAGCTTGTGAGTAGTATAAAAATTGGTAGTGGGCAGGGTATAAAACTTTATCATGTCTTCATTCTGCCATGTCCTGCTTTATTTTACATGTATATATACTGTTGACCCTTGAACAACTTGTGTTTAAACTGCGGAGGTCCACTTATATGTGGATATTTTTCCCAATAAATACAGTATGGTACTGAAAATATATTTTCTCTTCTTTATGATTTTCTCTCTTTCATTTTTAAAGATTCTATTCTTAAGTAATTTCTACACCCAATGTGGGGCTCAAACTTACAACCCCGAGATCAGGGGTAGCACATTCCACTGACTAAACCAGCCAGTCGACTCCATGATTTTTTTAGTAACACTTTCTTTTCTAGCTTTACTGTAAGAATGCAGTATATAATACACATAACATAAACAGTATGTGTTAATCAATGTTTATGTTCTCGATAAGGCTTCCCATCAACAGTAGACTATTAGTAGTTAAATTTGGGGGGAGTCAAAAGTTATATGTGGATTTTTGACTGTGCAGGCAGGTGCCCTAACCCTTGCCTTGTTCAAGGGTCAACTGTATAGTATATATAGAAATTTATACTATGTAGTAGAGTATATAGACATTTCTGACTACAAATGAAACATTTTGTTTAGCTTAACTTTTTAGGTATCCATTTTTAAAGCATGAGACCAGACATAAAAAAGCATGCCAATTATGCCAATCATAATAAAGCAGGATGTTGTGAGACAAGATACAGAATAGTTGGGTTTTACAGGATTGACACATGTTTAAGTCATATTTGCAGATATATACATATTAATAAGTCATCAATTAATAAGTCCATTAATGTTCATGCTACCATTATTCATTGTCAAGTCCCAAATCAATAACACCAATTGATTTTTCCCCACAATCTGAACAACAAAAATCTTATTAGTTAGCTAAATCTTAGAAACACAAATACTAATGATATTGTCATAATCATTTCTCAGCAAACAGAACAAAACAAAAATTTGTTCTGAGAAACAAATTATGTTTCTTTCCAACACTTGTCTCCAATATAACACTAAGCCATGATAAAATTTTAAAGGCTGAAAACACATTTCCTAACTATTAGCCTTGTATGACATACAACTGGAAATGGGCTTCAGGGCCTTTAGCATCCATTGATATTTTCTGTTAAGAAAATTATTTTTTCAAAGTAAATTGCTGTGCTTTCACAATGTGTAACAAAACATCAAACCTGTGCCCTTTAAGGTAACTTATGGAATCTTAACACATTGCAAGGGGTTTACTTGCTATGGCAACAAGTGAATCATAAACATTGCCATTGTAGAATTTTTTAAAAGACAAGCATGCTTGAAGACAAAATTTGGGGCCCATTTCTCTGTTCTTAGCCCTTCAAAGTAATTGTTCTTAAGTGCTTCCCCACTTTTTGTTTTTACTACTTTAATAAAGGGTCCTATTTCCTGACTAGATTCTGTCTTCCCCCTTTGAGAACCTTTCTCTCAAGACCTCTGTATGGAGTTTCAATAGCTTAATGTGACAGCCATTCATGAAAAAAACAAAACAAACCTAGAAAATATATACATTCCACACACAGAAATGCTGTACTAATGGGGCATGCAGACTTTTTAAAGTAAAACAGCCCTTCTATAGAAGAGCATACCAATTATGTGGCTAACATTAGGGCAACAAATTTTCCCTTGCCTTCCTATTGCCATATGCCTGTCATTTTCTCCCTATAGTTTCCATTCACTGTTTCAAACATATGTTGCCACTTATTTGCCAGGAAAGAATCTCTGAACTACCCTTTATGTATGATGAAATGGCAGACGGAACGGAGCCAGAGAGAGCACCATTAGCAGTTATTCACACTTCTGTTTTCTCTTAACTTCCTGTTCTCTAAAGTATATTTCTCATATGCTGGGAGGGATGTGTAATCATAAAGACATCTGTGACTCATGGTTTAGAATATGGAACTGCAACAATTTACTATGGAAGCAAATGGTTCTCTCTTCTACTGAGCCGCATGCCTCCTCTACAAAAAGCCTATTTTAAAGCTTAAAGCTTTGTCAAACATAGGTGAGAGGCTCCTTTGTCAAACCTTCAGCAAATATCAGCATTCTTTCCTTTTCTAGCAATCACTGCTAGAGTTTACCCAACATTTAACCACATTCTTTTAACAAGGCACCTGTTCAATGGGCTCAGGTTGCTTGGGGATTGATTGCCCTGTGTCAAGTAAAGACCATGGAGATTAGTTAAGAGGAAGGGGTTTCCCACCAAAGATGAAAGAGATTTACGGAGATAAAATGTGGAAGTCTGGTGTTATACTATATTATATATTTTGTTATATACTAACAAAAAACAAATGCTTACTTCAGTCTGCACTGATTATCCTCTTTTGGCTTACTCAAACCCAACCATAGGTCAAGAAATATTACCATGAATATTATGTTATTGTTGAACTAAATTCCTTAAACTATACCTGGCAGACACTACCAGGATCTTGGGCTCTTCTGGAAAAGGAGATGGCTCCAAATATAAGCTCTTGTCCATGAGCAGGAAGGAAATAGAGTATTTTGAAGAACCCACAAATATTACCAATCATGTTGCAGGATACATTAAAAAACAAAACAAAACAAAAAACTCCTGCTGAGCAATAGCTCACTAAATCTATAAAGCCAACTGCAAAGCTACTTGAATTATGATTCGTCCTTTATTTAAAGGGGAATGTTTTCAGCTTTTCCAGTCATGAACATGGGTAACTACAAGTTGCCTAAAAGGTCATGCTGTCATGCTTGAACCTGGAAGAATTAAGAATAAAATATATTAAGTTTAACCCTTCTGGCCACATAAAATACATATAGGCATTCTCTGGGTTATGAACACCTGACTTGTGAATGTTACCTCTCTATAAAAAGCCAGCCCACATTCTGCTCAAAAAGATGACACCTGGAGGGCAAGAGTATTTGCAGAGCTACTTAATTTTCTTCAGGCTAGTTGGCCAAGGGCTGCCATGGATATGGCAGGGAGGTATTCACCTGTAATCCAAAGTGGGAACCTGGAACACATTTGCTAATAAATATCATGTTTTATGTAAAACATAGGCTCCCGGCTAGTTTACAAAAAGTTAGCTACACATTAGAGTTTAAAATACAGTTTAAACTCTACACATTTGCACGAATATTGTTCTCCCCTGCATGCTGTAATAGTCACAGTATGTATAAATCTTGTGAGCTATGATATTACTGTTCTACAATATCACCATACCACTGCAGCTACCTAAATACAGATTTTTGGCTTTATTATGGATTTAGTAAGCTTCCATGTGCTAGTGTAGGATTCAACTCTCTACTTAGTAACACTGTTTCTCTGGGGAAATATTTTACAAATGAAAGTCTTTTTGCAAAATGGGGGAACCTCCTACATTCTGAAGATTTAAAGTACGGTATTCACTTTTTGCTGGAAGAATGTAAATTGCCCTAAGATCTATCTAAATTCAGCATTATCACGTTTCTTCCATGAGCAAAAGAAACCATAAGCAACAGACTTTAAAAGCATAAAAAACAAATAACAAGAAATGGTTATTCATGGAATGAGAACAGGACACCAGCACACAAGAGTAATGTGACCTGTGAAAATCTGCCATACCTCACTGCCCCCACCTCCATGCCCTATTCAGACCTGACACCAGACTAGTTCCTTCTTGACTGTACTTACTTAGCATCCACAACAGAGGAGCAAATGGGGCAGAACTTTACCTCAACTGTTAAGTGCCACCTTCTCTCATACCTTTCCAGATGTAGAATTTCCTTTTCTGCATGGAAAGGGTACTTTATGCACTTTGTATAATTCACTTAGTTTTTAACCAGCTATCTCCTCTCCCATATTAACACCTCTCCAACCAACCCGAGGTATAAATTCCTTGAAGCATGGGATCTGTCTCCTTATTTTCAACCATACAGCACAAAACTTTGAATATAACTACAGAGAGGAAAGGAACTAAGTTTACTTAAGACCATTATATGCTGGTTCTATGTTAAATGGCTTTCTTCCCATCAAATATGTCTCATTTAACGTAGTAGGTACTTAATAAATGAATGCTGAATGTCTAGTCACCCAGCTTCAATAAAAAGAAAGCTATAAAGAAGTTAATAGAAACGTTTATGGATTGGGCAAAGAGGGAGTCAGAATTTTTACCTTCAAAATGCCTTTGGGGTTGGTGGTGAAATCTAATTTTATTTTAAAGTATCTATGTATTCTATAAAGGGCTGTTGGTAAATAAAAATCGTTTTCAATTACCACAGAACTCTACTTCTATTTAAGTATAAATCAGTTATCTATAAAGAGTAAAGGATTCCACATAGAAATTAAAGCAGTTGGTGGTTAGTGTACAAAGACAGCCAACTCTGATAATTTCATTAAAAGAATTGGCTATCTGCTTTCGTCAAACAAAATACATAATTCTTAAATGTCTATTATGATAGAAAAAAAAAATCCTAAAACCTCATACCTTAGAAAGCTAAGATCTAGTCTTAGATTGAGAGAAGGCTTGAAATTCTACAAAATGTACAGTATTTTTGAGTTTACCAAACTCATCTTAGTTTTGAAGATTAATAAATTCAAAAATACCTAGATTCCAAAATATCGTTACTGGAGATGGAGATAAGTGAAAGCAAAAGATGAGTCCTGATAGTCCCCAGATTTCCTCATAGGAACACCCTGAGAGAACAGATACACAGATCCTGCATTCATCTAAGCAAGGCATTGCCAGTTCTAGGCCACAGTCACTATTGCAGCCCTACACTTCTTCTTTGGGAAAAGCCTGCAGGCTTTGTTGTATGAAAGCTGACCCAGTCAAGAGACACAAAGACCTGAGGGCTGTACACCTATTCACCCTATTGTTAAAAATTTTCAAGGGGCGCCTGGGTGGCGCAGTTGGTTAAGCGTCCGACTTCAGCCAGGTCACGATCTCGCGGTCCGGGAGTTCGAGCCCCGCATCAGGCTCTGGGCTGATGGCTCAGAGCCTGGAGCCTGTTTTCGATTCTGTGTCTCCCTCTCTCTCTGCCCCTCCCCCGTTCATGCTCTGTCTCTCTCTGTCCCAAAAATTAAAAAAAAAAAAAAAAAAAAAAAAAATTTTCAAGTCATTCCCTCTTGAAAATCATCTTCAGGACCTCATTCGCCCAACTCCTAGTTGAAGATAAAGCAACTGCAATACAGTTATAAGGCGCACACACACACGCACACACACACACACACACACACACACAAATGTAACAAACACTTGTACACACATACACACACTCACATTTATCTAATTACTGAACAAAGGTGATGAATAAAAACACGTGAACAGAAATAATGGTTTCTGTGATATTTACAACAAATTTAGTCACCAAATCACATCAAAAAAAGCCATGATCTGACAATAAAATATGGTAACATCCCAATAAACAACCTTAGGCAGGTGACTTGTTTCTTCCAACTAGAAAGTTTAGGCTTTAGCAAATTCAGTAAAAAATTGCCAGCAGAACACTTAATAACATTTCTTTCCATTGAATCTCTTCAGATTTGTTACTACTTTGATTCTATTCTAAAACTAATTTCCATTTTCTCAGGCTAAAGGAATGATAGTGAATTAAGAGCAAGAACAGTCTGGGGAGAATGCAAATAAGTAAGCTATTACATGAACTTCTAAGTCAGAACTGTATATATGAAACATGAGCTAGTAGGTCAGCATAATGATTAATTTCATCATTACTTATAGCTAAGATTCTTTTTTTATGTTTATTTGTTTTGACAGAGAGAGAGTGTGTGTGCACATAGGGGAAGGGCAGAGACAGAGAGAGGGAGAGAGAGAGAGAGAGAGAGGGAGGGAGGGAGAGAGAATCCCAAGTAGGCTCCACACTGCCAGTGCAGAGCCCCATGAGGGGCTAAATCCCATGAAGACCCCATGTGAGATCATGACCTGAGCCAAAATCAAGAGTCGGGCGCTCAACCAACTGAGCCACCCCAGGTGCTCCATATAACTGAGATTCTTAAGTAGCACTAACACCATATCCTCAAAGTTCATGAACCATTACATTAACCCTAAAATTAGAGATATAATGTTCTTCACATTAGCTAAATAATTTTCCACATGTAGTATTAATGGAGTCAATAGAGTTAAAGAGATCTAAATTCACTTTGTCAAACAGATTTAATATTCTATGAGAACAGAACAAATTTAGCCCACAGAAAAATGCTATATTATGTCCAAAGAAAAAGATCAACAAATGACACAATATTAACATTCACTTCTTTTTAAATTTTATTTATTTCTTTTGAGATAGAGATAGAAATAGAGAGGGAGAGGGAGAAGGAGAGTGAGAGGGGGAGAGAGAGGGAGAGAGAGAGGGAAAGAGAGGGAGGGAGGGAGAGAGAGAGAGAGGGAGAGGGAAGGAGGGGCAGAGAGAGAGAGAAAGAGAGGGGAGGGGCAGAAAGAGAGGGCAGTGGGAATGGTTATGAGCAGTTTCCTGGCTCCTTAGGAGAACCCAGAAGAGATGGTCCCTATTCTACCTCTAGGTGATGCATGTGGATCTATCTCTGGATGTGATGCCTGGAACTGCTAATGCCATTTTGCTACCAGGGTGATGATGAAGTCCCCTGGGGGAAAAGGCCAGAACTACAAAAGCCAGAGAAGCATAAGCAACATGGCATGTCTGGAGCCTGCCCAAGTTTGGATTTTTTGTTGTAAGATGATATATTTTGCCATTGTTTGAGCCAAAGGGAGTCCAGGTTGTCTGTTGACTGCAGCTGGAAGCATCCTAGCTAATATATCATTTCCTTTGGGTTACTCACATTCTAGACTACGTGGAGGACCTGGGGCGCTATTTTCAGGACACTTCTCAATGGAGGCAAACAAAATCACCATATCTTAGGAGCTCTTCCAAGATGAAAAGCCATCTTACATTACATGTTATTCTATACCAAATTAGAGACTGTGAAAAGCTCCTGAATGTAAGATGGGCTACCTTCTTGAAAGTGGAATCATTCCCTAAGAATTATTTCCTTCTGAAGCACCTGGAATGAGACTTCAATAATATCTGATTTCTCACAGTTGTTCAGTAAAAGTATAGAGGGAACTCCCTTTAACTCTCTAAGACTGCCTCTCTTTACACTGGGCTCTGACTAATATGTGTTTGCCTAAACTAAGGAGTAATAACCGTGAAAAATCAAGAAAATAATTACATTTATATAAACGTAACTAATAAGTGCAAGTGGATCATAGCTATCCTAGACAGCAGACCTATGTTCCCATTAACAAACAGACCTAACAAAGACTAAAAGTTAAAAAGTTTTGCTAATAATTGAGCTTATATTTGAGACAATGTTTATATTATTTGACATCTGAAAATTGCTAGTAGCCGATTAGGACACTGAACAATGAATAGAAATGATGAGTTAAGCTAAAACTCCATTTCTTAGCATAAAGGAGCAAACAAATGGCTCTAACATATTAATCTGAAATATTTCCTACACAGGTTGTTTTTCACTATTAGATTATATTGTGCTAATGTCCAATTTCAATGCTGAAACTGATTAGCTACTCTAAGCTCATCTCACTAAAAAAAACCTCTAAAACACCACCACTACCAAAAACAAACAAACAAAAAACACATAAAGTGCTAAATGAAATATATAAAATATTTTAAAATACACATCGTTGAGACAGCAAGTGACTAAGGAATGTTCAATGGTTCAAGACCGAATAAAAGTGAAAACCCAGCAAGTAAGGTGGCTATTGCTTTAGAACATTTTTTGAACTCTGTGAACTTATATTTTAGCATCAGAGGGCACAGAGGACAAAACCCAGCATCCCCCCAACCCTACATAAAGCTGGGATTGCAAAGAGCTAAATCATGAGTGTAAAGATGACTTAGAAACAAAACCAATCTCTAGGAACAGTAAGGAAAACTGTTTTCCTTGAACTATGGCATTTGGAGTAAGGGGAGAAATAAACTCCACAAAAAATTTATCATAACAAGACAGCCCAAATGAGAATTGGCAGCCCAAATTTGTACTAACTGGGTGGTCCAAAACCAAAAACCAAAAAAACCTGGGTCTAGAGATTCTGGGCTGAAAACATCTCCTGGCATCTGGCAAAATCAAACATAAGTCCTCTCTAGAGAAAGCAATCTGCAACCCAGGGTTCAAAGAATTCTCACATATAGAGTTCTAATATACAGGAGTTCATATTAAAAAATCTGAAAACAAACCAAAACATAATACACAATGACTGAGAGACAGAGAGGTGACAATAGAATCAGAGCTGCTGATATTTAAAGATCCCAGATATTTAAATTATCAGACAGCACATAAAACATACTCAATATGATAAAGGTAAAAAAGGAATTGACATTTCTTATTAAATCGGTAACAGACTATAAAAGGCCAAATCAGGAAAAAAGTGTAACTTTTGGAAATGAAAAATATAACTACATATCAGCAATGAGAATTGGTGAACTAGAAAAAAAATCTGAAGAAATTATAAAATGTAGCCTGAAGAACTAAAGAGATAAAAACAACTGAAAGAGCAATTAAGGGATATAAAGAACAGAGTAAGATGGTCTAACGTGTCTTCGTTTTAAAAGGTAAAGAAAGAAAAAAATATTCAGAAGCTATATTTGACAAGTTAATATTGGCTGACAATTTTCCAGAACTAAAGAAACACCCCAAGTCCACAGATTCAGATTCTCAATGAAAGCCCAAAGGGACAAAAGAAATCTATACTTAAGTACATCACAATGAAATTGCAGAATATCAAAGATGAAGGGAAAATAAAAAAAACAGCCAGAAAGAATAGGAATGACTTGTAGATCAATGACTGACTTTTCAACATTAACATGAGAAGCCCAAAGTAAGAGGAATAATATCTTCAATGTCCTGACAAAACAGTATCAACCTAGAAGTCTATACTCAGTAAAAATCCTCCTAAGAACAAGGGTAAAGACATTCAAATAAATAAAAAGAATGTGCAAAGAGCGGACGTCCATTAGAGGAACTTCAGAAGTATGCATTATCTATTGAAGGAAAGTGATCCCAGAAGAAACTCTAGAATAAAAGAAGGAATGATGAGGAAAGAAAGTGGCAAACATGTTGGCACATCTAAACCAACACTGACTAAAAGAACAATTATAGATAATGGTAACATCTTGTGGAATTAAAAGAAACTAAAATATAAGAGACAACATAAGACAAATAATATGTAAAGTGGGAGGGTGTACTCAAGAGTTAAAATGTTCTGAAACCACTAAAGTTTTTGGGGGAGGATTAAAATACTGATCAGCTTTAGACTGCTAATTTAACTTGTGAGGTAGAATTTATAGGCCAATTAATTCCTAACACAACAGGAATAGTGTGTAACTTCCAAAATAGAGAGGGAGAAAATGAATAAAAATAAAATTCAAAAGAAACTAAGAAATGAAATATAACAACAATAGCAAAAAAAAAATAGATGGTTAAAAAATAGAACCATCAAACAAGATAGCAAAAGTAAATCCAAATACATCAATAATCACTGTAATATAAACTAAATGGTCATGTTAAAAGACAATGACTGTCAGACTGGATTGAAACAATTCTAACAATAATAATCCCCAGGTATGTTGTTTATAAGTGACTCACTAGAATATAAGAATACAGTAAAGCCGAAAAGAGAAGGTTGGAAAAAAAATATCATCAGGCAACTACTAACCAAAAGAAAGGTTACACAGCTATGTTAATATGACACAGAAGGGACTTTAAGGTGGAAAGCATCTATGGAGGCATTATATAAAGGTGAAGAAATTCCATTTCTGAGAAATAGTTTGAACTTTCATGCATATAAAAATATGGTCTCAAATATGTGAAGCAAGAATTGACAGAAACACAAGGACAGACTAATCCATCATCACAGTGGAGGATTCTAACACACCTCTCAAAGCCATTCATAAATCGAGAAGCCAAAAATCAGTAAGGTTACAGAAGATTTTAACAAAAAAGTAATAAGCAATCTTTATCTATGTAGAGAACACTGCTCTTAACTCCTACAGAATATGCACTCTCTTCAAGCAGATAGGGAACTTGTATAAAAACTAAGCACATAACCAAAACTAAGCATAAACCAAATCTTAACAAACTTCAAAAGGTAGATAACATACTGACTATATTTTCTGACTATACTGTAATCAATGTTAAAAAGATCTCTCCTTCTACCCAAAAATACATGTTTAAAAATTAAGAAGCAATTCTAGGGGTGCCTCAGTGGTTCAGTCTGTTAAGTGTCCGACTCGTGGTTTTGGCTCAGATCATCTCATGGTTGCAGAGACAGAGCCCTGCATCAGGCTCTGTGCTGATAGCATACAGCCTGCTTGGGATTCTCTCTCTCTTTCTCTCTGCCCACCCCCAATACATGCACGCATGCTCTCTCAAATAAATAAACTTTAAAAAATAAATAAAAAATAAATTAAAAATTTCCAGTAGAGGCTGCTCCATACCCTCAGCTCTCCCAAGATTGTACCTAAAAGAAGCATTAATATATGACAAGGTTGGAGCATTTCTAATTCTATTTATTATATATTTATATTTAATATTACACTTCAATATACAACTGAAAAAGAACAATGCCATGATTCACTTAAAATTGCTTCAATATATTACTCAACTACTCAAAGCTGCCGATGGCACCTTATTGTCTACAACATTGTTAAAATCCAAACCACGCTGCTTGAATGATAAGACCCATGTACAGTCTGGGCCCACCCTATGTGACCACCCTCTCCTCCAGGGCTGCAATGTCTACCACCTGGCACAACTGCCTGTAGAGGGTCAGCACTGCTCAACAAGAGTCAATCAATGACTCCATTCTATCCAGGGTTCCTTTGCCATGCTATTCTTCTTCCTGGAATTCTTTAATTCCCCTTCAAGGTCCAGATGAACTTTAACTTCTGTTATGAAGACCTCCCAGATATTTATAGGCCTGATGCTTTTACAAAAATTTTTCCTTCACCAAACTCAGCATCCCAATTTAAACATTAATTGGTTTTTGGCTTTTGTTCATTTGTTTATCTACTCATCAAAATCTGGGTAGAGTCATACTTTATACTCTCTGCCTCCCTTGCCATGAACTCAAAATCGTAATACATAGACACAGAAGATGCTCAAAAAATAGTTGCTGAGTGTCTCTTCAAAGAACATAGAAGATGCAGTCTAGGCCTAGCTCTTATATAAGTCATCACACACACACAGACACACACACACACACACACACACACACACACACACACACACCACAGTATTCCCTTTGAATATTCCACTTCCCTCAACTAAGAAGGGAAAATATTGTATCTTTTTTACCCACTGAATTCCACTGCAATAAGAAAACATTATAAACATATGTGTTTTTTTCCCAGGGAATTTTAATAATATTTTCTCATTGTCACTACCTAATTGAAGAATACAAACCCTTTTATCCTCTCGAGAGCATGAAAAATTTTAAATGTTGTGCATGTAGAAGCCATGCATCAAAGTCAATCACCCTCCCACCCATCCTACTACTAATATAGTGGTATAAATGACTGCTGATAATCCTCACACACAAAAAGTGCTATTAGTTATTGAAGGTCCCCATGAGTAGATGAAAAGATACTGCTTTTAGCCTTTTGGAAGTCGATTCCCATTTCTAATCTAAACAGTTGAATTCCACTGTTTTTAATTTCCTCTTGTAATTGTTGGTGAGTGTACATATGAAAGCCTGCATATGTACTTGTGTAACGTGTATGTGTTTTAAGCAGAGAGGAGGGAAGACAGAAGAAGAGAGTTAGACATCTTTTCTGTAAGTTTTTAGTAAATGATAGCCATAGATAGAGGACAAATGGATAGATAGATGGATGGATAAATGGATGGATGGATGGAGACTGTTTTTAACCAGAAGTCAGCAACTTTCAGAGGTGAAGTGACACATACACCACTTTCATATTTTGAGTCTATGATATATTAAAATAAGAAAGAAATGCCAAATGTAAGTTTATGAACTCATGTAAATTTTAAATCCTCGCATTTATTTTTTTTTTTTAAATTTTTTTTTTTCAACGTTTATTTATTTTTGGGACAGAGAGAGACAGAGCATGAACGGGGGAGGGGCAGAGAGAGAGGGAGACACAGAATCGGAAACAGGCTCCAGGCTCTGAGCAGTCAGCCCAGAGCCCGACGCGGGGCTCGAACTCACGGACCGCGAGATCGTGACCTGGCTGAAGTCGGACGCTTAACCGACTGCGCCACCCAAGCGCCCCTAAATCCTCGCATTTAACTAAGAACTCATAATTTCTGCAAAACAAAAAAAAAGGTGAGATGATGAAATGTGATTGAGTTACTCATAAGATAATAAGATTTACTTAAAAATTAATTTATAGCACACTGTAAGTGGCATAGTGTAGTAGTGACACAAATTAGCAATCAATCATATAAGCTTGTACTTCCGTCTTATCAGAAAATATCAGCATTTGAATAAAAATCTCAGAGTCTAAATTTGAGGTCACTGAGAGTCAGCATCAGTGATTCTTCAGGTTTCCAGTGCTAATAAGTGGGTTGGGCCATAGACATTCTGGCATCACTAGGGTAGTAGCCATTCTGGGTAACTGAAAGTTGATTCTATGTGTTTCAAAAGCCAACTGGAGCAGTATTCATTGGAATTGATTATGTTTAAAAAGTAATCAGCACTTTTTTAAGTTACGATTTGGCAAGAAGCCACTGTTAGGCCACAGTTGACTGTTTGAGAAGGGATTTTGCTCTCGAAGTTTTTATTCCTCAAGTTCTTGGGCTGTCAAAGCAGTATCATGACAAAATTTTTCCCATTTGCATGGTTTAATATACTCCAAGGGGAAATTTGCTTAGCAAATTTCAAGAGAATTAAAGAAATTTGAATAAATGAAAGTAAGAAAAGTTTCTGGATCAAGACTTAATCAGTATTCAGTGGATTTAAAAGTAGAAGGACAGGGGCGCTTGGGTGGCTTAGTCGGTTAGGCGTCTGACTTCAGCTCAGGTCATGATCTCACGGTTCGTGGGTTCAGGCCCCGCATTGGGCTCTGTGCTGGCAACTCTGAGCCTGGAGCCTGCTTCGGATTCTGTGTCTCCCTCTCTCTCTGCTCCTCCCCCACTCATGCTCTGTCTCTCTCTCTCTCTCTCAAAAATAAACACTAAAAAATAATTAAAAGAAAAAGTACAAGGGCAAAATCACTGTAAATAGCATCCCATAGCATCTTGCACACATATTTGCCTCAATGGAGCTATGCAATAAACGGCACATAAAATGAATCAAAAGCTAAAAGTCAATGAATGGAAGTAGTCAGGCAATGAATGATCATTACCTCTTTTTCCTGCTGGATTCAGAACACTCTCTTCCATTAATCCTCATTCCTTAGGTTGTGTGTGATATTGTGTTAGCCCTCATACCAAATCCAAAAAAGCAAGAAGGAGAGTTGAGATATCAAGGCAGAGGGCAAGGCAGAGTGACTAGCACACAGTAGGCTCTCAATAAATGACAGCAATTCCTTTCCCTTCCCATCCCTTCCTGTTCCCTGGATCTTCTTTATATAAGTGGCATACCTGAGCTGTGAAACTTACATCAGAGGATTAAGAATATATTAAATAAAAGTCTTATATATATGTCATAATCTAAAAAGATAAAGAACTTACAGATTCAGAAGTTGGCAGTAAATGAAAAAGTTTAAAACATGATGTGATAGGATTTTCAATGTGGTTTCTATGAATGTTATTGTTGTTTTAATACTTATAGTGCCATAAATAGAGAGGAAGGAAGGAAGGAAGGAAGGGCGGGAGGAAGGAAGGGAGGGTAGGAGGGAGGGAGGAAAGAGGAGCAGATAAGAGAGAAAAACTGTACAAAGCAGAAATACTTCAGAGTTCTATAGTAGAAAAGGCACCATATTCTGGCCTGAGCTCTGCCCTATCTGTGTATCCCTGAACAGAATACTGCACAGCTTACCCTGGAGTAATGTAAACTGTAAGATGAGGGAAGCAGATTCTCTCCAAGATCTATTCTCACTCTATCATCACTTAGTGCAAGCCCAATGAACTAGATGGCAGATAAGAGAGATACAAAGTTATATGCCTCTATGTTTATCCCCTAAGTCCAAATCCTACTACAAAACACTGAGTATGATTTCTACCAGAGGTTGCTGAAGTCTCTCTGCCACTCAAAACCTGGTGCCACTATTTACTAGCTCTGTGATCTTGTACAGGTTACTTAATCTCTCTGTTCCTCGGTTGTGTTTCCCACAGAGTCATTATGTGGATCGAAGTTGATATTATATGTAAAGCATATATTACATGGCATCCATTAAACATTAAATGTGTCGTCTATTATTGTTGTTATTGTAACAAAGATGTAATATAAACAAAACCAGCATAGGATAGAAAGGATTAACCTGTATTACAGAAGCAGTACATGATGAAAATACATAGGTATGTAGTTGATCAGTAGGAGGCTGGTGATCAGTAAGCACAATGACATAGCAGTCTGATGTGGTTACCTGAAATGCTAAGAAAATTTATGTTTATACACACATACAAAAGACTTTACAAAGTCTGTAAAGGGGAAGATAATCCTGATATACTGAAGTAATTTGTTCATTCTGAGCACAAACGTTTAGAAACAGGGTATGAAAAGGCTCAAATTATAAAAATACAAATAGTTTAAGATTCAGGACAAGCTGTCTTCAAATATTTAAAAAACTGTCATGTCAAAGCAATGTATTTATTCAATATAACTCCCTAGAAAGACCAGGAATAGTCAGTAGAAGTGAGAGGAAGGCAGTTTTCAGTTTGGAATGGAATGGACTTGTTGGGGGAGTAAAAAATCCCTGGAGCTATTCAGCACTAACTAATGACAACAGCATTTCTCATGTACTGAATGACCATTTGGCAAGCATGCAAGACAATGGTGTTAAATGATAGAACAGAATTAATATTAAAAGTTCAGATTGCTCCGTTAAATTTTTGGCTGGAGTTGTCAATCCATGGCCTATATTAGTGGCTTGATTCGATTACCAGCAATACAGAGATCTTCAATTTAAAAGAAATGGAACAAAAATATTGCATTTTTTTTTTCTGTAGTTACTACAGACCTAGATAAATTATTCTAACTTTAATTATAATTTCAGATATATTCTTTCTGACAGTTCTAATGACATTATTTAATTAAGCCATTTTTGATTTTTCATGTTTCCGAAAAAGAGATATGCAGGCCCATAAAACATAGTGGCTGGGTCACGGATTTGCTTTTGACCTCAGGACAAGTCCTTTAACTTCTCTGAGGTCCAATTATCTCATCTATTTAAAAAGGGGGAACAAGGGATGGCAATAAATAGAGTAGATATTTTGTAAGGTCCTTTATACTCTAAAATGTGATTTAATGAAATGATCACTCTTCAAAATAAAACTCAAAGCACATTTCTTAATTTGTTCATCATTTTTCCCAGTGAAGACATCTTTAATTATAATATAGGGAATTGAAGCATTTAGTCTGTAACACCACCACTGACTGCTCTATGAGACAGTTTTATGCTGTCCTTCTGGGGTTTGGAAGAAGTTATTTGACTGAGGGAGGGGATTTTACAACTGAAAGCCATCTTCACATCAAGCAATAATTAACTGTAAATAAAGGACAAAGCAGAATTGGGGACAGTAGGGAGATTATAGGATGTCTCTTTCATAAATCTAATCTTAGAATGAACCATTTACTCTAACTTTACTTCCTAAACACTTTATTTCCTCAGGCCTTCTAGACCCATTTCAGTGAGTTTATATGATTAAAAGTTTATCCTGTTTTTCTATAATTGAGTTTCCGATGATAAAAGAAAATACATAAAGTAACTTACCCAGCTGTTTTTTACCCTTAGCCAACTATTCCAATGACATCCTAAACTATACCAATGACTTCCAACTAATAAAACCTGTTCAACTGTACTTTGAACCCAGAGATCTTTCTCTACAAATATTTAGCCTGAAATCAAAGTCCACAACTATATTCTGTTGACTATTTTCTTTAAAAATGCACTACTTAAAAAAGATATGGGGTAAAACTTTTTGACAAGGTCTCTTTAAAGAGGGACTGGACAAAGCACTGAGAACAATCTGTACTGGCAAGGGACAAAAAAGATGACCTAATAGGTCTTTTCTGTCTCTAATTTCTGTGATTCGAGGATTTTTTTACTCTTGCAGTAATACTTGTGAGTTCAACAGTTTCTCAAAACTATTATTAGTTACCAAGGAAACACAAACTGTTTGCAGAAATAAATAAGCAAATGAACTGGACCTAAATAGCAGGCTTTTCCAGCTTCCCATTTAATAATCTTATCGTGGCGTCATCTTATCAATTCTTCTTTCTCCTCAAGTCATTCTGCTCACCTATCGGCACGCTCACTGGAGTCCCAAAACCAACTCCTAGTATCCCACGTAAACCAAGAACAGGAGGTCCCTGGATCAACAGGAGATTATCTCTTAAATGTAGACTGTGTTGTTTCACTTGTTGAAGAACAAAAACTATAGCACTGTCAGTGGGACAGCAGGCAGTGGTTGGTTTTACGAGTATCATTTCTAGAGAAAATATGCAAATATATGCTTTTAAATGACCCACTCTCTACAGAAAAGCAATGAACATGATTAAAAGACATAAATAATGATAAAAAGACACAATACACACATATGGCCCACAGTGTAAAAACAAAGATGTTTTACAAATGTTAATAAAAAGACTAAAAGGAAACATAGAGTGGTTGACTCTTGAACAATGTGGGGATCAAGGGCACCAAGCCCTGTGCAGTCAAAAATCTGTGTACAAATTTGCCCCCCCCAAAAAAAAAACTACTAATAATTTGCTGTTGAACAGAGGCCTTACTAATAATATAATTAACACATATTTTGTGTATGTATTATATACTGTATTCTTACAATAAAGTATACTAGAGAAAAAATATTAAGAAAATCAATAGAATAATACGTTTATAGGACTACACTGTAAAAAGTCTGCATATAAGTAGACCTATGCAGTTCAAACCTGTGTTTAAGAGTCAACTGTACATCAAATTGTTAATAGGTGGCAGTATTCATGTGGTATGACTAGATGTAAAATGTCTTTTCTAGTTTTCTGCATTTTCCAAATTATCATGGGCACTGAACTGTTTTAAAATTAATTTTTAAAGCCACAGAAAATCATGTTACTAACAGGCTTCCCATTCCCTAACATTACTACTGTATTACTGACATTGTTACTATAATCAGCCTGAGTTTGCTTTCAAGGGTATAAATCCCTGTTATAAAATCAAAGTCAGCTAAAGTATGAACAGGAATAGTTGAAGAGCCTCTGGAAACTTCAAGGACTATGGAGGACAGGAGATCTGGGTTGCAGATAAGAATGAGAGGGTCTCTCTGTAAATCCAGGTTCACTGTAGCCCATTAACTATTTGTGAAGGGCCATAGGCACACAGTGCAAGTGCTTGCTGCCTGGGGATGTGGTATATTTTTTGTGGACACTTATGTGTACATAACTAGTCAAAAGACACCTGGGGAATAGGAAGAAGAGGGAAAGGAACAGGTCAGTTACAAAACTAATTGTTCAGGGTGGTTGGTTGGCTCAGTGGATAGAATGTGCAACTCTGATCTCAGGGTTGTGATTTCAAGCCCCACGATGGGCATGGAGCATACTGAAAAAATAAAATGCTATTTAAAAGAAGAAGAAGAAGAAGAAGAAGAAGAAGAAGAAGAAGAAGAAGAAGAAGAAGAAGAAAGGAAACTGATTGCTCTTGGCATGGAGAGAAGGTGCTTTTGCCCTCAAACTTCCCTTTTGGCTTTACATTCTACAGCTGCCCACTTGTGGTGCTCAATCCATTCCTCTGAGGTTGTACAGCAGCAGAGGAGAGATCAGCACCAGATACATGGCAGGCTAGCCCAATGCTCAGAGACAAAGCTGCTTTGCAAGAAGCCTGCCAGTGAGGTGTCAGAATGTTCCCTGAGACAGAAATACTTTAGTGCAAAAGGGTCACACTCTGGCCAATCCAACTGCAGCCTAATGCAATGTAAAACCACAGAACTCTGCCTCCATCTCATGCCATCCTGGATCTGTCTCCACTATACTCAGCTTCTCATACAGAACAATGCCTGTGATAAGAATTGTTGTTTTTCTTTGTATGTTACAATGTTTCCATGTATACTATTTTATAGAGGAGGCAAAAGAGCAAACATATCACATTCAAAGTTAATGTTACCATCCCACAGATTCCAACAGTGCAGTGACCCCTTAACTGATGAAAGAAGCAGTAATGAAAATTGTGGGCAGCTGTAAGAAAGGTGCATTATGAATACTGCTTCTCTTGCACTTATTTGGATGACTAGAAGACTTCACCAGTCACAAGTAGAAACAAAGGCAGGGAGACAAGACATGAAAGAAAGTAAGAGTAGTGATTTCACAAAGAGAAACTGGATTTGACATGCTTAGTAACACATTAATGGTATTTTTAAACATTTGTGGACATTGCTAATAACATCGGTTGCCGTGGTCACTGTATTAAACTCCTGGCATTAGCTTGAACCAGGGGAAGTTGCTGATACTGAACTGTTTTTGACTATCTAACAAGGTGATTCATACAGTTCAACTGAATTGATACATCCTAGTTTCCATCCTTGCTGCCTACAAACCCCTCTTCCTCATTAGAAAGCAATTAGATCGGTAGAAAAATTCCTTTCTACCCTTTCCAAATCACAACTTAAAGCTACTGCTGATTTAGATCATAAATTTAAATTACTTATTATAGAAATGACTTTAATTCGTAGCTATACTTATTTGTAGGAAATTCTGCCTTATAAAATGAGAAGGGTCACACAGCAACTGGGCAGGAAATTTTTCAGTAAAAAAAGTAAAAGTTTTCTTAGCCAAGACTGAGGCACCGTGCTCACAACACTATTCTTTTGATAATGAATACACGTCAGAAGCCAAGAAAACAAAAACTACATCTCAAAGAGAATGTTCATAGGAAAGGAGAGGGAAATAAAAGTTTACTTGTCGATTCATGTGGCCAGTGGAGTACATTACTAATGGCTGGCTGGAGTTAGCGATACAAGACCCAGGGTTCTCGAATCAGTTTGATAAAGATACCCTCCTACTCAAGACCCTGGACTTTCATCTGTAGCAAAAATGTCATAATATTCTGATTTTATTAGAACAAGACTTGTCAACATCCTCGAAAATGTTGTCTTAATAAATATGCAAATCCATGATGTTTCCAATGTGAATGACTTCCCTAGGGTTATTCAGTGCATAATTAGGGTGGTTCTGGTGGGGAGGGGGGGGCGGGCTGCAAAGGTCAGTTTTGGTTTTCCTAGTTTAACATTCAGTCTGGAAACATAGAAACTTCTCAGTTAAATCTGAACACTTCTTTACCAACACTTCTGAGAGATTCTGAGCAAACCATTAAGAGGAGACTAAGGCTGTATATATAAACACTGGTTCAAATCTCTGCATTTGTTACTTTAATAGCCGTCTGACTTTGGCCAAGCCATTTTACTCTTCCAAATGTGTTTCTTCATCTGAAAAGTATGAATAATACCACCTTACGATGTGTTATGCAAATTAAATGATGGAGTGCATGTAGAACACTAAGCATGGTGAGTAGCATGAACTAAAAGCTCAACAAATGTTATTATTGGTTCCTGAAGAGAATGGGTCTATACCATGATCTCAGCCGGAATGCTGAGTCATAGCTGGGTCAGAGATCACTGCTTCAGAAAGTAACAGGGCACCAGGCAAGGCACACAAAGAGGAGAAGTCCTGATCCTCTCTTCTCTGGCTTCATAACCAGAGGCAAGTCTTATATCCACTTAACTTCTCTGTTCTTCAGCTACTGCAGCTAAAGAAAAGGAGGAAATAATGCTGACAGATTTTATAGGGGAAGTGGGAAGTCAAAAATATGAAAATAAATGCAAAACATGAGTATAAAAAATGTGGGAAAGAAATAAAAGATGGTGTCCAATGTTAGGAAACCTCCGTACCTATGAGGGGAAAGGGGGCAAAATCAGTTACAAAAATGCTGGCTTTGGGTAAAGATTTTTTATGTTAGTAGTCTGCAACTGAGATTCAGGTGTTTATGCGACTTTCACAGCAGTCATTTTATCTCATTTGAAATAAATCAAATCTAGCATAAAAGTCTCAAAAACATGGTTAATAAGTACGAGGCAAGCACAGGAGACTAAAAAGATTCAAATACACTTCACAACTATAAGGTCGAGTAACAAAACTCACAAACCAGTATCTAAAATGTTAATATGAAAATACAAATCAAATATTGAATTTTAAGCTCAGCTGAAGGGCATGGTCATTAGCTTCTCAAAACAGTATATATAAAAAGCAGGAGTAGTTTAACAGGCTTCTCTGTAGGCAGAGTGATCTAGAAGAACTATTAAAGTGAGCCCACAGTTTAACAAAGATGACACACATTCTGTGCCCTGTATCTTTTTCCACCGTTTTCACTAACTATACATTCTATGCAACCAGGCATTCTCTACTCCAAACTAAGGAAAAGATACAAGCTATTTTCATTACTCCTGTTTGACAATTCTATAGACATATGTATGTCATAACAGGAAACAATCCTATTTTACTGTTTATTTAAAAAGAGTTAAATAGACTCAAAATTTTACTCAATACATTTGAAGCTTGCAAATAAGACAGCCACATCCCTAATTTACTTAGCAGATTCATATAATTGGCTAGGGCTTTCAGAGATTACTTCTCTTATTGATGTGCAAAATAATTGGGAACATAATTCTCATTTCCCAGAAAAAGAATTTATAAAAGTAAAATCTGCCCCACACTAGGTAACATGCTTAATTCGGTCATATTTGGTCAGTTTCTTTTTTCTTCTCTTGTCTTTATTTTGTTTGCTGGTGGCAGGGAACAAATGGCTTAAAACTTGTTCTAAAGTTCTATTTTTATACTTTGTCTTGAAAGTACAGCACAACACATTTATCTTTACTTTTAATAAATATTTTTCTCTGCCAAATAAACTGATTAGTTTTAACTACTTTCGTTAAACACAGGCATGCAGAAATGAGGAACTAGGAGGTTCTTTCAGGAAAAACACTGAAAAAAAAAAAAGATTTCATCTGGCCTTCCCATCATCACTTCAAGAATTGTTTGGTAGTTACATCATCAGGAAATAAAATACTATCCTCTGAGGACCCCTACTCTTTACAAAAAGGAAGGAGAAGGTTTGAAGTCTAAATCACCTCGAGATGTCTCAAAAAAAAAAAAAAAAAAAACCAACAAAACTTCTGGCTCCCTCTCCTACCTCCCCCCAGCAACCAAAAAACAAATGTAACAAAAATGTATTTACAAAAGTTTAAATAAGAATAACAGGATGTGCATTTAAGAATCTGAGGCAATAACAGAAGCTTTAGAGCCCCAGAGGGAGAAAAGTTACTAGCGGATCGACCATGACCCCCAATGACTTGGTTAGCCAGGCAGGAGGGCGCCGGCGTCCCGGGCCCGCCGCCCACTCCCCTCCTCGGGGAGCCGGGGACCGACAGTCCGTTCACACGGTCGGAGCGTCAGCGGAGCTGAGGCGCATTGCTGCCGCGCCGCCGCCGCCGCCGCCGCTGCGGATCTGGTTGTCACCGGCGCCCCCGCCGCCCGCGCCGCACATGCGAAGCGCCTTATAAGGCAGCGCAGTGACGTAACGCCCTTAGGCCGGGCGCGCTCGGCGCCCCGCTCGCATTGTTCGGGCGACTCCCGGAGCGCGCACAGCCCGCTCGCAGCGCCGCCAGACAGCGGCCCCCTCCCGGCCCCCCGCCCGGCCCCGGCGCAGGCAGCTCAGGTAAGCCCGGGAGAGCCGCTCCGCTCCAGCAAGGGGCACTGCTGTCAGACAGCCAGGCTGACTGTAGGTGGCTTTTAAAGTTACCAGCATCACGAACTGCAGACAGGTTTCGAAAAGCGCGTCCAATGAACTCTGGGTTCAAAACCTTTTAAAACTCACACAAAACTTAGAAAGTTTACTCACACCGAGAAAACGGATTTCAGATTTGATTTTAAATGAGGAGAGCTGGGGAATGACTATATATTACATTCTCCAAGCGAGCCGCACACCGAATCCTGCTTGTATGGAGAAATCTTTGGGAATGGGGGCGGGGGCGGGAGGGGGGAGGGAGTACATTGTAATACCACAACTCTATCTCCTGATCTTCTCTCTCCTCGGACTTAAATTCCCTTATGTCTGACAAGAGCAGAGTGCGAAACACTGCCACATGGTAGTGGATTTATTAGTGCCGTTTCTCACCCCCTCCCCTTTGTGAATCTTCATACAAAACACCAGAAAATCCCTGTTAGAAATATAGCTTGTAATTAGGAGGACTCTAACTTAAAAAGTTGAGCTTTTTAAGCTTCAAAAAAAATCTTCCGAGCAAAAGCATATGGCAGTCTGTGTCAGACGTAACTCATGATTTTGAGTTCCAACTTTTTACTTCAACTCCAGTAAATGGATAAATGACAAACTGGAAAAGATAACGCTAGCTTCTCTAGAGTAATATTTTTGGACACAGTTTGTTGTGTTATGTAGAAACACTAATTTAAAAGGTAAAGCCTATAGAAGAATTTTGTTAATCAATGGCATTTTGAACTTACATCTGAACCCTGAATAGGTTATTGCTATAAATGAACTTTTACCATCTGATAATTGAACACCTGGATGAAAATCTACATGTTTTCACATTTCAGAATAAAAATTAGCAGAAGAATTAAAAATAAAATACACTATGTCACATTTAAAACACTGGAATAGGAAATTAAAAAATCATGTATCACTCAAACTGTATTTGGTCTGAACATACATTTTAAAATAAAACTTAAGAAATGTCTGACAATTATTTTTCTTTTGAAATAGCATCTATATTTTATTTATCATTTGAAACAGCATTTGTTTAATATGCCCCAGATTGGGGATTTATCTTTGTTTCTAGTAATTCCTGTGGTTGAGTATTTTAAAGCATATAATATTGGTGCCTACTACTTTTGCTTCATAGTTCTGTTTAGTTTGCTAATTTTGTTTGCAGCAATGCAAGATTTTGGTTTTAGTATTCTAAAAGAAAAATTATATGTTATTTGGTTTGAAGATAGGCTATATGAACTGCAGGTTAGTACTGAAAAGTAGGATTTCTCCAAAACTATTATTTTAAATCTAGGGAAGCCTACCATAAGAAAGAGGGGCCAACACCCAGGTCATTGTGGAGAAGTACAAAATATGCACAGAAAAGTTGTTTATTTCATATAGGCTGTAATTGGAAACGGAAAAATTCTTCCTTTGGTAAAAAGGTATTCCACTCTTTTGAATCTGATAGAGGAGGAGGGAAACAGAAACCATCAATTATTGTTTCAGCTATACCCAAAGTGCCATCTGTACCATAAACTATAGCTCATCTGTTGAAAATCATAACCTCTATTAAATCTCTAACAGCTGTGTTTCCCAGGGTCTGCATTTTATTTTATTATTATTATTATTTTTTTTTTACAAAAGGCAAGCACCACTTTTTACTCTGTAAATGACACACTCCAATATTCCACACTTTTTTTCCATTTACTAACTATAAAGCATGGTTCAAAAACAAATCATCCATTGAGACCCCTTTTAAAACTGAAAGTTAAACAAGATTTGTTGTGGATACATTATCACACAGTGGACTCTCTGAATGAGCATTTATTAGTCCTAGGGACAATCTATATGATGGAAAAAATGTTTTAGATAGATGGAATATAAATGTTTACATTTCCAAATAAAGCACATACAAATTTTATGCTTAATAAATTCATTTGCCTTTTATGGCAATTGACCTTAAATGTGAAGCACTTGTATTTTTGTTATATTTTCCTAATGCTAAACACAAACCAAGCTTTGAACTTTATTTTCAAGTCTACTTGCAATTCCCATAAATTTGCCTTCTCAAAAGGCTGTGAACTTTGTTTTAGGTTCCTCTGTCTCGCCTTCCTCCCCCCCCCAAATGACTTTGGTAATAAATGGATTTTGAGGTAAAAAGTGAAAATGGAGCACCAAGAATAAAATTCCATTTTCTTCTTAAGTCATGTTCTGTCCATATCTAATGCTTCAGAGCAAAGTGAATGCTTTTACAAGGTGAACAGAGAAAAAAATACAGCCCCCTATTTGAGGGGAAAAGGAAGGCGGGGAGCAGGAAGAGGACTGTTTATAAAAGACTGGATATTGTGGCATAATATGTGATGTAAACCAATATTGGTCTCAACCTGCTTCATGTACTGAAATCTGTTGTTCACACAGCCAGTCATTATCTCTGAAAAATTTAACACATCCTACCTTACCCTCTTGGGCGTATCATTAATTTTAACTTTTTTTTTAAGTTTATTTAATTTGTTTTTGACTATGGATGTAGCTTCAATTTAATCTGATTGTTTAGTTTCTGTAAATTATGTTTTAAATAAGGATTTAAAGATGAAGGGACACTGCATATGCAGCCAGCATCACACACTTTCAAAGAAATTCTTCTGTGGCTGCTTCTGCCACCACTACAGTATTTATGGGCCCACCAACCCCATCACTTATGTTTAATATGTGCTGGGTCAGTTTCTACTTTGAATGTTAGATGCACTAATTCCTAGCAGATCATCACCAACACTGTTGTAAGCCCTCCTGCATCCTTCTTTTTCTTAAAAAGCAGAGTTAAAATTATCTCTCCCCTGGCTTTCTTCTATTCTGACATTACCTCTGACTGGAAAAGCTGAGAAAAACAAAAGTGGGAAGGCTCTCCAAGGAAAGTCCCTTGGTTCTTTTTCAGATATGGAGAAGCATTCCCTTTTCATGCTTTTTCTCTCAGAAGCTTGAGCACATTAAGATATGACAGCAGCAATTTTAATTCTGAGCCCAAGAACAGAATAACACATTAGCAGTGTTCTTTCTCCATTTAGACCATCCTCACATTCCTATTCCCTATTGGTTCCAAAATAAGACTAACTCTTAAAGACACTATTATTTTTTAACGACAAGCTTGAGGAATTGTGTGGGGGGGGGGGGGGGGGGGGGGGGGGGGGGGGGGTATGTGGATAAGAAGGTATGTAGAGCCATAGGTATGTAAGTGTACCATTGAGGCAGGTAAAGGTGTAGCCAGACATACACTCACCTTCTTGTTTTTGTCTGTAACTACTGATTCTAGCCTAAAGGACAGTTTTATCAGTAAAAGAGATCACATCTTACATCAGAATAGCAAACACACAACTCCATAGATGGGAATTTGAGAAGAAACTTGATCATAAGATTTTTCATATGAACAATGGGATGCCCTAGGGCCCAGAGAAGTGCGCGCTCTCTCTCTCTCTCTCTCTCTCTCTGGCAAACAGAGCTTTATAGCTAGAAGAGGCCTTGGAGGCCATCTGATCCAAATGCCTCACCTTACAGAAGAAACTGATGTTCACAGCATGACTTGGCTCAGAGACACAAAATTACTCAGAGGCAGAGCCAGGGCCCCCTGCATTCTTGGGCTATAGCTTTTGGTTTCCCCTTAAATTAGTGCTAGGAAGAGATGAAGGCAGAAGCCCCAGAAGAAGCCCTGGCACTAGAGGTGTTAATTTGGATACAAAATCCATTAAAAAAGAAAGCAGAAAGGTTCAAAGTTCTTGTTAATGAGTATAAGTAGTAAGAAGGCAAGGCAAAGGAGGGAGGTAAAAACCAATAGAGTTAAACCAGGCTACTACAATGGAGGGGGGTGATAAAAGAAAGACAAAGGAAACAAATAATAACTGTACTTAAAGGTCCTCTGGGTGGCAAAGCTCACTCTGCTTAAAAGTTGAGTGGTTCCCTAGGAAGAATGTATATATGCTCTATGTCAAAGACATTTAGGTCCGAACCACTAATTTGACCACTGACCTCTTCTCAGCATCTTCCAACTAAGCATTCTACACTCTCCAGACCTCCTTAGCTAGCAGGGTCCCATTCAAAACTCACAATGACCCAATATCTTTAAAACAACTGAGAACTTCCCTGAAAACTGCAGAGGAAGTAACTAATGAAGGCTGTGAGCTCCTGGTGATACTTACCCTGCTTTACTTTCCTTCACACAGTGCACTGCTACATGACACTAAATTACACATTAACTGCTTATTTGTTTATTGTCTTTCTCCTGGACTGTAAACTCCCTGAGGGTCAATTTTGCAACCAACTTTATTCCTAGTGCCTGGAAAAGTACCTCGCTATAGTCAGTAAGCATGTCCCTGGGACAAGAAGGTGCTGAATAAATGTACCAACAAATAAATTACAACCTAGAAGAGCTCCTTACTTGGTAAGAAAACTATGGGCTAGGAAAGGCCCCTTCTTTGAGATTCTGTTCAGGGGCCCAAAACAAATCTCTGCCACTATCTGAAGTAACCACATTGAACTGACTACAAGCACAAAAACCAGAAAACAAATCAGGCTCAGATGAAATCAATGCAGTAAAATGTACTTCGTACTATACAGTATGGGGCATGGAATGGGTGGGAAACAAAATATGGATGAGCAGAATGTAGTGGTTTTTGTCTTTAAGGAAGTGTAGGTACCTTTGTTTTTCCTAATCTCTGTGCCTCATATGAAGACCTAGAAGATGCAGTCATTGGACCCAAACAGTTTGTCCTTGCCATTAAGAGAAACCAGCAGATTGCCTTTTCCCAAGCATACACTTTGACTCTCAAGTTTCTATGGGTCATTCAGTGCATCTGCCAGGTTTTACAGAAAAGGAGTGAATTTTCTATAGTTTCAGTTAGGTAATTCCAATGTCAATCATTGAAGCCAGCCTAGGGCTTGTAACTCAGCAGCAAACATTTACTTAGTATCTTCCAGGCACTGTGCTAAGCACCAGGCAGGCCAGCAACTAAGTTCTCTACACACTACACCATGTCATTAACCCAGCTACACCTACTAAAACTGATTGGCACCATATTGGTGACAATGACTAAGATCACCAGCAGCTCTTGCACAATGGCCCTGTCTCTGCTCTTGTTTTAATGGACTGATAAAGCAATATAGGTAAAACAGGTCAGCGTACATAAAAATTAAGTGAAGGTAAACAGTGTGGGGCTGTTTAACAAAAAAACCCAACTAACCAGAATATAGTTATAATCTCCAAGCTTCCTTGCTTACTTACTAATGACACTAAGTTGGCATGGACAAATAGTGTTTATCTCAACAGTACAACTAATTAGTAGGAATAAAGGTTCATAAATCCAAGTTCCATTCTTCTTATCTCTACCATCTATTCCCTGGGTAAGCCTCCTAAAGCCTTGGCTTCCACATACCTAACAAAAAAAAAAAAAAGAAACACTGTCATCCACCATAAGCATCTTTCAATACTGGGGAAGGACAGAATAATGAGCAGTAACCCTTGAGGGTAGGTACACCGATCAAGCAGAACTGAAGACTATATAAAAATAAAAGCTACTGATCATATCATTACAGAAAAATTAGCTTAAGAAAATGAAATGGATGTGAGGAAAAAGTCTACTCTTAAGCACAGAGAAAAGATTAACAACTATAGTACTGGAGCCTGTGAGAGCTCCAGATCACTGTACCAAGTACAGCCTCAAAGATGAGGTCAGCCCTTCAAGATGGGCGGCGCAGACAGAAGCAAATCTGCCAGATTTACTGTATCTCATGGCCCACCAGGGTTGGAACAAAAGTTTAAAGGTGAACTAAGTTCTTCTCCCTCTTTTTAAAATTCTTTTTTAAGTGAACCAAAACAGAAAACAAATCTCTGAGCAGAAATCATAAAAGGAATGTGAAACATTCATCACATTTGGGTTGACAAGACTTAAGTGACTGCTGCTGTTACATTTGAAGAAAAGGAAGGAGCTGCTTAGCCTAGAAGCTTGAGAAGAGCAGGAGAAAGTTCCTTCTTGCTAAAGACAAAGGGCCACACAGTGAGATGCTAAGCAAGTCCCTTAGCCTTAGTTTGTTAGTCTGTCAATTTGAAATGGCAGAGGAGGTAAATCACTCTGGAGTCTTGTGAAAAGTAATCCTTTGCTGCTAAAGGAAAGATTATCTATTCTTTAAAAATAATATTGATTCACTTATTATCAAGATAGTTAGACTCTGATATTATTACAAGAAATACATTATGTTTGAAGTTGCATATTATCCTTCACGTTTTCATACAACTGGATACATGGGGCAGGCAGATCTTTCAGATAAAGGTGAGAACAATTTTGTTAAGTGATTTGGCATTCCACTCATCTCCACTAAAATTATGCCTTGCAAGATTCTTCTTAAAATTCCATAAAATTCACTGGGCTGGTAAAGATGCAAAGAATCAGAGGCAAGGTTAAGATTCTGTGGCGGAACTTCCCTCATCTGGACTTTATTTAAATTTGTCTTCAGGTGCATTCCTCATTTCACTAAAGGTTTGTCCCTCCTCAGAAATGACAGAAACAAGAGGAACAAAACTTTACTTCTTCTTCTGCTTTAATAATAAGAGCAAATCCTGAGATCTTTAGGTATTGTTCAGCCCAGGAGGGAGTTATGCTCCCCTAAGAAATGGCTCTTCTCACGTCTCAGTCAGTCAAGTACAACTAAGTTCAAACCCATGTGGGGGATACAGAGGTATCGAATTCTTCATGGAACTTCAAGTTTGTTCAAGAGCAAAACTATTATACACAAAGTTAGAAAGTGGTATAAAACAACATTATAAAGTATTTGTGTCACAAAACTGTAAGGGCTGTGTGGACTCACAAAGGGAGACCCAGCCAGACAAGGTAGGGAACAAACATTCATAGAAAAGATGGGAACTGAAGTGTAAATGGAAGCTATTGAATGTTAAAAAAATGATGGCAGATGCATCCCTTGGAAGTTTACTATGAAAAGGGAATCTGAGGTTAAAAGAGAAGGCTTGAAACAGCATCTGAACACCCAAACTATGATTTTTAAACCCATTATTTGGACTTCTGTAGAATAGATTTCAATCCTTAAAGTGAAGATTAAATGTCACAAAAACAGTTGGCACAGTGCTGGACCCATAGCAGGCACTCAGTAAATATATTATTCTTCTTAGTTATGTTAAGGGCTATATATAGGGTTCCACCAGGCTGAGGCACAAGGGGTTGCCTCAGCACCAAAGAGGAGGTGCTTGCTTTGTAAGGATGCAGTCTGGAAGAGCTCATGTTCTTAACACCCAGCCCTAAAGTGAAGTAAAGGATTAAGCCTTCTGGAGAAAATCCATGTGTCTAGTGCCTAAATTCAGCTACTCTGAAAAGTGATGTTATCTTTTATCCTGAGTTCCCTGCTAGAAGGGAATCCCTCTTTATGAGAACATGGGCTTTCCAATGGGTTTTTTAGTCACCTGAAATAAGAAACAAGTTACTGAGTAGTTAAAGGACCAAAGAGCAAAAGGCTTAAAAGCTGGCCTGGAATCTCCCTGTTTTACCTTGAAAGTCCTACCATGCCTGGGAGGCACACAAAACAAATGGGTAAGACAAATCTTACCACATGGGCTAAAGAGCTTATATCACATCCTACCCACAGACAATAAAGAATTCTTTTCAGAAACTCACAGTCTAAACACTTCTTCCTAGGTATTAATTTTACAGTTTCAGTGTACTTTCTATTTAGTGTAACATTTTAAGTGTCAGACACTGAAAAGATTTCTTGAAATACAATACTTGATGTATAAAGAACCAAAAATAAAGTTGAATCCCATGAAATACCCATGTATTAAGGTCCCATGTAGTTAAGGTCCCATTAATGCCCCGTGTAGTTATGAACCACTGAGACCTTGACGAGTCACAAAATTTGTTCTGATGGAACAAAATGTACATTTTTTGACGTGTGAATTTGTACAAAATGCTATACAAAAAAGAAGGGAGGGAAGGAGTCTAAAGGTTGGTGGAATTTTTATTCTGTGGAACTGAGATTTGAGGATCATCAAAGGCTTTGTAAACCCTAGAGATGAAATCCTACAGCTTCCCCGTTTTGCAGCTGAGGCGACAGGCAGATGAGGTGCAGTCAGAGAGCTAAGTCAGTAGCACAGTGGTCCAGCATTCCCTGACCATTAGATACACGGCTGTTGTTTGAGAATGGGGTTTTGCTTTTTTTCTTTGTTTTTAACTGTGAATGAGTGAACTTTAAAAGTGAAGAATAGAGAGGTGCCTGGGTGGCTTCGTCAGTTAAGCATCTGACTTCGCCTCAGGTCATGATCTCATGTTTCTTGGGTTCAAGCCCCTTGAGTTCAAGCCCCACATCGGGTTCTGTGCTGACAGCTCGGAGCCTGAAGCCTGCTTCAGATTCTGTGTCTCCCTCTCTCTTTGCCCCTCCCTAGCTCGTACTCTGTCCCTGTCTCTCTCAAAAATAAACAAACATTTAAAAAAAAAAAAAAAAAGTGAAGAATAGCGAAGTCAGTGCTTTCTTCAAAAACACTTCTTTCAACTACTGCAAATCTGAAATAGTTTGCCCTCTCTTAAAAAATTCAAATCATGAGGTAAGATATGGTCAGAGCAGAAATGGATGGGTATTCATATAGTATATACACAAGGTGCACTATAGCCTTTTCTTTAACTCTGCCACACAGATTTATCACAGAGATAAACACAACTAAATGGATGAGCCTGAACCTTGCTCAGGGACAAAATCAGCAGCAGACACCAGAGCCAAGGGAAGTAGAGTATAATGTCACTACTTTCACCTCTAGCAGATCCATTGCTAACCACCGTAACATCTTGATTGAACTGCTCCTTACAACATAAGGTTAATATTCTCTAGAACACATCCATCTGAAAAGAACCCAACCTGGGGAAGAGAAAATAGGATCAAACTGTGTGTTCATGTATTCTGTCTTCTCAGTGCTCAGCAGAAAAGGAAAATCTAATCCAAATGCTCTGAACTGTCAGGGAAAAATTAAACAAAATTTAAAATTAAAAAAAAAAATTCTTTTTAAACGTTTATTTATTTTTGAGACAGAGAGAGACACAGCATGAACGGGGGAGGGTCAGAGAGAGGGAGACACAAAATCTGAAACAGGCTCCAGGCTCTGAGCTGTCAGCACAGAGCCCGACACGGGGCTCGAACTCACGGACTGTGAGATCACGACCTGAGCCGAAGTCGGCCGTTTAACCGACTGAGCCACCAGGCGCCCCAAAATTTTAATTTTTATAATGCACACAAGGGGACACAAATGCAGACTACAAGAAAAATGGTCACTCACATTCTAAGGGATTCTAGATTAAAACATTCCCACCTAATTAAACTTTACATAAGGCCCATACTCCAGCTCTCTAAAACATCCTGGAGGAAGACAGAAACCAGTCATCCTCAGGAACTAGGAAAAGTGGATAAGGGTAGATGGAAGATGTTCACAGTGGTTCATGATCTGATTGTTAATCAGCAGGAAGCCAAGCCAAGCAACAACCTTCATCCTGCAATTGCCCTGACCTGTGTGTGAATCCTATTCAGTGCTATTAAATGTTACTAGTTCCTTTGCCTCTTTTTTACTGATTTACTATAGCTAAAATGGAGGGGGGAGGAGGATTCTCTAGAGATCAAAATGTTTCACATTTTACATTCTGATGGCTCCTATTTAGCCTGTTTCTCGTGGCAAACTGTGTGACTTCAAGAGTCACGATAAAACATAAGCCTCTGTTGTTGTGGTTTCTAAATTTCTGAAGTTTTAATTTCCCACTAACAAGTTAGGAAACGTTTGGTTTCCCAAGCATACCACGGTAGCCACTGCCTCTGTAAAGGCAGCCAGAATACAAGGAGGTGAAAACCAGTGAACGTATCCACTCTGGCGCATGACTGCTCCCTGCTTTGGCCTTTTATGTTAAATCTGACAAACTGAAAACCAGTGAATTAACGTTAAGAAAGCCAAATAAAAGAGGAAAGGCTTTTTTTTTTTTTCTTCTTTCTTTAAGACTTAACAGGAACTAGGGGCTTAAAAACATTTTTTTTGGGGGGGAGGGCTCAGAATAAGATTTGGAAGAGGATATACTCTTTGTAACTTTTTTAAAGAGGAGAAAATACAAGAAAGAAAAGTGACCTACCAAAGAGTGTTAAGAGAAAGGAATTAAACTAATCCTCCAAAATACCTATTTACAATATCTGAATGAAAATAACCTGTGATCTGGGAAGAGAAAAAAGGGACTAATGGAGATTAAAAACAAAGAAAATTCTGCAGCTACCTTAGAATGCTCTTCTAAAGAATCCATGTCTGTTTACCTCCATTAAGACACAAAAGAAGCATCTAAATATAAACGGATTTTGAGCAATAAGAGAAATACATATAAATATTCTTAACATGATAAAGCACATGCACCCACACTCTTAAGGGCATGTAGTATTATGCCCTTGAAGTCTGCCTGAGAAAAGGCTGCCTGTTAAAAATATTTTCCGAGAACTTTAAGTTCCTTGAAATATTCAACGGAAATGGTATTTATGACAAACCCACCTCCTCTGGGGAACATGAGATGTTATTACTGGCAAAGTCAGTTTTTTAAACCATCCAAAAATGTTTATGAATTTATGCCAAATGACTAAACTTGCTTTATTATTACAGTGATTAAGAGAAGAGAATATCTGTTAATGTCTCATCATCAAGGCTCAAAGTAATCACAAACCTACAAAAAAATACTATGACAAAACAGAGGATTGTAAGTGGTAGTGATTTCTGTGCCTTTGGCAGGCAGAATATTACAACACATTTATTCACTAGAGAGCCTGGTACATGAGATACATAAGATAGGAGGTGTGGATGTATGTCATAGTGGTGAGAAACAGGATTTGGAGTAAAAACTGTACTGGCATTCTGGTTCTGTCCATTAACCAGTAGAAACTTTGGCAAATAATCTAACTTCTCTGAGCCTCAGTTGCTTTTTTGTGAAATGAAGACACTACTTGCCTCCAATGACTGTTTCCAGGACTATCATGGTACATGGCATATAATAATTGCTTAGTAAATGTTAACTGTTATTCACAGACTATAGAGGGAAGGAACGAACTACTTATCATGTGTCTACTGCTTACAGTTACACCCTTAATCCTTAACGTAGTACTTAAGTAGAATAACGTAGTTCAAAAGTAGAATAGGTGTTTGTTCAAATATTTATTGAATACCAATTAAGTACCAAGCTAAAAATACAGCATGGAATAAAACTGGCCAGTAATTGACCATTCAGTAAATAAAATACACACACACACCCCTACCCACTCGCATTAAGTTTATGTTCTAGTAGGAAAGACAATGATCAAATAAGTAAAATACAGTATACCAGATGGTACTATGACATGAGGGGATGAGGGGCTCCCTAGGAAGGGAACCAGTACAAAAGACACAGACCCTGTTGTGGTCAGAGAAAAACAAGGAAGGTGGTATGGCTGGCAGAATGAGCAAAGGTAGAAGGAATCAGGGAGTCAAGGGGGTGGGGGCGGAGAGTATAGAAATGAACAAATGAACACTAAAAACATGGGATGGGAGAAAGAGGAAATTCTTTTGAGGTCAGTACTCTGGGCTTTCTAGCATGTACTCTGGTTAAGTGGGAAGAACACACACTTGGCAGTCAGTGAATTTTTATTCTGGTTCGGTTATTGTGCTGTTTGTAATTATTTAACCTGTCTATATTTTAGTTTTTTTGATTCTTACCCTCATCTATAAAATGGAAATAATACCTCATAACATTGTTATAAGGATTAAATTAGATCAAGTGGCAAAGAGTAGACCTTCAATATGCTTGTCTCTTTCTATAAGCTAAATCCTGCACTGGATCATAGCTGGGAACTGGAGTCTGTTCCAAATCCAGGGTTACTGTAACAGTGGCTTTGCATGTTATTTAATCTGCCTGGGCTTCGGTTTCTCAAGTAAGAAATTGCAGATGCTACACGCAGACATTTTAAAGACAGTTATACAATAATCATGGTGCTGTTATAAAAATTATAATCAAATAATATTACTATTACAACTTATCTTAAAATTGTCTTTTATGTAAGATTTATCTTAAAAGTTTTAAAACAGCAAAAGTATATGCTCCCTCTATATTGATTAAAAAAGTCCTACAAATTTTAATTTCTTTAGCATGAAGTTGTAAAGATTTTATTTAGCAGTCATGCTGGTTTTTATTCCTTTTTCCTAACCCTGCTTGGAAAGATCTCCAAGACAATGTTTAACTGCAAAAATCAAGGTGACAGATGAACAGTTACAGTAAGCTATATTTTACATAAAGAAGGGAGATTATAAGAATCTTTATTTGTATTTGCTTACTTACTCATTAAGACATTCTAGAAGTGTATATATGAAATAATATGTACAGTGGTTACTGGTTCGGAAAGGAGAATGGGTAGATGAAGGATGAGGCGGGAGAAAGACACTCACAGTTTACCTTTTAATATACATATTTTGAAACATGTATTATATATTTAGGAATGCTAATTGCTCTAGCCACAGATGAGAGCTAAGTCAGGAGCCTGACCGGGGACACCCAGGAACCTGGTACCTGAGGGAGCCCCCGTCCATCAAAGCACATCAATGACATTTGATTGCCTTTTCTGCTTTTTCTACTTTGTAACATCCTTTGCTTTTCAAATAAAGATGTCATGAATCCCCCCCCCCCAAAAAAGGAATGCTAATCTACAATCCAAAACTGACTTGAAGAGTTAAAATTGAGCAAAATAATTACAAAATTAATTATACAGCAATATGAAAACCTCAAATGACCGGTTTATCAGACAATGTGGGTATTCTTCAATCTGTTACTTTATATTTTTTTCTGAAGTGCTCAGTGAAAAACATTCTAAAACATCCTCAGTAGTCTTCTCCATATTTTTCACTGGGGAAACCACACGTGGCAATAAGCAGCATATACAGAAAAAGACTGTTCCCTCCAGGTCTACACCAAATCAGTCAGCCCATGCTGCCTCTGAATACCCAAGTAGACAAGTCTAAGAGCATCTGATCCCAGCAAAGAAAATACATGTTCACACTCAAGGAATGAAGAATAGGGGTAAGATGAGCAGATCACTGGAGAGGCTTTGGGAAGGTCACTATTAGCATCCATTGTGATATGCTGGCATTTCACTGAATAATGCACATTCACAAACATTATTCTTTCCAGAAAAGGAGAAGAGCTGTGGTATAGATCTATAAATCAAAGAGAAATGGAAAATAATGGCTAATCCCAAATACAGTGGAGCAGCAGATAATGAAAAAGAGCTATGAATATTAGAGACAACTAACACAAAGAGGTCTAATAGAAGTTTTCCAAAAAATTACCTATGCCCTAAAATGGTGGTTCTCCCTAAAGATGATTTTTGTCCCCAGGGTTTTTGCAATGTTGGGAGATAGTTTGGTTGTGACACCGGGATTGGGGGTTCCTGGGTTACTTCTGGCATTCACTAGGAAGAGGCCAGGGATGCTGCTAAACATCCTACAATGCACAGGACAGCCCCAAAACAAAGAATTATTCAGCACCAAACGTCAGTGGTGTCAAGGCTGAGAATCTCTGGCCTAAAATGACAATCAACATGGCTAACCATGTGCACGGCTGAAAAGATGCATGAATGGCCTGAAACAGTAAACAGATTATGTAATTATATCTTTCCTTCTAGTGTTCACTCTGACTCTGTCTCATAGGTGACCCCTACTTTAGGCCAGCCCATTGTGGCTGAGGTGCTCTTCTGTGTTGCTTCACCTTCAGTTTCCCACTTCTAATAGTAATTGATACGTCCTGTGCCAGGTAATAAATATGTTAGGAGCTTTAATGTGGATTGTTTGGCCTAATCCTTAGAACAGCCCTATTATAAGGGAGTCGCCAGTATTATCCCCATTCTACAAATGAAGACAGTGAGACCCATAGAGGTTAAAACTGCTCGCATCAGTCACACTAGGTAGAAGTGGGGAAGCCATGACTCAACTCTGAAAATTGATATCCAGGATCTGAATTTCTCCCCTAGCACTACCCTACCTCCTATAGTGTTTTATTGCCTTTTTTCCATTGGTGCTGCAGTGAGTGTACTTACATCCTGTCCATTTATCCTGCCTGCCCCTTGCCACTCATATGCCTGCAGTGTTTTCTGCCATCTACTGCTGAGTCAGTACGGGATGGGCAGTAGGGAGAACATCAGCCCTTTCCCTAAGAAGCTACCTTGGGGCAAATGGATAAGATACAGAAGAACACAAATCCACAAATTACAGAGTACAAAATCAACTACAGAAAGGAGGAGGAAGGAATGGAAAGAATGATAACTATTAAAGTGTTGGGAACCTGGGGACAAGCCCATTACCACCACCATCACCAACTCAAAGACAGCTAGCTCCGCATGCTCTGTCCCAAGGCAAGGCGCTCTCAGGAATGAATACAGGCGCACACTCTGACAATCCAAGACATCACATGCTGGGTAGCTTTCTGAATGCTTCTCCCTAGAGAGAGACAAGGCAGTAAGGGAAAGAAAGGCATCATAACTGTGATTGGCCCAAGTAGACCTTAAAAAATCAGGGAGATGTCCACCTAAAACTCCCAGTCAGCCAAGGACCTGAAGCCTCAATCTGATGAAAGACAGGCTAGGGTTTTTTTGTTTTGTTTTGTTTTGTTTTGGCATAGTAGCATTCAAAAAGAAAGTCTGGAAAAGAGAAAATGTTAAAATGTTCATATGAAAGATCTTTTTCAAATAATTAAAAACCTCATTCAGAGTATGTGAGAGGCTAAAAACACAAAGAAGAGTAGGCTCTTTAGCATAGCAGTGTATTCACAGTAATTTTTTTAACTCCTCCTTTGTAGCTATAATATATTCAAAAAAAGCCAAAAAAAAAAAAACCCATCTGAATAAATGGGGAAAAAATCTATTTGAGTAGATATTTTTTAACATGAATAATTAAAATGGGGGATGGAGAGGCATAAGCTTAGTGGTAATGAACATCCATCATCCTATGGTTCTTTCTAGAAAGCTCCTTAACTGACTATAGCACTGAAGAGATAACACATAATTCAAGCTTAAGTAATTATCCTGGATTACATGTACTATTCTTATTGTCACTTCTGTATCAGTTCCTGTTTCCTTTCCTAGGCCTTAACTGTGCACCTTTTCCAGTTTCCACTTAGCCCTTTGATCAGTAATGGAGAGTCTCTTCTAGCCCAGATACCATGGTCTTATAATGAAAATATTCTCCTTGTAGCCTTACTCCCCAACTCTGTGCCTGTGAGCTCTCAGAGTGGTCTTTTTCTGGTTCTAAAACCACACTTTTCAGCAGTTTTTCTTCCCAGAGACCCTTAGTCTCAGTCAGTTTGTTTTCTTTTTTTCCATTCAGTTGTTTTTTTGTTTTGCTTTTAAGAAAGAGATTTGCCCCAACCCCTGTCCCTCTGTTCAATTTGAGGGTTTTATAGGCTTCTGTAAGGATCCTATTTTATGCTAAAAGTTTCCAAGCTCCTTAAAATTAATAGGTCATTGACTATTTGCGTATCTTATAATTTCACTTCCCCTAATCCCTGGGGACCCAAACAAAATTGTTCAGATAATGAAAAGTCCTAACTCAAGGTGCCCCATTTTTATAAATATTTCCTTCTGAACACCAACCAAAACCTCCTCTGTCACTTCATGCCCCAATTCTTGTTTCACAGTGAAGGAAAAGTAGTAACTCAGCTTGCCGGATATGGACCCATTTATGTGTGTCCTAAATGATCTCAGTGATGATGACAGGATCTTCAATAACAAGGACATAAAGCAGACACAGATGTACACTCATATTCATCTAGCAGATGCCAAAAAAAGTGTTACTGTTCTTCTAGATCTTGCTGACCAGTCAGATGAATTGAGCATTACATTATGACTATGGTATGCTGTAGCTGTAATTTTAAAAAACCTTTGACTTGTGAGAGAAATAAAAGGAAGCAGCACACATTGAATAAAAAAGACTGGTCATGGCTATTTTTATGAGTGCTCCTAAAAATCAGACTAAACAGTGAAAAGTCCCATTGAATAAGGGAGTAGAGCAAAAAAACACTAATTATAGGCCTGATCATCAAGAACTATCTCAAACTAAGGAAACTTTCCAAAAATTGCTTGTAATTACTCTGCAAACTGCTTAGAGTTCTGTGGTTATTTAACTATGAATGTAGCTGCTATCAATGCAGTGCAACAATTAGAATTATATATTAGATAAGAATTGCTAAAAGATATGGTGGAATATAATAACCACACTATCAAAGTCTAGCCATGAGAAGAGATATAAAAATGAATAAAGCAGTGTGATGTATGTAGTTTCTGCTTAGTGATTAACATTTTAAATCAGGAAGAAAAAGTAATGTATTAACTAGCTCTGGAAGAATAAAAGCAAATGTAGAAATTGAGGCCCTTCCAAATGAAGTTTCACACTTAGAATGAGAGATATAATATTTCATGTATCTTAAGAACAAACAATTTGGTATGATCGCACTATGTACTTGTTGATGGGAAACTATTATAAGTTATGATCAGAGCTATGCAAGTATATAGGCTGGTTTTGACAGAAAAAGGTAAACTGACAAATAACAAGCACAGTACCTTGTACATGGTAGGTGTTCGCTGTAACTGCTTCAAAAAAATATGAAATGAATCAAATGTCAGCTGATATGCACAGCACTGTGGATGGATGCATTTTAAAATGAGGCAGCTTTGTGGTTTCCATGACTTTATTTCAAATTATGGTTTCAAATAAAACACAGTGTCTAATGGAGACAGTTTGTCATTTAGGATTTTTCTGAGAACTGGAAGACAGGTATTAAAGGCAGAAAATCTTCCACCTTTCTGAGATAGGGAACAAAAAACTAGTTTTATTAATGATGGAAACACTGGAGCAGTGACTAGGTCAGTGGATGAAGCTCTTTGGATGAAGCAAAGGGCTCACTCAGTGATAGCGTGCAGAAGGTGATAGCCCAAACTAAAGGCTTTTTCAGAGAAGGACATATTTGTCATTTATGCTTCAGACTGTCTATCCTTGAGAGAAGTGGTTCTCAAAGTGTAGTCCCTTTCAAGAGCTCTGCAAGTTCAAAGTTATTTTCATAGTAACACTATCTTTTTCACTCTCATTCTCTTAAAACTATACATGGAGTTTTCCAGAGGCTACATGAGGTGTTGTGATGTCACTGCTCTGACAAAGCCAGACATTGGAATTTGCAGAAACCGGAAACAATGCAAATATTCCCAGTTAGTTTTTTGGTTTGAAAAAGTTATTTTTCATACAATGTGTTGATATACAATGGCTTATTATTTTAATAAATACATAAACATTTAAAAATTTTTGTCTTGAGTTTCTAATATGGTAAATACTGATAGATATAAATATAATAAAAAGCTCTTTAGAATCCTCAATAATTTTTAAGAGTATACATGAGTCATCAGACCAAAAAGTTTGAGAATCAGTGCTCTAGAATCTTCACTGAATTGCATTGGAACTATCTGCTCATTCTTTCCCAAAAGCCTATGGATGCTTTGAGAACAGGAACGCTCCCCCTGTTCATCTCAGTATAGCCCCAGTACTAAGTAATTCTTTTGTTGTTTGCAAATTAAATGAACAAGTCTTGCCATATTCATAACAACAAAAACTTAGATTCAGGATCCATATAATAGATACAATGGAGTAGGTGTCTCCTAAAAATGACAGATGAGAAGGTAAGCTGACTCTGAAGTTCCCTACATACAGATTGATTTCTACAGCTAAGAGAAACAACACAGTGCCATTAATGGTTTGTGGAATTGGTTTTACTGCTTGATAATCACCCTACATTTATTTATATGGGCTAGGGTGTCAAAAAAAGTGGAAAAAAATCTGGAAAAGTAGAAACATAATTGATGTATTAGGGTGGTCAGATTATAGATGAATATTCCTTTCAATTTCATTTGCTGTTGATTAATGTTATGAACATATTTGTCCAATAGAGCTCTGGATTGTAAGGAAAAAAATAAAAGAATCACTCCTTTGTTTGCAGAGATGAAGTAACCAAAAGAGAGTAAGGGCTTAGGATGTGGACATTTACCACCAATCTCCCTTCTCAAACAAGAAGCACATATAATTTAATGCAGGAATCTGAAGAAGGAAAAAGAAATATTGCAACAGTCTTGATTCTTTCAAAAATCCAACAATGTACTTGGAGAACACCAATGGGAAAGCCATTTACACCTCATTTTTTAAAATACTTAAAACTGTGTACATAGTAAACATGAGAGCATCTTCTTTTAAAGCTGAATAAAATTATTCAGGTCAGTGCTACAGTATTTTCCACAGGAAGGCATATTTGTTCATTCCTTCAAAAAACATTCATTTTGGTAAACAAATAAAAAACACATTTGATACTCTCCACATGTAAGGGTATGTAGTAGACATATTTGTAGAAGAAACAAATGAGTCAGACATGTGCCCGATTCTTAAGAAGCTGTATTTTAGTGGGGTTGATTGTAATGCACATAAATAAGACATAATCAAAAGTGGTGAAAATTATGAATTACTATGGGTATGACTGGCATTAGAACATTTAGACAAACCATCTGTTTTCATATGTGTTATATGATGAATATTACTAACTGTCTCACAAAGAGGAGATAAAATATAGTCACACATGTGTGCTGACATATGTATGTGTAATAAAAACTAAAAAGACCCTCTGAATGTATAATTTGTAGTAAAGAACCAGCTTCATGTTAGTACCAAGAACGTTCAAGATGACAGATGTGATATTTTTGAAAAAACAAGGAATTAGTATTGCACATAATAGTGATAAACCACAGTAAGTTACAACAATTCTAAGCCATAATAGAACTCTAAATAAAAAGCTGTAACAAGACACTGCTTTAAGCCAGTTTGGATTAACTACCTCAGTTTGTGTCCATGAAACCAGCTTCCACAACCTGTTTTTATTGGACAGGATTCAGTGTATAATCCTATAATCCTGTGCTATCAGTACTTGAACATGAATATGAGTACTCTCCAAGATGGCAGTCTTCAGACTGGGGTACACATACCCCTGAGGGTACACAAAAACTTTCCAGACTTATAAGCATGGAAAACATTAAAGGAATCAATGTCTACATCCGCAATCCACACACATATGCTTTCTAAAACCGATCTACCAGAAAAAGGGCTTGCACTGAATTCTCCAGCAATCCTTTCAAAACAGTCTTCTAATTTAACAAATTTACCAAATGCATCTCCTGGGCTGGAAAATTCTCTGGATACAGAACAAAGGTACAACTATAGAAAGACACCCAGGAGAGTCCTATGAGTGCAGAGCAGCAAGAACTTCAGAACCACTGGCGGAAGCAGTGCTTGTGTCTTCATCTGGGAACAACTCGGGGCAAGCTGCTATGCCTCATCTCTTTTAGAAGTGAAATGGTTGCCAAAGAGATGGATATTTACACATTTACCTAAGTTGAAAAATGAAGTCAGACTTTTCTTCAATGTCTGATTTGGGTGACTGGTTTGCCAATGGGGACTTTTAGATTATATGGCAAATGTTAATATATATCGTTTGTGGTTATTTAAACCTTGAGTAAGAATTTTTGGATGGCAGCTTTAAAATGTGTGAAAAGGTACTTAGTTTTTAAAAATCCTTTATTTTTTTAAGTTTATTTATTTATTTTGAGAAAGACAGAGACAGTGCGAATGGGAGAGGGAGAAAGAGAGTCCCAAGCAAGCTCTGCACTGCCAGCACAGAGCCCAATGCAAGGCTCGAACCCATGCAGCTGTGAGACCATGACCTGAGCTAAAACCAAGAGTCAGACACTTAACTGACTGAGCCACCCAGGCACCCCTGTTTTGTTTTTGTTTTTTTAAGTTCATTCATTTTGAGAGAATGCAGAAGCACGGGAGGGTCACAGAGTGAGGAGAGAGAGAGAATCCCAAGCAGGCTCCGCACTGCACTGTCAGCACAGAGCCCAGCATGGGGCTTGATCTCACGAACCACAAGATCATGACCTGAGCTGGAATCAAGACTCAGACACTTAACTGACTGAGCCACCCAGGTGCTCCTAAAAATCCTTTCGAACTATAGATTATTGGATTAGAAAGATGAACTAGGAAATAATCCCATTTATAATAGCAAGAAAATGAATAAAATACTTAGAAATAAATTTAACCAAGGAAGATCTACACAGTGAAAACTGTGAAACACTAATGAAATAAACTGAGGAAGACACAATAATGAAAGATATTCAATGTTCAGATTGTAACAATTAATATTACTTTTCAAAACAACCTATAAATTCAATGTAATCCCTATCAAAATCCTAATGGCATTTTTCATAGAAATACAAAAAGCAGTCCTAAAATGTATATGTAAGCACAAAAACCCCTGACTATCCAAAACAATCTTGAGAAAGAACAAAGCGGGGGGGAATCATGATCCTTGATTTCACACTATATTACAAAGCTGTAGTAGTCAAAACAGTATGGTATTTGCATAAAAAACAGACACATAGACCAGTGGAACAAAAAAGAGAGCCCAGCGGGGGGTGGGTGGGGGTGGACATCCTAATATGTCCAATTAATTTTCAACAAAGGAGCCAAGAATATACAGTAGGAAAGGATAGTCTCTTCAGTAAATGGTTCTGGGAAAACTGAATATACACATGAAAAAGAATAAACTGGATCACTATTTTACACACAAAAATCAACTGGGAATGGATTAAAGATTTGAACATAAGACCTGAAACTACAAAACTCCTAGAAGAAAATATAGGGGCTAAGCTCCTCAGTATTTGTCTTAACAATGTCTTTTTGGATTTTATGTCAATAGCAAAGGAGCTGAAAGACCTGTACTCCAAAACTATATAACATTAATGAAAGAGATAGAAGATGATACAAAAAATAGAAAGATATTTCATGCTTATGGATTAGAAGAACAAATATTGTTAAAATGTCCATACTACCCAAAGCAATCTACAGATTTAATGCAATACCTATCAAACAACATTTTTCACAGAACTAGAACAAATAATACTAAAATTTGTATGGAACCACAAAAGGCCCTGAAAAGCCAAAGCAGTCTTGAGAAAGAACAACAGAACTGGAGGTATCACAATCCCAGATTCCAAGATATACTACAAACCTGTAGTAATCAAAACAGTATGATACAGACACAAAAATAGACATGCAGATCAGTGGAACAGAATAGACCAGAAATAAACCCAGGCTTATATGGTCAATTAATCTGTGACAAAAGAAGCAACAATATACAATGGGGGAAAGACAGTTTCTTCAATAAATGGTGCTAGGAAAACTGGATAGCTACATGCAAAAGAATGAAACTGGACTGCTTTCTTATACCATACACAAAAATAAACAATATGGATTAAAGACCTAAATGTAAGCCACGAAACCATAAAACTCCTAGAAGAAAACATAGGCAGTAATTTCTTTAACATCAGCCATGAAACATTTTTCTAGATAGTCTCCACAGGCAAGGGAAACAAAAGCAAAAATAAACAATGAAACTCCATCAAACTGAAAACCTTTTTTCTACATAGCAAGGAAACTATCAACAAAATGAAAAGGTAATCTATGGAATGGGAGAAGAGACTTGCAAATGATATATACATTCAATAAGGGATTAATATCCAAAATATATAAGGAACTCCTAAAACTCAATAGCAAAAAAAAAAAACACAAAAAAACAAATAATTAAAAATGGACAAGGAACCTGAATAGACATTTTTCCGAAGAAGACATACATAGGGGCGTCTGGGGGCTCAGTCACTTAAGCATCTGACTTCGGCTCAGGTCATGATCTCCACAGTTTGTGGGTTTAAGCCCCACATTGGGCGCTGTGCTCACAGCTCAGAGCCTGAAGCCTGCTTTGGATTCCATATGTCCCTCTCTCTCTGTCCCTCCCCTGCTTGTGCTCTGTCTCTCTCTCTCTTAAAAATAAAAAATAAACATTAAAAATATCTTCAAACAAACAAACAAAAACAAAGAAGACACACATATGGCTAACGGGTACATGAAAAAGGTACTTGATATTGCTAGTCATCAGGAAAATGAAATGCAAAGGAAAACCACGATGAAATCTCACACCTGTTAGGATGTCTACTATCAAAAGACAAGCGATAACAAATGCTAGCAAACATGTGAAGAAAAGGGAACTCCTGTACACTGTTGGTGGGAATGTAAACGGGTACAGTCACTATGCAACATAATATAGGTTCTTCAGAAATTTTTAAAAAACTACCACATGATATAGCAATCCCATTTCTGGGTATATGCCCAAAGGTAATGAAATCACTATCTTGAAGAGATATCTGAACTCTCATGTTCACTGCAGCGTTATTCACAATAGTCAAGGTATGGAAACAACCTAAGTGTCTGACAACAGATGAACGGATAAAGAAAATGTGATGTGATGTATATGATGGAATATTAGTCAGCCTTAAAAAAGAAGGAAATCCTGGTGTTTGCAAAAACATAGATGAACCTGGAGGGCATTACAGTAAATGAAATAAGCCAGACCATTTATATGTGGAGTCTTAAAAAATAAAAAAGTTGAATTTTATAAACAGAAAGTAGAGTGGAGACTGCTAGGGGTTGGGAGTGGGAGGTGGGAGCAGGAAACAGCAAGAAGTAAAGGGTACAAATTTTTAGTTATAAAGATGAAATAAGGTCTGTGGATCTAATATATACCATGGTGACTACAGTTGATAATACTGTGTATTTGCTAAGCAAGTAGAACTTCAGCATTCTCACACACACAAAAGGTGAATATGTGAGGTGATGGACATGTTAACTTGGTGGGAGTCCTTTCACAATGTATATATACCAAATCATCAGGGTCATACAGTTTATATATCTTACAGTTTTATTTGTTAATTATACCTCAAAACAAGCTGAAAAAAGGTAGATGATATTTGCTAAGGGAAGTGCTATGACTATTCTTTATATGAACAAACTAGTTGTACATAATAAAAATTATTTTAGGAGACAGAAGAGTAAACATTTAAAAACCACTGCTCTATGAGATATGAACTAAAAAGAATACAAGCACAATGACAAAGAGAATTTTTCCTTAGGTTAATAGTTTCTCCAACACACAGAATTTTTGGGAAAGACACTGTATGTGGAGCAGGTTGAGGTAATAAGTCTGTGTTCTTTGTTGGAGAGGCAATGTGATACTGGGCTTTGCACCTTCCTGACCTATCTCAGCTTAAATTTCATTGCTGTAAAACAGAGATAATAATCCCAAACCCTATAAGCTTACCATGAGAATTAGAACCAACAGATGCATAGACTTATTTCAGTGCTTGGCAGAACCTCATTGGCACTAAATAAAGAATGGTAGCTACTATAGTCTCCTGTTTTTTAAGTCTTTGGGCTGGGTGAGGAGAATCACAAATTGGAACTGAAATTATTTACTGCCTTCTTTAGGTGAAAACTGAGCTACTGAACCACCACCTATGATATGTATATTGAGTAATTTTTTAGTAGTTTGGATGATATTCAGCGATTTTAGTCATGGTCTCCTACCTGGTGTTCTCTGTGAAAAAAATGGATGGCCTTGTAGGTCAGGAATACAGGCAATGTTCACAGATTGGGGTATGATCAATAACAAACAACTGGCTGAGTTAATATTCATCAGAGTACCATTTCTGCAAAACATCTAACGTGTAAATAGTAAAGCCTTCCTACCCATAGTCAATCCTGGCATCACCTGGGAGCTTCATACAATGCAAAATTTGAGGCCTATCCCCATCTACTAAATGGGAAGCTGCAATTTAACAAAATTCTTAGGTGATTCACATGCATCTTAAACCATGACAAGCACTGGTAAAGAACAGGCCATTTGCAGGGAAGATATAATCACCAGGTATATATATATCTCAGGTGGGAACTTTCTGTTGCACCTGCTTAATTAAAGCTGAGTAAGGTGGAATGATGGCGAGTCTAACTCTAATGACAGACTGACATATATAAATGTCCATAAGGACACACATTCACTGATAACTGGTTCTCATCTAGGGGTGATTTTGTGCCCTGCACCCCCCACCCTGCCAGGAGACATTGGGCAAATAATGTCTAGAGATATTTTTTGTTGTCACAACTGGGAAGGGCTGCTACTGGCATCTAGCGAGTCAAGACCACAGATGCTGCTAAACATCTTACAATGCACAGCACAGCCCCCCACAACAAAGAATAATTTGGCTCAAAATGCCAATAGTTCTGAGGTTAGAGAAACCCTAGCATAGACTATACAAACATCCCTACATACAGGTGTCTTAATTGGAACTATTCATGAAAAAGGAGCAATAATTTGACTACACAGCTCTGAGGGTGTGAATTTTGGATCTGGGCATTCTGCATCACAAAGTCTGTGCTGCTTTTAACACTGTGAGTACCCTGGTTAAAAGCTCTCAAAATCATTTATCTGCTTTTGCCAGCAAACCCAGAGTCAGTGATAATCTGTATCAGCATATAACGTCAGTCAGCATCAATGCCTAAAACCCATTATGAAGCAAAGAAAAATAATGGAAATAGAAAATTAAGGTACTATTTCATTTCAAACCCAATCCAACTGAAGAAGAAAGCAGGCTCAACTTTCTTGAGGACCCTCAACTCCACACCTTGCTTAACCCAAAGACACTAACAGTCTATACGTTCATTTTCAAACATCCACAATCCCTTGTCTGCAATTTTAAAAATATAAGAACACTTTTTTTTTTCCTAAATTGTGGCAGAATTTCTTATCTGAACTCCTCTGGCAGCAAAGCCTGAAGAGATGTAAGGCTATTTATTATCTCAGTTATCGCATGGTTCACCACAGAAGTATTAGGAGGTGGTGCCACAGGCTTGGTGGGAACTGTTCTATATGACAGATGTTCTTTAGTGCCTTTCTAAAATTTGAAAAAACTACAACTTCGAAAACATTTGGCTTCAAAAGTTTGGATATGTAATTGTAGACCTCAAATGACTAAACTACAGTCAATAGCAAATATTTGCTAAAAGTTTTCATATATATTTGAAAGAAAAAAGATACACACACACACACACACACACACACACACACACACACACCCCTGCATTAGTAATTAGCAGTATAAAAATTAGCTTTCTATTTCGGGCACTGTGTACAACCAGCTGGACTTGCAGCTTCAAATCCTATAAGGACTTGCTAACTTTGCACAGAAACATCTTTCTTCAAGTCCATAAACTAACCTCAATCTCAACCTTCAAATACTTCTGGATATACGACAAGAAATAGTGAATGATTTAGGGTAAGCCCTTTCACTCTACCAAAAGTGCTAATTCCAATTCAGAAGTATAATCAACCTCTCTCAATCTCTCAATCTCTCTCTCTCTTTCACACACTCTCTCTCTCCCTCTCTCTCTCTCTCTCTCTCACACACACACACACACACACACAATGTGCAATAGCAGTACTGGCACCCAACTGGCTCTGAGAAGGTTCCATCAGGGCCTCTCTTCTATCCTCAATTCTCACTGGTTGCTGGCCCTATGCTCCTGCCTGAGTTGATGGCTGGGGGTACAATTCCTTCTGCATATAAACTCCTATTTCTCTCCCTGACAGGTCTTACCTGACCAGCCTGTTGACTGTCTTATGATGTGCTCATGGGATTGGCCCAGGGAAATAGCAGGTTGTTAGGAAACAAGTAGTAAGGAATTACTGAAAGCAAATGTATTCAAATTATCAGTTTTATGTGCCTACCTTGTAAGGTGAGGCTTGGGAACATAAGGGGATGCCAACTGATTTCCAGAAAGCATGAAAAAGATACATGACCTTGCAACCATGATGAAAAAAGATGCATCATGCTTACTGTCAAAAACAATGAACACAATGGAAACAATTTAAATTTCTTCAAAATCTTTTTTTTTGCCAGTTACAGCTCTGCCAAGATTCACTAATCACCAGTTTTAATGCTTTTTTCACTGCACTGCAAAATAATCTTCCCTCTTTTATATACTAAGAAAATACATGCCCTTCTCATGAAAATTATATCACACATGGTATTATTTAATAAGTTAAAACAAATCCTGAAAAGTTTTTTTTGTGAAACTATTCTTTAATAAAACTCTAAGAACTGTGATGTAAAGAGGGGAAAATACTTCACTGCAATTATGCTCAGAGCATTGTTAAATATGATTCTAATGCTAAGGGTGGGAGGAAAGAAGTGCTTTGCCAAAGTTTCTGTAACTGTTTCACCACCAAAGCAGTTTGCCCATGGACTTTACTACCGGGTTGTGAAGTACCATGACCATTCAGGAAGGAGACGCCATGTTTCTCAGGCTCCCAGGTGTCTCAAATAGAGAGTGGGAAAGGGCGAGAAGCCAGGGGCAAGCCTCCTTGCCAAGACTGTGGATGAATCATCATCAACTCCACCCCAGCATCCAGCTCAGCTTCTTCAGAATTTCACAGGCTACAGCCCTCGAGCCAGCCTCCTGTTAGGTTCTCAAAACAGAAAAAATAAAAGTGGATCCTCCCCACAAAACAGTTGGGAATCCTTACATTATACAATTACCTTAAACATGTTCTTCTTGTGTAGTTTAATTAAAGAGTAGATTAGGATCTTAAGAAAGACTTTTCCACAAAGACTCTTCCAAATTAATTTCCTTTTAAAATGTCCTTTCAAACCCTTAAACAGCTTTAAAAAAGAAGTTTTATGGCAAGGATTAAAGACCTGCATTGGATAATTAACTCATTCTTAACAGAAAAGAAATAGTAATTATGAACTCTTTATGCTTGATCAGAAAACAAATATTTACAACTTTTCATCCACGACAAGTCCTTTAATTCAATACTTCAGGGATTCCATTCTGTATTAGCTTCTGTATAACAATACTGCAAAGCTGTAATGACATCCTCTATAATCAGCCCATTCCCAATGTAATTAAGAGTGCCACAGATTTAAAACTGTGACCTCACTGCTGAGGAGAAAGGTGTGTGGAAGAGATAATTTATATTGCATGTAAAATGACATCCTGTTATGCCAACAAATTTAAAAGTAAAAGAAAAAAGTAACATTATAATAGTCATCATTTAAGAGGGAGTTATTATGTTCCTGATCGTAGAGTTTTTCCTCCGTCATTTCTACCATCTGACTCTAATTGATAGACTCTTTCCTATCAAACTGTATGTTCTTCCCATGTTACAAAAATTCTAAACCCCTTCAGATGCCTCTCAATTCCCCTCATTCAACTACAGTCACTATGGGGATAAAGATATATATGAAGTGGGTGATTCCTGGCAAAATGTCATGCTAGTGTAAACCAAGTTTAATTGGCAGAGAGGTCCATCAGTGAAGCACATAACTTCTAGGCAATGTGAATAAAATTTTATCTCAATTTTATCTCTCTTTATCAAGAAACTGAACACCAAATATAATGTATACATATTATAATGGTTCAAGCAAATAATTTTATCAATATAACAATAACCACATTAATAAAAAGAACATCAATAACCCTAGCAAATGCTTATTATTATGCACCAGCACTATGAGACTCTTAGATCAATTATCTCATTAATTTTCACAAATGGCTGCTGAGATAATACAATTATTGCCTCCATTTTCCAGACAGGGAAACTGATGCTCAAGGATGCTAAATAACAGCTCAGGTTAATTAGCTGGTAGAGGAGGGCCAATATTGAAGCCAGGTCAACTTGAACCTCAAACTTGTATCTATTTTTACAGCTTTCAGGCTAGACGGTCTACTAGTCTGTTCCACAAGCTAGCTAGCTATGTATGTATGTATGTTTATTTGAGTGAGAGAGAGAGAGAGAGAGAGAGAGAGAGAGGAGGAGTTCCCAAGCAGTCTCTGCACTGTCAGCACAGAGCCCCATGCAGGCTCATGAACCGTGAGATCATGACGTGAGCCGAAGTCTGATGCTTAAGTGACTGAGCCACCCAGGTGCTCCATACACTAGCAATTTAAACCAACTATTTTTGCCTTTACTCTTCCACTAAGGCTCCTGGTGAGCTACAACTGTTACCAATCAGCAAGGGGGTGGGGGCAAACCACCTTGTAAAAGCAAAACAGAGCTGTTTATCAAGATTCTCCTTGCCAGTCAAGTACAGGAATTCCTTTCCATATTCTGTATAGCTGATAAATCTTTCTAAATTACATAAATGTTTAGTCACAGCTGGGAAGTTGCTGAAGTACCAATCACACAACAGAACGCACTCTTGTATTTTGCAGATTAAAGAAGCTAATTGACCAAGAAACTGAGTCCCAGGAGAAGAAGGAGCAGGAAAAGGAAAAGAAGGTCACCGCCCTGAAAGTGGAGCTGACCAAACTGAAGTCTTTTGCTTTGATGGTGGTGGACGAACAACAAAGGCTGACGGCACAGCTTGCCCTTCAAAGACAGAAAATCCAAGACCTAACCACAAGTGTGAAGGAAACACATGCTAAACTAGTCCTCACTGAAACCAGAGTTCAGGAAGAAGAGCAGAAGGCGACCAGACTAGAGAAAGAACTGCAAACACAAACCACAAGGTTTCACCAGAACCAAGAAACAATTATGGCAAAGCTCACCAATGAGGACAGCCAAAATCGCCAGCTTCGACAAAAATTGGCAGCACTCAGCCGGCAAATCGATGAATTAGAGGAGACAACAGGTCTTTACGAAAAGCAGAAGAGGAGCTACAAGATATAAAAGAAAAAATTAACAAGGGAGAATATGGAAACTGTGGTATCATGGCTGAGGTAGAGGAGCTCAGAAAACGTGTGCTAGAAATGGAAGGGAAGGATGAAGAACTCATAAAAATGGAGGAGCAGTGCAGAGATCTCAATAAGAGGCTCGAAAAGGAAACATCACAGAGTAAAGACTTTAAACTTGAGGTTGAAAAACTCAATAAAAGGATTATGGCTTTGGAAAGATTAGAAGATGCCTTCAACAAGAGCAAACAAGAATGTTATTCCCTGAAATGCAATTTAGAAAAAGAAAGGATGACCACAAAGCAGTTGTCACAAGAACTGGAGAGTTTAAAAGTAAGGATCAAAGAGCTAGAAGTCATTGAAAGTCGGCTGGAAAAGACAGAATTTACCCTAAAAGAGGACTTAACTAAATTGAAAACGTTAACTGTGATGCTGGTAGATGAAAGAAAAACAATGAGTGAAAAATTAAAGCAAACTGAAGATAAGTTGCAAGCTGCTTCTTCTCAGCTTCAAATGGCAGCAAAATAAAGTGACGACGGTTACCGAGAAGTTAATTGAGGAAACAAAAGGCACTAAAGTCCAAAACTGACGTGGAAGAAAAAATGTACAGTGTCACCAAGGAGAGAGATGATCTAAAAAACAAACTGAAAGCAGAAGAAGAGAAAGGAAATGATCTCCTGTCCAAAGTTAATATGTTGAAAAATAGGCTTCAATCATTGGAAGCAATTGAGAAAGATTTCCTAAAAAAAACAAATTAAATCAAGATTCTAGTAAGTCCACCACAGCATTACACCAAGAAAACAATAAGATTAAAGAGCTCTCTCAAGAAGTGGAAAGACTGAGACTGAAGTTAAAGGATATGAAAGCCATTGAGGATGACCTTATGAAAACAGAAGATGAGTACGAGACTCTAGAACGTAGGTATGCTACTGAACGAGATAAAGCTCAATTTTATCTGAAGAGCTGGAACGAGTTAAAATGGAACTTGACAAGTACAAGTTAGCAGAAAAGACACAGTCCAGCCATGAACAATGGCTTTTCAAAAGGCTTCAAGAAGAAGAAGCTAAGTCGGGACACCTCTCAAGAGAAGTAGATGCATTGAAAGAGAAAATTCATGAATACATGGCAACTGAGGACCTGATATGTCATCTCCAGGGAGATCATTCAGTTCTGCAAAAGAAACTCCATCAACAAGAAAACAGGAACAGAGATTTAGGAAGAGAGATTGAAAACCTCACTAAGAGTTAGAGAGGTATCGGCATTTCAGTAAGAGCCTCCGGCCTAGCCTCAATGGAAGAATCATCTCTGACCCTCAAGTATTTTCTAAAGAAGTTCAGACAGAAGTAGTAGACAATGAGCCACCCGATTACAAGAGTCTCATTCCTCTGGAACGAGCAGTCATCAATGGTCAGTTATATGAGGAGAGTGAGGGCCAGGATGAGGACCCTAATGATGAGGAATCAGTGCTGTCCTTCAAATGCAATTCATCTACCCCCTGTCCTGTTAACAGGAAACTATGGATTCCTTGATGAAATCTAAGGAGGGCCATCCTCAGAATGGAAAAATACAAACTAAACCCAATGGCAACTTCATGCAACCTGGAGATCTAGTCCTAAGCCACACACCTGGGCAGCCACTTCATATAAAGGTTACTCCAGACCATGTCCAAAACACAGCCACTCTTGAAATCACAAGTCCAACCACAGAGAGTCCTCACTCTTACACAAGCACTGCAGTGATTCCAAACTGTGGCACCCCAAAGCAAAGGATAACCATCCTCCAAAATGCCTCCATAACACCGGTGAAATCCAAAACTTCTGCTGAAGGCCTCATGAACTTAGAGCAAGCATGTCCCCAATTACCATGGCAACCTTTGCCAGAGCGCAGACCCCAGAGTCTTGTGGTTCTATAACTCCAGAAAGGACAATGTCACCTATTCAGGTTTTGGCCGTGACTGGTTCAGCAGGCTCTCCTGAGCAGGGACGTTCCCCAGAGCCGATAGAAATCAGTGCCAAGCATGCGATTTTCAGAGTCTCTCCTGACCGGCAGTCATCATGGCAGTTTCAACGTTCAAACAGCAACAGTTCAAGTGTGATAACTACTGAGGATAATAAAATCCACATTCACTTAGGAAGTCCTTACATGCAAGCTGTGGCCAGCCCCGTGAGACCTGCCAGCCCTTCAACACCACCACAGGATAACCGAAACTCAAGGCTAACTAATGGGGCACTAAACAAAACAACCAATAAAGTCACCAGCAGTATTACTATCACACCAACAGCCACAACTCTTCCTCGACAATCACAAATTACAGTAAGTAATATATATAACTGACGACTCTCACCCTCATCCAGTCCATAGTGATATTATTGCAAGGAACTCCGTCCTTTTTAATTATCCCTCCACATCCCCCAAAAGACTGACTGAACTTGTACTTTGGGAAGGTTTGTGCATGAACTATCCAAGAGTATCTGAAACTAACTAAGTGTTGCCTGCATAGTCCTATCAAGTGTGCACTTACTGTATATCTTTTCATTTACATACCTGTATGGAAAATATTTACTCTGCACTTGTATAAATACATCTTTATGTATTTCATTTTCCATAACTCACATTAATTTGACTGCAACTTGTCTTGATGAAATACTTTAACATTTTAAAGCAGTAAATAATTTGTTATTTTTACCATTGCTTGCTGAATTTTTTTTTTTTTTTGGTCATTTTGTGTTATATTTTTGCAATGTGTAGTATTTTATTTTCTGTTCAAAAGGTGTATTCATTCTTCCTTAAAAACAAACAGCACCTACTTCCCATTTACAGTCAACTTCTGATCACATGTATTAGAGGAAGAGGAAGTGGTTCAATAATAAAGTTTATGTCTCTTTCTTTGAAAAGTGAACTATAAGATCTCTCAGGAGCAAACTTAACTTCCCTTCTTGAGATGTATCTCAATATCCATGATGACCAGTAAAGTTCTTAGCACATATTAAGAACTTGATAAATGTTTACTGACAGTAAGTGAATTATATAATATTAATTTGCTTTTCTAAGCACATATGAGCTGATAGTGAAAGTAAAAAGCTTTGAAATGTGACAGAAACCAGAAAAAGCACATTTGAAAATACAAGTTACCTTGACAATCAAGAGTTGACTGTATTTCTTCTACATATGAAAACCCCCATAAAACATAGATCTATCTATCTATCTATCTATATATAGATAGATAGATAGATATTGCATCCACATCTGAAATCAGCCACTATGATATATACTCTTGAACACTGCTTCAAAGCAAAAGTGTCATTCTTGTCCTTCTTTCCCATCCCATCTTTTCCCATCTTTCTATTCCTAAAATAGTTTGGATTATTTAAGATATGTGCTTTCCTACCTTGTTTGTAAGTCAGCTATACTCAGAAGCTTACAATGTAATTGCATTTCTCCCCAACCTCTAAACAAGCAAATAAAAGCCAAGATAGCTACAAACACAAGTTATAGAAAAGGCATATTTTTTAAAAAATCATACATTATGTTAGTTAAGGAAAGTTTCCTCTATGATTATTGTTATGCCATTCACAAGGTAAGTGAGAAAAACTCAGCCAAAGCATCCTAAGAATTCTGATACCTACCTTATAGGACTCTTTGAGCATGTTCTGTATTTCCATAGTAGAGAACAACAGTTTTCAGAGGAATGTTTTAAAATTATAAATCTGGTCTCCATATCACATTCCAAAAAAAAAAAAAGGTTTCAGACAAGGTAGCTCGTTACCATTTTCCCTTTTCCAACCTCTTAACGGTCTAATTTACTTTGGTCAATTTTATGCCAGTTACTGATTTTAAACACATCCATTTAGACACCCAGGCAAACTGTGAAGTTCTTTAGAAGTAAAGAAATCTTCCATGATTATCATCCGTTCCCTGCAAAATCAATTTCATGATAGCAAAGCGAGGATTTGTTGACAGAAACACTTCCATGGTGATGAACTGCAACACCAATGCTGTGGGCTTGCATCATCATTAAATAAATTTGGATGAAAGCTGAGGCTGGTGATGATGAGAAAGCTTCTGTTTAAACACATTTATCTTGGGAATCGGCAGTGACCCAACTGTATACAAAATACATGATGGTCTAAATGGTTTTCAAAACTACTTTTATTTTTAAGTCACCTTGGGCTAGAACTTAGAAGGAATGGCATACTTAATTTTACATCTTTCAAAGTAGACATTGATAATCCTGCTGCATAAGATGTTTTTCTAGATAATAATCAAGAGAGGTACACGTAACATTTTGGAGGGTGACAAAAACTAGGAAGAATTAAAGAACAAAGTCTTTTGCAGTACTTCCCAACCTTTGTCAGATAATGGCACAAAAAGAAAATATGCTTCCGCAGCACTGGATACAATGGAGAGGTAGAAATGAGCAACCGATAGGTTCCTGTTGGCTGCCCCAAGTGCTGAGGGGGAAGATCCATTTCTGGCACACCTATAACTAACAGAGTTTGAAAACTCTGGGCTATTCAATAGTTCATCCATTTGGTAAGGATTCAATTTCTTATGTGAGCCAGAACAATTCTCTACAATAATGTTAACACCACAGGATCTGTGTTTCATGATTATAATGAACAAATTCTCATTTCATCACATGCTCTACATATTAACTATTAATAGGCATCTGAAATGTAACATTACCAGAAGTTTACTGGACCTCAAGGAACCGAACTTCTCTTAGAGGTTCCTCTACTGGGAGGATTATTTTAGTATAATAATTCATATCAGCATCAAATTTAGAAATACTGTCATACTCATAACATATAGATTATTAAAAGTGTTACTAATTAAAATTTATGGTAAGGACAGCATCATTTCTGATAGAAAACATCTTCCTTTTTCCATAAAATCTCACATTTAAAAAAAGCATCTTCCCATTCATACGTCCTAGATCTTTTGTCCTTAATTTCAAAATTAAATTTTTCTATCCATGTGTGTGTTTGAAAGGTTACAGAACTTTCCTTTTAACTCATATATACTCACAGAAGAACCTTGAAAAGTAGGAGAAAGGAAGTGACATTGGAAAATCTTCATATGAAATATGTGAGAGTGAAGGTTTGTATTCTTAGAATAGGTCCATGGGAATCTCACAGAAGATAGTTTTTATAAACATCTGATAAAATCATAATTTCCTTTCATTTCATTTCATCTAAAGTCCCAGCTTCAGAACCAATTTTCATTTTACTCAGTACCTCCAATTCTTTAACTTTTTAAGCTGCAGCATCCCATCATAGATTTAAAGACTTCACCATATTCTTCTGTCCTTTTAAGAACAGTGGCAAAACTTTCCTTTAGGATGCCTCCATTCTCTGGGGGCACTGGCAAAAATAAATCATCACCCGTACTAGGACAATGTGCATCACTGTAATTGGATCTTTACATATAAAGGAAGATCTCTCTATATATGTTCAAGATGATGAAAGGATTACATAAATCTACTCAGGAGGTCTCTGCAATTACATCTCACATTGCCAAGACATCAGGCATAGGTCTTCATGACACTCAAAGGATTAAAATTATGTTGCATTGTAAGATGGTCATAAAGGGGGTATTTCATTAAAAATTATTTAGGCTTGAAGCCTAGGATTTGATGATCTTTATTGACTGAGGTAGAACTCCAGACAAAAGCATGGTTTTGGGTAGCTTCTTTGATTCTGAATCTCTATAATGTGAGTTTTCTTTTGAAACTTGTTTGACAAAGGCAAGGAAAAGATCTTAACAACATTCTAGTTACCTATACATGGTTCTATTATTGTTTTTTCGCCAAAATCATTTTGCTTTGTAAACTAAGAGAAAACATAATCAGGCAAAAATGCATTGCCCAAAACATTAAGATCTGTGTTTCTCAAAGTAAAATACAAGATACATGTTTGAGACTCCCAATGTCCCACCCAGATTCAAATGGAATCTGTGAGGGTATGGCCCAGGAAGCTACACTTTTAACAAATTACTCTGCTGATTAGTATGCACCCTAAAAGTAGTAATGCATTATTTTTAGAAATTCCTATATTGACAGACATTAGCAAATGTGTTTCTTACTATAGTCCTGTTCAGTCAAAATAATTACCCGTCCAAGGAAGTGTGACTGTTCCGCCCTCTGGTGGCTAGCATGACAAACAGCTCATTCCTCAGGTTTTCTTTTTATTCAGAAAAAAGCTTAATAAAAACTACCATTTTATAAGGTGGGAAGGTTCTCAGGTTTATAACTGTAGCAAAGCATAGATGCCTGAATCTTCAGTTGAGCAGTAGCAGGCTGTCTGACCCTACAAGCTGTTTCTCCCTGAGATCCCAGGCCCTCAATAACCCTACGGCATTTCTTGGGAATTGTCCAGAACACACATAAAGAGAGCTGTTTGGATGAACCAAAACAAAGGACTCCATTCACCTTAGAGCACAGTGAGGCAAATGCCAAGAAAGAGCAAGAAAGATAAGTGGTTCAATAAAGTCCCCAACCCTAAACCGCCTTAAATTCATTTTCATTTAGATTACACTCCAAATCCTTTCCTTTCCAACTGATGGAACTTCCACTGTGCAGTGAAATATATCCCCCAAGGGCAACACACTAGGGGTAAGGAATCCTTGGGGAGTCTAGCAAGTTAACTGGCCAACATTTCTAAGTACTTATCATTGATAATGAATTAACACCGTTCATATGGCAGCACATTTAAATATGTCAACATTCTATCAGGATACCAGTTTTTATACTTAAAATGGTGCTATAAAACTGTACTCTGGGCTAACCTTTGGCATAGCAATCAGCTATCCTAGGATAATCTTCTTTTCTTTACTTGTGGCTTCATTTAAAATTTCACTTATTTTTTTTTTTTTTAAATTTTTTTTTTTTCAACGTTTATTTATTTTTGGGACAGAGAGAGACAGAGCATGAACGGGGGAGGGGCAGAGAGAGAGGGAGACACAGCATCGGAAACAGGCTCCAGGCTCTGAGCCATCAGCCCAGAGCCCGACGCGGGGCTCGAACTCACGGACCGCAAGATCGTGACCTGGCTGAAGTCGGACGCTCAACCGACTGCGCCACCCAGGCGCCCATAAAATTTCACTTATTTTTTAATGAAATTATTATCAGAGAAATAAAATTTGTCTGATTAATTGAGGAAGTTTTTGAAAGCTTTTTTACTTTTATTTTAGTAAGTTCCTTTCTCCCCTTATAGCCAATGGTCTATCTGATATTTCTGTAACATTACCTAGGATTTTTTTTTTTTTTTTTTTTTTGCCTCTGAGTTTTGTTTTGCTTTTGAAAGCCTTGTCATCTTTGCATAACTAACAATGTATACAGGCCCTAGACCTACAAAGGCTGTCTCACTCTGTGCCATCCCTTAGGACTCTGGAAAGGTGGAATGGGTTCACTGACAAACCACTCATATGTCTCAGTGACATGCAGGATATTTCTCTTCAAAGCACCACATGGATACAACTGGTTAATACACTGATCATGACACACTTGACTGCTACCTTCTATCCAACATTGGGGCAGATATGGAGACAAAAGATTCACTGTCCCTGAAGAGCTTATTATTCTGAGCAAGGAAGGAGACAAGAAACAAGAGTATGAGACAACATTTAATCAAGTGGCAACTAAATTCACACAATAAACTAGAGATTAAGCAGGACTACAGTAGACAAGGCTTCACAGAGCAAATGAGACTTGAAACTGGTCAAGGAAAGATTTAGATAAGGGGAGTAACTGGTTGGGAGGGAGCATTTGAGGCTGGCAAACAGAAGATCAGGTTAGTTCATGCCTTTCCCAGTCAGCAATGCAGCTCTAAAAAGTCATTTAGTTTTTGTGAAATAAAGACAACTGGACTTGGTGATCTCTATGATCATATCTAGTTCTAACTTCCAATGATTTCTGAATTCTTTCCAAGTCTCAACACCCTCTTTTAATCACTTAAAATTCCTTTGAGAAATAAGTTTGAGCATAAATAAACAAACCAATTATCTACATGAGTTTCCTTTCAGCCATTATACTTCTCCTTCCTCATTTTCCCACTTATAGGTGTCCTAACTACTAGATGGTCTTTAAAGATTTGTTTCTTCTTTAAGATTCTATGAATTAGCCTTTTAATCCTCAACATATCAGCTCTTTTCTCATTAGAGCAAAGTTTTGCAACCTCAGGACTATTAACCGTATGGGTCTGGTGATTCTTTGTTGTGGAAGGATGTCCTGTGCACTGTAGGACGTCTAAGAGCATTCCTGGCTTCCACTAGATGCCAAGTAGCATCTCCCAACTGTGACAAACAAAAATGGCTCCTGACATGGCCTAACTGTTCTCTGCAGTGTAAAATCACCTCCATTTGAGAACCACTGCATGAGAGAGAGGGACTACCTCTATAAGCCAGTTCCTCTTTTACATGACTTGCTGTGGGGAAAAATCTGACAGCTCATTTGAAAACTCTTGTGTCTGGTATGTAGAGATGAAAATCTTGAATCTGACTAAATATAAGCCTCAAAGCAACTTTAAAAATCTGCACTGAAGAGTTTAGTTGCATAAGGATTGTTTCCACTAACCTGGACAGATTGGCTCAAGGCATATGTGTATTTGAATATTTGTATTTGTGTTAATACCCTGTACCTTTGTTTCAATACAGATATAAACTAATGTTTTCAGATAAGCTTCCATTTCTCACACGCCTTCAGGGGAAATAAAAGTCTAGACAACCAACCACATTTGCCTTAGTGGGAAAAAAATGGTTTCAGGAGGATTCCTAAGAACTTAAGAGATAACCCTTTACTGTTTAGACCTTTCCAAAGAGTCCTCTTTCAGAAATTTCAACTCCTTCTGTAGTAGCTTATAACCACCAGAGGCACAAATGTCTATTAGAATACAAGCTTTCTTCATTCTTCAACAAATCACCTATAAGAATGAACCAACAAATATATTTATGAAGCACCTAATTTACCCAGTGCTATGTGAGGCAGTTATGGAAGTGTAAGATTTAGAATCTAGGGTGGGAGTTGAGGACTACCTTAAAAGGTAATTAAGAGCACAACACAGAGAAGGAATTCTACAGAGAGTAAATACTATAGGAATTTGGAAGAGGAGCAGGTTACTCCGGGGACAAGGTTCAGGGGTTAGGTTTCAGACATAGATGAGATTTGAGCAGGGGCTGGGAGATGAGGAAGACTAAGATAAACAGAGGACAAAAGGTGTTCCAGGGTACTGTCAAGTGACACCAATGAGACAAGAATGAGACAAAAGCAGAAATGTGAGGCCAAGCAAGAGAGGAGAAAACCAGAGTTCAAGGAACAATGAGCAGGGTAGTGTGGCTTCAGCTCAGATGGTTGGGGTAGGGGTAGGCTTGAAGGGCCTGGTCCTGTCAGACTGTGAAGAGCCTTGAATACAATGGCAGGGAGCACTCTGTGTCTTCAGTGAAGACTTCTGGGTAGTGAGATAATGGAAATAACTAATCCTTTATACACTATCATTTCATTTCACAACAACCCTATATATCACCACAATTTTAAAGATAAAAATGTTTAATTCTGAGATGCAAGGAAATTGCTTCAGGTTGTTCTATTAGTATGTGACATGAGAAAGATATACACAAATTTAATTCTGTTGTCCCATTCTCTTCCATGGCAACATACTGAGAAGCTACCTCAGTGCAAGTGGGAAGCATAATAATTGCCTTTGATCCTCTCCATTACTTAAGAGCATAGACGGGATGTCTAACATTACATTCTTGCACTCTGTCTCACAAGTCTGCCACTTATCCAGAACACTCAGAATTCCCCTAAAGACACACAGGGCTTTCTCCTACCCCCTCCCAGCTGTTCCACATGGATAATTTTCTCTTCTCTCATCACGTGATCCACACTGAAAGATCTGGCTCAAGCCTTACCTTTTCTGAAACTTCCATGATCACCACGGTCCAGAGTGATCTGGCTCCGCTTCCAACTCCTCCCATCTCCCTGAGGTTATTGTTTGGGGAACAAAGGTTTATGAATGTGAGAGGCTGAGCCTCACATAAATGGGGAGGCATGGCGAAGACTGACAGGATGGTGCTGTGGATAGGACATGGGAGAAAGCAAGACCAAGGAGAAGCACAATTCCTCATCATCAGGAGACTGTTCTCAGGGAGCACTGGGGTGGTGGTTAAAGTCCACTCTATCCTAAAGCAGGGTTCTATAAGCAAAGGCACAAATGCAGGGCATGCAGAATGAGCTTGGAGGAGGTACCTGATGGGCCTCAGAGGTGGTTGGAGGAAAGGCATCAGAAGTGAGTAAAAATGATCCACAAAAAGAACATCATGACCATGCACATCAAAACTTATACACAGCAGCTGCCTTGACAGTCCTGATAGTGACCTGACACCTCCAGAAAAGGCAATCAAAGGATCAAGGTGTAGCCACCATAAGACAAAAACCACCAACTTAGCCCATGGGTAGTGGCACTTCAGCCTTTGCAGAAGACTAGAAAATCTTCCTGGATGATATACCCTAATTTAGAGTTTCCATTTCTCAAGCAATACCATAACTTATTAGGAAAGAATGATGGTCCCAAAATCACCTTAAAGAAAAAGAAAAGAAAGAAAGAAAGAAAAAAAAGCGTTGTGTATTTTCCCAGCTCAGGGGGAAAGTGTTAGCGTTCAGCTTTGTCAGTCTCTAAATTCTGCTTCCAATTCAGAATTAAGCATCACAAATAAAACTGACACTTCAGAGGAAAGTCTTCAAGTTGGTCTCCAATATATCTCTCAGAAACAATTAAATGCATAAAAAAACTTGCTTCATTGCAGCCACTCTTCAAACAATTCACAGCAATTCCTCAAGAGTAAATTGCTATCATTCACTATTAGTAAGTTGGCTGCTTTTCTCCTTCTTCTCTTAAAAAAAAAAAAAAAAAAGAAAAGAAAAGAGCTATTCCTTTTCCATTCTTTGCCTTTTAATGGTGTTCTTGACTGAATTCATGGATATTAGTTTTGAGGCTGTAGAAAATTACAGTTTATAGAGAGAGGGGTTAACTAAAAATTTCAACAATCCCCAAAGGTCCCATAAAACATTAGAAAAATTTAAACAACTTCAGGGCAACAAGGAGGGGTAAATGGGTAGGGATCTCAGTGAAGAAGGATGGCATCTCTCACAGTGACAGGCGTAAGCAGCACAGTTTTTTTTTATATAAAACTTTTTTCTGATTATAAGATAATACCTATTTATAACACAAATTTTGGAAGATACAAATGCCAGAGCCACTGACTTTAGCTTCTATGAAGAGTATGAGAGGACTAGGGAGAACAATGGACAATTATTACTATTTTTTTTAGGCCAACTTATCAACTATGGCCCTATTCCAGGTTTTCTCAGACTGCCAATGTGGAAGGAAATGTGCTCTGGGGGGGTCATCCTGTAATTACCGAATGCCCCTGTGCCAAGGAGTGGCAAGACCCCCCCCCCCCCACAGAGTACAAGTTTATGTAATCTGTCTGCTCAGCCCAGACACAATGGTAGAGGGGCCAGTGTGGTCACTGGAGGAGAGGGGCAGGATTTCCTTTCCTCCTGCTAGCCAATCAGTGCTTGGATAATGATTCAATCACTAAGCATTGTTCAAGTACTGGGAAGAAATATCTCCTTGGGGCTCCTTTCCAGAACTAGTTACACTCTTATCAGTAAGACTGGTGGACTTGTGGCAGGGTGGGTGTGGGGGATGGAGAGGTGCATGTGGGCAAAGAATAGGGCCCAACAAACTCACCTCTCAAACTATGGGAAAGGAATCTAGAAGTATCTATCATAGAAGAAGAGAGTGGAAGATGAAGAGGAACTATATTTTCCCCTTGTGCTCTCAGTCACTTGAATGGTATCAACTATTTCTCTATGATGATTCTCAAAGCCAGATCTCCAAGTTTTCAATGCCTACCAAACAGTTCCACATGGAAGGTCCAGTTATACTTCATACTTGGCATGTGCCCACACCCCAGTGCACTGCTGCTTTTGGGTTCCTTTTTGTCTCACTTCTGGTGATGGTCCACCACCTTCCTTGTTGCCAGGGTTCAATATCTGGGAGCCATTCTCCACTTTTCTGTTCATGCCCCAGATTTAGTCAGCCACTCTGCCCTGGTATTTCTTTCTCTGTTATTTGTGCTACTCCTCCCTCCCTCTTTTATTTGTGCTACTACTCCCCACATCCAGACCTCAGTACAGATGGTACTGTAAAATAGTTAATCTATTACATTTAACCCTCACTCTCTAATCCAACCTTTGCTCATGTTGCTAGTGATCTTTCTACACTACTGTCCTGATCATGGCAATTCTCCAGTCCTCTCCACCCCCCACCCACCCAAAAGAGCACTTACTTCGCACTTATATCACTGAGTATATCACAAATCCAAACCTTCTAGATTAGTCCTCCATCTCTTGCCTCATCTCCTTTGAAACTGGACGAACCCTGTATCCTCCTCACCAGAACACAGTACTGACCATCCTCCCACATACAACTGAGCTTTCTTACTCACACCTTGTTCACGCTATTCCTAAGGATAGAATACTCTTGTCTCTTTGTTCGTCCTATTGAAATCTTACTCCTATCTCAAGGCCAATACCTCTGGAAAACCTTCCTATTCTTCACAGTCTTCCTCCAAGTTTCCAAAATGCTTCTGTTTGTACCTCTATTATAGCACTTCGTTTTGCCTCTTTTTATGCTTATTTGTTATCCCTCCAACCATAATCTCTTGAGAGGAAGAATCTGCGATCATTTATTTTTAAAACTCTTATATCAAGTTTCTCAAATGCAGTCACTGATCGCCCTTATAAGAATCACTCAGGACTCCACAGATTTCCATGTGCCTAGACCTCTGGAAACCAATGCTGGAAATCTGCATTTAAACAACCTGCCTGCTTCATTCTTGGGCTTATAAAGTTTAAAGCCACTGTACTACATTACCCAGAATGTAAATACTGCTGGTGGTAGGTATTCAACAAAGGCTCATGTGGCTAACAACATACCTGGTGGGCACAGCTGGCTTGCATTTGTTCTTTTCATAGACTCACAGAATGTCAGGGCCAAAGGACTTTATAGGTGCTATAACTGCTTCATTTTTTCAATTAAGAGATAAGAAAAGAAGAAAAGAGTAGAAAATAGTATCTTTTCAGGTAAACTCTAAAAAAGAAAGACTCATAACAATCAGACCAAGTAGGATAAAGAAGGAAAAGAATGTGTGAAGGGGCAGATTGTGTGAAGGGACAATTGTGGGTCAGATGGTTAGAAAACATGGCCCAGGTAAACATCATTGCTTGTCAGCTGCCTCAACTCCTATGCTGGTAACATGTCTCCAATAATTAATAGAGAGGGGGAAAACAAGGGGTAAAGCAGAAAATAAGAAAGTTAAAATAACCAAAGAAAATAAGTTATGATTATTATCAAGAAATAGGCATCTTAGAGATATAAGGAAAAAGACAAACTTCATAACAGCAACACTTATCTGGAACTTTGATGTGCTATGGGTCTCTCCTACTCCCCCCCCACCCCCAAGAATGTAGGTACCAAGAAGTAGGTACTCCAATCTCCAGATAAGGATTACAGATGAGGAACCTGAAGTCTGCAAGTCTGAAGTCTTGCCTGAGGACACACAGCTAGTTGATGCCGAAACAGAATGCAATCCCAAGTCTATCTGGCACCAGAGCCTCTGCTCTAGCCACTAACCCAAGGCTGTTGTAAACTGTCAGCCTGTGAACGATCAAAAAAACCCTTAAATGGTTGCAAATGAAGATATGGGGAGGAAAGAGTGGGAAGAGTACCAAAAAAGAAAAAAATATCTGAGGTAAAAAATCTGACAATGAATAACAAGAAAGGGGACATGTGCCTGGCTGGATCAGTTGGTGGAGTGTTGCAACTCTTGATCTTGGGGCTCTAAGTTCAAGCCCCATGTTGGGTATAGAGGTTACTTAAAAATAAAATCTTAAAACAACAACAACAACAACAACAACAACAAAGGGGACAAACAAAGAAGACAAAAGTTCAAGGTTAGTGTATTTTATTTTAGCATACTATTTCTACATGAGATGCTATGTGTCTGGCACCAAATGGAAGCAACTGGGTTAGGAAGGAATTTTTGAAAACTATATTTCAATGTTTATTCTCAGACTCCCTCACTGCCCATGGTGTAATTACCACAGAGAGATTGGGAATGGACTAGGTACAACCACAAACCATGTTACATTTATAAAATAAGGCATCAATTTCCTCTAACTTCCTCAGAAATTGGACAACTCTTTAACATAAATCATAGTGCTGCAACTCTATTTAAACCAAATGTTTCTCTGCAGGAGGTTAACAGGAATGAGCTAATCCAACTGCAGAATTTCCTTTTGAAAGACCTCTTACCATATAAAACTGTAAATGTTTAGTGATAAAGTTTTATTGGCATAATGAGGAAGTTCGGAGAAAGTCAAGAAAAAAAAAAAAAAAAGCCAAAGCAGCATATGAACTCTGGGCTATCTGCCATATTCATTATCTATTATTTCCACTTTTTTTCTTTATACAAATTAGTAGTGATTTACCAAACAATACAAAACACACACACACACACACACACACACACACACACACACACACAAAGGCAATAATATTTCAAAGATGTTTTTTCTAGTTTGTCATTTCCTCCCTTTCATCACCACATATATCATAAATACTTGTGTCCTTCCCATTAAAAAGAGATAAAACCAAAATACTAAATATTGTCATTCTGATAACACAGCTGGGTCCCCGAGGGAGTCAGGTAGCCCTGAATCTGCCCCTCACTGCGTCACCCCAAAAACCACAAATGACAGAAGTCTCTGGGAATCTTCATCCTTTCAACCTCCACAGCTAAAGGTGTAATGAGGGGTCTGTAGTCCTTGTAGTCAGGAACACTCCTGAGACAACACTGCTTTCTTAGACAATATGTTGCCAATGCAACACCAAAAAGTTCAAAGCACTTACAAAAGAATTTCATTTAGAGAAAGGGAAACATCCTGACTCCAGCTGCCTAACAAGGATCTAATAGCTCCCCCATAAATGCTGATTCTGACCTGGTATACTTTCAGATGCTTGCCCTCTATGATAATATGAAAAAGCACAAGGATCAGGTAGAAATTGGGCTATTGAATTATGACTTCAAATAAAAGAAAATATTTTCACCTTTCTGTACTTCCTTTGGTCACAAAGTCTCACTGCCATTTGATGACTTACTGTAACTAGGGTGTCTTGTAGACCACTTGGTTTCTTTTAAGAAATCATGGACCAAATAAGCCAACATTTTAAGAATTTAGTGAATACATTCCACACATATACTCCTTTTCTTTCTACTGCTCCCTAGATAAAACCAATGCCGCTGCCTTACTGAATTTGGCATCCTTCAGACCTGTAATCCATTCCAAATCCCAATCTCCATGTTGAACTGAGTTAAAACATTAAAACATCTTTTCTTCTGTGAATGAGTTTTCCAACTTGCTTAATCTCCTCCAAGACATCTGCTTTCTGATGAAACCCAGGAGCCTACAACTCTGAGTAGAATGTTCACTGTGTGGTCTTAAAACAGACATATGCATGGATTCCTCTTGCAATATGCACTCCAAATTTGGATAAAACTTTCTTGGAACTATTTGACATAATGTTCTATAAAAATTATCCAAGAGATGACACATTTTGAAGTTCCATACCTCATTTACTGAAATACATCCAAGAATAAAATTCATATGGAGGGAAAAAAACCCACAGCATCATTTTTTAAAGATTTGGTTATTACATCTAGGACTGTTCTAATAACTATCCTTTGCTGCCATCTAGAGGTAAAAACTATGTAGTGAAAATGAGAGTTATTTAAGTTATTAAGAAAACAAAATTAACTTGCACTATTCATGGCCTAGAAACAATGGGAACCCAGTAACTTTCCAGCAACTAAGCCTACAATGACCATCATCCCAAGCCACATTGTCTTCACCAAAGCATACCAGTATAGCTTAAAAGAAGCTGTACCATATTGTGTTCCATACCAATTGGTTTATCAGGTACATTTAAGTTCTAAGTAATCTGTGGTGCTCATTAAAAATTCACATGCCCATACCCTACTCCTAGACAATCAGAGTCAGGAGGTTCTAAAATGGGATGCAGACATCTGCAGTGTTTTAAAAAACCCCTACAGGTGGTTTTGATGAACACCTAGAAAATGCTGGGGCCATGAAGCCCTGGCCCTTCACAGTGTTGGACTTCCCACACACAGGCAAGACAGGGTTCCAGTGGAAAAAAAAAAACTTCTTTTTTTATTTTTAAGTAATCTCTATCGATACCCAATGAGGGGCTCAAAATTACAACCCTGAGATCAAGAGTCACATGCTCCACTGAGCAAGCCAGCAAGGCACCCCAAAACTTAAAGCTTACTTCTAAAGGAGGTTCAACTATGGCAGTGTCTTTCAAAGTGTGGCAGGCTGACCACCTGCATCAGATGAATCACTGAGAGTGTACTAAAAATGTGGATGTCCGGGGGCACCTGGGTGGCTCAGTTGGTTAAGCATCCAACTCTTGATTTTGGCTCAGGTCATGATCTCACAGTTCATCAGATGCAGCCCTGCATGGGGCTCTGAGCTCACAATGCAAAGCCTGCTTGGGATTCTCTCTCTCCCTCTTTGCCCCTCCCCCTATTCATGCGCCTGCATGCACGTGCACAAAAGCACACACTCTCTCATTCTCTCAAAATAAATAATAATTTTTAAAAATGTGGATGTCTGGGCACATCAACAGACAAATGAATTACAATTTCTAGGGGTAAGGCCCAGGAATCAACAATTTAAATGGGATTCCAACATAGATTTTTGTACACTAAGTAGGAGAACCAATCTAAATCTTGATAAAGCTAAAGGATATCACAGAAACCTATCTTGGAAAGACTATTAATGCTATGGCAACAAGATCAGCCAACTTGAATTAGTCCATCACTCATTTCAGTTGCAGCTGCCACTGCTTGTTCATGGTTTGGACAATATGGTTGATGTTCACATAGTATTCTGATTTCTGAAATGTTTCCTTCCTTTTTTATCTCTTAATATAACTTGGTGTTGTTTTCTCCTAGTTGTACACTTATTATAGAAAATGTAGAGAATACAGAAAATAGAAGAAAAATAAAAAGCACCTATAACTCCACTAACCAGAATTACCCCCTAACAGCACTGGTATATTTTCTCCTAGTATTTTCTCTTCAAACATAGAGTTCAAACATGTATATAGTTTTTAATCTGTCGCAAACTATGAGTCCTGGAGTTCTCTCTTGTCTAGCAAGACAGTGGATGCAGAATTGAATACGAGAGATGCTAATGTCTGGGAGGAGATAAGAGCCACGAACAAGGGTTTTTCATGTCCTTATTTATTGAGCTCAAAAGATACTACCTATGTGGTGAACATAAAGAAAACAAGATCTTACACATGTGAACATGGAGAAAACAATCAGACAGTACTCATTAACTTGCGTAATAAGCAAAGGGTCTAGGGGGCAAGTGGAGGTTGTGATCTAAGTACAATAGTATAATGGCATCAGATGAAAAGTAATTTCCTGCAGGTGATATAACAAGTTACTTGTGATCCCATTACAATAATTCGCTAGCTAACCCCAAGAGCTTTTGCCCCTTGGTGGCAGCTTTCCGCCCTAAGCTTTTTCCTAAGCCTTTTATCTGGATTAGAAAAGTTCTACTTATGTATGTAAGTAGAACCTATTCCCCCACATTAATCCTGTTTTTAACATTTCTGAATAAACATTTTCCTATATCTTCAAAAGCATCATCATTATTTAAAGATAGTATAATACTTTCACGTGATTATAATGTAATAAATAGTGTAAACTTTTGTTATAAATAATGCACAAATGAATAGCCTTGCTATTTATAATGCATCTGTAATTCATCTCTGATTATTTCCTAAAAAAGATTCCTAGCAATAAAATGAGTGAGTCACAGGATGTCAGTTTTAGGGATCTTGATACATGCTACCAAACTACTATCCCAGTCATTGCTGAGGCCACCCATCTCACCAAATCCTTACTGGGCACTGAGTTTTATTATTTAAAAAAACAAACAAACAAACAACAAACAAACAAACAAGATTCTGCCTATTTGAGAGGTAAAAATACTGAGTGAGTATTCTGGCACCGGAGACCATGAGGACAGGATGAAAGGAAGGAATACGAATACCATTTACAAAATGAGGAGAGTGATATCAGAGTATTAGCATATCTTTGCTATGTTTAGGATTAAGTATCAAAAAAATGTCAATAAGATGGGGCACCTGGGTGGCAAAGTTGCTTAAGTGTCTGACTCTTGACTTCAGCTTAAATCATGATCTCCCGGTTTATAGGATCAAGGCTGGCATCGGCCTCTGCAATGACAGAGCAGAGCCTGCTTGGGATTCTCTCCTTCTCTTTCTGCTCCACCACTTCTTGTGCACTCCCTCGTGTGCTCTCTCTCTCTCTCAAAATAAATATATAAACTTAAAAAACCATAAAAGTAATTTTTTTTAAATGTTAGTAAGAACACAGGTGCAAAAACTCTTCCAGCAGCTAGGCATACAGAAGATTGACTAAATGTACCAAAAGAAAGCATATGAAGCATATTCACCATATAGCTATCCTTAATTGAAGGATTCATATTTTTAGCTAAGTCCATGTAATGTTTATTTGAAAATCTAAATATGGTTGCTATAAAAGTCAGACGGCATTTCAAGTAAGTAAATGTTTATACAAAACAAAAAGACTTTACTGTACTTTACCAGTATAATAAAAACATGGAAACAAATTTCTATAGAATGGAAAACAATATAAGAAGGATTCCCATAAAATCAGTATTAGAAATCTATGATGAAACCGCAATGCCTTTTAAAAGATTTATATATTTTTTAACTTTTAAAAATATTTATTTATTTTGAGAGAGACAGAGAGAGAGAGACAGTGTGCATGAGCAAGCAAGGGGCAGAGAGAGACTGGGACAGGGGATCTGAAGTGAGGTTTGTGCTGACAGCAGAAAGCCTGATGCGGTGTTTGAACTCACAAACCATGCGATCATGACCTGAGCGAAGTCGTACGCTTAACCAACTGAGCCACCCAGACATCCCTAAAAGATTTATATTTTTCAGCTCATAGTAAAGAAAGGATGATGCAACCAAAGAGGGAGAAAATAATCATCATCACCAAATATGGATTACAATGGGAGAACTACAGTTAGCTGAGATATTTTTCCCATCTTTTTTACAAGTATTTTTATCCAAGAGTATTTTTCCCTAATAGATGAAAATAAGAGTATATCTCTGAGTATGAACTCAATCAAGCCTTTACTCTTTCACACTCCACAACTCACTCTCCCACTCAAGATCATTCAACATATCTGTGACTCTTCCCTCACTCCTTATATATTAACAGAGAACAAATATTAATACAATTCTACCTCCACAATGTGTCTTCCCCCAGACTTTGTCCTTCCTGTCCACTCCATACCACCCCCTTCCCTCAACACATAGAGTTTGTAGAATCACATACAATTTTCCCTATCTAGGCCCAGTCTATGGTCCGATTTTGCCTGTCGAATACAACCTAATTTGAAGTCACTCCATTTCTCAACTGGGCCCAATTTCCTACCTCAGTGACACTGCCAAAAATATTCTCTCATCCCGGTGCCAAAAGTATTCCTTTACTCTAGAATACCCTCCCATTCCTGCTATTAAAAATTCCTGCTATTAAAATTACCCTCCCATTCCTGCTTTTAGAGACTCAAGTCAAATGCTACTTTCTTCATGAAGCTCTCTTAGACCCCTCGGTTGAAATTAATATTTCCCTGACAATCTCATGACCCTTTGAGATTAATTTGGGCACTACTCTTGCTTATCTCCCACTATACTACGATTGCCAAAAAGCAAGAAACAATCAATTTATCTCTATATTTAGTACCATCTACTATTGAGGGCCTTGCACACAGCACACTCAACACATGCTGGCAGAATTGCTTTAGTAAATATTTTTCTTCAACTTGACAGTCTTTAATCTGATGTGTCCCCAGAATCTAGTGTTTCCAAAGAAGTCAAATCCCAGGCTGACTCTATGTCCTGTACAATGTCTGGTTCTCCACCAGCTGTACCATTAACTACCTTTTGTTCTTCTGTTTAATTCAAGATCAAGGAGGTATGCAAGCAGAGAATCCCAACACGGATCCCCAAACCAAAATCTACAGGCAACACTAAGCTTTCCCCTAAAGCTCCCCCAGGGCCTATGGATAAGTCCATTCACCACACTGGCTGTGGGAAGCTACACATCATAAGGACTGTCACCTCTAACACTTTCCTCCACATGGGAGGGAAAAGGTAAGTCATACCAATGCACTGTCTGGATACATCCATCTACAGAAATATCTGGAAAGCTAAAATTACCAGTATGAAGGCCAAAGAGGAAAGGCCATCTCTCTAAGAAATGGTGAAGCGGCAAAATGACAAATAATGCATTCACAAGTTGCTGGACCCGGTAAACAGGATCCTAAAAGAGCAGCGCATCTACGATTGTTTTACCTGTAGTGTGTATTTTTATATACACACAAACAGGAGTACATAGCCCAAATTCTTCCAATTCCTCATTCTATTTGTAATCCACTCCAAAGTTGGACCTTTTATCATTACCATGGGGTATGACTGAATTCATTAGAATGGTTCGAAAGTTTTCTGGTGAACTCAGAAGTAACTCTTGCATTTCACAGAACTTTACTGGATATTTTGCTAAGAGGATATGCTAGCAAGAATTCCTAATCTGCTTCAACTAAGTCAGATTATTTCCATCAAAATGGCAGCACAATTAAAATCATACTTTAAGGTCTAGCACTATGATTTCTTTACAACCAGGAGGAGAAAAAAAAGTGGTAATTCTTAGTTACAAAGAAGAAAGGAACAACAAAAATGAGTAACTATTGAATACATCCTTTGTGTCGGACCTGATAATCACTGGTGTAATATACACACTTGACTGCTGGCAGTTAGTCTTCTGTCCATTTTTTCTAGTAAGTTGCCCTTTCTATATATGCCCGGCCATGAAATCATTTTGCTAGACTTATAAGGAAAACCATTTTAAATCGGCATTTCTGCTTTCTAAAGCAATCAGGACATTTAAGAGTCAAAGGTCACCAATACTGAGATCTTTTAGGGAGATACAAATCACTGTCCTGGGTGTTTAAAAAAAGGCAACAATTTATCATCCCATCAGACATTCTTCAATCACATCACTTCCCCAAATCAGTGCTATAGAAAAACACAGTCAACTCAGCAAGACTCAAATTCCAATCCTAATTTTTTACTCATTTGACAATGAGCTTGGCATTCATCGTTGTAGGCCTTGAGTTTCTTGTATGTAAAACAAAAGAGCTGAATAATTCTTTAGGTACCTTGCAGTTCTGATAACCCATGAATACGTCCAACTAAGAATGTTGAATTCCACCAGTCATCTACAAGGCGAGACTCACTCCCCTGGCAGTAGTAAGCTAAAGTAATTCTTTCATCACATTTAAAACTCTCTTAATTAAGAGAAAGGTGTGTATAATTCAGTGTGGACAGAGCAACACAATAATGTTACAAGACAAGGCATTTTAAAAAATATTTATTTTTGAGAGAGACAGAGAGGGAGCTAGAATGAGAGGGGAGAGGCAGAGAGAGAGGGAGACAGAGGATCCGAAGGAGGCTCTGCACTGACAGCAGAGGCTGATGTGGGGCTTGAACTCAGGAACCACAAGATCATGAATTGAGCTGAAGTTGGAAGCTCAACCGACTGAGCCCCCAGATGCCCAGACAAATAAGACATTTTTGACATGAGAGACAGAGGTATATTGCACTAAGCGGCAGTCAGGAAAAAAAATTCTATGAAGAGCATGATGCAAGGATCTCTGTGATTCTGCACCAAGAACTGGAGACATGATCCTGGAAGAAATCCTGAAGGACAGTGCTTTAACCTTCTATCCTGGGATGGAGCCAGGAATACCATTGTCCACACTCATCCAGCCAAGCCTGGTTCAATGTGCTCATGTCACTGTACAAACACCCCTGGCCCACTCCAATTTCAATGAGGAGGAACAGGAAATTTGGGTAGCATTGAGCTATGAAATCTAAAGAGAGAGATGATGTGCAGCAGTCCCAGCAGGCAAGTGGCAGAGGGAGAATGCAGAGGAGGTCAGGTGAATTAAAAGCCTAAAGCAGAAAAGCCTAAGTTGAAAAGCAGTAAGAGACTAGTGGAAGGGAGTAGACTACAAAAGAAGGTGATGAATCTCTAACATAAAAATAAGAGAGAAACAGTTCAAAAGGAAGTGCAGAGTAATAACAGGTGGATGTTGCAATGGGAAAATGTGTAGAGTGGCTTAATGCCATGCCTGCATTATGCAGGTAATGTTAAGTGAACAGAGAATGAATGAATGAAGGAGAGAAGGGCCATTCAGTCAACATATAAGTGAGAAAATGTGCTAAGAGATGATAATGGTATATGATAGGGTCTGGAAAAGCAATTATGCCAGGTGACATTCAATACTGATAATTATGCTAAAGGAAATAAAAAAACAGGTTGAAACTGAACAGATTGAAAAGAAGCATAAAGCAGGAAAAACAAGCACCAGAAATATTCCCAGAAAAGCAAAAGACCCTGGGAACGTTTTTACCTTGTAGAGGAGCACAAAATATGTTGCATGTTGGATATTTCTAAATGGTTTTCTCCTAGGTCAGGAGACTCCTTAAAGGGCCATGCCAACCTGCCATAAATTAAAGAGAAGCAAGAAAAGAAAGACAAGATACTGTACAAAGTACTAAAAAAGAGTTGGAAAATAGTGACACTTCTATGGCAAGCACTAAAATCCTGTATTTAAATGGTAACAGTTCTAATCCAATTAAGACAAAAGTCTTTAAAATAACAAAGTCTATTTCAACAAAAGGATCACAAACCAAAAACCAAGCTAATTTTTTTAAATTTTTTTTATGTTTATTTATTTTTGAGAGAGCGAGGGACAGAGCGTGAATGATGGAGAGGCAGAGAGAGAGGGAGAGGGAGACACAGAATCCAAAGCAGGCTCCAGGCTCCAAGCTGTCAGCACAGAGCCTGATGCAGGGCTCGAACTCATGAAATGCAAGATCATGACCTGAGCTGAAGTCAGACACTAACTGACTGAGCCACCCAGGCACCCCAAACCGTGCTTATTTTACATCAATACGTGACACAATAAAAACGCATAAGCAGCTTACAACTGGGAATACTATTTGGAGTTCAACAAAATGGTGTTTGATCTGTAACACAACTGAAACATGAAGAATCTTGTCTCCTGAACACAATCCTATTTCTGCAGAAATGCAGACCCTCTGAAAAACAATAAAAATAAAAGAATCTATCCTAATATAAATTTTAAGTTAAATTTTTAAAAGAAAGCAGATAAAAACCCAAGTGAATAAAAACAAATCCAATTTGTAACAAGAATTTTAATAACCTGAAACTTTTGTGCTGGAGTCCTTCCTCAGCCTTTCATTTGTTTAGCTTCAGTGATTTCTGAACTAATTCCCTTTTAACTATTTGGAATATAGTATCTGTTTTAATAAGAATGTGACTAATCTAATATATGACTGATAATAATGGACTAAGTAATGGAGTAACTGATGTAAAATGCAATCCTCTCTGGAATATGTTTCAAATTCCTATTTTAAGGAACATGTGACATACAACTCAGGTTCTGACACTGAATCTGGGGCAGGGGTATGCAAACTGCAGCCCACAAGTCAAATGTGGCCATAAACATCTGTTTATGTATGCCCTGCAAGTTAAGAATAGTTTTTACATTTTCAAATAGTAAAAAAAAAAAAAAAAAAAAAAAAAAAAAGAAGAAGAAGATGAATATTTTACAAGATGTGAAAATTATGTGAAATTCAAATTTCATTGTCCATAGATAAAGTTTTACTGGAACACAGCCACACTCATCTGTTTACATATTTATTATGTATGACTGCTTTTATGCTACAATGGCAGAGTTGAGTAGTTGTGACAGTGACTGCACAGCAAAGCCTAAAATATTTACAATCTGGCTTTTTACAAAGAGGGTTTCTGACCTCTGGTCTAGTGTGATTTAGACTAGCAAGGAACTCAATAAGAGCTTAAATAATTTAATCAACTAATTTTTAAAAGAAATACTAGTAATTTAAGAATTCAATTAAGAATTCTGTGAGAGCTGATGAAAATAGGGAAACTATATTTCAAACTGTTTGTGATATTTAGTAAAATGTATAAAATCTATGAATGCATTAAAGTGTTCAACTAAAGAACATAAGATAAGAACAGGTCAAAGGATTTGTGCCACAAAATACTTTATGGTGTTGTTTTGAATCTGAGAGGGGAAATGGAAGTATTTCTAGGCCTTCCAAATTCCTGGTATTTTTCAAGAGATTCAGAGATAGTTTGCAAAATTATAGAACTACTATGCATGTAATTGGAGAAAGATGTATTAATTTGTATCTTTAAATGCTCACAATTGTTGTCAAGAACCACTTGTTTAATCACTTGTAAGAACCATGGAAATTGTATAGTAAAGTAAAACTAGCCCATGAAGGTTCTCTGTGGGTCCATTTGTTATATAATCTTTAAGTACAGAACATTGATTGTTAATGTAGCACATGCTCTCTTCTCTTTCCTTCCTCTCAGTTTTTAAAATGTATCCTGTCCCTGTTTTTTGCCTTTGAACATTTGTCTTAAAATAATAACACTTGTATTTTGGTTGAACCATATCAATGTATAAATTCCATAATGTAAGCAGATGTTTTACCCTCTAATTCCACCACAGTGTCTAAAATAGGGCCAAGCATGAGAGCTCAATAAATGATTTTGACGTTGATTCTCTGTTGTGTGTTATCAAAATCTACTGCAATTATTCCAAGTCTAAATTCCACATGTGGAAGCAATGTTTTACAACATCTACTCTGCATGGCTGCTTATAGATAAAATTAATACTGTAAAGGTCTAACTTCAGTGTGAGAAGAAGAAAAAAAAAATCAAACACTTGAAATATTCAGGTTTAAAAGATCCAAGGTGTTCCCCTACTTCTTCATCTCTTGGAGGAATTCACAGATAAAGCAATGATTTGAAGGCAATGCTATAACATGGTAATACAACAACAAAAATTACAATGCTCGTTTCAGCATTCTCAAACAAAATGAACAGTCACATTGATTCTAGGTAACAAAAGGAATTATCAGTTTATTATTACTTTTTAATTTTATTTATTTATTTTGAGAGAGATAGAGCATGAGAGAGGGAGTGGCAGAGAGAAAGGGTGAATCTCAAGCAGTCTCCACACTGTCAGTGCACAGAGCTTGACATGGGGCTCAAACTCACAAAACCATGAGATCATGACCTGAGCCAAAATCAAGGGTCAGACTTAATTGACTGAGCCACCCAAGTGCCCTGAAATTATCAGATTATAAAGCAAAATTCTGTTTTCTCCTTTCAAAACAAAATTTATAAAACTAAATACAAATATGATTAGAATAAAAGGTTAGTAGACACGGTTATACACAAGGATTTTCAATGTATTTTCAGAGAGAACTAGAATCTACCAAATCTGTCAAACGCCTGGGCAAGATTTTGATAATTCTTCCAGTGGATTAAATTTCTTTATTGTGGAACTCCGTGCTGAGGTCTTCAAGATGTGGCTATGAAATGAGTGCCACTCTAGGCACCAGATACTACTGGTACCAGGACCCAGATACTACTCTAGGACCCAGATACTAATGTAGGCACTGAGGATACAGCAAAAAACAAGGTAAACAAATCCCTGCTCACAGGGAGCTCATATTCTAGTGTGGGATCACACCAGAATGTAATAATTTAACAAGAAAATGTAATATACTAACAAATGTAATAATTTAACAAGGAAAATAATAGTTGGTGGTAAGTGCTCTGCTGAGAATTACCATAACATGATAATGTAATAGAACAACTAGATGGCTACTTCAGACTGGCTGACCAGGAAATGTTTCTCTTTTGGTGATGTCTGAACTGAGGTCTTAATGTTCTAAGAAAAGGCCAGTCATCAGAAATACAGGAAGAAAGAAAAAGGAATAGCTATTGCAAAGAGCCAAGACAGAATGAGCTTGGCCTACTGAGGCACAAAATAAAGGCTGGTGTGGGTAGAAGAGCACAAACTAGAGGGGAGTAAGTAGTAGAATATCTTGGCAGATACCAGTCATGTAAGTAACCTGGGTTGTATTGTGTGGGTCAGAGGGAAGCCACTGGAGGGTTTAGGCAGGAATGAGATCTGATCACTCTGGTCACTCTGGCTGCTAATTACAGAACAGTCCATAGAAGGACAAGACAGAAACTGGGAGTCCTGTTAGTTTATTGCAGTGGTTAAGGCGCATGATGACGATAGATAACATGTATTCTGAGGGAGTTAGGAGAAAAATGGAAAAAAAGGGATTTATGATGTCTTAGAGGCAAAGACAAGACTTGATCAGACATGAGGGGTGAAAGAAAAAAATAAATGAATAAATCAGGATATTCTAGGCTTTTGTTTGTGAAATTGGGTAATTGGTAATTTAATTTATTGAGAGAGAAGTCTGAAGAAAAAGCAACTAATTCAGTAGATGGCTCTCATTTTCATTTGACATTGCTATTAAATAAGCAAAGACTTGAAGAAGACAGCCAGGTGTGTGAGTCTTGAGCTCTAGGATCAAGTTAGACTTCCTGGCAAAGATTGTTCTCAAAGCCCAATGATACAACCTACTTATCTGTATCTCTGAGTAGTCAATGTTCTTTAAAAGAATAAACTTTGGGAGAGTAGGAGTTAATAGACACAATTTGATAACGATGCATATAAACAAAAGGGTTTGCAAACTATGAGCCTCTTGTAATTGATAAAGGATTGTTATTTTAGAGATGAGATTCTTACCACTGATAATTAGAATAATTATAAGAAATTTAAGTGCACAGACTGGTTTCAGATTGCCTGCCTATGAATCACAGCCTTCCAACTTAACCAACTAAACAATATTGGAGAAACCACTTAACCACCTAGTGCCTCAATTTCCTCACCTATAAAACAGGGATAATAGTGACTATATCACGGTATACATGTGAAGATTAAATGAGCTAGTACACATAAAGCAGTCAACACAGTATCTGGCACATAAAAACCACTCAACAAATGTAAGTTAGTATTATTATCTATAGTCTCCCTATACTGTATATAGAAGTGTGTTTACACTTGAGTTTTCTAGTTAGATGCTTGGTAAGAAGTAGCACTGAAGATTCAGAATGAGCTAGGGAAGCATATGAAAAGCACTCCTCAAAAAAATAGGGGCTGAGAATTTGGAAAATTTCTAAAATATCCTCTTTAAAAGTAGCTATACATGTGCCAGTCATTCCTACACCTCTAACTCTAGACCTGACCCAACCCAGGAGCTCCAGACTCATATACTGAGATGCCTGCTGGACACTTGACTTGGTAATTTAATAGGCAAGTTTTGGGGATAAAAAGGGAAAACGATCAATGTTCCCTTCAGTAATTGAACGATCACATGACCAATTCCAACTGCAGAAACTCTTGGCTCTGCTCCTTGAGTCCCAGATCCATGCTGGGAATGACATTCTCAGTTTTCAGCTTCATACTGAGAAAGTGCAGTTTGGTCAACTACATGAAACCTCAGGCGTTTTATCTGTTCACTTTAGCATTAATGTTTGGAAATTATGATTCTAATACATGTACTGTATACTATAAATCACTTCAAATAATTTCTTAAGGTGGGCAGGAAGGAAGGAAATAAGTACAATGAAATAAAATGAAATGTCAGATGCCATTAGATGACTCTTAGGTTCTGTTGTGTGAAGCAGACTGGCTGCACACTCTGCAGCAGAGGCAATTCTTGGTTGTCTTATTCTGGGCCATGACTCCAACCACCAACAATAATGTCAAAAGGATGACATCCCAGGTGGACTAGGACAGTCCCAACAAAATTCTAATAGCATGGCCTGTTGTTCTCAAAAATGTTTAACTGGGTGAGAAACTATACGTCTATCTATATACATGATCACTAAGAACTCTATAGCATCCAGCAGGCATGTGTGCACTTATTCAGCTACCATCTCTCTAACACCAGGTGCTAGGTCCCATGCTGGTCTCCAGTGCAATGCAGGATTCTAGCACAAAAATGGTAAGCCCTGAATAGGCCTTCAGATGTATGCAAAAAGGGTGATAAACAGATCGAGAGCTTCAGTAAAAGCCTCTCAGTTACTTACCACATCTAAGAAGACATGAGACCAGCAAAAATAGTAGATTTCCTTAGACAATAAGTAGATAACTGGATATGTTAGACAGATGTCATCCACAGTGTGTGTCAGTGTTTGGGAATCTGTATATTTGCATAGTTGGCTCTTGGAAAACATGCATAAGAATTCATGTCTGCGAATGTTGAGCTTTTGTTCTAGATGTAGATTATTGAGTGAATGACTAAATGCTTCTTGCTACCATAAGTGTGAATGGAAAACAGATCATAAGGAAATAGGTTTACTTTCATAAGCAAGTAGCAGAGCACACAACGGAATAAAGGCATCATTGCAACTATCTTTCCTTTCTCTGACTTAAGGCACTATTTTCCCTTTGACCTTCAAAACAAAATATAGTTCACACATTTTAGGATGACCCCATTAATGTAGTAGAATAAGGAAATCTGAGTTGGTTCAGTTGTGATTTCTTCTGATTTAGAAATACAATATAGATTACTTAGGCAAATCACCAATAAAAAATCAAGCAGATCTCAAGGAAGCTTAAATGCTCACTATGCTTAAAAGCAGTTAAGCGTATGCCCCTGAAACGCTTCAAGTCAACAATTTTCAAACCTTAATCATACAACTAGAAGGAATCTGAGGTGCAGGGTGATTCTAACTTACTACCTTGATGGGAATTCTGGCAACCTAGATGACGGAGGCTGCAGCACTTTAAAATTCTAACTAGATCCAATGTTTACAACTGTTGGTTGATTAAAACCCTTAAAAACGTGATCTCTAAGGACCCCTCAATTTACATATCATGATACTGAGGCTCGGCAAAGCCACATAGTAATAGGGGATAAAGTGTGACTTGGAAACTCAGGCACACTTGCATAACTTCATCCCAGACCTCTTCCTCGCTGTATGTTTCCAAGAACATTACTGAACTTTTCTTAGATTCTTATCCATAAAATTGAAAGTAACACTTATCTTTTAAGCATATTATGAAGATTAAATTAATTTGTATTTATAAAAATATCTGGCACATAATAGACACTCAATACACATTAATTTCTTTCCTTCTAAAGGGTGACTAACTTGAGAGACATACAGCTGGTAAGGGGCAAGAGACAAGGCTAGAACCAAGAAATAGGATCCCCTTCACCACTCAAAAGGAATTCAATTTCTTAACAGACTTCTATACTTAAATCACACCATAAAATACAGCTTTAAACACCTCAGTTGAGGGGGTGGGGGGAAGGGTTATTAAAGTAAATATGGAACACTACAGCCTGCAAAGAAGAGTGTTTGTACCTTTAAGCACAGAACGATATTTCCTAGAAACAAGTTGCAAAAGAGAAAGTTTAATGAAGTATTACACTGGCTACCTTTTTAAGAATGACATCTGCTCAGTCTGTACCTGAGGGATGCCCTTCTGGAAACAATGCTGTAGAACTTTGCATTTTTTAATGGATATTTCACAACACATAATTTCAAAATTAATATTTGCAGCATATATGGATCAAGTGTCAATCATGTACACTGCCCAGTGGACTGTACACATGAATCAGATTTTGGTTTTGTCCTAAAAAATCTTAGAATCTAGTAGAGAAGAGAGGCAGACTTTGGAGAATGATTAAAAAAGGTAACTGTATATTAACCCTTATGGAATCTGAAAAGTTTAAAGTCAGTAACCTGACATCTTTAGGTCTCATGTTCCTCTTCTATAAAATGGTTGAGTTCACAGGATGATCTCTATCTAAACCTCCTTCAGGGTCTAACAGTCCAAATAACATGATGATGATAGCAAGAAAAAACACAGTATATATTTACCTCGCACATATTAGGTGCCAAGTACTGCGCTAAAGTGCACCATTTGTATTATCTTTATTTAATCTTCACAACAATCTTTGCAATTAGCATTATTATCCTTCACGTACAGATGAGGAAAAGCAGACAAAACAGTCTAAGAGAGCTAGAGTTGCGATTCGAACAGAAGCAGTCTGAATCTAGGAGTTACCCTTAACCAATACGCCCAAACTCCCTGTATTCACGAAAAATCTCTTATGTGTTAAATATGTAAAAGGAAGAGCTTGGGAAAAGGGTCCTTCCTGACTGGCGGGCAGAACTGAGTTAATGTCACACGGTTTCACGTTGTAATAAAGCTCTCGCACCACTTCCTCTGCGGTGCTCCTGCACTCCCACAGGTAGGCACCTCACCGCGGGGACAAACGCTGTGACCGCCAGAGGCGGACAGGGGCACAGGCTTATCGAAACACTTGGGGTGGGGCGGAGGGAGCTCAGAGGAGGCCCCGCAGCAGGGTGGGCAGAGCGGGTACCTGGGCTGCTGGCTGCTCCTGCAGGCTGGTTCTCCCACCACTCGTCTCCAAGATCGTCTGCCATCTCCAGGCGGGACTAGGTGTGGGTGGACCACCAAGGGAAAGCGGACAGCGTCTGGTCTTCTAGCAGCTTCCAAGCCGGGAGGCCAGCGTTGGCAGCACGCGCCGAGTCTCTTCAGACACCGTCGCCTCCGCCCCGTGGCGATGACGTCACGCACCGCCCCGCCTCCCCAGGGCAGGCCTCCCCGCCCATCTTGTCGCAGTTTCCACACAAGTACTGATGGGCAAGATCTGTCTGGTAACTCACCCTCAGAAAAGCATAAAGACAAGAAAGCACATAACTCCAAAAAAGATTATTATCTTTTTAAATAACTTAAAAAAAAACTTTCTTAGTTTTTTTTTCTTTCTTTTTTTTTTTTTTTCCCTCTTGAAAAGCTATTGACGAAAGTGTGAAACAGGATGCTAAGACAATTTTTCCCTGTTCCGTTTCAAAGAACTTGTGCAGCGGGAAAAAAATTCAGCACGTGGGTATGTTTTCGTTTGTGTGTCTGTGTTTGGGCGCCTGTGTTTGTATAGTTTGCTCTTAGGAAACGTGCACAAGCATTCATGACCATGAATGTTGGGCCTTTGCTGTAGATTGGTGTACTGCTCTTTTTTTACTATATGAGTTAAGAAAATATTGACTGGTCCGGAAGGGCTCACCCACGAAAAGACACAAATGGTCCGGAGAGTTGAGTCGTCCGTCTCCCTTACGCCCTGTTCCATTAAGTTTGTTACCGCGTTTTGTGAAACAAAAGAAGGGAGTCCGTTACTGTTTAACCACAGGTAAGAGACTAGTACTTCTTAACTCACCTCCGATGTGAACTGGCAGAGATGGGCAGGAAATAGCTGCTGAGTGCTGAGGCCTCCTGTAAAGTAAGTGTGGACAATATTTTTTCAGAATGGTCTGCGTACACAAAAATCATTCGAAATTGTGTGAAATACACGCACAGGGCTTGGAATAAGTGGTTTAAAGATGAGTAGGCTATGAGCCCCCTTCCAGATGTCACCAACAAGAGTACAGGAGATAGAATTTGTAAGAATAAAGATCTAAAGGAATGATTGGATAGATCCTTGGAAATGACAAGGACAGAGGATCTTAATCATGAGGATAGGATTAGCCATACGTGAAAAAAATTACCCCAAATCCACCTAATAGGTGGCTTATAAATGCGTTACTGATTAGACTTTATCAGTATGCCTTAAGTATGCCTTAAATGCCCTGAAAGGGAAGATATTAGGTATAAATGTGGGGAATATAAAATAATCTGTAATCATCAAAAGTAATGTGCCTTTCATGAGAAAATGTAGATGGCAGAAGATTTCGATGATTGATGGGTTATTGAAAAGGAAAGTTAAATAAGAAATACTAGTGTGGAAGAGGAAGTGTGGTGACCAATAAACTTATGAAATGACACTGGGAAATAAAAAAGAGACCACAATAGGATACTTTTTTTTTATGCAGAAATTGACAAAATTAAAAAGTCAGACACTGGGGCTTCTGGGTGACTCAGTGGGTTAAGCACCTGACTTCAGCTCAGTTCATGATCTGGGGGTTCCTCGGTTGGAGCTCTGCCCCTGGCTCTGTGCTGACAGCTCAGAGCCTGGAGCCTGCTTCCCATTCTGTGTCTCCCTCTGTCTCTGCCCCTCCCCCATTCATGCTCTGTCCCTCTCTCTCTCTCCAAAATAAACATTAAAATTTCTTTTAAAAATCAGACATTACCAAATTCTAGAGAGTACGTGCATCAGTGGGAATTCTTAGACCTGACTGTTGTGAGTGTGAATTGGTAATAACCACTTGGAAAAGCAATTAGGCACAACCCTGTAAAGGTAAACCTACATACCTGATGGTCCAGCAGTTTCCACTCCTAAATAGATATACTTGGGAAACTTTTGAACGCTATAGAATATTCACAGCAACACTGTTAGTAATAGCAAAAAAGCAGAAACAACCCAAATGTGTTTCTATAGGAAAATGGATAGCTATATTATAGCATCATCATTCAGTTAAGCATAGGAAATGAATTAACACACATAACTATATGGATATATTTTTGGAAATATAATGCTGAGTTAAATGCCAAGTTTCAGATGCCATTTTGCCATTCAAATACAGGGAAAACCAAAAACTGTTGAGACCAAAAAATACATTTGTGATTTTAAGGAACTGGTAAACACAAAATTTAGAATGTGGAGTGGCCAGGAGATAGGATTAAGAAGAACAAAAGTAAATGTAAGTTATTGGCACAGGTAAAAGATAAGGGAAAAATCCACTTATACAAAATAGGTATTTTCAGTAGAGTTAAATTAGGTGCTATTTAAGAACTCACTAAGAATTCCAATTCACGACCGCAGATGTCAAACGACACTCACAGCTTCCAGACAGTTCTGCTGCCTTTCCCATGTGAGTTCACTTTCCCACTGTCCCTGATCTTTTCCCACGATCAGTCTTCCTCTTGTGCCCTGGATTCCAATCCCTTTCACCTAACCTTTTCCACTTCAATAAGTGGCAGCATCGCCCTCTTGGTTGCTTTGTCATCTGATTCATTGGTAAGTTTGTTGGGATCAATCTTCAAAATATATCCCAAATCTAACACTTTAACTAACCTTCTCATCACTTCCACCACTCAACCTTGGTCTGAGCCACTGTAATAGTCTTGTAACCAATTCCCCTGCCTTTTCTCTTTCCTCAGTCTTGCTTCCACACAAAAGGAGTGGAATCATTATCTCACTCCTCTTAAATGCCTTAATTACCTCTTACCACACACCCACTCCCCTATCACCTCCCTGGATTAGAATTACATCTCTCCTATTCACCACTGTGGCCCTAGGACCACTACAGTACCTGGCATTAATAGATACTCAAAATCTACAGACTGCCTCACTGAATTTGAACTTCCTTTACTCTGTTTTATTTACCAAACAACCTGATAAGTTTGTTTCCCAAGTCAGCTTTCTGATCCATTTGCTTCAGGTTGAGGGTAGCTCATCTCTTCATTCCAGTGTTGAATATAGCCGTTTTCTTTTCTTTTCTTCTTCTTTTTTAAAATATTGCCACTTTCTGTGGGTGCCATGATGTAAAAAGGCTGGGAAAGACTGAGTTAGAAGGGAAGAAAAAAGTTTAAAGACTGGCTTGTGAGGGGCGCCTGGGTGGCGCAGTCGGTTAAGCGTCCGACTTCAGCCAGGTCACGATCTCGCGGTCTGTGAGTTCGAGCCCTGCGTCGGGCTCTGGGCCGATGGCTCGGAGCCTGGAGCCTGTTTCCGATTCTGTGTCTCCCTCTCTCTCTGCCCCTCCCCCGTTCATGCTCTGTCTCTCTCTGTCCCAAAAATAAATAAACGTTGAAAAAAAAAAAAAAATTAAAAAAAAAAAAAAAAAAGACTGGCTTGTGAAGGCCTACCATATGATGAAAAGAGCTTAATTGAAGGCTGAGGTTCTTTGTTCTTGAACCCAGTCTATACATGTACTTTAGGGAGTCCATGAACCCCTCATAATGTATTTAAACTTTTGCATCATATGGATGATAATAACAGCAACAACAGCATGTTTCAGGTACTTTTCTGAGTACTTTATATCTTAATCATCTAATCATCTTAACTCCATGAGATACTATGCTGGACTGGATATTTTCCATTTACCATTCTCTACATTTCCATTTCGTAGAAGGCTGATGTAAATCTCCCCTAAGCTCTGATTTCAGATTTAGGTTCAGCAAGTTGGAGGCATCAGGAAGAAATCAAAGGATGAGAGAAAAATGACACCCTATGTTGTCCTCTTTTCAAGGGTGCCGCAAGCAGAGGCCTAATATGCAAAATGGAAAGGGGCACTCACTCACAGGCTGGCACTTGAATAAATGTGAGAGCAAGTGCCTCCTAAACGTTCTTCTGGAGGTACCTGCTTGCCTCATATTCGTCCTGGCACTTATCCTTCCACTGGAGGCCAAGGCTCCCTCAGACTTAGGGGTAGTAACAAGTTCCCACTCTTACTAGTTCTTGGGTTCTATGCCATCTGTTGTTTACCTAACCCTACCTCATCTTCATAAATACTTTTACTAAATTTTTTTAAATTGTACAACTTAAAGGGTTTGTTTTTGCTTGTTTCTTTGTTTGTTTCTTTGTTTTTTCCCTGCCTGGACCCTAACTGATAGATTTACTACTTTACTTTAGGGTCTCCTAAAAACAGGCATGGATATAAGTAGTTTATTTGGGATGTGATCGGGTGAGGGGGAGGGAGGGGGCAGGAATAAAGGCAGGGAGAAGGAGATAAGGAAGGAAGGATGAATATTAAACTGGTTATATAACTGGTTTTTTATCCTCTTGAGAATCCTCTGAGAAACAATGTAGACTCTGCCTCAGAATTATCTTCAGGAAGGTGAAGTCTAGGGCATTTATCCACTGACTGCCATCCACCATTGGTTAAGGGTTGTCACCAGGAATTTGAATTTCCAGATACTTCCCAGGCTATGCTGCCACTAGAGAAAGCCCTGAGGCAGAAGAGCAGAATTACGTAACTCATCATGCTTGAGGTGGAATGCTAGCAACTTCCCAGAACTTTCTCCCATTGCTGGGCTGATTTCAAAGTGGGCTGAGGGCCACAAAAAGCATCTGCTCCATGTTTGTATTGCTATTCTCTCTATTTTATAGATGGTGAAACTAAGGCACACGGAATTAAGTAACTTGCTCTAGTCACCCATCCAGTAGGTGGTTTCCCATCTGCCTATGGCTTTCATAACAAAAATGACCCACGTCCACTGGAATAGGGAAAAAACAGTATAGAAAAAAGGAAGAACTGAATTGAAGATCATCACCATCAGTTTGTTACTATGGTTTGGAAATAAAATGGTGAGGAAGAGAGAACCAAGAAATCATTTCAAGTCCTAAAAAATGAAAGTATGATATCATCTTTGATGAAACTAGCACAACAAAAATGAGGGAACATTTTAGGGGTGAAATGATGAATTTGCTCTTAGAGGACGTGGAAACAGACAACAAACAAATCAATAGAAAATTTCAAATGATAAAAGTACCGTAAGGGAAATAAGCTGCACTTGTGACCTGGGTGGAAAGGTTAGTGGAAGAACATGGCAAGACAGGAGGATGGAAAGGGAGGCAGGGCCAGACCTGGAAAGGCTTCTTAGCCATGGTAAGGATTTCAATGAGGAGGCCATGGGGGACTTTTAGGCTGGGAGATGTGCTTGAATTTTCAAAGCTGCCTAGTGTGCAGGAACAGTAGAAGCAAGACGACCAGGTTGGAGACTGTGGCAGTTACCCAAGTAAGAGAGCAGTTGCTTGCAATATGATGGTAGATGTAGAATGGAAGAGAAGTGAGACTGGATGAAATCACTTAGACAATGCGGAGAAGAGGAAAGGGTTCCTGGGTGCAGTGTACTGACTATATCCCACCTCCTACCCCACCCCCAAATTCATGTTGAAATCCTAATGCTAGTGTGATGGTATTTGGAGATGGAGCCTTTAGGAGGTAGTTAGATGATGAGGGTGGAGCCCTCGTGAGTGGATTTAGTGCCCTTATGAGAGGCCAGGGAGCTAGCTAGTTCTTTTCTAGCATGTGTGGACAGCAAGAAAATGGCCCTCTCTAAATCAGGAAGAGGGCCCTCACCAAGAACCTGACCATGCCAGCACCATGAACTTGGGACTTCCAGCCTCCTGAATTGTGAGAAAGCTAGCCAGTCAATGGTAAAGCATATGGCAGCCTGAAATGACTAAGATACTGAGCGTCCACTATTCTGACATCAGATAGAGGAAACCTAAGAGCCCAGGGGGGAATGGCTAGAGAAGGAAGAGAAGAACCAGGCAGATGTGATGTCATGGAAGCAAAGAAGAGTGGTCCCCAAACAAATGTGTGCTACTAAGAGTCAAGAAAGAGAGGGGATAATTATAGGAATCAGGTTCTTACAGAGAGAAACAGTTGGAGATCCAGAGCCAATGGAGAGATACAATATGATGGGAGCAGGGCCACTTGATTGCAACCAGATTTGATGGCATTCCTGTCTTGTTTTTTATTTTTTGTAATTTTATTTTTTATTTTGAGAGAGAGCATGCAAGAGCATGAGTGGGGGAGGGTTAGAGAGAAAGGGAGAGAGAATCCTGAGCAGGCTCCGCACTGCCACTCAGAGTCCGACTTGGGACTTAAAGTCACAGACCATGAGATCATGATGACCTGAGCAGAGATCAAGAGTTGGATGCTTAACCAACTGAGCCACCCAGGCGCCCCAATGGCATTCCTGTCTTGTAGCTTCTATTTTCTCAATGAATTCTGAGATCTAATAATGATCTGGGACAGTGGTTCCCAATTCTGGCTCTATGGTGGAATTTCCTGGAAAGATTTATTAAAAATTCAAACTCCTAGGTACTACCTCCCAGAGGTTCTGATTGAATAAGTCCTAGTTGGGACCTGAGAATTCAGTTTAAGAATGCTCTGGAGATCTGATGTGCTGCCAGTTTGGGGAATGACAGATCTCTGGCATTAAGTGACACTTTAATGGCAAAAATGATAGGGGAGAAATGAATCAGGTAGGTTGCCATGATATCTTTCTGCTAGTGTGTTTTTCTTATCAAGTGACCCTTTACAGTGATTTTGTCCACAATAAATAACCACTGACACACCCTCTCTCTTCCCCACCACACACCATCTTTGACATCTGTGTGAAACCAGGGGTTCCCTTGAAATTTATTCTTTACCATGGTATTTGGATTTGATTTGTGTAGATGGTATTAGGGTTGAATCCAATTTCACTTTTTCTCCTGGAAAAGCAGTAGTCCTAGCACCATTCATTTAAACTGTCTTTCCTTTCTTCCATAACCTGCAGTGTAGCTCTGTCATAGACCCAAGTGACCGTGTGTTTGTGGGATAGTTTTAGGACCTCATGTTCTGCTCTACTGGTCATTTCTATCTCTATTCTGATGCCACAGTGTGTTCATTAGCCTTTTGATATTTTCCATACTGTTATCTCTTTGTTTTTATCTTCCGGGTAAAATTGCTAGTTCACTAACTGTCTCTTCAGTTATAACAATATGCAGTGCTAAACCCAGTAGATTCAGAATAGATTGTATATATTCCGGGAAAAACACTCTTGTATTTTTCCTTTACTCTTACACTAATATCACACTCACTGGGCATCTGATACAAGGTGTGTGGGTTTTCCACATATCAAACAATTCTCTGACGCCACACCAGTGAGGTATCCTATAATGCAATTCAGTTCTGACACTAACCAGAGTTAGCACAGACCCCAGAGATTAAGAGCTCAGTCTTGTAAGACAGCCCACCTTCCACCTCGTATTGTCAGGTTGTCATCTGTGCTTCCGACATACTGGCTATAATCAGAGGTTCCCATGACCTCCTTGTTGGGTTTGATCATTTGCGAGAACAGCTCACAGAACTGAGAAATACTCATGGTTATCAGTTTATTCTATAAAGGATACAGATAAACAGGAAGATGAAAATATGCATAAGGTCCAGAATGGTCTCAAGTGCAGGAGTTGGGATATGCCACCCTCCACATGTGTGAATGTGTTCGCCAACCCGGAATCTCTCTGAATGCCATACTTTTGGGATATTTACAGAGACTTTATTACATAGGCATGACTCATTAACTTAATTTCCAGCTCCTTTCCCCTTCCTGGAAGAGTGGGGAGTGGGGCTGAAAGTTACAAGCTTCGAATTATGACTTGATCTTTCTGGTAACCAGCCCCACTCCAGGAGCCCATCAAGTGACATTTTATTAGAAAAAAAGACTCTCCTATCATGCAGGAAATTCTAAGGAATTTAGAAGTTCTGTGTGTCAGGAGCCCAGGTCAAAAACCAAATCTTAGAACAAAAGATGCTCCTCATGCCCTTATCACTTAGGAAATTCCTAGGGTTTTAGAAGTTAGTACCAGGAATGGGGGGCAGAGACATTGTCCTTTTATTCAAACCACACTCTTTTTTCATTATTCACTATTATTTTGAAGCAATACTGTGAATACCCTGCTCCATTTTTCCTTGGCCCATGTCTAAGCTTCCTTGCAATTATGGTAGACCGTTTCCATCATGCTGACAGCTTCTCCCCCTGAGCATCCCTACTGTGTGCTTCTCTGGCACCATGGGAGCTTGCTGAGCCCAAGATTTAAAGAAGTTAAGGCTCCCAAGGGCAACTAAAGGGAAACAGGCACTAGTAGATAATTGCTCCAGGTTCTCTGTCCTTCGGTGGGACAATTCTGAGATGCACTTTACACAGCTTCTTAAAGTGTCCCAAGATGGACACTTTATCACCTTTTCTGTATTTCCTGTCTCTTTTCCCAACTCTCTTACTTGTGCTTCCTGAGATCATCTCCCACATAATCTAGCTGCACCCAAGTCTGTCATAGGGTCTGCTTTGGAAACAACCTAAACTAAGATAGTTAGAATTAGAAATACCCTAGAAATCAGACCCTCAAGACAAAATTTTGGTATCTGTTTACTACACTGATTAGATGGCAGCAACGATGTGATTGGTAGTGGTGAAAAAGAGTGGTAAAAACCTCTGGTGTACTGTAGCATCACATCTACTAAGACACAGTCACTTTACCTGTGGCAGATTAGGATGAGGTACAGATTGAAGGGAAAACTTGTGTCGTGTGTAATAACTTCAGCACTTAAAAGGTATGGGGCAATTGTAATTATAAAGATTGTGGAGTTGGCTAGGTGTTGTTAACTGCTCTAACAGCTTTGGAGAAAGAGAATGATAGGTTCTTATCAACTCTGAACGTGTTAAGAAAGCCAGAAATTCTTCTTCCTGTAATTAGAGGCCATACTGTACTTACCATTCAGCCAAAAATTTGATTCAAAGGTGGCAGAATTATAAAGAGATTGAATGCTCAGGTTGACATGTTTCCTGTGCTAATGTCAAGTCCCAAAAAAGGAAGGAGAGAGACTCTGAGATTGAGATGGGGACATTTGGGCAGATGTGCTTGAGATCTCTGAGCCTCTGAATTTCTGAGCCTTCTGGGAATTCAGAGAAGGGTCTTTTCCCCCTTGCTGGAAGAAAGTGGCCTTCCATTACCTAGAGATCATTTAAGGTCTCATCTTAGTTGCCTCACAAGATCATGTTTGAGCCCTCACCTCCCCTCATTGCTTCTTCACCAATAACTACAATTAGATTTTAGCACAGACAGTAAAAAGTGTAGTCTCTATTTATTCACAAGAAAAGCTACAGATTAATATATGTGTCAATAGGAACCAAGAATTTCATAAGCTAATGGATCTTGAGAGTACTAGACTAGCAGTGTGTAAAGCTGGGTAGAAGAGAGGTTATTGATATAGGGACACTCTGCAGTGACTAATGATTTAATGTCTCAGTAAGTCCTAACACCCTTTAAGAATGGCAGCGTGAAGCTTAGACACGCTGGTAATCTATAGTAAAGGAGATGTCAGAATTACTTTGGCAGATTATTAAGGATAGGGTCAGGAGGCTCAGAGTAGTGGGCTTCTTAGAATGGTTTTATTTTGTATGACCAGAGAACCTACCAGCTGACTGTTCCCTGAGAGAGCCTAGAGGACATCCTTTCATTAAAGCAGTAAGATTGCAGTAGTGAGTAGGTATTGACATAGTTGATGGGCTCAATGGTAACTGTCCTGTGCAGGCCAGAGATGACAGTAGGAGATGCCATAATGTCAGTGAGTGAGTGATAGAGTTTCAGGACAGCAAAGGTAGTTGGCAGCACTTAACCATCAAAAGCAAATGTAATTATCAGTCAGGGATCCTTAAAATGTAGGGGATCTATGATATTCTATAGACCATGGATATTCCTAAGGGCAAGATAGATCAGAAGTTAATGAGGGTCTTGATTGACCTATGTAACAACAACAGAAACAACACAATTAAGAACTGGTGAGCACAAGGCAGATGTCAACTGCCAAAATGGAAAAACACGGTCTCTGGACCTGTTTCCAGATATGAGCCAGTTCTCAAATCCAGAGCCCATTGATTAAAGGAAATATGAGTCCTTCTGAAGAAGTTCTCTGCAATGCCACCAGTGTATGCACTGCGTACTCATACGTTTTCCAAGGTAACCTGTGGCCTTTCTTCAGAGTAATGGTACATTGAAAAAATGGAAAATACCCAGCTCTTTATTTTTTTTTATAAATTTTTTTTTAACGTTTATTTATTTTTGAGACAGGGAGAGACAGCATGAACGGGGGAGGGTCAGAGAGAGAGGGAGACACAGAATCTGAAACAGGCTCCAGGCTCTGAGCTGTCAGCACAGAGCCTGACACGGGGCTCGAACTCACGGACCGCGAGATCATGACCTGAGCCAAAGTCGGATGCTTAACCGACTGAGCCACCCAGGCGCCCCAATACCCAGCTCTTTAAAGGGCTGTTGAATACAGGGTGAACTGCATTGATGCAGGAAATCCTATAACCTCCCATTAGAGTAGGCATATAGTTGCAAAGTGATAAAATCCTGGCCCAAATCTGTGCCATGGTGACTCCAATTAACTTATGGTCATCTCTCCAGTTGCTGAGTGCGTAAGTGAAATGGATATATTTAGCAACTGGTAGAACCATCACACTGATTCTCAGATCTATGAATTAAGAACCATTAGAGTAGGAAAAACCAAGTGGAAGTCCCTGAAACTGCCTCCCTCCACCCGACTCCTGAGCAAAGATAGTAAATTGGAAACCCTATCTCACACCAGTGGAAATGCAGAGATTAATGTCCGCCTAAAAGACTTAAAGGCTGCAGGGGGTTGGTGATCCTAAGCCAGATGGACCATGAGAAATGATGGGCTATCAAAATTAAATGGTATATGTAATCATAGAGTCCATACCAGGTGTTGTTATCTTTGATTGAATCTATCAACATAGCCTCTAGCACTTGCTATGTGATTTAGCTCAGAGCCTGGAGCCTGCTTTGATTCTGTGTCTCCCTCACTCTCTGCCCCTCCCCCACTCATGCTTGCGCTCTCTCTCTCTCTCTTTCTCTCTCTCAAAAATAAATAAATGTTAAAAAATTAAAAAAAATCCTCAGCAGGAAAGAAAATCAAAAGCAATTTGCATTCACTTGGGAAGATTGAGTTCATATTTACTCAAAACTGTGAATGCTTTCCTATATACACTCCCAAGGTTGGTCAGCTCTCTTGCTCTTTGTCATAATATAATTCAAAAGGACTTTATTTTTCCTCAGAGTATCACATTGATCCATTGTATTGATGATATCATATTAGTTGGATCTAGGGAGCAGGAAATGGCAAGTATTCTAAGTGCCCTAGTAAAATACATGTATGCCCAAGGCTGAGATAAGTTACAGATGTTTAAGAGCCTGCAACATTGATCAATCACATTTTTAGGAGTGTGGGTACCTGAGGGATGATATATGGATATCTGGATATCTGGATCCATGCCTGGATATCTCCTTCAAGATAAAGGAAAAGTTCTTGCATCTTTCATCTCCTACCACTAAGAATAGAAATGGTATTTGATGCACTTCTGGATTTTATAGGTAGCCACTTATAAACACTGCTCTAACCCATTTATCAAGTGACCTCAAAAGGCATTTATTGGATGCCAGTTAAGTCAACTGACTCAAAAGACTACCAGTTTTTTTAAACATTTTTTTTAATGTTTATTTATTCTTGAGAGAGAGACAGAGTGTGAGTGGGGGAAGGGTAGAGAGAGAGGGAGACACAGAATCTGAAGCAGGCTCCAAAGCTCCAAGCTGTCAGCACAGAGCCCAACACGGGGCTTGAACTCACCAAACGTGAGATCGTGACCTGATCATGACCTGAGCCGAAGTCGGTTGCTTAACCGACTGAGCCACCCAGGCACCCCTGAAGGCTACTAGTTTTGAGAAGAGAGGGCTAAGCAGCAGTTCCAAGCTGTGATACAAACTGCTTTTCCACTCAGTTCCTAATGATGTGGCTGATCCCAAGGTGCTAGGTGAAAGATAATGATGCTGTGTAGAATCTGGCTAGACCTAAAAGGAGAATCACAGCACAGACTCCTAAGGTTCTAGAGTAAGGCCATGCCTTCTATAGCTCGACCATTCAAAAAGCAACTACTGGCATGATACGAAGCTCTAGTAGAAACTGAACATTTGACAATGGAACATAAATTTATGAACAGAGCTGCCCTTCAGGACCTGGGTTTGATAAAGTCGGGTGCACACATCAGTAATTCACTGAACAATAGAAATGGTTTACATGAGATCACATTTAAGCAGGCCCATAAGTCATCAATAAATACATGAACAAATGGCCCAGGTCTCCATGTCAGTTGTATTCCTCAGCTTACACCTATGGCCTCATGGGGTTTTCCCTATGACCAGCTGATGTTAGAGGAAAATATTCAAGACTGGTTCAAGCTTGGCATGTTGGTAGAACTGAAAATGCACTGCTACTGTACTACCATCCTCCTTGGGGAGGGGCCATAAAGAACAGTGGTAAGGACAATGGACAGAGCTTCAAGATGTACATTTAATCATTTCTTTTGAATAGAAAGAGAAGGTGTCTGAGATCAGGATAAACAGTCTTTATTTTTTTTATATTTTTAGAGAGAGAGAGCGTGAGATGGGGAGGGGATAGAGGGAGAGAGAGAGAGAGAGAGAGAGAGAGAGAGAGAGAATCTTAAGCAGGCTCCATGCTCAGCGCAGAGCCTAATGCAGGGTTTGATCCCATGACCCTGGAATCATGACCTGAGCTGAGATCAAGAGTTGGATGCTCAACTGACTGAGCCACCTGGGCGCCAAGGATGAACAGTCTTGAGCAATAGTGATTAGTGTGGTTGAATGGGTCAAGGGCCTGATATACAATATTTGAAGTTCAGCAGCAGAGAGCTGGGAAGAGGCAGGTGGAGGGACCTAAGGGAGTGGGCAAAAATGTGTGGGTCTTTGTGTCCCAATATAAGTCCACCAAAGCATATCTACCACAGTGAAGACACTGGACAACCAGGTAGACATGGCACATTGTATTTTCTAGAGATAGCCACTAATATTTCCCATCCTGTGTACTTTCCTTACAATGTGACCTTTCCTTACAATGTGACACTCCTACCGTGGCTCCTACCTTGGTTCACTTGGAACCCAGATGTCATGCTTTGAGAAAGCCCAAAGTAGCCCACACAGATAAGCAACATGAAAATAACATATGGAGGTTCCTGTCTATAGTGCAGCTGAGGTCTCTGCTGACAACCAGTATCAATAGCCAGACCTGTAAATGAAGATACCTCTTGGTGATTTTAGGCCCTGGTTGTTGATTCACCCTCTGCTGTAGTCCTAGACATCACAGAGCAGAGAGAAACCATCCCCACTATGTTCTCTACAAATTCCTGACCCACTGAATTCATGGTAGAAAAATATCTGCTAGTGGAGCTGCGTTTCCTCTTTCAGCCATGAGAGGGAGCTCTTGTTCCTCGGTGACCTGTAATTTGCTCAACCATGCTCACTTCCTTTCTAACTGAGGCGAGGTATCTGCCTATGGTGGCAGTGAGTTTTCCCTTTCTTCTGGTGAAGTCAGGTGGCTGAAGCAAAACTTACTTTTGTTTCTCTCATATCTTGAGTATATATAGGCTCTATAAAGATCCCCTTATTATAGGATGAAAAACCCTACCTTTAATTTCACCTTTGGAATCATAAAATTGGCATGCAGATTTCATGTTTATGCTTGAAGAAGAAAGGAAACTCAATTCTAGTTTGCATTTTGGGCCACTGGGTGAAGGTGGACTGTCTGGCAGTCAGGTCTGAAGGTCCTGGGAAGGTAACATTCATTGAAGTAGAGAAGGTGCAGTGAGTGGCAGTCCCCATAGCGGTCTACAGACCTGCCATGGCAGAGGGTGGGACTTGTAGCTTCTGGACCACCACAGTGGTGCTGCTTAGATTCTTTACCCATTTAGTGAACACTGTGGTGAACTGAGTGGTAAGGGAAGCTGCTGGAGTCATTTCCAGTTATCTTCTACATCATGGACTATTCCTATTAACAGGTAGTTTTCCTTCTAGTTTTTTTTTTTTTTTTTAATTTTTAAAATTGTGGTAAAATGTACATAACATAATGTTTACCATCTTAACCACTTTTAAAGTGTAAAGTTTAGTGGCATTAAATACATACACATTGTTAGGCAACCATGACCACCACTGATGACCAAAACTCTGTCTTGCAAAATTGAATCTCTATAACAATTAAGCAGTAACTCCCCATTCCCACCTTCCTCCAGTTCCTGGAAACCATCCTTCTATTTTATGTCTATAAATATGACTAGGTACCTTATATAAGTGGAATCATACAATATTTGTCCTTTTGTGATTGGCTTATTTCTCTTAGCATAATGACCTCTAGTTTCATCCATGTTGTGGCAGATGTCACAGTTCCTATTTTCTTTTTTTTCTTTTTTTTTTTAAGTTTATTAATTTTGAGAGACAGAGAGAAAGAGCATGGCTGGGTGGGGGATGGCAGAAAGAGAATCCCAAGTAGGCTCTGCACTGTCAGCGCAAAGCCCTGCACAGGGCTCGAACTGATGAACCATGAGGTCATGACCTAGCCTAAAGCAAGAGTCAGATGTTTAGCTGACTGAGCCACCCAGGCGCCCCTCCTTTTTTCTTTTATAATGCTGAATAATATTCCATTGCACATGTATACCACATTGTGTTTATCCACTCATCCATTAATGGACATTTGGATAACTTCCACCTTTTAGGTATTATGAATGACGTTGCTATGAACATGAATGGACAAATATCTGTTGAATCCTTTTAATTCTTTCGGGTATATGCCCAGAAGTGGAAATGCTCAATTATATGGTGGTTTTACTTATTTTTTGAGGATCCACCATACTGTTTTTCATAGTGGTTGCCTAATTTTACATTCCCATCAGCGGTTTAATTTTTAAAGCCACATATAGGGGCGCCTGGGTGGCTCAGTTGGCTAAGCATCTGACTCTTGATTTCAGCTCAGGTCATGATCTCACAATCATGAGATGGAGCCCCAAGCCCAGTTCTGTGCTGACAATGTGGAGCCTGCTTGGGATTTTCTCTTCTCTCTCTCTGCTGCTCTCCTGCTCGCATGTGTGCTCTCTCTCACTCTCTCTCTCTCAAAATATATAAATAAACATTAAAAATAAATAAATAAAGCCATGTATATCTGCACTCTTATCTCCTAAGTTTCACCAGAATCTGTCAATATAGTCCTCTGGTAGTTGGCTATTTCTACTGTCTCTGGTAATGCCAATAACTAAGAAATAACTTCAGAACTTGGTTATCTCTCTTTCTCTTCTGAGGCAAGCTACTATTCTGAACCTTCAATGGTAGTTACTTAGATAGCTGAGAAGTTTTATCTTCTGCCTTGAGGCAATATGGTGTAATAGCTCAGAATGTGGACTATGAAGCCAGATGCTTGGGTTAAAATCCTGGCATTGTCATTTATTAGCTCTTAGACAAGTTACTATGGCACAATTTCTTTAGCTATGAGGAGTAACTAAGTTAATACCTAAAAACAAAGTGGTTTTTGGTACATGGTTTGGCACTCAGTCAATGATAACAATTGTTACCTCTCTGTACCATACCCTACTACTTCATCCGTTCTTCCAACTATTGTAAAAGATAGTTATTGTTATTACTTACTATTTTACAGGTGCAAAAGCTAAAGTTTAGAGAGGTTAAATAATTGACTCAAGATGACCATCCAGTAAATAGAAGAGTTGAGATTTGTTCTCTGAGTCTGACCCCAGAGACCTTTCCTAACATGTTCTATATTGATGACTCTGGTTTGGTAAAGCAAATGACAAGGACAGATTCATCTTTGATGTCAAAAGGCAACTATTATTACTAGTAGACAACTGGAGACTGGTAGAGTAAGCATTCCATCAGCTTTCCCTCTTGTATCTCTCATCCCATGAATAAAGTGCAGATGTGCACATGCTGCCAGTTTGTTAGATGAAAAGTGACTTGGCCATACTCATTATAAAATTAACTTTTAGGTCTTTCAAGGCATGTGAAATGTAAGCCTCCCCAGACTTCATAAACTTTAATTTAGAACTGCTTTTGATTCTAATAAAAATCTATTTTTACTTGCAGTGAGATAGCAAAGAAAAAAAAATCTCTGGAAAGGTTCTGGATGCCTCAATGGAAGATTTGATTAGATGGTCCTGTGTTTCAGTAACACACATGAGAAACTTCTGAATACCTTGTTAAAATGGAATGATATGCCCCACTTTTGATTTAAATTCCATTACATTTATCTCCAGGAATTAGCAAAAAAATTTTTTTTGATAATAAAAATCATTAAGAGCTATTTGATATCATAAAAAATAACTTGTTTGAAGATAAAATTTACCCTGATATAAATACTGGTTTTGAAAGTGAAAGAAACCATCAGAAATTTTGTGTAACTCTTTGCTAAAAGAAGGATAACCCTAAATCTTACTCCATAGATATTTTTCTTCTTCATGATAGGGAATGACATGAACATTTGTATTTTTAGAGTCACAAACCATTAAGAAGAAAACTTTTCTGAAATATAGTAAAATATGATTGATTTGCATTCTTTTTTGGCCCTGTGTACTTATGTAATTCATTGTAATTACATATGGATTGGGATGATATCTATCTTTGCTGTCTCTATTATGAAGGATTTGTTAAATAAATTCCTGCAATAAGTAAAGAAAGATATTTTAAAGCAATTTAATGTTTTTTTTTATCTGCAAACGGTACTACTAATTTCAAGTTGGCCTTTTTCTCCCTTATTACAATAGACCATAGGTCTCTCTCCAGGCTCGTGGATCTACCTTTCATCTTCCTACTAAATGCATTTTCATCCCACTATCAGGGAAATCCCACAAGCCTGTAAATAAACTGAGTTGTCTTCTCATTTCCCTGCCTGGAGTGGGCTTTGCTAGTGGACAACCTGTGTCTGTCTATGATAGGGCACCATCCCTGTCTTCCAGGTGTATCGATGAGAAGAAACCACCTTTGGGACAAGCTTCCTTTTCCTTCATAAGGCCATCCTAGGATTGTCCCCAAGTTCACCTTAGTCTTTCAACTGTTTCTTCAATTTTCAATTCTTCTTTGTTTTATTTCCTCACCCTTGAACTAGCTCCATTGTTTTGTATTCCTTAAATCCTGACACCTGACCTGACATGTGACCTTTACTCATGAGACTGGTTTGGGACTATTCACCACCAACCTACCATCCCATTTCTGGATTGAAGCGGTTCTGATTTCCTCATTAGTTTTACTACTTGTAATTCACCTTCTTCATAGAATCATCAAGGTAACTTTTCTAAAATACTTATTTTCATACCATTTTCTCACTTAAGGACCTACAATGTATTCTTACTGTATATTTGATAAAGTATAAATGCCTCTTTCCTATATGTAAAGCCTGATATCATTTGACCCTTCTTTGGTTATTAGTTTCCTTTACTAGTGCTTGGGTAGATCCTCCAATCTAGTGAGGCTATTTCCATTATCCCAAATTGCCCTGTTCACCACCTGCCCCAAAACACACACACACACACACACACACACACACACACACACACACACACAGAGTCACTCGCTCACTCACAAAAATACCAGTTTCCTCCTATTAGAGGAATAGAACCTTTTCCTCTTGAGATGTCCGTATGCTATTCAAAGTCCATCACATTAAAAGTGATTTCTTTAAAAATCATCTCCAAAACACTGTCTGTTATTAGGTTTCATCCCACATTAAACTTCTAAATAATCTTGGAATATATAACCTTCTGTAGAATCTTGGAATCCTAGAGCAACTCATACCGACTTTATCACTGCCTCCCACAGCAGCCTTGAGAGATTCATTCTTCATTCTTCCTTCTGACCTGGTACTGGACCAGCACTCTGTGTTGGGCTATGGATGAAAGATGAAATAGTGCCTGCTTTCAAGAAGCTACTCTCTGTCGGGGCGCCTGGGTGGCTCAGTCGGTTAAGCGTCCGACTTCAGCTCAGGTCATGATCTCGCCGTCCGTGAGCTCAAGTCCCGCATCGGGCTCTGCGCTGACAGCTCAGAACCTGGAGCCTGCTTCAGATTCTGTGTCTCCCTCTCTGACCCTCCCCTGTTCATGCTCTGTCTCTCTGTCTCAAAAATAAATAAACATTAAAAAAAAAATTAAAAAAAAAAAAAGAAGCTACTCTCTGTCAAATATGGGAGACAGTAACAGGTCAGTTACAAGGTAGGGAAAGTGAAGGGACAGAAGTCTATACAAGGCAGGGTGGTCACAGGGGAGAAGATGACTGACTTTGAGCAGTACAGAAGAGGAGGTGATCCTTGAGCTGTGTTTTGAGGGGTGAGGAGGAATTATGCAGGAGACATGTCAGAGCATTTCTAGCAAGGCAGCAGCATGGAATGGTCTTTCTCTTCCTGAATCTAACTAGTGTGCATCCTCTCAGCACCACACCACATCTGTTTGTATTTGTTTGTATATCACCTGGAAACTAATCTTTTGCTTAACAAACATCTTAATTTCCTCCAAACAGAAGATGATTTTTTTTTAAGGGGAAGGGTCATGTTTTCTGTTGCTTTTGTATCCTTCACATTGCCTCGTAGTACTAGTAGTATCGAGTGCAGAGTAGGCCTGCTTTGTGTTTTGTTTTAAGGCAAGGGGATGCTACAGACCCATTGTGATGATGGATTCTCCTTGCTTGTCCAGCATTCTGAATTCCAACTATTTATTCCTCCCTGCCTGTGTCACCTGTATCTGCCCTTCTGTTTACCTTTGTGACCAACAGTGTGTGCATACAAGATGATTGGTTCATGTTATGGAAGAGCTGTGGAATGAAATAGAACTAATTGGGCTGATTGGGAATGGAAACTGTGGTCTTGAGCTTCCAGACTTATGGTTTAAGCAAGTGAGTTAATCAGCCCATAGACAGGTGATACACACTTGTTTATGCAATGGTTTAAATGATCTCTTCATAATATCATAGATGTAAGTTACAATCATTCTGAGCTTGATAAATCATCACAGCAGAATTCTTTCATCAGTGATACTTAAGACGCTTAGATTCTTGAAACAGGTCTGCTTCTGCTCTGTAGCTCTACTCACCACTATCTCCCCTCAAAATATTCGGCTCTAGTGTGGCCAGCTAAAATAGAATAGAGTATTTGAGGATTGGTTTCTTGCGGGGGAAGAGAGGTTTGTGGCAGTTTTTTTTTTTTTCCTTTTATGATGGAGGTGATAGATGCAGCAGCTCATTCATTGTCCCCTAATATCTGTTCTCCCTTCTTCCATGTTAAGAGAATCCCTGATTTTCAGCTGGGCATGTGGTTACCCTGAATAAATATTCAATTTCCCACACTCTCTTGGCAGCTTTGGGCAATGCGACTAAATTCAGAGCAATAGGATGTGGGAGGGAGTAATGTAAGCAATTAGGGAGCATGCTCTCCCGTTCCTGATGTTTTCACCTTTCCACTGCCTGGAATGTGGCTGTGATGGTTACCTGTCCTGGACCTTGGGGATGAGGGCAACAACTTTAGGGTGGAAAAGCAGAAAGATAGAAAGAATCTGGGGCCCTGACTGGAGCTACCACATGAGCACTGGACTGCTGATGCTCAGACCTGTTGTGTCAAAGAGAAATAATTGTCTTGTTTAAGCTATGATTTAGGTCTCTGTTTCAGCAGCTCATTAGTACATAGGGAGATAAAAAAAATTATGAGGTTCAGTGTCAGCTGAGTGATATGAACAAGATGAGAAACATACTTTTAAAGATATTTAATAAGTCTTTTTTTCAAATCAGTACAAAAATTTAAATACAAAATTGATTTGCTATTGACAAGTCTCAAATCTATCATGGAAACTCAAAAAAGTTACCAGTCTATTCACCTTTCATGGTGTTCTGCAAAATATTTGAGAACAGTCACCCACTACAGACATTCTTTTCCTCTGTGGGATGTCATACTGCATTAAAACTCTGTGTTCAAATAACAATGCCAATTTTGTTCATTTCACATGGAAAAGTTCTGGTTGAATTTGAATTAAATAGGGATTATAGCTCTATCCCTAGATTTTCGAACATGTGGTTGTTTGTTTCATCTGCTTTTACACTAATGTGTTAACAGGATGTGCAACACTTAAAAGGGAAACACAAACACACAGATAATTATTTAAAACTCTTTTTTAAATTAAATGGAGTAATTCATTTAGTTCTGAGATTAGCACCATTGTAGAATACACAGTATTTGGCATAAATTTTGCTCCTCCCCTATCTAAAAGTTAGAAGCATATGCCTGATGATATACACACTCACACACATTTCATATATATATATTATATATATGTATATATAATATATATATATATGCAATTGAGTAACAACCAATAAATAAGTTGGAAGGTATTTTAAAATGTGAAATTTGGTTTTACCTAAAGAGGTACTTTCTTACTTGGTGGAAAGAAAAAGCCCATACATGTACAGATAAATACGGATTTACAGATCAGCTGATTTGACTTGCTTCCAAGCCATTTCAATGCATCTGTTTAGCTGAAGGAGCCCAGTGGGTCCTTATTGCCTCCATAGTCATCAGTCCAAAACCAGCATCCTCAAGACCAACCTGAAGGGTATTTGGCCATAGAAACGCTGTCTGCTTTGAAAATGAAAGTTGGGTTGGATATCTTTTGATGGGAAAAGTTTGTCATATAATTAGCAGTGAATAAGAAACCCTCTGGTAATGAACTCATTTCTCTTTTTAAGAAATTGAGAAGAAATGGTGCTCGTTTACCATATAAGGGAAAAGACACCTATTAGGTTGGGGAGGATTTTCTTGATGGTTAAAATGATTCAGATTTGACATAGACACATTTCCATGTGTGTTTATACCGTATTTATTTGTGTATTTTTCCATCTGTACCTTTCCCCTCAACTTCTCACTTTTAATTTTGAGGAAGAGATACAAGAGTCCACCACTATAACCCCACATTATATCCCCAATTCCTTATAGTGTCAGCGGCAGACTCATAGCTGACTGAAATATTTTGTCTGCGTTTTGAGACCAGATTTGAATGCCCGAAGCAGTTAATATGTACCTAAGTGAAAACCTGGAAAGACACTTATTTTTCTCTTTAAACTTGTATTGACCCTTGACTTGTGCTGAGTATGAGGTGAAAAAGAAGCATGGGCTCTTATTTGCCATTTGACATTTCAGATAGCTGTTCCACAGGTTGCTTCTAAAGAAACAGTTCTTTTCCTACAACTTTCCTTTTCCTCCTAGTATCTACACTAGAAAATACTACATCCATTTTTTTTTAGTTTAAAACTTGAGAAATAATTTTTCAAAAAAATTATTTTCCTATGGAATTCTGAAACTTCTTTTCCTCCCCAAGTAAAAAATGACTTGGGTTTTGGAAATTGATTTTGGAACCTCAGACATACCAATTTGCATATATACAACACTGGGAAATTTCTTCAAAATTCAACAGCTACTGAGAAACACTTAAAGCTCCTTCATGGGTGAAACCTCATTGTAGTCATTTGTATGGGTAGGCAAGGAAGGGGGATTTTTATAGGCATGTAAGCAATTGAAAACTGATGATAATGAACATTCCACGAAACTGGAAAGTTATTATTTTTTTCTTATGACTTCCACGTGCTTATGTTGGTTGGATCATAGTGGAAATTACATGGAGGGAAGAAAAAAGAAAAAAAAATTACAGAAAATAAAACAAAAAGAACCCTTGAGAAAGAAGTGAATTAACTACTGCCCCTGTCTCCCAGCTGGTTGTTTAGCTTCTTTCGTGGCACTGTCTCATGTCCCTCAAACGTCTCATCCAGTGCAAGGCACAGAGGAGGCACTGAGTAAATTACACGGTGGTCGATTGGTTCACTTGTTCTTTTAGAGAGACAAGATAGACAATTCTGAGTAGGACTCATACTGAGAAAAGATACAGCCTCTGACAGGAGGGAAATATCCCTTGGACTAAAACCCTACTGGTCCCCCCTGATTCCCTCTCGCTGGGGCTGTAACACAGCAGAACCCCTCACCCACATTCCATGGCAAAATATCTGCACAAATACAGAGGAAATTATGCAAGTAAATACGGTATGTAATTGTTATCAATGACATTTCTTTAAGCCATATTGATAAATCTTTAAACAATATGAGCAAATGACTTTCATTAGCTATGATCTTTCATACTGAAATATTCTGAATGATCTGAATAAGCAGGTTATGGAAGCATATAACAATACAACAGCTAATATGATTCCAGTGGGTACAACACAAGTGTCAGTACTTGATACATAAATCTATCCCATCATTTTCAATTATAGGCTGCTGTGCAGAGCATTAAACATGCATCTTAGTTTTTATTTGTACACGATGGTTCAAATTTTCACTGAAATATAACTTTCCAACTATATAAATGTTTTGAAGCAATTACATTTTTCATTTGGATTTTTTCGGTGCATCATTTTCTTTTCTTCTATTAAATCTCTCTTTCTTTTCTTTTTTACATGGGATACAATAAATATCCTGAAAAGGAGGAATGGACGTACTGCCCAGCATACAGTCCTGCGGCCTGTTCTGAGGGCATCTGGAGGAACACTCGGTCTCCGGGCCTGAGCAGCAGCACCGCACTTCCAGATGCCTGGTCCAGAAAGCCCTTTTTGTACTCATCATACGTGTACATCATGGGCTCATTGTTCTTGAACAGAGCAACCCACACGTTGCCCCCCTTGCAGTGAACATGGTATGCAAAGTAGTAGACCCCAGGGACCTCGCAGGTGAAGATGCCCGTCTGTGGGTTGTAGTTCTGTCTGCCATTATAGAGCAGTTTGTCAAACTTCACCGGGGCCCCCACAGGTGGGAAGGGTGCAGTCAGCTCAGCTGTAAAGGCAGGCATCTCGTAGGCTGGCCCTCCATTCTTGCCTTTCTTAGCCCCATAGGCATGGGGGGGTTTCACTCCATCAATTCCCAGCCCCATGTCTGGCAGATACTCTCCATGGGGTGGTGGTGTAGGGGGCATCACAGCTGGGGGACCTGGGGGTCCTGGAGGGCCTGGGGGCCCTGGAAGGCCCGGCTGCCCTTGAGGACCAAGGGCACCAGGCTTCCCTGGGGGGCCATGAAGTCCTGCTACTCCAGGCTTCCCTACTCCAGGGAACCCAGGGGGCCCTGGGATGCCCGGTTCCCCTTTGGGGCCTGGCATTCCAGGTGGTCCAATGGGCCCACTGGGGCCCGCAATCCCTGGGATGCCTGGAGGACCCTGTAAACCCTGATCCCCTGGGATTCCTGGCTCTCCCTTTGGTCCAAGCAGTCCGGGAGCACCAGGGAGCCCCGGTAAACCTTTGAGCCCAGCTTCCCCCTTGGGCCCTATGGGACCTGGCAAACCCCTCATGCCAGGGGGCCCTACTTCACCAAGAAAACCTGGCTTTCCTGGGAAGCCTTGAAGCCCTGGCTCACCCTTGGGACCTGGTGGCCCCTGTGGCCCTACAACCCCACCTTCTCCTTTGGGTCCGGGAAAACCAATAGCACCTGGAGGGCCCATAGGACCTGGGATTCCAGGCAGGCCTGGCTCTCCTGGGGGACCCCCCATTCCTGGGGCTCCTACTGGTCCTTTCTCCCCTCTTGGTCCCAGAGCCCCAGGCAGACCCCCTATGCCCTTGTCACCTTTGGGTCCTGGGAAGCCAGGTTTCCCAATCCCTGGAATGCCTGGGGGTCCTGGCAGCCCTGGCAGTCCTTGTTCCCCTTTCCCGCCTGGAAATCCTGGCTGGCCAGGGATCCCATCCTGGCCTGGTTTCCCAACTCCAGGCATCCCAGGAGGCCCTTGAACTCCTGGGACTCCAATAGGGCCTTGTGGACCAGGTTCGCCTGGAGGACCTGGCTTTCCCAGGGGGCCCTGGGGCCCAGGGAAGCCTGTAACTCCTGGTTTGCCGACTCCTGGAAGTCCAACAGGGCCAGGAGGGCCATGCATCCCTGGAGGACCCTTCAGGCCTGGCAGACCTGGCATCCCGAAGCCCTTCTCTCCTTTAGGACCCTGAAGGCCTGGAGGTCCTGGTGGTCCTTTGGGTCCTCGCTCACCCTTTGCACCTGGTTGCCCTGGTAACCCTGGCCCACCTGGTTTTCCAATGCCAGGAAGTCCATGGGGCCCTGGAGGTCCTTGTGGTCCTGGGATCCCCATCGGCCCAATCTCCCCTTTGGGTCCAATTTCACCTTTTGCTCCGGGCATTCCCATGGCTCCTGGCTTTCCTGGCATTCCGGGCATACCTGGTTTTCCAATTCCTGGATATCCTTGTGGCCCTGGCTTTCCTTTGGTTCCAGGTATCCCATGACCTGGTAAGCCAGGGGGCCCAGGTGGTCCTCTTGGGCCAGGCTCTCCACGCGGACCTTGCTCCCCTCGTAAACTTGCTAATGGTATTTCTATTGGGGGAGAGGGAATGGGAGTGGGGGCAAGGAGGGAAAAAAAAAAGAGAAAGAAAAATTGATATTTATTATTCCTTACTTAAGGAAGTCATGACGATCATTATTTAATTTTGACACCTTAGCCTATTACTTACTGAAAGGAGAGACTAGGAATAATGTGCTCATCTTCCGGGACTGTGTTATCCGTACTTAAAGGACAATCAGGCTGATAACTGTTTTGTCATGTTTGAAATACTATTGAGAACTGATATCTGTAGCTGCTTTTATCAGCATTGGTTATATAAAAAAGCTAAAAAGTAATGAGGAAACATTTTTCCAAGTACAAAACTCCAAAGTTTTGAGATGGTGTGTTTGCTATGAAGATTTTGGAAAATTCAAAGAAGGGTGAAGAAAAATCAAAGTTGCCTATAAGCCCACTACTCAAGAGATAATCACTTGACATTTATATGTATTTTCATCTCATGTATTCTAGGTGTGTGTATGTGTTGAACAGTGTTGGCGTTTTTATTTTTTTTATTATTTATTCTACCTAATGTATTTTTCCATGTCCTTGATTTTTTAATACATTTTATATATTAAATATATATTAATATATTTATATTTATATACTTATTTATATATAATTATATATATTTATATGTATTTAATATATATTTAAATATATATTTTATGCTAAATAATATTTCCTATTAAATAATATTTTTGGCTAAATAATATTTTAATGTATCTTATATATTAAATACATATTTTGTGGCTAAATAATATTTCCTCTTGTGCTGAAAAGCAGTAGATGTGTTTAATGAAAGTAATTATCTTGTGGATTCAGGGAAGAATAGAAGCATTTTATCTTGTATGTGGTTTAATAACATCTTCCACGTCTGTCTCTAGAGCCAAATACATTTGCTTAATTCCTTTAATGTGCTATAGGATTTCCTGAGCCTCAAATATGAATTCTTTAATAAATTATTCCTCATTTGCAAATTAGGTTTCAAACAGGAGAAGTAAGGTACTTTAGGCTGACAAGCAGTGTGGAGAAGGAATTGAGCTGGGATTAGGGGCAGGAAGCTCTTCTTGGACTTGAAATGAGATCTGGACTGGGCCATTTAAGCCTTCACTGTCTCTGCTTGCCTCTCTGCAGCAAGGATAATATAGCCACACTACAACATTAGATAATAGATAATGAAAGATGTTATGCTTTCTCAGATTGTTATCAAAATACAAAGCACACGTTTGTTGGGATGATTATGCTGTGCCTTTCACGGCAATACAACTCTGGATCTTCTATGCTACTGAAATGAAACACAAAGAAATGAAATTTATGGCCTCAAAGTTTTATTTTAACAAATAGCCATATCTTAATCCTGACCATTATATTTTTCACTGAGCTACTGTCAGGGAACAAAATAGAACCATAGAACTTATATTCTTAGCGAATTCCCCAATTGCAATCTGGTACCCATCAGAATAAGAACAGGAAGTGCCACAAGCCAGGCAGGCCACTCAAGAAAGGAAGGAAAACAATCCTGATAATCCCTTAAGTGGGCTGTCAGCTCCTAAAGAGAAGAAAATTGGGAATGCTTCTTTTACGCTAAGTAGATATTCTAGTGCTATTAAGACATATTATTTCTAAGCAGTGTGTAGCTACTATATCAAGAACTTCTGGGACAGGGTCATGTCTTACTCATCAGGAATCCTTGATGTCTAGCACAGTGCCTGAACATACTCTTCTTATCTAGAGTTTCTTGAATGACCAACTGTAGCAAGTCAGAAGTTTCTATGTTGTTTTAGTATTTACTTAGCATTTTACTTACCTTATGCCACTGATTTTTCTCAACAAATCTTAACTTTACAGATGAAGAAAAGTAGTTTCAGAGAGGTTTTTTTTTTCATTGAGGTATAGTTGACGTACAATATTATATTATTTTCAGGTCTCTCACTTCTGGCCTCTAGGCCTCTTAGCACCAAATCCAGTCGTACCCCAGAAGTAGAGCTTCCTGCTTTTGCAGGGACCAGTAGAAATGGCCTCCACTTTCTCAAAGGGAATTGCTATGCCGATGCAGTTCCTTTCCTATAAATGCTAGGTTTCCTCAGAATCCAGATAAAACAACTGAGGTTTTAAGAAAGTGTCTCTCACAGTGCTAAGCATGTTGTAGGTGCTGAATAACTAATGAATATGGCTGGAAAGCAATGGGAAAAATGTTCATCTGTCATGCAGTCCTTACCTTTTATAGTCTCCTTTTGTCAGTTTATTAACAGGTGTAGTAGCTTAATTCAAGCACTCTTAAAAACAGTGACATTTATCCAGCTCCTAGATCACAAAATGCTTTCAAATATATATATTTTTAACACAGTAGGTCCTTACAACATTGGTGTCCCAATTCAGAAGACTGACTTATCACCTTTTTTCCCCCATTGCTTTAATCCCCCCAGCATCTGGCCAAGAGTCTGACACAAAAATAGATGCTCATGAAATAGTTGCCAAATGTTTGAATAGATAATGAGTAAGAGAATAAATTATTTGTTATTAAATATGTTTTGTGCCATTTAATGCTATTAAAGCACAACAGAAAACTAATTTTGTCTGTATTTTTAGGTCTTGAACTTTTTGAGGATAGAGTTTAGAACACAGTGAACACTTAATGAATACCAGTAATACATTCAAGAATAAAAATTTATAAAATGTAGCTTTTCCCCTGATCTCATAGTTGAGGATTTTGGAAAGCTGCCATTTCATAACAGCACAGGAATGTGATGTTACCTTTGCCTTTCTTAGGTGCTGCTTCCTTGCCCATTCTTGGCACTGGCTGAATTTCCTTCATATATTGGGGTAGATGTGGATATTCTTTGCCATACTGCATGTGGGGCAGCTCCTTGCCCATGGTAAGGCCATCTTTGCCCAAAGGCATGTGAGGTACTTGCTGGCCCAGAGGCTGGTATTGTGGAATTTGTGGTGGGATCTGAGGAGGAATTTGTGGTGGCAGCGGCTTGATCCCATAGTAAGCACCAGCCTGAATGAGCCTGATGGAGCCCAGGGAAATGGTAAGCAGCACTCCCAGCAGCTGCAGAGGGCCAGGTGGCACAGCCATCACCTGTGGAAGGAAGGAATGCACCAACATGGTGAAAGCCTTACAGGCCAATAGACACGTCTATTTAGAGAAAGAAGGGGGAGAAGAAGGAAACAGTCTTTATCAGCAGAACATCACCAGTGGAAGATAAATGAAAAGGAAGAAGATGATGCCTTTTCAGGAGAAAACAAGCAAAAAACAGAAAAGAGTAGGAACTGTCAAATGAAGGCAATTGGTGGGATTATAAGCTATGGGAAATATCAATTCTGCCTTCTTCCATGGCATTGGAACCCTTGATTTTTAGCTGGAAGGAAACAGCCCAGAATAAAAACATTTCAGCCAAGTGTGGCCATGTGACAAATGGATGTGGTTGTAATGGGTACAAGTTCCAAGAAGGACCCTGAAAGAGAGTGGCCCTGTTCCTCTTCCTCCTTCCTGCTGGCTGAAATGTGGATACATTTGCCTGGAAGCAGAGCAGATATCTGGGACCAGAAGTGAAATCCGTGCACTGAGCATGGTGGAGCAACAAGATAGAACAGACCTCAGCCTTGGCTGAACAGGAAGGTCCCATATTAATCCTTAAATTTAGAATTTGTTTACACAAGGAAGAGCTAAAGGTTTATCCTCTTCTTTAAATCATTATTCTTTTGAGTATCACATTAGCACTAAACTTAATCCTAATGGATTGAGTAGGTTGTCCAAAAGGAGGCAAACTTGGTGGCCAGTCAGGCTTTGTTAGTATGTGCCAAAATTCCATTCTAAGTGGAAATGGTAAGTAATTGATAGGCTTTATGCCAGGGACTGAGATTTTTCATCTGCCCTTTAGCTGCTTTGGTGTGGTCACAAATAAATGTAAAAGTTGAAGAGCAAGCAGACAACAACAATGCAAACCACAGAAGTCTTCTGAATTGGAAAGAAAGTACAATATGACAGTCCCAAAATGCCATTGTAATATTTAAATACCGTAAAGTCATTAGCTTAGAATCTGCTCATTTGGACCGGGAGTCCATTGAAGTTTATCTTGTACTATTATGAAGGAAAGGCGTTTACAAAGCAAATTAGTTGCATAAAATAGGGTTGTGTAACTACTCACATGAATAAACTGTACAAGCCCTTAAACTGTACAAGCCCTTTAATAGTACCCTTTGCAATTTGACATTTAACAGAATAAATGCAAATGGGGCTTATAGGTTTATAAAAACCAACTCAAAAAGACCTCTGGAAATGCCCAGGGCTGAAGACCCAGAAGCCCAGGGAACTGCAGGGCTCACAAAAGCCCACTAGAGGACAACTGTGGTACACACTGAAGTCTGTTCTCCCTGGTACTGACAGGACATAATAAGGTGCTCCCCACACGTTATTAAAGGACTTGAAAATCTGAATCCTAAGTGGAGTGTCCTCATTATGCTGGGGAAAGAAGTGGCAAGGTTCTCACAATTTTTAATGTCAGAATATTCTGAAGAACTTTGAATAAACTATCTCTAAATAATTTAATTTCCAATCTCCTGTGAGTTTGTTTTCTTTGCTTCTGCCTTAATTCTGGATCACAGTTTTCCACTTAGAAAATATGTGTTGACTTTGCGACATCCTATTCAAGAGGGATGCCAAGAGTGTGAACAGGCTACAGGAGAATTGGTTAATAAAAAGCACCTAAGAAAATATTTAATGGAATCTCTACCACAAAATTCACTGCTTTATAATTTTTCTAAATATACTAACCATATTTTCCCCAAAACATCTGTCAGTAAAATGATTTTTAAAACTTTCTCCATTTCATAAATCAGAATAGTCTCAAGAACTATTTGATTCAAGTGTATTCTACATGGTACATGTGCTGGTAAATGGGAGAAGATAGAATGCTGTTATTTTCTGTCTTTCTAAGAAGGATTATTATAAACCATTTGGAAAGAGCCACAAAATTGGTATTGATTTATACTCAGTAGTCCATTTTATTTATTTTTTTGAAAAGTTTATTTTGAGAGAGAGCACGCATGAACAGGGGAGTGGCAGAGAGGGAGAGAGAATCTCAGCTCAGAGCCTGATGTGGGATCAAACACACTGTGAGATCATTACCTGAGCCAAAATCAGGAGTTGGGACACTTAACTGAGCCACCCATGTGCCCCTATGGTCCATTTTTATCTTAGATGGGAAAAGAACATCTGTTGTAAGTACTCAATGATAATTTATTGACTACTCATCAAACACAATGCTAGACCCAGCTAGGGATTATAAAGATAAATATAATATGGTCAATGGGCCCTGCCCCCACAGAGCTTATACTTTTTTTAGTAGGGATTGACAGCAGAAAAAAGTGAATTTCCCATCCTCTTCTGTTCTCCAGTATCTTTAATCCTTTCCCCTTGAAGCAACAACTTTTCCCATTTTCCTCATATGTTTCCAGAGGTATTCTAAGAATATGCACAAATAATACATATTCCTTTAAGACACAAATTACAACGTACTATACAAACCACCATTCCTTACTTTGTTCACTCAGAAGACCAGAGCTTAAGACCTTATTTCTCATTTTAGTTTTGTGTATCTGAACAGATCTCTTCAGGTTCTTTATTTGTTAAAAATAAGACTCAATTGTTCTCTAGAGTCCTTAACATTCAGGGTTTAAGGCAGTCACCAGAGAGCTGGAAGTATTAATCTATACCAGAAATACATGGTAATACCTGGTAATGTATGAGCTGGGACTGAATTCTATCTTTGGGGATGAATGAATTTAATTACTAAACCCTAAACTTGTGGTGATGTCTTTAATAATAAGCTAGCATACTTGGCCCTTCACCCTTCCATCAATTCAGTGAATGTGTTGGATTATACTTAATAATTTTTAAACCAGGACAATCTAACGAAACATTGGAAAACTGGAAGGAAGCAAAATGCCTGGAAGAAGACCAGTTGAATACCAAAGGCCCAGTGGGATACTACTTTACTACAATTATTTCCTCTTGTAGTCTTGGCCTTTCCTGAAAACCACCTCCTTAGGTCTGCCATCTGCCATTTCTCTGGCTCTTTTTTTAAATAAACTTTGTTCAGTTTTAACTTGAATATTTATGTAGGGGCCCTGGTTAGAATTTACCGCTTGACTTACCCTTACTGATTTCCCTCTTGTCCCTGAGGATAGTTTTGGTGGTCAAAGTGGTGTGGTGGTTCTCCCCAAATCACTCAAAAGAACATCAGATTTGTGTAACACTATACAAACACCTGGTGGGAGGAAGGAGCCTTGGAATTTCTACTGGGAAAAAAATGGTGGTAATGGATTTTCTTGCCCCCCCCCCTTTTTTTTTACCCCCCCCCCCACCGAGGACGCAAGATACAATAATGTTGTGAATTCTAGTTGATGTTTTCTTAGATTTATACTTGATAACTGGTACGTGTGTGTTCGTGTGTGTGCACGTGTGCACGAGTATACGTGAACATCAACGTATATAATGTGTGCAGACAGTGGATCTTTGCCAGTCAGACCAACTTAGTGATGGGTTTCATGCCCTGTAGAAGACCAGTTGAGTTGTAGCTATACCATTCCCCATGTCTATGACTTTGGGTAAGTGCCTTATCTTCACTAGGTCTCAGTTTCCTTACCTATAAAACAGCAACTATAAAAAATAAATTATAATCTTGGCCTCTCCCACAGAGCTGTTTGAGGGCACAAATGATAGTAGGAATTTTTTTGTAAGCTGAAAAGCACCATTCAAATTTAAGTTATTATTAATGGAGTGTGACCAAAAAGACAAATCAAAACCAACTGAAATGTCAAAGAGTTTCAAAGAAAGATACTAGCCAAAATAAATGTGAGGTTAACTGCAGTAATGATAAACCTAACATGAATAAAACAATAATGGCCATTAAAATATACTTGTTAAAAAAGGGCAAAAAAAAAAAAAAAAGGAAAGAACAGCTGAACCAAGGCAGTTATTCATTCTGGTGTCAGAGTTGCCAATCCTAATCATTTTGTATAGCTCTAAATGGTTCCCTATATTTGGGAAGGGCTGCAGAGAATTTCAGTTTCCTCATGTGACCTGTGATGTATATAACAGAATAATGTGATATATATTATTTTAAATGCCCCTCAGCATTTTCTCTTTGTATTTATCCCCATGAGATTTTGGCTTGCTGTGCAAAAGAATGTTTATTTAAACCTTCAGTCCTTGCCCTAAATCCAACTTTCCCTTTCACATGAGGCTAACACAACACACGCGTGTGTGTGTGTGTGTGTGTGTGTGTGTGTGTGTGGTGGTGGTGGTGGTGGTCAAGCCTCTTTCATCTGCTCCTGGGTAGTCCCTCCCACAGGAGCTATAGTTTCTCAAGGCCTCAGATATATCACCCCTGAAGCAAGGGGAAGTCAGGCAGAATCCTACTCCTGTGATATTTACCAGAATTGTCTTCTTGGCTTTCCCATGCCTCTCAAAGAAGGTTCTCTTCTGATTACATTTCTCAGAGAAATTCATTCATTAGGTATAGTTATTTAAGGAGTGTTTACTAAATGTTACAAACTGGGTACTGGTGAGAGGAGTGAATCAAATGAGGTTCTAGATCTTATTGAACCACTTTCTAGTGTGGGAGGCAGGCAATAATAAACAAGTTAAAAACAAATTTTATAATTTCAGATTTGAGTACCATGAAGAAAACCAAGCAGGGTGAAGAGCTTGAGAATGCCTTGGGGTGGAAGACACTGTTCTGGAAAGAGTGGTGGGTAAAACTTCTCTGGGGAAATAAATTTTGGATAGAGATGTGAAAGTTGAAAGGCTTACTTGTCTCTCTTAAGACACAACATACACACACACACACACACACACACACACACACACACACAAAGTCTTTCTTATCACACTGGTAGTTATAGGTGCCTTTCACTAATGTAAACCATTGTTTCAGAACTTTACTCCTCATCTGTGTCTATCTTCATTTTCACATCTTCATTGTATTCTTTTTATTCTAAGGGTTTCTTCTTTTTGATCCTCCACATTTTAACCCTACTGTATTAGTTTGCTAGGGCTGCCATAACCAAGTATCTTAGACCAAGTGGTTTAACCAACAGAAACTTATTTTCTCCCAATCGTGAAGACCAGAAGTTAGAGATTGAGATGTTGGCACAGTGGGTTTCTTCTGAGACCTCTCTCCTTGGCTTGTAGAGGCCATCCTTTCTCTATGTCTTCACATGGCTTTCCTCTGTGTGTTTGTGTCCTTTATAAGGATGCTAGTCATGTTAGATAAGGGCCTATCCTCCTGACCTCATTTTAACTTGATTTCCTCTTTAAAAAACCCTTTCCAAATACAGTCACATTTGGAGGTACTAGGGATTAGGACTTCAACACAGGAATTTTGGTGGATACAACTCAGCTCATATCACCTAGACAATTCCTCTAGACCAACTCAATTCCTACTTCTGCAGTCTTCCCTACCTTTTCGGCCATCATTATCTTCCTCTTCCTATTGAAAGTTTAACACAAAGTTAAATGCAGCTCATCAACCTTATGTTTTTTCCTATTGCTTTTTGTTTTTTTGTTTTTTGTTTTTTGTTTGGTCCATTATACTTCAACATGATTGTAAGCTGAGGACAAGGCAACTATGTGATATTCTTTCCATTTTCTCAATATCTATTTCTAGATAGATCTTCACAGTCAAAACTCTTAGTGCTGATGGGGCTTTAGAAAATATCTATTTCAGCCTCACTCTGCATTTAGAATCCTACCTACACCCGTTGAAATATGAAAGCCTTCATATTTCCTATTTGAATATTAATCATGATGGAAACATTCATAAAGCAACCTATTATCTTGTTGTACAACTATTGTTATTTTTATTACCTGGTAGGAGCAGCTAGTAGGAGAGACCACCTTTTTTGATTCATATGGCAGGGTACATGTAGCTTACTTTTAGCGGGAGGTGGGAAGTGGACATTAAAAATATATCACAAAATTGGATAAGGCAAAAGATAGATGGTTACATGATCTTTTACTGTGATGCAAATAAAACTACCTTAGGATCATCTAACTAGGGATATGTAACTTTATTGCATAATTGATTAGTTTTACAGATATAACAAGTCAACTATGTTGAAAAGGATATGGTTTTATTGCTCTTTGCTATGTTAACCAGTTTTGTATGTAACTGTATGTAACTCAGGATTTTCTTCTATCAGCTCATTATAATAAAAGCCCCAAGGTTTATTTTTTTTTAATTTTTTTAAATGTTTTTTTTTATTTGAGAGAGAGAGAGAGAGAGCATGTGTGGGGAAGGGTCAGAGAGAGAAGGAGACACAGAATCTGAAGCAGGCTCCAGGCTCCGAGCTGTCAGCACAGAGCCCAATGCGGGGCCTGAACCCACAGACCGTGAGATCATGACCTGAGCCAAAGTCAGTCACTTAACTGAATGAGCCACCCAGGCATCCCTAAAGCCCCAAGTTTTTAATATTTTGTTTCAAACCAACTTTGTCACCATGTTAAATAAAACTTTGGCATGTTCACTTATGAATGAGGATTGTGGTTTTAGCATTTTGAGAATTATGCTTTGATGAGGACACACAAAAAAATAGCCAAATACATAAATATAGGCAGTTTTGGAAAACGTGGAGAAAAACCAAGCAGGAGAGGGTAGGTAAGGAGATAGATGGTTATCATTTGTGGAGATGATGTTCTCTGAAACTCCTTTTACTAAAAAAAATTGAGCCTTCTGTGCTTGAATGGGCTGGCACCTAGGGTTTAAAGAAAAAGAGAAGCAACTCTAAATCATAGAGGATAGAGAAATTCTGGGGGATTCTGGAGGAGATTAAGTGTGAGCAGAGTTGATTGCTGCATGGAGGAGAGTCCCAGAAAAGGAGACCTCCAGTGGAGGAACACTCAAGAAAAGAAAAAAACTCATTTCAGATGGGCTTTTTAAGTTTATTATAGAATGTATTATAAATCCCCTTTTTCATCTCCTCAGAGAGGAAGAAATCCTAATCCTTCCAAAGAAAACCTAATTTTTTTGCCAGAACTGATTTTGAGGGAGTTAGATGGAAGAATGGTTCAATACTCCAGGGTGGCAAGGGGCAAAATTGGTGACTGTATATGAGAAAACCAGAACTAGAGGATGGCTGGGGAAGGAGAGGCAATGAACATAAAAGTTATAATAATATTAGCTATGTTTTTGAGCACTTACTTTATGCCACCCCCATGAACATACTTCAAATACATTATATCATTAATCTTATATCTACTTACTAAGTTTTACTTAATGTTAAACTCAAATGATATCTCCCCATCCTATATTTATAAAATTGATTATTTTACTGAAATTCAAGACTGTTAGATTCCAACTTAAAATCTTTAAATTATTCTTTGATTACTTTTAGGAGCTGACCTCCAATACATTAGCTAACAAATCTTTCTACTTTGTTTTACAAGGCAGAGATCTAACTATACTGTCACTTTTCTCCATCTTGTCCTCCAAATACCAAGGCTGCCTTTTTAGCTGAAAGAAAAGAAATTCTCTGTTATTTAGGATGAGATCTTGGACTGGATCCCTTACTTTCTGCTTTTTGGACTAGGGACACAAGCTGGGAGGCATTCATGAAGTCAGATAGCCACTGGCAAGGTGAATATGCTGAGATGAAGCCCAAAGAAAAAAACCTATCAGATGTTGGTCAATCACTTCAATGAAGGCAGTGGGCAAGATCGTCATAAGCACTCATTAGTTTTAATCAATCTGCTTATTTACATCTACCAAGACTGATATAAGTACAAAGCATCTTGAAAATTATATGCTTCACAGATGAATCTGCTATAACCAAGAGCAGCAAACAACCTCACTAATAGCTATCAGCAGAGCATGACCTCACGGGTCCTACAGAACTTGAGATCTCAATTAGGTTGTGTCCCCAGGTCTAGAAATGGGCCACCCACATAACCCCTCTGAAGCAAATGACCAACCCCCACATTCCACAAGTTCTCCAAAAGAGGAGATTTCACAATATTCTCCAGTAACCAACTGCAGGATTTCACAGACCTACATTTCTTAATATCTAATCTGGATCTTTCCTGCTGAACTTTAAACTCATTTCCCCTTTTCCATTCTCAAAGGAGGTGGGAAACATCTGGAGAATATTTTTCTTAAAATGATAGTTCACATACTTGAGGTCTACAATTAGCTCCTTTTGTCTCTCTAAATAGAAGCATGTCAGCTGTGAAATAGTTTATCAAATACTTGAGAGGACCCCCCCCCAAAAAAAATACTTGAAAGGACCCTTAAAAGAGAAAGTTCCAAAGTGGAATCCTGTTTTTGCTTTGTTTTGATTTCTCCCCATAACATGAACACATCATTGTTCTCAGAGCATAGAGCACCTAAATTCTAGTTCTGACCTAGGCAGGTCTCCTATCCTGCCAAGGCAACAGTTTTCTCATTGGCAGAATGAGGACATTGACTAGGTGACTCAAAGGTCCCCTCCAGTTCTAAAATTCTATGGTAGCTGTGAACATGAATAACATACCCACACTTCATAGATACATCATTTCATGAATGTACATGTTCAAGCCTTTTGGATGTCATCAAGTTAAATTAATCTCACATCTTCCTTCTTACAGCTGGAGATGGAACAGGAAGAGTTTGAATAGCTCCTCCCTCCCCCTAAGTATTCCTCTGATGAAATAAGCTGCACCTGACCAGAAACAAAAGGAAGAACCTAAATAATAAAACAAAGTTTAGGGACAAAAAAATTGCCATTTATAATTTTTAAAATCATATTGAAAGATTAAATAAAAATTGAAGCTTTCTTAGAGAAATCTTTAAGAAGTGGCTACAAATGATTAAAAGAAAACTTCTCATAATAGGTAAGCTCAAAAATTCCCTCAGAGTCATTTAGCAAGTATTGATGTATACTTCCTGGCAGGGAAATGACAAATGAATACAGAGTATGGCTGTCAGGAAGGAGAAGTGAGTAGTGAATAGGTGTGACATAGTCATGTTTTTTTTAGAAAGAATAATGTTCATTTTGTAAGAAAAATTAAAGATCCAAAATTTAAAGGCAGTTCTATAGTAAAGTATGCTTTGATGTGAGCATCCCAAGAGTAAGGTCCTCCCAGTTCTATGGGTCTGGTGACGTGTAGCAAGGTCAATTATTTCCTGGTGTGTCCAGAGAAGGACTGGAAAGTCCTCTGGAGAGCATCTTTCTCCTTCTCTTCACTAATACAATTTATGTAAGTTACACAATGTGAACTAAAGCTGTTCACATTGCAAGGGAGACCTTTGCAAGGGAGAATGTGTGGAGAAGTTTCATTTAATGTAATCCAATGAACTGGTTGTTGTAAAATCACTTATTTAGAGCAAATAGCCATAATCTGTTCTGTAAAATATAAATTTCATGGAACATTTGCTTACTGTAAACACTTTTATCTCACCCTGAACTCTTATTCAGACCAATAGGATTACAAGTGAATTTCAACCAACAGAATTCAACAGTATCCTTGTCACACAGACAGTTAAAACTCACTAGTTGTGTTTGAAGTAGTCCTTTGTAAGTAACAAATGAATAAAGTGATAAAATTATACTCATTCCCAAAATATCTAAGGTCACAGAGAATAAAAAGTTTAAACCAAATTAGGTAAAAAGACAAGAGCATGTAACCATGTTCCCTGAATGGCCTTCATCTAGGTCCTGAAGTTTAAGAAGTCAGGGTTCTAGGGCAACCTCTAGATGTGGGAGGGAGAGACAGAGAGGAGAAGATAGCTTGCTTACGGACTCCAACTTTCTGAGGAAGTCTGTCATATTAGAAGCTCTTGCCTTTTCTCCTTTTCTGCAATTCTGACCTTTTAGATGCTTCATTATCGGTCAGCATCTTACTCAAGAAAGATTGAGAGATCAGGTGAAACTCAAATGAGTTAGTGGTTGTTCTTACAATTAAAAGTTCTGGTGAAAGTTTTGAAAATTGAGAAGATTGAAATATAAAGAACACTGGAAGCAGGAGAGAGAGCCCTTAACCACTATAGATGTTTCTCCCAATACTTTCCTAGGATGGTGGCAAGGAAGGACTGAAAAGCATGGGGAGATCTTTTTTTTTTCTGCCCCACTCTGATTGGCACTTAGTACTTCTCTATCAGTATATCCAGAAGATGAAGTGAGCAAGCCAACTTCCCTTGTTAGCATTTTCTTTTTATTAGCAGGCTATTACAGCAATAGATTGTTCATTTTGGTATTTTTATAAGAAACTGTGAAACAAACAAAATTCCTTGAACCAAGGAACACACCCAAGCCTTTCCCATATTTCATTAATACTAAAATATTTATTAATTAAATTACTGTATGGTACATATATGTCTTTGCGGGTTTAAAGATGACAGGTACAGGGCATAAGGTCCCAAATTGTTGACATTTTTTTCACTTTTGATCTGGTTATTTTTGGGGTTCAATTGTCGAAGTTTTATTTAACTAAAATTACTCTGAGCCACATAACCTTGAATGACTTAATATTAAAAGTCAAGCCCCAGAATTTCTATCCCACATGGTCAAAACATTAAATCAAATCAACAGCACTTGGAAATAAAAATAATTAATCAGTTTCTTCCAAAATTGCCCCTCCAGCCCCCACTCCAAGCTAATCTCTAGTCAAAACAGTAACCCTACTGGAGTTGTGCTTTTTAGCCCTGGAAATTTCCGAATTATAAAAGAACTAAAAAAAATCTCGACAATTTCTTGGTCAGTAAATGTGAATTTGTTCTTTCTCTGTTACACATTTCAAGAGTAGCAGAGATAATTCCACAAGACTGTTCCCAAAAGTGAATTTAAATTAAAAAAAAAAATTTAGTTCTCAAGCTGGGGCTCAGCCTAAAACACCAAGTTGTGATAAATTGTCAGCCACAGAGAGGGCCGTCTCTGAAATCCTCCACTTTTCTACCACAGCTCCATCTAAGTAATTAGCCCACGTGGTAACATCCTGCCCTTTGAACACAGGCAAAGCACTGAAAGCAACCAAACCACAGCTATCTTGGTATTGAAAGTTCCATTTTTCTAAGGGTGGAATTTATTTTGAAGGAGAGAGAGATGGATGTGCTGTCTGGGAGGAAAAATCATAAGGTTTTCACAGTTAATTCACTAAACATTTTTCAGAGAAAATGGCAGTGGAGAGAGGAAAGGACAAAGAATTATGTAATCAACGCCAGTTCCTGAAGATACATCTGGTAAGGAGGCTTAGAGTGGGTAAGAGACTTTTCTTTTTATGACCAAAATTCACTACAAGGCACAAGAATTCACAGAAACATGGAAATTCACTGATAAACATGTTTCACAAATGTTCTTTTGAGGGCCTAGAGCGTGAATAGGAAACTGAATGGGAGATGAGAGGCTTGGGGTGTAGTCACTTCTCCGACACGATACACTTGTGTGTGGCCTCCTCTTCAGGGCCTCCTCTTCCTAAACTATAAAATGAGGAAGATGAATCAGAAGGAGTGGGGGAAGCCCAAGTACTTGGAGAAGCAGGGAGATAGGGGAATGAGGGAGTTGGCTGGGCAGAGTTCATGGTGAACTAGGGAGCACTGCTCCATCCAGCTTTTGAACTACTCATTGTGTACCTAGTTTGGGCAGGTCTTCAAATTTTTCAGGAGAAGCCACACATTGGGAAAAAACCTCTTTGTTTAAAAATTTGGGCCCAAATCTTTCTTTTCTTTTCTCTTTTTGAATTTATTTTTAATTTAATTTAATTTAATTTAATTTAATTTAATTTTAGTTTAGTTTAGTTTAGAGAGAGAGCATACAGAAGAGAGGGAGAGGGGCAGAGGGAGAGAGAGAATCTCAAGCAGGCTCCACTCAGCTTGGAGCCTGACATGGGACTTGATCCCAGGAACCATGAGATCATGACCTGAGCTGAAATCAAGAATCAAGAGTCAGGCACTCAACTGACTGAGCCACCCAGGCACCCCTCAATTCTTTTTTTTCTTTTAAACACTGACTGGTAGGGGGGAAAAATCACTCTGTGGACAGGATCCAGCCTTTAGGCTGCTGGGTACTTTTATACGGGATGGTCTCAATATCTCTCTTGCTCTAAAAGGCTGTATGGGGGTGTCCCATGCTTTTATTTGCTTAAATTTCTAAGTCCTGGCATTGTTTCTCTACTCAATATTTGTTGCTTAGTTTAATTAATAAATTCAACAATCTTTTTTAAAAATATTATTTTTTTTAATGTTTCTTTATGTATTTGGGGAGACAGAGAAGGAGAGAGAGAGAATTCCAAGCAGGGCTTGATCCAACAACCATAAAATCATGACCTGAGCTGAAATCAAGAGTCAGACGCTTAACCAACTATGCCAGCCAGGCACCCTAAATTCAACATATATTGAAATTGTAAGCTACTGTGTCAGAAGCTGGAAATATATAAACATAAGTGAAAGTAAAACAAGGATCTATCCTCAAGAAGTTTCTACTCTATCATTGAAAATTAAATCTTGATCTAGTATAAGTGTCCCACTAAAGACAAAACAGACCTTAACCTAGATGGGGTGGTTGGATGGGTAGTGTTGGTCAGACACAGGATCCTTGAGGGACACTGTCTAGAGCTAAGGGTTGAAGAATAAATGGGAATTGTCCAGCAGAGGAAGGAGACAAGTGGAGGCCATTTTGTGCCCCTTCCTCAAAATTATCTAAAAATACACATTGGCTACTGAAATAGTTAAAGAGCAGCTGTCAGGGGAAATGCTTGAGTAGCAACTCTGAGCTAATCTGTCTGAATTAAATCCCGATTCTATTACTTCCTAGCACTGTGATGTTAGGGAAATTTACTTAAATACTCTGTGCGTCTATTTCCTCACACTAAATTGGGGAGGTTGATAACATTACCTGTTTCCTGAGGTTGTTAAGGACATTAAGGGAAGGACTAACATAAAATGCTTAGGAGAGTGCCTAGGTCTATAAGCACTTTGTATGTGTTAGATATTACTTAATGGAGAAGGAGGAGGAAAAGTAGTAATAGCAGAGGGTGTCATGAGCACATATCCCACAACTGTTTTACTGCTGTCCCGTTTTTGAAGAATTTGAAAGGTGATGATTTTTGTCCTCATTCTTCTCCAGACTTATTATGAAAATCAGTTGAGATTCTGAAGACACTTAAAGACAGTTCCTCATAAGTGGGTAACAAGTATTGTGTCTACATTCCCACCTGTTAGTACAGCCTGCCCACCCCCATATGAGGGCACTAGTTCAAATGTTGGATGCCTTCCCACTTCCCTTCTTTCAGTGAACTGACTACTGAGCAGCTCAAAAGGCTTTAGCTTTGAAATTCAGAGAGCCTAAGACATTTCTTGCAGGTTGGCCTTGTGGAAGTGGCTTCAGGACCTGTATTTTATTGCTGAAGGAAGTAAAATTTGCAAGTGTAATTGTTATGGACTTTTAGGTCAGAAAATTGGCAGCTTACGATCATTTTTCTATTTTTTTAATGTTTATTTATTTTTGAGAGAGAGAGAGAGATAGAGCATGAGCAGGAGAGGGGCAGACACAGAATCCAAAGCAGGCTCCAGGCTCTGAGCTGTCAGCACAGAGCCCCACATGGGGCTCGAACTCACAAGCCGTTGAGATCATGACCTGAGCTGAAGTCAGACGCTTAACCAACTAAGCCACCCAGGCGCCCTTTATGATTACTTTTTTAGAAGCTTTTCCATGGTATTTTTGGAGACTCAAATGATGATAATAACAATACTGCTATAGTTAACACTTATTTAGTGTTTACCATATTCCAAGACTTGTATCTGAAAGATTTGAGCACCCAGCCCCTCACCGGAGACCCAGTTAGCCACAGACCTTAGCTTAATTCAAAACTACATTGAGTTTTGTATCTAAAAGGCTACAGATTCAGTTTAACATACACTTCATTCATTGTTAGTGCAAAGGTAACCTCAAACCAAACTACCAAATAAATCCCAAACCATGTTTAGCAGCAAGAACTTACTGAAATAGAAAATATTAATTTCCCAGATAATGCAGCAAATCTCTAATGTATTTTATTTTGAACAATGAATTTTGGTCATAAATTCTGGGAGCTGGTTATGAGGAAGAAAGCTCCATATAAAAGCTCTCTCAAGGGTCCGGAGAACTCCAATCAGACTTATCTCTGCAAATTCTTTCTGCACCCAGTTCATAACTGTGTACAAAGTAGGCTTTATAAATGCTTGTCAAATGAATATATGAATGGTACCATATTTCCATCCTGTCCCTCCCCTCTTTTCTTTTTTTTAAAAAATTTTTTTTGACATTTTTATTTATTTATTGAGACAGAGAGAGACAGAGCATGAATGGGGGAGGGGCAGAGAGAGAGGGAGACACAGAATCGGAAACAGGCTCCAGGCTCTGAGCCACAGCCCAGAGCCTGACGCGGGGCTCGAACTCACGGACTGCGAGATCGTGACCTGAGCTGAAGTCGGAGGCTCAACCGACTGAGCCACCCAGGCGCCCCCCTCCCCTCTTTTCTAATGCAATTAGATCTTGGGTGATGGGAAGGTTGAGAGAAAAACATCACGGTTTCCAAACACCAAATCAATGTGACTCTCCTCTCTGCCTACTATTTTCGTTCTCACGCTCCTGATTGTGTGTTCTGGTGTCCACTGCCAGCTCACAAGAATAGAGAATCCTACATAATAGCCATTCTTCTTTGGAAATTAATAAAGAATGCTCTTCTTGATTTAAAAACCCCACAACCTAGTCAAGAACAAGGAAGGGTTGGTTGAAGGTAAAATAACCTTGAGATTGGTGATAATTTTCACTCATTGCAAGATGCTTGTCAGCCTCTCTGCTGCTACTCAGAAGGTCTTAGATTTGGCTTGAGCTGAACGGCTACATTGTGGAAGTGTTTTCTAAATCCCCAGTCTTAACATTGAGGACCATAGACCTCAAGCAAAAATCCATCCATGAAAGCAATCTCTGAGAATCCATTTCCTTGTTTGTAAAACTGAGAGTGTTGGACTAAATGATCATTAATATTACTTTTCAGTCTAAAAACTCACTCTCCTGGTGCGTATCCAACCTAGTTCTTTCGTGCTCTGTCCTAATCATATGAGAGACTGGAAAGAGGCAGACAATAGGTTCTGAAGTCAAGTATAACATGAAATTGGATGGGCAGAGAGAGGGGGAGGAGAGATGGGCATTGTACTATTTCACGTTCATGTGAACTCTTCATTAACACTTTGTGAAGTTCGACGGTTCCTTTCCCTGTGACTGCCTGTTTTGTGGGCCACATCCTTGCCATGAGTTTCTGTCTCCTGGCTGTGGAAGCCAGCCAAGGACACATTATTGACCACCTGCTCACTTTCTTACACAAGACGACTCCCCAGACTTATTTTCTTTGCTTTCTCCTCCTGCTGGTTTATGGCTTTCCCTTATGTAGCAATAAAACTCTTGGAGAGTCCTCTTAGGGATGAATTAATGCCACTTAAGTATATTTCCGTTAGCTGCCCTTTGATGGTTCTGTTTAAAAATAAAGGGGGAGTTGGGCAGCTTGGTTCTTATTGAAATTTTCCTTCCCTTTGCTTTAAAGTTACCATTCCTCAGAAACTCTTAGTTACGCTCCAAGAGAGCTTTGCTAACAATAAAAAAATGTCTGGGAAATGTTGTCTGAAGACAAACTACCATCTTTCAGTATTTTTTCCCCATTGGAAAGGTATTTACATTATAAAGAGGCCCTGCCCAGCCTGTGTGAGCTTTCCTCGTATTCCTTTAAATCTTTAAATTTATAAATAATAAATAAAAAATGTGTCTGAATTCCAGAAGAGCAGAACATGATCTTGTTCTCCACCCTAATAGCAAACAGATTAAGGATCGGGTGTCATGATCCCATTTCAACTTTGTGTAGTCTACAATTTATTTTTAATTTCACCACATTTTATATTTTATTAATTCATCTGAATCTTATATTTAATCTGTGTCTGCTCTGAGCAGAACATCCTAAGAGGTTCAGTTTTCTCTTCTCACAGTCCTAGCCCTGAGAGCTGGAAAATATGTGTGTCTGTCCTGAGCTTGACACTTGCCTTTGTGTGGCCTTGGATAAGCCACTCAACTTCTCCAGGCTTCAGGCTTCTCTGCTGTAAGAGCAATAGAATCTGGATATTGAGGGAAAAAAAAAAATTCCCAGAGACTGGGGGGGTGGGGGGGAGCAGTGTTCGGCTACTGTCATGGAGATTACCACTAGAATGAGCTATTTTCATTTGTTCTCTCTTTTGTTTGCTTAAAAGGTGAAGCTAACCAGATGACACTCAGTGAGGATTGGGGTAGTGTCACTGTGACCCATTCTACTGATTCCACTGAGCTCCTTATCACAAACCACTTCAGTTTTCTTTTCTTTTTTTTTAAATATATTTTTAAATTTTTTTTTTCAACGTTTATTTATTTTTGGGACAGAGAGAGACAGAGCATGAACGGGGGAGGCGCAGAGAGAGAGGGAGATACAGAATCGGAAGCAGGCTCCAGGCTCTGAGCTGTCAGCACACAGCCCAACACGGGGCTCGAACTCACAAACCCAGAGATCATGACCTGAGCCAAAGTCGGACGCTTAACCCACTGAGCCACCCAGGCGCCCCTTCAGTTTTCTTATTCATCCCATTCACAAACAATTTTTGAACCCCCATGCTAGCAACTATGAAGGATTCAAGATGCTAATTCTGCCTCAATTGCAATCCAAGGCAAAGACAAATGTGTGAAAAAGAGACACATTGGTCCCGCTTCCTTTCTTAATCTGGCTTTGTTTCCCCTTTTCTTTCATATCTGTTCCTTGTTCTTTCCCAACTCTATCCATAACTCCCTTGCTCTCTTCCACGTTTTTGAATCTCACTTTGAGTTTACAACCTCTTCAGCCCATTTTGAACTTGAGCCCAAATAAAAGCTAATGCCCTCAAAGGCCACAGTGGGGCACATGGGTCAAATCATCTTCCTTCCTCTCTTGATTCAAGGGCAGACTTCTTATAAGCAAAGAAGAAATGTCAATGTAGCATCATTAGGGTGGCATTAAAAAGCACCCATCCTTACCTAGAACCAAAATATCTCCTTCACAGTTCTGCTAAGTGCCTGAACTTCCTGTTAAAGTTTCTGAATCTGGGAAATTTAATACATTCCAATGTTTGTTTGTTTGTTTTTTGTTTCTATTTTTGTTTTTTTTGTTTTTTTGACAAATGAGTGATTGATAATGGAAAACAGGATCCAAGGACCTAGGACTCAGGGATTTTAGGGGAATGCGGCCGGGGGAAGTCTAGGTGGTCTGAGTGGGTTGGCCTAGCTGGGAATGGGTAGACAGTAACATGGAGATGCAAGGTAACAGGTATCTTAGGGAAGTCGGAGGCATAGGAGGAAGCAGGAAGCCTCACCTGCTTCCATGCCATCACCTGTCACCAGGCTAGTAGCTCCTAAAGAGAATGGCTGATCCTGATGGCATGATTGATTTGTGCCTACCACATTACCACTGAGAGGCAAGAGTTTATGCATTCAAGAGGGACCCCCTGCAGGTTGGACTCTCAGGAAAGGAGTTCACCTCCAGAAAAGCTCCATGGAAACTGGCTGCAGCCTAGCTCTATGTTTGTGCTTAAGATGACAAACATAATCATCTCCAAAGCTTGGACCCTCCCTCCCAGATAGGAGAAGGGCTGGCACTCTCTTCAGCCATGATGGATGAGTGGCCTGGAGAGGGATGGAGCCAATGTTCTGCCATATCATAGTTGTCCTTTATCTTAGCCTCTGATTATGCCAGGGGAAGGGCTGGTGCTTCCTTCGTCATACAGTTTAAATGCCTCAAGGCCAAGTGGAAAGCTCCTTCTCCTGGAGTCTGACTTCCAGGCCTGCTATATATTTGTGCATGGTGCTAGCCTGGAATGTGCTAAGCACAACAGGGAACCCCGTAACTGCTATTGCTTCTCTCTCTATAAATTTTCCCTGATAAACACTGCTTGACCATTGCCTTTGCACAACAACCTCCAGATCCTAACCCAGTGCTCTACTGGGAGATTGGAGTTCTAAGATATAAAGAATGAAGAGAAATACTCTCACCAATTAATTGATTAATTCATTGATCCATTCACTCAACATTGTTCAGTACTAGCAAATGCCAGGTGCTACAGATACAACAATGAGTGGAAAATGAGGTCCCTGTCCTGGAATGACTTACAGGCTAGAAGGGTTGGCTAGCTGAGGAACTGACTGCTCAGACTCCTTTCCATCTCTGAGAAATTAGTCACAGGGAAACATTCAACTCCTGTTCATGTGTGTTAGGCTGACCGACTCACTTGCATGACAATTGCCAGCATTTTTACAATCTCAAGCTGGCTTCCCTCCATCTTCCAGCATGTGATTAAGGCCTTTTCTGCACTCTAGTCCTTGATGTGTATCCACAAAAAACAAACTTATTTTAATATCAGTCTCAACAAGACTTGCAAAGAATGCAAATAGAAGACATCGGATAGCAAACATAAATAACTTTTGAATTATCTCTGTGAGCATCTGGTGTTATACAGAAGCACATTAAAACATGAATTATACACAAGAAGTCTGAGGCAGGCAAGGAAGGACTAAACCTACATATTATTTAGCATATAATGACACTCTGGATTTTTTTAGAAGAACCATACTAGATTCATACTGCTGAACTTTACGCATTCTATCTTCAAAATCAAATTATGACATAACTTGTGAAGAAAATTCCACCACCTATTTATCTTCCAGTCTATCATTTCCTTTCCCATCTACCTGTAGTTATCAATGTGGGCATAGTGATAGAGAGACACAAAGGTTGGCTACGTGCTTGGTTCTGAGCTCCGATTGCATATGGAAATGGGTATTTCTAGCATCTATTAAAGGATCTTTTGGATTAAACACATAAAATACGGTTATGTGTTACAATTTATAGAAGGCTTTTCCTTCAAGGAGCTCAAGTTCCTTCAAAGTTACTTTATAGATCCTCAAAAAAAGATCTTTTGTGAATAGTAATTATAATAGCCTGGATTTTCATTTATTTTGTGTCCTGTCATGTTCATGAAACTTTTAGGTATAGATGACAATGAGAGCAGAAGCATCATGCAAAGTGCAGCAGAATCTTGTTAAAGGAGGATTTGACTCACTCTTGGCTACCACTGCCCTTAACATCTGGAATAGCTTGCTCACTGGGACATGGAAACCAGGTATTATCCTTTGCCCCTGCCACTGGCTAATTGAAGGGGGTTAATTGAAGTCATGTTATTATTAATTCATTGAACACATATTCCATGGGGGCTTAGAATGTTTTAAGCACTGTTTGATCCTATTAATAAAAACAATATTAAGAGTAATAAACTTTGAATAAGTGTACACAAGTACCAGACATTGTATTAAGTGCTTTACCAAAATGACGTCATTTTATACAACCCAACAACTATTATATTCATTTTACAGACAAGGAAATGAGGACCCAAAGAGTTTAAATAACTTGCTTGAGATTGTCACACAGCTAGTAGGTAGCATACCAGTATTCAAATCTGATGGCCTAGCTTCAGTGTCTTCACTCTTTAGGATTACTCTGGATTAAAGCTAGGAGAAGAATCCATGCCATCAATGCTTAAGGAAGGCAGTTCAACTAAGTTAAAAGTATCCCCAAATCACTGTTACCCCAAATGTAAACTCTATCAGAGAAGGGGGCTGGCCTGTCTTGTTCACCATGGTGTTTCCACGGCTGCTGGCACATAGTACGTACTCAGTAAAAATTTGGAGAATGAATAATTGAATGCATGACTCCGTGGATGGTAATCCATGTTCCGAGTACGATTGTTTTGTGGGTGTGTGTGCCTGCATGTACCCACCTCTAGAGGGAAGTCCTTCTTTTCTGTTCTCTCTTCTGTTGTCACTTCTGCTATCAGGTAGCACAAGGCAGTTCATCGACCACTTTTATTTCTGCATTCCTGAGGGCTTAGCACAACATTTAGCACATAGTCATTGATGAACACATGTTGTTGAGTGCATGGATAAGTTTGTAGGCAATGTTGATGAATCTCTTTAAAAAACAGGTTATACCCTGTTGACATATAATCCAACACAATGCCAACATCATGAACACTGGTCTCTAGCAAAGCTGTAGTCTCACCAGCCTTCCAAAGTCCCTGCTGACTCATTTTCCTTTTCCAGAAGGCGCAAGAATGTAGGGCAGGCTGCCAACAAGGCGGATAGCAGAAAGTCTGCCCGTACCAACAACAAGAAGCCTTGTTAATCTGGTTTCCCCTGTAAAATGATGGCAGTCTATGGCACGGGTTAGCCTCCCACTTCTAATGTTCTGTAAAGTGCTGGGAGAATATTATAAGGACTGACACTGATTAAATGCCTGTCATGTACTAGGTAGTACGTTAGGTGCTAGACATACAGCATCTTATTTAATTGTTACAATATTGCTGTAAAGAGTTATTGCCCTCTTTTTTTTTAAGTGGATAAGAAACCAAAGACTCCGAAGATTGATTTACTTGCCTAACTTTACATAGCTGATATTGGCAGAACTAGGATTTCAACTTCTTTCTGACTCCAAATCCTGTGTTCTTTATGCCATAGACACCATAAAGCAACCAAATGATGGAATACCCTCCAGTACGATTCATTTGGGTTAATAAAACCCTCTTCTGAAATGCAAATACTCTCTGACAGAGTTATCCTTCTAAGTCATCCACATATTAGTGTTAATAGTTTTGGTAAGATTAGGGGCACCTGGGTGGCTCAGTCGGTTAAGTGCAGGTCATTATCTCAGGGTTCATGAGATTGAGCCCCCAGCTAGGCTTTGTGCTGACAGTGCAGAGCCTGCTTTGGATTCTCTCTCTCCCTCCCTCTGCCCCTCACCCCCTTACTCTCTCTCCCTACCTCTCTCTCTAAATAAACTTAAAAAAATAATAATTTTGATAAGATTAAATTATTTATTCTCTCTTTTTAAAAATTTTTAACTTAAAATTTTCTTCTTTATTTTTGAAGGAGAGAGAGAGAGTGTGATCAGGAGATGGGCAGAGAGAGAGGGAGACGCAGAATCCGAAGCAGGCTCCAGGCTCTGAACTGTCAGCACAGAGCCCGACTGGGGCTTGAAATCACCAGCCGTGAGATTATGACCTGAGCTGAAGTTGGACGCTTAACTGACTGAGCCACCCAGGCGCCCCCAAGATTTTTAACTTTTATTTAAATCCAAGTTAGTTAATATATAGTGTAATAATGATTTCAGGAGTAGAATTTAGTGATTCATCACTTACATATAACACCCAGTGCTCATCCCAACAAGTGTCCTCCTTAATGCCCTCACCCATTTATTAGCCCATCCCCCCACCCAACACCCCTCCAGCAACCCTTCGTTTGTTCACTGTATGTAAGAGTCTCTTTATGGTTTGTCTTCCTCTCTGTTTTTATCTTATTTTTGCTTCTCTTCCCCTATGTTCATCTGTTTTGTTTCTTAAATTCCACATACACCTGAAATGATATGATATTTATCTTTCTCTGAATGACTTATTTTGCTTAGTGTAATACACTCTAGTTTCATCCATGTTGTTTCAAATGGCAAGATTTCATTCTTTTTGATGGCCGAGTAATATACACACACACACACACACATATATATATATATATATATATATACACACACACATACGTGTATATATATATATATATATATATATACCTCTTCTTTATCCATTCATCAGTTCATGGACATTTGGGCTCTTTCCATAATTTGGCTATTGTTGACAGTGCTGCTATATTCTCTAAAAGAAGTTATTATCCCATGAGGAAACTATGGGTAGGAATGGATGGCTGGGAAGATTGAAAGTTTCTGAAGGTGTGGCCCTTCAGGGGGAACACCTATGGGCAGTAAGAGTCTCTAGGCAATGAGAAAGGTAAGGACAGTGATCTGGAGACTGCACCAGGCTAGGTCTACACTAACATTTCGTATCAGATATTCAGAAGGCAGTTTACTGGGAAATCTGACTGGCAGGCTGACTGGCGGGATGGTGTGAGGCGCATCTTGGTAGGGAACAGGGCAGTTACCTGTACAGAATCTGCCTTTCATGGTCTGTGTGACCTTGGGCAAGTTAATTTCTCTCTCTGCATATTACACTTGGGTGTTGTGAGGAGTACATGAAATTTTTCTCTGTACAGTGCTCTAAGCATTGTCTGGTAGCTAGTGATCTGTAAATGTCAGCCCTTGGTGAGCGACTGCCCATACCAGCAGAAGGTCCCCCTCTGCCATCAGCAGATTACAAGCACTGAGTCTCATATGGTCACTTAGGAACATGTAGAATCAGACCAGGTGTTATGGTACTTGACTGTGGGGACAGTTACACACACAAAAAAGAAAGTCTCTTTTGAAGTTCAGCTTTTGTAGTTTGGGTTTGTGAGGTCCCCATATCCAGGACTGAAGGACTTTTTGGGTGAAAGAAACTTCAAGTTCCTTGCAAAAGCAACTTTAAGTTGCTCTTAAAACTCAATTAATTTACCTTAATGTCACCAATCATTTTTTTAGTTTGAAAAAAGTAAGATTTTAAACTATTTTCAATAGCTTATCTCATTTGAAATGAGATTGGTTATGTGCCCATCTCAACCAAATTTTCATCATGTGCTAATGAGTTTCACAGCATTTTACAGTTTATGACAATCTCCTTACATCACATTCAAAAGAAGAATGTGGCAATATTCTTTTCACAGGTCCTAGAATTTAAATCATTTTTGTAGTGTTGGTTTCTCATGCTTACTGATTCTGAGAAATGTATCTTATGGTTACCATTAGTATTATCTTTACTTTTCACTCCTTTATTTTGGGACATTTCCCTTGTCTTTTGAAAGATCATGTACTCTATTACTTTGCACATCATGATTTAAGGCCCAGTGGCAGAATGCATTATGTGTTGATTTGCTTTGTGATGATCAACTGAAATGGCAATGATGGGCTGCAATACAGTTGGGTTGGAGCAAAATGTTCATCCTAATGAAATGTGACCTTATAAAAGGAACACTCCTAATCCTCTCCAGGATTGAGCCAGGTCATCATGGGTCAGTGGGGGGTATTTGAGGTCCGTCTTTCTTTCCTTCTCTTTCTCTTTCTTTCTTTCTTTCTTTCTCTCTCTTTCTTTCTTTCTTTCCCTTTTCTTCCCTTTCAAAAAAACATGTTGGGTCTACCAACTGTTACCAAGAGAATTATTTTAAATTTTTTTTTTAACGTTTTTTATTTATTTTTGGGACAGAGAGAGACAGAGCATGAACGGGGGAGGGGCAGAGAGAGAGGGAGACACAGAATCGGAAACAGGCTCCAGGCTCCGAGCCATCAGCCCAGAGCCTGACGCGGGGCTCGAACTCACGGACCGTGAGATCGTGACCTGGCTGAAGTCGGACGCTCAACCGACTGCGCCACCCAGGCGCCCCCAAGAGAATTATTAAAAATCTTGTCAGCTCACAGTTATTGCTATTCCTAAAGAAAAGATAAATGTATGTATTTTTAAATCTGGACATATGAAGGTTTAAAAAATATTGTTGTAGAGTTCTCCTGGCTACTTTTCCTTAGCTCTTTTCCAAGTTTTGGGCTGGAGAAACTTGAAAATGTCTCTGTGCCAAAGTCAAATATTAAATGAAAACCTTGTGTCTGAACAACTCCAGGATTAATAAACTGTGGCAAAATAGGTAAGTTCCCAAATCATCAGAGAAAAACATCTCCGAAAGGAATGAGGTTGTATCTTAAGTGTCACATTCTGAGCTATGGGATAAAACTCCCAGGAAAAAGATGGACCATGGATTGTTTTAGGCTTGGAGGATGCAGCATCTCTTTAAGGGCTTCGTGGTACTACACTTATTGTTAAGCTAGTACACACACACACACACACACACACACACAAATATTTGAAAGCGCCAAAGCAGTTAATGTTTGCATAAACATGCAATGCAGTGCTATAAGAGGGTTTTCCTCCCCTAGAGGACATCATCTTTAACCATCAGTAGCACTGGCTTCCAAAAGTTGAATCCAATTATTATGGTGAGTATTAATTTTAATAGCAGCACATTTTCCCTTGAGATTCATTATCTTTCTCAAGAAAAACACTAGAGAAAAATGAAATACTGTTGAAGGATTATACAATGAACCGGGAATATAAAAAGTTTAATTTTCATTTCTAGGTTAATTCTAGTGATCCTTTGCTTCCTAGCCTTGAATTCACGGACTGGTTGAGCTGTTTGAGTTTCAGTTTTTCCTTATTAAATGACTTGCATTAATTGGGGAACATGTGCTGACAAGCAGCCTGCGAAGTAGAGACAGTCTGTGGGCTGGGAAGCCCGGCTACCCGAATTTGGATCCTGGCTCTGCCATTTATGAGGTGTGTAACCTTTGGAACCTCCATTTCCTAGCTTAGAAAATGAGACTAATCATCTTTATCAGGATATTATTTGATAACAAATGACTGATAGTTAACTGAAAACTAGCAGAAACTCAATAAAGGGTAGCTATTATAATAAACATTATATAGCTACATTCTTGCTATTACTATAATTCCAGGAACCAATAGGATATTAATATATTTTTTTACCAACCAATTCTGGTACCTTAGACATATTCATAAACAAAACCATCTTTAAAAGAAATAATCTGATCTGGGTTTGCTGAACTAGCATCTGATATATAAATGCTTGCGTTGAATGATGTTTGGAACACTCTCCTGAAAGAAACATTTGATCTTGATGCTTTTGAGTAGGCTTCAGAAGAGAAATCTGTTGTGTTGGAGAAGAGAAAGGTATTGAGGATATCTAGTAGAAATAAAATGAAATGTTAATAATTTAGGAAAAACTATAATAGGCCAGTGAGACTACATGGAGAAATATACAAAGAAATAGGAGGAAGCTATGAAATGTTAACATTCTTAGAGTGGAATCCAAGAACATAGATATGACCAAAAGGATTTAAAGTATCAACTGTACATTACTCTGGTTACCTTGTCAGCAGGAACCCCCTGACTCATGCTATGATATTATTTAATAAAGGAACCCACATGCCAGTGAAGTAAACAACAACTAGATGTAGTACAATAAGTGCTCAAGCTTCATCTTGAATAATGGCCTCAGAAGGAGTTTAGGAAGAATTTGTACAGCAAAGGTTAAAATTAAGAGGGAAGGAATTTGGGCTCCAAAAAGGATTTAAACTGGTGTGTATGCTTTGGAACATCTTGGATATTACTGCCCTGCTACAATTCCCTCTGGCTTCATTGCGGAGAATGTCAACAAAACAGTACATGCTTGTGGATTCCCATTGCATTGTTTGTCCCCCTAGCTACCTTTTGCTAAATGGGATGTTGGTCTGGCAATAGTGGTGTGTTTGTTGGTGTGTGTTCGAGCACCTGTAGCTGACTGAAGCTAAGATTGACGTCCCTGCTCCTTGTATTCTCATAAAGGTGCAGCCTGTGCACAGGAGAGAGGAGGATAATGAGCCAGGTGCTTCTGTGAGCCATAGTTTCATGGCATAATTTATTACATTGCCTACACTCGGTGTAAGGCAGCAGGAATTAGATTCTGTTATTCCTGGTTGAATTCTGTTCATTGTTATTAATAATAACTATTCTCTAATAACCATAAAGAGAAGATATCATTAACTGCTTTATCAATCCCTTTAAAATACAACTATTTTACCTGTTAAAAGATATATTTGTGTTTAAATTATGGAATGACTTGGTATAACAGCTAGCATTCATGGAGGACTTACCACATGCCAGGGAATACTGAAAGCACATTATATTGATTAATTCATTTAATCACCTTGTGTTGATTGAGTTACTTAATCTTCAGAAAAATCCCCCTGAAAAGGAGGCTGTTATCATAATTATTCCTATTTACCTATGAGGAAACTGAGGCACAGTGGGTTTAAATAACATGTCAACAGTCCCATAGCCAGCAAGTAGCAAGAATGGAATTTGAATTCAGGGAGGTTGCCTCCAGGGTCTAGGCACTTAACTACTACACCATATCACCTCTTTGAATCAGAATTTTGAATATAGAATAGATTCTGGCATATATATACACTTTCCATATTCATTCTCACCTGCAATGACTGAATTCGGAATTTTTATACAATTGTTGTTCTGCTCTTTATATATTCATTGGCCTGCCAGATTAAAATTCAGGGTTATTGAAGAATAGAATAAAACCTCATTTTTTCCCCAAAGTTTCTGAACACCTCTCTCATGTAAAGAACTCTAATAGGAACTGGAAATAAAGAAAAATAAGATACAACCCCTAATCATTTGGGAACCTTAAAGGCAAGAGAATAAGTAAATTCTCATATATAAAGTTCCTTTTCATTTTTAAAAATTTTTTAAATGTTATTTATTTTTGAGAGAGAGAGAGAAAGAGACAGAGCACAAGTGGAGGAGGGGTCAAGAGAGAGGGAGACACAGAATCCGAAGCAGGCTCCAGGCTCTGACTGTCAGCACAGAACCTGATGTGGGGCTGGAACTCACAAACCAGGAGATCATGACCTGAGCCTAAGTCAGACACTCAACTGACTGAGCCATCCAGGCACCCCTAAAGTTCCTCTTTAAAAAGTCCAGTTAGAGGGGCACCTGGGTGGGTTGGTCTGCTGAGCATCTGACTCTTGATTTTTGCTCAGGTCATGATCTTGGCTCAGGTGATGATCTCGCAGTTTGTGGTATTGAGCCCCACATCATGGGGCTCTGTGCTGACAGTAGGGAGCCTGCTGGGGATTCTCCCTCTCTCTCTGCCCCTCCCCAACTTGTACTATCTGTCTCTCAAAACAAATAAATAAACATTTAAAAAATAAAAATAAAAAGCCCAGTGAGATGTTGAGAGAATTTGGGGGATGTTATGGTTTCTGTAGCCTCTGGTGGGTAACGCCCATTGGAACTTAGAAGAGGGAAACTGTCTTTATCCCTCAGGAAATGAAAAGTTCAGGTCAGCCAAAGAGATAACTGATCTTCCAGGTCAAACCTTCAGCTACTAGGGGCAAAAGCACATTTATTTGGAGAAGCAAGGCAGAGTGGAAGGTGACCAGTGACTGAGCTGCTGAGTCTCTGGATGGTAGATCATCTCAAGGAGCAGTAGAACATGTTGCTGAATGCAGACTCTAGGATCCCTCTGTGTTCAGATCTAAGCTCTGAACCTCCTACAAGACCTTAGGCAAGGTTTTGTTTTTTTCTTAATCTTCTTATGCCTCAATTTCCTCATCTATAAAGTGAGAATAATAATAAAAATGCCAACCTCACAGGGTTTTTGTGCAGGTTAAATAAGTAAGACTGATTAGGGGCTTAGAAAGGTGTCTAGCACAGGGTAAGTAGGATGTAAGTATTAGCTGTTTTCATTTTGCTATCATCACTGATAGAGGTAGGAGCCAGTCCAGGGGATCAGATGGGCAGGAGGAGCATAGCCTACCTCACTTGGAACAAATGTAAACCCAAGGAACCCATTCTTCTCTCCCTCCCATTTCCCAGAGTACATTTCTCTGATTCTTGCTTGTTTCATCTTCTAAAGAAACGTATGACAATGAAATATGTGTGTATACTCCCTCCTCTTAATTGAAGTTATTTCCATGTTAGATGATAATTCATGGTTAATGATGTCACCTTTCAAATATTTAACAGATTCTGTTTCTTCGTTGGCCTTGGACCATGGAAACTGGAGCAGGAAATCAGATGACTGCACTTGCAATTCAAAGAGCAAATTGCATAATCTTCAGTGATATTGAGGTACAAATGCTTTGCCATATGTGAAACTATGGCTCTTGAGCATCTAGTTCTAAATCTTCTTCTGAGATGCCTTTCACTCTTACTTGGAAGCTATGGATGAAAAACATCCAGTAAATGAAGTTAATTCTCACTTAGCCATTACAATGAGCAGACACTAAGTATCACTCAGATAGGGCCAACAGGTGCCTCTGCTCTGACCTTCCTGAAAATGTGCCTCCTCCAACTGCCACGAGTAAGGAGCCAAGGGATTGTGCTGTCCAGAGCTCACACTCTTCTAGACCTGCTCTGGATATGCAAGACCTAAGAATTCTCTACCCAGATGATCTTGAGCTTGTTCCAGTGACTGCAGAGGCTTTTTCTTAGGGTTCACCCTCCTAAGATGGACTATCCCTTGGGTGTGCAACCTCTGGGTCCAACATGAGGCCAGGAAGTAGATTTTTGTTAGGGACTGTGGATGGAGCTGGCTGTACGATAGGGTGTTCACATGCATGGTTGTGAAACCTGCATGGCCTATGGTCCATAGTCTATTACCGGAGCTGGAGGTGGGAACAAATGAACTGGTGGTAGGCTGATCTCCCTAAGCCTCTGCATTCTGGTGTTGCACTTCAAGGAGTCTGAGAATTCTAAATTTGGACGTGGCCTTCTGGGTTATTAGAAATGTATATTTGCCAAGGCAGAGGAATAAAACATAAACTAGCAGTTGGCTTGATTCATAACTTTTAAAGATTTAAATGTATGGAAAGTGGGCCTCCATTTGTACTTTTGCCCAAATTATCACAAATATGAGAGGTGGGCCTCACTAACATAGATACACATAAAATATCCTATGTCCATGATGTTCTTTACTGACACAGAAGTGGCCAAGAAACAGCAGACAGTTCAAAAGGAAGAGCCGAGAAGAACTAACAAAATACCGTGGATGACTATTCATTACTATTTTTATTCTTTCTTTGTTTTGCAAATGAGATTTCTAGAAAGGAAAGTATGATCATAATTAATAAATCAAAACCAATAATGGGACAGTTTCACTGGAAGAAAAAGTAGAGGAAAGCAGGGGGAAAATCCCCAGACATTGGTTGTATCTGCTCTCTGTCAGCCAAAGCTTGGTGTCTGAAAATTATTGCTGGGATATCTGGAATTCTTAACAAAAGTTCCAGGAAACCTGGGGGCTTCTGGACAGCATATGTGAAGTCAAGAGGAAAGAAATATTTCATCTTCTGTGAAAGTCACAAGTACAAAGAACAAGGTGTTAACAAGGTAGCAGCTAGGTGTGGCAGGAGGAGTCTGTTTTCTTCTTCTCCTGTTTCTTATATTTTCTTTAAATGTCTGATGCCAAAGCTTATTGGAGAGAAGAGAGTACCCCTTCCTTCTTCCCTTAGAGTTCCTGGGGGAAAGTTGCATGTGCCTACTTGGCATGGTGGTACTTCTGGCATGCATTCAACTGCCAAGTACTCCTGACCTAGTAGATCCAACTTCAATACCAGCTGCCAACTTATTTCTGTACCATGCACCAGGAGGTGGAAACTAGCAACAGCTAGTGTAGAAGAAACTTAGTCTCAGACATCAGATTCTTTCCACGTGGATTTCAATCCTGAGGATCAGCTGGGGACTCCTTTGGTAAGTCCATCTAGGGGAGTGGCTAGTCAGTTAAGCGTCCGACTTCGGCTCAGGTCATGATCTTGCGGTTCCTGAGTTCGAGCCCCAGGCCCCTCACAGGGCTCTGTGCTGACAGCTCCAGCCCGGAGCCTGCTTCAGATTCTGTGTCTCCCTCGCTTTCTGCCCCTCTCCCACTCGCACTCTGTCTCTTTCTCTCTCCCAAAAACAAATAAACAGATTTAAAAAAACCATTAAAAAAATCTACCTCAGCCTCTCTGTTCACAATCATTGTGGCATCTGGCAAATCAGTAAATCTCAGTAAGCCTCAGTTTCTTTGTGTGTACTGTGAGAATAAAAACTTACCTCAGAGGGTTATTGTGAAAGTTGCCAGCACAGAGCCTGCTTTACAACAGATGCTTCCTAAAATGTTTCGGATCCTCTTTCAAATAACGCAGTATTTTAAAATTGATATACATTTATATCAAACACACACTGTGTCTTTTTTAATTTAATAATATAAGCATGTGACTAAATTTAAAATTATTATTTAAATAAATTTAAATTATTTAAAAAGTAAACTTCTACTCTTCCCCTTCCCCAAGTTTATTCATTCATTGTCTCTACATCATGTAGGGATGTATAGTTCTGGAGAGTAAGTCTAGGAGGAGGGCCAAAATGAAACTAGAGGATGTTGTTTGATTATTTTCTGCCTGTCTTCCAAGGATCTCCTGAGTTAAAAATGCATCTGGCTTCCATTTCCTGCAGAATTTTGCTTATTTGAAATGTTCAAGAAATCAATTGATCCGACTTCAAACAGACTAGGTTTTGCTGGCTGTGTAAAAACCCAAACCTCCGTTTGTGTCACTCCCAAGTCTGGACTTCACAAGCAGCCAGCTCCTTTCGTACCTTAGTAAAGGACTTCTTTTTGGCTGCTTAGACTTTGTGCTGAGCCAAGTGTCAAGCTGGGAATTGAGGCAATAAATCTCTGTGATTCCTCATACTTGGAATTTCTCCTGTTGCTTCTGATAAGGAAATGACAGAGTCTCTCAGCTATATGTATGAACCTCGGAGAAATTTGTAATCCAAATCATGTTTTCCTCACAAAATGGAAAACAAAAAGTGCTAAACCTGGCTTTGAGTTAACCCAGATGGTTTTGAGGGCTTGGGTAGTGAACATCTTTGTTTTTGACTAGATTGCACTTGGAAATTTTTAGAATGAAAAGAAATTCCTCTTTACCTTTTAAAATATTCTGATTAAATCTTTGTCGATTGTGGGGGAGGAGGGTTGTGGCAGCAAGACTTTTCCTAGGTGAAGTCTTTGCAAAGGATCTTGGCCTTCCTGTAGTAAGAACGGATGTCACTCTCGGTTGCATCGCTTCCTCCACCCCTTCCCGCATCTACTCTGGTACTTCCAAGTTTCATACTAACCCCCAGTGACTGACTGAAATGAATGAGATTCGGGATCAGCAATTCTTCAGATATGGAACGATCTCCCCAAGATCTATCCACATTCTCTGAGATGACTAATGAAGCCAACTCAGGTCTGGCTAACTCTGTACATGATCATAGTGAAAAGATATTCCTAAAATGTCTTTCCCCAAAAAAGAGTTTTCCTTTTTTTTTTTTTTTTTTTTTTTTTAAGTTTGTAGTTGCTTTTGAGTATGTTCTATCCAACAACATTACCGACAACGTTCACTGTCTGGCATTTTAGTAGAAATGGTAAAAATTGCTTGGAACAAAACGCTTCATTCAGCAGCTACCCCTCAGTCCTAGCTCTTGTTTGTCTGAGACCCACACCATACACAAAGAGGAGATCATTTAGCCCCTCCATGGTCAGAATCTGCAGGGACGTGGCTAGCATTGATATGAGGTCAATTGGCAAGTGGCTTCTTTAAAAGGAACCATGGGTTTGAGCCATACTGTATGAGAAACCCATTTAAAAGGAGTTTCTTTCTCTCTCCTTAGTCTACAATCAGTTTCTGATTTTGATCTGTTGGCACAGGGTAAAATCAATGATTCTGACACATTTGCCACTTGGAGTGAACTGGTATATCCATTCTTTTTACTGTTGAGATGACTGGTATGAGTTTCATTGATTTAACTAGCTCTTTTGGTGTCATGCAGATACAGCTTTCTGAACTAGTAAAGCAGAGTCATTGTGTGGCCAAGAAAAACAGATTAATCTAAGAAAATCATGTACATTTGATCTTGGAATGTGTTTTCTACTTATGTTTGAAAATGGGGCTGTGTGATGTCCTAAGAGTTCATTTCAAACAAAATATTGAAGCCATAGGGGAGCCTGGGTGGCTCAGTTGGTTGGGCGTCTAACTTCGGCTCAGGTCATGATCTCACAGTTCACGAGTTCAAGCCTTGTGCCAGGCTCTGTGCTGACAGCTCAGAGCCTGGAGGCTGCTTTGGATTCTGTGTCTCCCTTTCTCTCTGCCCCTCCCCTGCTCATGCTCTGTCTCTCTCTCTCTCTCAGAAATAAACATTAAAAAATTAAAAAAAAATATTGAAACTATAGAGTGAGAAATCTATCCAGACTGTCCATTTTCACCTTTACTTAGTTTTCCCTTTCCCTCATGTCCATGCTATGACCTGGGGCAAGGTGGATTAGGGAATAATTTTGAGGACATTTTGGGGTTTGCTTTTTACATGTAGCCTAATAAATTCTGGAAGCTCTGAGAGAACTAAAAAATTATATAGCAAACACAACTCCTTTACTTTGCATTTATTATGGTTTCATCAAATGTATTCATTTAACAGATATTTCTTTGGTGTCTACTGTGATTTAGGCATTGGAGATACGGTGACAGATTTTGTTTTCATGGTGCAAGACTCTTGTTTTCATGGTGTTTATATCTTAGTGGAGGGACCCATGCAATAAACCAAACCAGATAGTTTTAGATGGAGGCAAGGGCTATAGAGAAAAGGAACAGGATCTTGCGACTGGACGGGAGTGGCATTGATGCAACTTTAGACAGGCAGTCCGGGTGGGGACTCTTCTGAGGAGGCAGCAGTTGAATGTAACAAAAGAGCCAGCCACATGACACTCTGGACAGTGTGCAGGCAGAGTGCCAAGCAAGTGTCAAGGCTAATAATAGTTCCTTCTTGTGAGGATTAAATGAGTTAATATGTGTAGAATACTTAGAACAGTGCCTGGCATTCATAAATGTTAACTGCTTTTCATTCATTAAAAATTCATTGAGTATCTCCCAGATTCCAGTGTCAGTGCTGGGTGCAAGGATTAAAGAGTTGCATGGAGACTCCTAACTTTCGGGTGTTCACTTCAGACTCTGGTGCAAGTGATTCTCAATCCGTGTATGGTTTACAGACCATGTGCGTCTTACTCACTGGCCTTCCTTTGTCCCAATCCCCTCCCCCAACAGAGTCTAACTAGATAGCCTTGGGGACCAGATCAGAAACCCACATTTTTCTACAAGCTTGCTTCCAGTTGATTTTTAGGCACACTAAAAGTAGAGAACCATGTCCTAATGGATAGAGTGTGACCAACTTGTGGTTCTCTTTAATATAGCACATGTTATAGCATCAAGGGTAAGCAATTGCTCCACTGCAGAATACTTCTTAATACTCAGTAGCTTTGCCCAGTTTATGGAGCCATAAATATCAAGGAATTATGTTTCACAATTAACATTCTGTAATGGTTAGGCCTAACTTTTTTTGTTGATCTTGAGCTGGCTGGGGATGCTGTGTGTTTTGGATAAACTTGCATTTTGGCTACGGTTTGGAAGGTTTGCCTGACACTCTTAAGTGTCACTTAAAACCTGCCAAAAAAAATGGCTTTTACCTTTTAGGAAGAATGTGCCAACCAATGTTTGCCAAAGGCTCTTGTATTCTGGAAGAAATTCTACTTGTAAGTAAATTTGCCTTACTGAAATTCCTCCCTTGGGCTCCGCCATGTACCTATTTTTAAAGTGTAATGTCATCAAAAAGGGAGATGGGAAAGACTTATTTTATTATCTGTCATTGGATTTCTACTAGAGTGTATCCTGTTCATTTTCTCACTTTAGAATGACTTATATACACTTCTAAAAAAGCTTAGGTGCAAGGATCTCGAAGAACATTTGATACAAGGACAGGTTCATGCTCATTTACTCAAGGCGGAGTGCCAACAGCCTCTAACACCCAGACTGGATCCTAGGCCAGTCTATGCTGTAGATGAGATTTCCAATACTCTCCTATAGAGGGTTTGGTCTGGGAATGGATGAATCCCATTTAATTCCTTTTTAAGTTCTTATTTTTCTCCCTTTACTCATTTCCATCCATAGCTACTCAACAGCTATGGCCAGATAGAATGATGACAATGGAAAAAAGGCTGCCCTTGAGCAGGAGGTCAGAAGTGGTAAGGGTGATTAAACTGATGTAAGCTTAAGGCAAACTTGAGTCTTGGACATGGAGCTAAGAATCTTAGAATTGAAAGGGTGGTCAAAACAAAAATCAAGTTCTGGAGCTGCAGCCTGTCAATTATTCAACCTTTTGTTTAACTCTTCAGGCTGGTAATCCCCTCACCAAAGAGTACAGAGAATAGGTGGGAAATGTAGACCACATAAAAACCATTGAAAGATAGAGATAAAGATCTGTTAATATTCAGTCAATGTCAGTGAATGATATAACTATGTAGGCAGTGAGAACTGAATTGCTACATCAGAGGAAGAGAGTGTGTTAGACAAGAATGGTTCCCTCTTGGGGTGCCTGGGTGGCTCAGTCAGTTAAGCGTCTGACTTCGGCTCAGGTCATGATCTCACTGTCCGTGAGTTCGAGCCCCGTGTTGGGCTCTGTGCTGACAGCTCAGAGCCTGGAGCCTGCTTCAGGTTCTGTGTCTCCCTCTCGCTCTGACCCTCCCTCGTTCATGCTCTGTCTCTCTCTGTCTCAAAAATAAATAAACATTAAAAAAAAATTAAAAAAAAAAAGAATGGTTCCCTCTTGTCATTTTGGTTACGTTTCACCTGATAACATGGTTATATATATATATATATATATATATATATATATATATATATATAAATATATATACATACATATATACAAATACGTATACATATGTATACATATATGTATATATGTATGTATATATATAAATATATATATATATACACAAATATATACATATATATATACAAATAGAAAGAAGAGATTCCTTTCCTTCCTTAGCTTTAATCATTTATTCAGGCTTTTGTGTATTCATTCATTCATTCAGCGAGGACTTGTTCAGAGCTAAGTATGTGCCAAGTACAGTGGCAATTGCTGGGGACACACAATAATGAAGACAGGCCCCTGTCTTTATATAGTTTATACACTATTAAATTTCGTTGCTTCTTCTTCTACACAAATGATCAGAGCTCATTAGTATCCATCAGACAAGCCAAAATGTTGAAAAGGAGCTGTTCTCTCTGTATAAGTGGGGCCTGATAAAGGAACTACATTTCCTTGGACTTTGGTGTCCCTTTTGTTTTTTCTGCATATGAATCAAAAAATTTCTGTGTCCATTTAAAAACTACTGTTTACTCAGTTTTGGCTCCATCTCAGATTTACTGGTGACTTTGGCTAAGTCTTTGTACTCCAAAAGTGTTTTCTTGCTCTTATCAATCATGCATGGGTGATGTGATGACACTGTCCCCAAACTTTTGAGGCCGGGCTCAGTACAACACAGCTGCCTGCGTGTTCAAGACTGTGGTTCCCACAAAAGAGCCACTGGCTCAAACCCAGCACATTTCTTCCCTGATTCCACTGTAACATTTCTTTCTCAAGAGTATAAATCTCAGGCCGATATTTAACATTCCTTTGAAATGAACCGTGGACTTGTACCTTGTACTTCTTGAGAGCGGGGAGAGCTATGCTTCCATTACTCATATTTATAAAACATGTCCTAAACAGAAGGCATGATTTCATAATTCTCTAGTCATGGGTCTTTGAAACTCTTTTACAAAAGAACATTTAGAAACATCACACCAGCTTAGGCTGCTTGTCTAGTTTAGAATTCTATCTCAGAGTGGGACTCCATGTGATAGCAGAGTATCATTGTTGCTATACATGGCTCATTCTTTCAAAAGTGGTAACATAGCTTAACGATTCTTGAATTTAAAATTCTGAAATCAGATTAACTAGTGTAATTAGAAGGTTACAAGGTTTAGGAAACTAATTCTACCTCAGGCTCCCCTATTTTGGAAAATGATGTTACTACTTATCTAGTTGCTCAGGCTCAAAGCTTAGGAGATATTCTTTTTTTTTTCCCCATCAAAAATTCTGAGAGTTTATGTAGCCCTTTTTTAAATTAAAAAAATTGTTTTTGGTAAATGCATAATAACATTTTAAATTTAAGTTTTGACGTAATCTATGATTAAATGACATTGCATGATTCACAAGATAATGTTGAAAACTAATTTTATTTCCCTAGAAAATAGTTTCTCAGAGTTACTGCAGTTTTTGAGTACAATGTGATACAGTAGATCTCTAGAATTTATTCATCTTGCATAACTGACACTTTATATGCATTTGACAGCAACTTTCCATTTCCTTCTCCCCCCAATACCTGGCAATCACCATTCTGTTTCTGCTTCTATGAACTGGACTATTTAAGATGCCTAGGAGATGTTCTTGATTTATCCTTTTCTCACTTAGCCAATATATCAACAAGTTTTAGGACCTCTCCATAAAGATACATCCTGAGCCACTATTATTAAGGCACCATCATATTTTGCCTGGACTGTTGTTACAGTAGCTTAACTAGAGTTCCTGCCTCCACTCTTGGCCTGAGTCTAATCTGCCCAGAGAAACCAGAATGATGATTTAAAGATGTAGACCAGTAAAGACATCCTGTCAATACACTCCTGTGCCTCCCTACTGAAGTTCCTATGAACTCTGAGTTGCCTCCACAGCCTGCAAGGCATGCATACTATGGCCTTGCCCTCTTCCCAGACACCATCTTGTTAGTCAATGTGCTCAGGCCAGTGGTCCCCTTGCTATTCTGGAACAAGCCCAACTGGCTCCCAGCCCTGGGACTTTCCACTCACTTCTCTTTGCTTGAACTCCCTTTCAGATCTCTACATGAATTGGCCTCCTTCAGACGTGTGAACAAATGTCACCTCTTCAGAGAGGTCTGCCCTGATCATCTGATTTAAAGCAATGCTCTCAACTCTCTTGGTCGTGGTTTTTCTTTATTACTAGACACAGTATTACATATTTATTTGTTTTCTAGTTTATTGTCTTCTCTTCAACAAGATAGAATGTAAGCTCTGAAGGTGGAATGTCATTTCTGACCTCCTTCACCCTTAAATCCCCTACACTTAAAACAGTGCCAGGGGCGCCTGGGTGGCGCAGTCGGTTAAGCGTCCAACTTCAGCCAGGTCACGATCTCGCGGTCCGTGGGTTCAAGCCCCGCGTCGGGCTCTGGGCTGATGGCTCAGAGCCTGGAGCCTGTTTCCCTTTCTGTGTCTCCCTCTCTCTCTGCCCCTCCCCCGTTCATGCTCTGTCTCTCTCTGTCCCAAAAATAAATAAAAAACGTTGAAAAAAAAATTTAAAAAAAATAAAAAAAAAAAAAACAGTGCCAGGCACACAGTAGATTCTCAACACATGTTTGTTGAGTGAATTAATGTAGACTTTCTACTATGCTTAGGATCTAATTAGTCTTCTAATTAATCTTTTTAATTCAAAGTATCACAAGGTAGTCATTTTGTGTCAAGGTTTTATTGTTAAAAGAAACTATAATTATGGGGCAAGCATAGACTAAAAATTGGGATATATGGACCCTCAATTATTTACTTATTTTTTGAAGCTTTTTAAAATTTCTGTTTCAATTTCTTTCATTGCTCAAATAAAGTTGATAATAACACTTACCTAGCCTAATTCTGAGTTTGCTATGATCATTAAATATATGCAAATATATTTGCAAACCTTGGTTTGCAAGCATAATTCGTTCCGGAAATATGCTAGTAACGCAAAGCACTTGTGTATCAAGGCGAATTTCCCCGTAAAAAATAATGAAAACTCAGATGATTTGTTCCACAGCTCAAAAATATTCATATAAAAATGATAACAATACTGTAATATAATAGAAATAATGAAGAAAATACAAAATATAAGCAAAAATAAATTAACCTGCACTTACTTTTGAAAACCTTCATGGCTGGTGTGAGGGAGACGAGAGAGGAGGATTATTGTGTTGGATGACTTTCACTATCACTAACAGAATCACTGTTATTTATTGGCTCAAAGGAGTCTTTTTCTGCATGGGGGCCATTGTATATGCTCACACGGATGTTGACTACAGTATTAACAACTGTTATCATATACTGTATTTAATGTAACTGACAATAAGGCAGCAGAGGAAAGGGTCTCTATCTGTAGGCAGCCTGACCTAGAATGAAGCAAGTATTCCTAAGCTTACCCTTGAATGGAAAAGCAAAGGACTATCCATAGGTGCTTTGAAGCAATGAAAATACACTAGTGCTAGTTGTGGGTATCTTCTAACTTCCTGAAAAATCACTGATTTCTGCCAAATACCATGGCCTGAGACCAAGCATCGGAACATAGGAGACAATCACCCACAATCCCGCAGTGAGAGAGAGAGAGAGAGAGAGAGAGACAGAACCATTGGCTCAGTTGTGATCATGTGGTGTTCAGCGTCACATACTACTTGTATTGCAAGACATTGCTCATTTATCAAGTTAAAATTTATTCGAAATGTTTGCTTGTCTTGCAGAACACTCACTCGCAGAACAAGTTACCGCAATCCAAGTTTTACTGTACTTGGAATGAGATAAAAATCTATTACAGTGAGATAGTGATATTTTACTTTACTATATTTTAATTATTACCCTTTATTCCTCGAGCTCTGTCTACATGTTTATTTTCCTTCATGATCAAGAATCTTTATATCAGCCTATCTTAGCATATTATACATACACAATACAAAGAAACCGTTAGTACTTTGTTTTCGTAACCATTCTGTACTGTTTGGCCTATTGAGGTAAGAAATGGTTTAGTAATGGAAGTGTTAGATAAGAAGCTAAAAGCATTAGCAGGGACCAGGTTTTTAAATCCAAGCAAATCTCTGATCACAGAATTTGAAGTGAAGGGGGTTGAACTTCAATCCACCAGCAAAGATGTGAGTTTCCTGCCCTTTGGTGAGGACTCTTGGGAGGCTGGAACAGGCAGGGATGCAGAGTTCGGGCACACAGGCAAGTGCATCCGGGAAGAGAAGTGAAGCATTGATCTACTTCACTGCAAATGCCATGAGTGTTATTATTTACTGCTAGCACTGCTGGACAGTAGATCAGAAGATCAAATCTTCTGTCTTGGCTCCTTTCCCACATGTAGGACCATTTAAGAAAAACCAAACTGATCACTGCCCATTGCTTCCACATTTCCTCTTGTGATCACACACACTGGATAACTCTTAACTCTAAAATACAATCTGATTTTAAAGAACCCCCAAAGAATGTAAACTACATTTTTTTTGTACTTTATAGATGAAGAAAGTGGAGCCCAGAGAGGTTGAGCAAGTTGTCCAAGGTTGCATAACAGGTTGGAAGTTGATTCTAAATTGTTGCTCTTTTTGTTGCATGACAATGTCTTTGGGTGGGTAGAAGCATTTCTTTATTTACATCATTTGATTTCATTTGGAAGAATCAGAAAAAACTCATTGCTTCAGTATGTATTTTATGAGTTTTTTCCCCAGATAATTGGCTTGGGCCTGATAACTATTTACAGGTAACAATTGTTTTGGTAACTATTTTAAATTGCCAACATAAGAGAGGCTGGCTAGAGTAATCTCTCTCCAGGAGCTGTCTAGGTTCAATTGCAGCTGTACACGTTACTGGTTGGGCAGCTTCAGGCAAGTTTCTTAATTTTTTTTGTACATTGTAGTTATATTTCCTTTCTGGAAAAATGGGGATAATAATTGTATCTGTCTCATTGGGTTGCTGTGTGTAACAACATACATAAAGTATTAGAGCAGTGCCTAGTACACAGTAAGTGCTATATACATGTTTATTCGCATAGTATCTAGATATAAATGTAAATGATGCCAGAGTACATTAGAGCTTATTCTTAGGGGTTCTCATCTTGAATATAGTTTCATAACAAAAAAGCAGTGTCCAAATGAAAGCAGCATTTCATTGTTGTTTCTAGATGCAGTAATTCAAAACCATCACTAGATGGCAATTGTAATCCATTGTGACTTGAGCAGCAGCAGGTTTCAGTGGATGGGTCAAAACCCACAATCTGTTTTCTGTGCCTCGCATGCAGCACTGTGAACTCAGGCTGCCTCTTCCCCACAAGATGGGCCTTAAACAAAACTGTTACGGTCAGCAACGTTTGCCTTCTGAGTCCTCTCCCGGGACTCACCCACAGGCTCTCAGTCCTCCTGATGGTAGCCTCACAGAAGCCTGGGTTCACTTGCCTCCATCCTACTGTGAATTTGCATTATCAGGAGTGCTCTCACCAAGGTGACTATGGGACAGTGTCACAAGATTAGAAGCTTAATTAGTGGTTCTCAAAATGTGGTCCTTCCACCTGCAGCGTCAGCATCAACTGGGAACTTGTTAAAATGCAAATAACTAGTACCCCATCTCAGACCTGCTGACCAGGAATCAGTGTTTTAACAAGCCCCTCCTGATGATTCTGATATCTGCTAAAGCTTGAGAACCACTGAGATGAACCAATGTTTAGCATCATATAAATGTTGGCATTGGGCGGATCCTCAGAGAATACTTTGCACAGCCCGTTTATTTTGCCGAGAAGGTAACTGAGTCCAGAGAAGTTACATGAGCTGAAGACCACAGGGTTAGGTTTGTGGCAGAACCAGGTCCCAGGGTTTCCAAGGTGCATCTCCCAGCTATTCCCACCCTTACCCAATTTTCCCCTCAAAACTAAGGTCACTAGGTACACATTCTAGACTAATCCCTACTCATGAAGGAAAAATAACTTATCTTTTTATACAGGAGTGGGTTCATTCAATTGACATGTCTACAGGGATAAAAAAAAATGGAGTGTGATGCATTTTCAGTTCTATGTGTCAGTGTGTGCGTATGTGTGCGTGCATGTGTGTGTGTGCGTGCGTGCATGTGTGTGTGTGTGTGTGTGTGTGTGTGTGTGTGTTGGAAGTGAGGGAGGATCAAGTAAAAAAAAGTCACATTCTCAATGGCCAGGAGAGGCATATGTGCAGGGTACCCTGGGTAACAGAAGAGTGCAACTAACACAGGTGAAGCAATTAGGGAAGATACCTAAGAGGAGGAGCCTCCAGAGCTAAACTTTGGGTGATGGGTTGGAGTTCAGCAGAAGCAAAGAAAGGACATTCAAAAAGAGAGATCAGCATAAGCAAGGGCATGGGGCCATGAAACTGTGGGGAATCACAAGAGATTGGTCTGATTGAGGGAAGTATGTATGTGGAGGAATTGTCATGTCAGAAATAATAATAATATTACTACTATTAGCAATAGCTGACATTTACTGAATATTAACTGTGTATCAAGTACTGCACTAAACATTTTACATATACTATTAATTTAATCATCAAACAATTTTATGAGAATCTACTCCTATTCCTATTTTATAGATGACAATAGAAACACATGTACTGTTCTATTTTCCTTAAAATCAAGGGTTACTATTTCTATTTCTTGGCCAGATATTGAACTTGGAAAAAGAGCCTTGATATTTACTTGTTCCAGAATGTATATAACGTATAGTAAGTATATAATTTGAAGATGAGAGGAATATGTTTTTAATAATAAAATTTTATTATAAGCATATTTTTCATAAATGCATAAAATCAGGAGGCTTTTGACAGCCTGTCTTTTTTAACTCAAGGATTGAATGTCGCATTACTTTCTGGCCTATCAGAAACTGTGGAAGTAGCCAGTTTCTCATGATAATAGATTATTTGTATCAGAAAAGTGGCAAAGAAAAGCTCATTTCAATTATTTGACTCACTGAAGAAAGGAAGCTAAGTAACGAGTGAATGATCTGGTCTGCTATCATTGGCTTTGTTATATTTTTTATTTTTGCTGTATAAGCATTCACTATGAATGTGCTTTTCACATATTATATGGATATTAGTCGATACTAGTATCTCTCCTTCCTTGTATATGAGTACCCACCACCAAACCAAAAACTCAGGTTTTAAAGTTCTCATAGGATTTGGAATACCTAGCTGTTCCTAGGTAAGCTTCCAGAAATTCTTGGATTCTTTGTGATATTTTTCAGTGATTTCATCTTTTTTCCTGAGAAATTAATTTTTCTGCTCCTTAGTTTTCTCATCTACAAAATATTGGTATTGGATGAGATAATCTAGAAGTCTCCTTTCAGCTCTAATGATCTGTGGATTTATGATTTCATGATTAAATGGCACACAAAGCACATTTCTGAGTTTTCTTTGTAGTAAAATTTTTGTGTTGTTTCCATGAAAGAAGTTATCAAACCAAATATTTCTCCCTGAATTTTTAATTGGGATGCTTAGACTAGCTCTACATTTCCCTTTTTAGGATCACTAAGACCTTATCCAGCTCAAAGAGGTGACTATACGATATATTCCCATATGGCATTTTATACATCTCCAGGCTAAGAACTAAAGGCCAGTTTGAAGCAGATGCCACTGAAAATGATGGATGGCCAATTTGTTTCAAGGTGGAAGAGGTGCATCTTATATGATGCTCTGCTTTTCTGATTGCTGCAATAACAACTTAGAGTTCATTTTATAACCTTGATCTTTACAGTTGCGTTCACAGTGGAGGCTAAACCACTGTCTCAAGAAAATCGAGAAAACCTAACTCAGTTTTCACCTTTCTTGTCTAGAGAACTTGAATAGTCCACAGTTTGCTTTACCTTGAATCAAAGGAAGTGCAATAACCCCTGAAAGGAGAACCTATGAAATGTGTTATTATTTTGAAATTTTGTGATTGAGAAGAAAATTTGCATTTCACTCCTCTGATACGATTTTTGCCTGTCTTGATTGCAGTCAATTTTGGAGTGGATTACAAAAGTTTTTCTTTTTACTTATTATAAAAGCAATGCGTGTTTATTCTGGAATTATTACAGAAAAGTGTAAATAAAGACATAGAGACACCTAAAATTCTGCCACACACAGTTGGCTATTTCTTTTTTCTTTTTCTTTTCTTCTAGATAAGCAAGAACATTAAGAAATTGGCAACAAGTTCTACATTATATTTTGAAAACTTCTTTTAAAAATTAATATATAATTAGCTAAGTTACACAATTTTTAATCTCTACCTTCAAAGGTAACATATTACTATCATTGTATTAAAAGTTATAAAATTTTTTAGTTTTCAGTTTTGTCATTTTCAGTGCCATTTTGATTTCAATCCCTTTCTGTTTGTTTTCATCCTCCTTTTTCTAGAATGTATTTAAGATAGTTTCAACCCACTTTCCTCTAAATGGGTATAATATATAGAAGAAAGCATACCTCTGAAATTCATATCACATTGTTTTGGAGGCTTTGTTATTTTTTGTTTTGTTTTTAAAGTTTATGTATGTATATATGTTTGTATGTATGCATGTATGTATTTTGAGAGAGAGAGCACAAGAGAGTGAGCGCAGGTGGGGGAGGGGCAGAGAGAGAGAGGAAGAGAAAGAGAATCCCAAGCAGGCTCCTCATTGCCATCATGGAGACTGACTCTGCATGAACTCATGAACTCATGAACTCGTTAACTGACTGAGCCACTCAGGCGCCCCTGTTTTTTGTTTCTAACATGAAACCTTTGCATTATAAACAATAGACAAGCTTCAATACCTGCCAGCAGAGCCATAAACGTTTCTGTTACAATATATAGGAACATATCGTAACATAAGTAAGGTAACAATTTTATTGCTGCCTTTAGAAAGTGAACAGTAACTCCTCCTTCATATCTTATTTATAAGTATGTATTTTTCAAAAACATGTTCACAAGCCTACCAACTTGTGTACTCTTTGAGGGCAGAGCTCTGGTCTTATTATCCGATACGCCTTCAATGTCTAAAACTGTTCCTAATCCATTGTGTTTGCTGGATAAACATTTGTGGGGTTGAAATGAATTAAATGGAATCAATTCCAAATATTTTAATACTTTTGTGATAGATTGCATTGTGATTTCAAATAGCATTGCAGTAAAAGGCAGCAATGGTTAAGAGTTTAGCTTCTGCTCCCTTTTGCTAATTTTCAAATCCCCAAATGAGATAATCTTGGTTTAACTCTCAGCATTGTGCTGAGTGCACATAATCAATGCCAAGTAGATGTTAACTTTCAGAGATTTGGGCTATTTTTTACTGTAATATATACTTTTCTCCCTAATAAGAACCCGTTTTTTCCTGAGGACTTTCTGTTGGATTTTTCAAAATGGGAATAAGCTACTTCTCTAGGGATTATATATAAAATGTCTTAAAGAGTTGGTAGGGGGAATAAAATATACTATATTTTATACTAAATTTATATATAATTACTATTTTACATTGCCTATATCACCTAATACTCCAATGTCTCATTCACTCATAATGTTTAATGGGAACATATTTTAAAATAAAGTGTGTTACAGAGTCATAAATATAATTTATAGTTCTTTCCATGGTACTTTTACTCCAAGCCTTTCAAGCATCCAGCAAGTCTAACATGACCCATTTCAATGAATGAGCAATTTGAGGCATCAACTAATGAAGTCTGGTTTTTCCCCTGTATGTGGAAGATATATGAAAATGACCAAATCATTGATGTGAATCTGCATTGCTCTAAATCTGGCAGAATATTTGGAAATTTGTCTCAACCACAACAAGACAGGTGCAAAAACAAGCCTAGTACTGTGAAAACTCTGAACAATGGAATTCTCTAGTCCAGCTCTGTCCAACAGAAACAATGCGAGCCATTCAAACATCAGAAACAATGAGAAACATGTATTACTTCACATTTTCTAGTAGCCACATTAAAAAATTTTAAAAGAAACAGGTGAGATTAATTTAATGTTTTATTTAACTCAAGATATCCCAAATATTATCATTTTAATGTGCACTCAATATAAAGAGTATTGAGATTTTCCATTCTTTTTTTCTTTTTTCATTCAAAGTCTTAGAAATCCCACATGTATCTTATACTCATAATACATCCCAACTGGGATTAGCCACATTTCAAGCACTCAATCACCACCTGTGGCTCATGGCTACCATAGTGGGCAGTGCTGCTCTTGTAATTTCAGCTTTGGAGGCACCAGAGGGCGGCAATGTGGTGCAGAGGTAAAAAGACAAAGACCAGCTTGGAATCATGTGTGCCTGTTCCTGGCTGTGACATTGGATATTGAAGTGACTGTGAACAAGTGATTTAGTGTCTCTGGGTCTCAAATTTCTACTTTCTGTAATGGAGATTGTTAATAATTGCCATACTCCTCATAGGAGGCTGGGTGGAGATTAAATAAGATATTGTATGTGAAAGTGCTCTGTTAGATCATAAAGCACCATACATATGTAAGGCATTATTACTCCTGTTATTGTAGATTTACTCTCATGACTTGCCCAAGGCCACATTCCCAGTTGGTAGGAGAATCAAGGATAGAATCTGGGGCTTCTGATTTCCAGCCATCTGCTTCAACTAAAGGCTGTTTGTACCAAGCTAACTTTAAGAAACAAAACAAAACAAAACAAACCCCAAGTCTTTTTTATTAAAAAAAAAAAAAAAAGGAAGAGGGTGTCAGTAAGAAGTAAATCCATATTAAATAGGGTCTTATTGACCACTGTTATAATGCTCTGAAGTTAAAATTAAACATACAGGATATTTATATACTTATAAATCAGAATTACGACCGTTAAGGATTGGACTTTATTGCTGTCATATAACATAAACCCCCACATTCTTCAATGTTTCAAACAACTTCTAAATTGAACTGTGGTTTCCCCACTCGATTTATCTCCCAAATATAGTACAACCACAAGAAAGCCCTTCTGTAGTGGGCCTGATTAATAAAACAGATATGGATCAATTCAGCACGTTTTCCATGGATATTTTTGGTTACAGATGTAGCTCATTAATTCTCATGTGTGAGACACCTTGCTAGTGTGAATCCAAGAGACACATTAATCTCTAAACAAAAGTGTGAATAATTCAGTTCACTTCATACTATTAAAGTGCTTACTGTGTGTAAGGCACATCAGGTATTTCAATGAGTGAAAGGAGTTTATTTCTATGATAATTGTCACTTAGAGATATTTATTATTTAACTTGAAGAAAATATGGAAATTACCTACCAAAATGTCTATGACATATGATTCAGTAATCTATATTTTCAGAAAGTGAAAAGATGATCTGAAGGATAAATCCTGATTACTTAAAAATAATTTTAAGGGGCGCCTGGATGGCTTAGTCGGTTAGGCGTCCAACGTGATTTTGGCTCAGGTCATAATCTCACAGTTTCTACTGGGCTCTGAGCTGACCCTGCAGAGCCTGCCTGGGACTCTCTCTCTTTCTCTCTGCGCCCCTCCCCTGCTCGTGCTCTCTCTGTCTCTCTCAAAATAAGCAAACTTAAACAAATTAAAAAAAAAAAACAGACACAAAAATATTTTTAAAAGTGACATTCTTTACCTTTGAAGGGCACACAGCAGATTAGCTCTCACTATTTCCATTTTTCTAACTGTAAGTCAATCGTGGTTTTCATATTTACACTTTTTTGGTTATTTTCTACATTCCTTTCAAATGAATTTCTTCATAGAACTTTAAAACCACACAAAATATTTAGAGCTTTATACTATGTGAAATTAGGCACAAACCAAGTTCATTTTCACTAAGAAGAGACACATTCAGAAAGTTCTTTATTCTTTTTTCTGTCAAAATTCCTTCTTAAAAATGAGTTTCAACTGGTTATTTTTATTAGAAAACTATCATATATAAGCTTCAAGTCTGCTGACTTGATGACTGGGCTGAATAAATGTAATTTCTATTTTCATTTGCTGAATCATTGCTGTTGACGATTGAATGAAATCATTTTTTGCGTAACCTTTACATTTTATTGCTTTTGCACCCTAGTTTAAAAACAAAGCTTAATTTTTAAAAAGTTCAATAAAGTGTATTTTTGATATTTCCACTATAACTTTACAAGCAATTCCTCTCCTCTGCCCTATAATAACCACCTCCTGCATTTTTATGATTTAGTTTAACATTATTATTGTAATTTTTTACTGGGTGAGCCCATCAATGTCCTTGGCAGCAAGATTTTGTTACAAGAAATCCAGAAGCTGAGCTTGTAGTTGATTGCAACAATTATAAAATTTCTCTGGATTGAGTTCAGAGCCTTACCCTGACATTATGAATGTAACAGAGTCATACCTCCTTCATCAGCTTTTCCAAAATACACGATTGGTTTCAGTCCTATAAGCTGTTGCTTAAACGAACATATATTTTTTATTCAATGGTTTTGCATTATAAATATTTCATTTGATTAACATCTGGCTTTGATGGAATCCAGCCAAAATAATTAGAGGTACCTGTAGTAAAAATATGATACCTAAGGAAAATCATTAATGTACTTGCATTTCTTCAAAAATTCTGAATGAATTCATTCTAGACAGGATGTGGTCATGTGGCATTAAGGCCAGATGCTGTGCTTTTTCTTTTTGTTCAAGTACACCTTGAGCACAATGTAAGAATCTGAGGAATCTCAACTATTTACTCTTTAAATGACTAAATAAAATTAAATAGACTATGAAAAGTCATTGTACTATTGAATATTAGGAAATAATGAGTTGGGTGTCCAAAAGTCACACTTAAGACCAGGCAATGGTAATAAGCATAGGATGGCTGGGGATACTATGAGATAATGTCTACTCTTCAGAAATGAATGGTATTTTTCTTTCCAACTGAAGTTCAAAAGCTAATGATGTGCTTTATATTTTAATTGCTTCTACTAAGAGATGAATTAAGGAATAAGAAGTACTGGCATGCTGTTGTTTTTAAATTGTGGATATATCAATACTGAATATGAATAAAACTGTACTTGATATATCACGCTCTGTTTCATAGATCCTAGATTGTTGTTAGGAAAATTTAGTATATGTCACTTCAGTCATCTGAAAGGAATCATTTATTCATTACAGCTCATAACTTAAAACTATAAAGTATCAGCCAGAAAAAAAAAAAAACACAAAAACAAACTTGGCCCAATTAAGAGTAATTCGATAATGGTAGGAAAGCACATACAGACATGATGGGAGATGATAAGATTATTTTAATTTTCCCATTTGCACTGGAATTATTTATTTTACAAATCTCCAGATCTTTTATTACTTAAAACCCTCTGCTGAATCATGAAAAGAAGCTTAAGTTAGCAATTTTCCTCTGCAAAATCTAGCTGCTAGCATCTGGTGAACACTTGGATACCCAGTCAGGTCCTATGGAAATAATTATTTTAAGACTGTATTCAACATGCCTGGGCTTAAAAATCAGCTAGAATCAGACTCTGCACATGTATTTTACCCTGGGGGATTTTAAAGGCTGGCATTAGTAGCCGTGGTCTCAAGGCTCTTGCAGCAGTGAAGACGGGGATGGGACACAGGACCTGCAGGCAGGCCGGATACACCCCAGTTCTGCCAACCGCCCCTGTGTTCCCGGACAGCAACATCCTTCCGTCTGCACTTGGCCCATGGACCACCCAGGGACGGGCCACTGCACTGCCCTCCATTGCTTCTCACACTTACATTGAGACTTGGCTGGCCTGAGGAACCGAGAACCAGTGTCCTTTCTTGTGCCTTCCTGTGGCACTCCTGGGGCTGATTTCTGTCTCTTTACTAGATGCTGCTTCACTTCCTGAACAGCTTCTGAGGTAGAGAAAAGAGGATGCTTTTACTCAAATGGGAGACAACAAGAAGCTGAATCATTATCAAAGTATATTGTTTTGGGATCAAAGGTGAAATTATATAATAGGGATGTATAAATACACACTTCAATAAAAAATTGCTATTATTTACCAGAATGTAAGTGAACTGTTAGGAGATATTAGGGATCCTTGTATACAGACTAGAAGAGAATAATTTTTTGTGTTTCTATGTATGCAAATATGCACTTATTTATTTTAACACATACAGTATATAGAATTTTTGTCCAGATAAGCAATCTATTGTATATTTTTATTGCTTTTCATGGTTATATCATGTGTTAAGTTCTCATTAATTTAATTCCCATTGATACACATTTGAGATAATTTAGAAAGGATTTGGCATTTGCTATAGAGGAAGAAAATTTATGAGGAAGTAATGCCCTAGGGAGAAAAGTTAGATTTACTTAAGAAAATTAAACTTTTCCAGCAACACATTTCTATCTAATTTGCATAGAATAGTATTTGAGTTAGAAATTATTCTTTGTTATTTATCAAGTCAGATCTGATAGAGCTTTAATTTGGCAACACTTTTGGGTTTCCATTTGACCTTTTGCTGTAATTTAATTAGCTGAATATACTTTAGAAATCATCTGTAATTTCAACTTTTCAAATCATGTGGGACTTCTCTCCACTTAAAATCAATTTTCAGACATTTAACTCTGTGTTTTGGATAATAGGTACTCTTTATTTTATTTTGGTATATTTCATAAGGACTTGGTTAGGAAATATTCTCTACACTTGTTGCTCAAATAAGATTTAAACAGGAGCAACTTCAGACATTTAGATCAGTAATAAGATTGGTTGGTCAAGAAATAAGTGCAGAACTGGGTATCCAATTCAAAATTTCTGCAATGTGATATAAATGATATATTCTGGAGTAGTAATATTCAGTAAAACTTTCTGCGATAATGGAAATGTTACATATTTCACTACTCAAGATGGTAGCCACTAGGCACATATGGCTGTTGAGTTCTTGAAAGGTGGCTAGTATGATTGAGGAACTGAATGTTTAGTTTTATTTCACTTTAATATTATTTAAATGTGTACTTGTGGCTAGTGAAGAATATAGATCTAGAGTTTTTCTGTATTCTCTATTTAACATGAAATGAAGAAGGACCTGAATGTCTTCTAGCTATTGAATGTCTATAAAACATGTGTCCCCAAAACACAAGTCTTGGGCTCTGATGTATGCGCACAGGCCTGATGGCTGGATATAACAACATTCTGAACTTTGGTTCAACTGGTGGATATTCAGACATAAATAAAGTCTGGGTTAGCCATATGTGATTTGAGAATGCTTTGTCTCTAGAAGGACATGGGATCTCAAATTATCTCTAATAATAAAGTTCAATGATGGTAAATGGACTCAAGGGCTTGACTTTTCTAGTTCATTCCTTGTATGGTGTGATTGGCAGTTAATAAAGAGAAATATGAGGGGGATTCTGCACAAACAGCAGCTTCCATGAAAATGAAACTCTTCACAATCAGATTGGGTAGGAGGAAAAGGCTGATACACACTTCTGCACCTTTGCCCAAAGTATTCTTTAATACATATTCATTGAGCACTGCTATGTGCAGGGCACAGTGCTTTGTGTTGGAAACAAAATGTTGAAAAAAAAATAAAACACAGCCCCCTGCCCTCATGGTGGTTAACTGTATTAGATAATAAGATTTCTTCCAAGGTCTTCTTCCAAAATTCATTTTTTTCCAGGATATGGTGAAAATAAAATAGGAGACAGATACACAGAAGAGATAGAAATGCTGATCACTGTTACATGTGTATCATACATCTTACTTGTTTTATTTCTCTCTGCAGCTTTCACAGCCCTGCACCCAGTGAGATGACAAAATCAGTTTTTGAAATGCAATACTGGAAGCAGAGAAAATAACCCAAAAGACCTCAATGGCATTTTTAGAACGTGAGATGAGTATTGTCATTTAGCATTTACTGAGTGTTTACAACATATGTTTAATATGAGTTCTTTCCTATTAGCCAGAAGAATGTCCTTTACTAGTTTTTTGTTGCTGTTATGGGATGACACTTTTTTCTTTGCCAGTTGAAACACTGTAAGAAAGAATGCTACAATTACCATTTAAAAATGAATCAAATTCTGGGGGACCTGGGGGCTCAGTTGGTTAAGCATCTGACTTCAGTTCAGGTCATGATCTCACAGTTTGTGGGTTCAAGCCCCATGTCGGGCTCTGTGCTGACAGCTCAGAGCCTGGAGCCTGCTTCAGATTCTGTGTTTCCTTCTCTCTTTGCCCCTCCCCTGCTTGCACTCTCTCTTTCAAAAATAAATATATATTAAAAAAATAATAATAAATAAAAATGAATGAAATTATTCAATATTTAAACATGATTGCAAGACCTGAAAAGGACGATTAGCTCCACAGGCCTAAAGTAGATCATTGTATTTTAGTTCATTTTGAAAAACTGAGCCAGAAATGTGGCAAAGTATTAAGCAAGAACAATTTAGTTAGACTTCTCTTTTTTTCTTTTGCCTCTACAGCAATTATGTAATTAAATGTATGGTTCAACCTGCATTTTTAGATGAATTTTCAAATGTGTCACTGATGGAAATTTAAGGATGAAAAGGATTAAAAAATTAAGTGAATTCGACTACAATACATAATACTCAAAGTATCTAAAGACCTTAAAATCATTTTTCCAAATATATTATTTGATAATGTCCCTGATTTTTTGGACAGGCACGTTGAAAATAATTTAAAAAAATGGCTCACAAAACAATGCAAAACTCACAAAGAAAAAAAAAGAGATAAAGTTATATAAATACTGAAAAACCAGTTGCATATTAAAAATCATGAACAAAATTAAAAGGTAAAGCGGAGTTTGCTTTATTCTTTGAACAGTTCCAGCCTCTATGGAGGATTGAAAACATGGCCACAAGTTCTTTGATCCTCTTCTGTGTTTCCTCCCATTGAATCTGGGAGGATTTGTGTCTGCTTTGACCAATGGTGCACAGTGGAGATGTCACTATGTAACTTCTGAGCTTGGGTCATAAAAGGCCACAAAGTTGCTTCCTTGTTTCTAAAATACTGCCATTTAGAGTCCTGAGCCTCCAAGTAAGAAGTGAGACTACCCTGAGACCACTGTGCAGGAGCAGACACATGTTGGTGGGCCAGGTGGCAATGTTGGCAGAGCTTAGACTTTCTTCTATTCTTGCCATCTCACTAAACATGTGAGTAAAGCCTTTTGGGGTCCTTTAGAGCAGCCAATCTGCCAGGCAAGTGAGGAGTAAGAGCAGAAAAAGCAACCAGCCCAGACCCATACAATTATGTGATTAAATAAAATGTTTGCTGTTTTAAGCCACTAGATTATGAGGTGGCTTGTTATGCAGCAACAGATGAGTGGGGCATGCCCTCCTGAATGTATGATGTTTTTACAATGAAAATTTAAAATTTGAAAGTGAAATACATTCTGGAAAGTTATTTGCAAAAATTGATAAAGACAGTCTTTTTTTTTTTTTTTTTTTTTTTTTTTTTTTTTTTTTTTTTTTTTTTTTTTTTTTTTTTTTTAGACCATGTTAATAGTTGTCTTATATACAGAGCTCTTACAAATCACCAAGAAAGGGGTGGCTGGGTGGCTCAGTCAGTTAAGTGGCCGACTTTGGCTCAGCTCATGATCTCATGGTTCAAGGGTTCAAACCCTGTGTCAGGCTCTGTGCTGATAGCTCAGAGCCTGGAGCCTGCTTTGGAGTCTATGTCTCCCTCTCTCTTTGTCCCTCCTCCACTCACGCTCTGCCTCTCTCTCAAAAATAAACATTAAAAAAAAATGTAAAAATCACCAAGAAAAACGTAGTAACACCATGTAGGAAAATGGGCGATTAAGTGAACATAAAATTCACAAAATAAAATGAAAAGACTAAAACATATGCAAAAAATGTTCAATCTCATTAGTAAGTAAAGGAAATGTGAATTAAACAATAGAGTTAAAAGTTTGGTTATCAAATTGGCAAAGGTAAAAAATTATATTTAATGTTGGTTTGGGTTAAGTGAGGGTACAGATGGCACAAATCTTTTGAAAAATAAATTGATATTACAAGAGTAGGGTTTTGAAAATATCCTATTATTTGGAGTGCCTGAGTGGCTCAGTTGGTTAAGTGTCTGACTCTTTAGCTCCATGATCTCATGGTTCATGAGATGGAGTCCTGTGTTGGGATCTGCACTGACAGCCCAGAGCCTGCTTGGGATTCTCTCTCTCTCTCTCTCTCTCTCTGCCCCTCCCCCATACACTCTCTCTCTCTAAAAATAAATAAACAAACATTAAAAAAATCATATTCTTTGATACAGCTAAGAATCTAGGAATTCAGGTGACAAAGTAATGAGAAATGAGGTATAATAATATATAAAATGTTTATCACAGTTTTATTTTTTAGGAGTAAAAATAGAAACAAGCTAAGTGTCAATCAGTACCATAAAATAAACTATATGCATATTTTATATTACAGAATGTTATTTAAAATTTAGAATACAATTTCAAAGATAATTTGTTAATTCTGTTTCCATAGGGAAAACATAGTATAATAGGAAAAACCAGGGCTTTAAGTCACATAGACCAAGCTTTGAATCCTGGATTTGCCATTTACTTTTGCTGGATATTTGGAAATTTTACTTATATCTCTGAGTTTCCATTTTCATATATGAAAAATGGGGCTAAGTAACTATTCCATTGGTGGTAGTGATAATTAAAAGAGATTACATATATAAAAATAAGCATAATAGTGTCTCAATAAGTGTTGTTTCTTTTCTTATAATCCAAGGACACTATCTGAGCTCCATATCCAAATTCACATCATTTTCCAAATTCACTGAAATCTCTTCCACTCTAGCTCCCTCTATATTTCCCTTTGTACCATCGTCCAATCCTTACACCTTAGAGATATCGCAAACACAAAAGCAAACACAAATGAGTCCATTTTCTTGCATACATTTCTTCAATGGTTCCAACTGCATTAAAAATCTATCTACTTTTGGGGCACCTGGTGGCTCAGTCGGTTAAGCGTCTGACTTCGGCTCAGGTCACGATCTGGCAGTTTGTGAGTTCCAGTTGGGCTCTGTGCTGACAGCTCAGAGACTGGAGCCTGTTTAGGATTCTGTGTCTCCCACTATCTGCCCCTCCCCCGCTCAAGCTCTGTCTCTCTCAAAAATAAACATTAAAAAAGTGCATCTACTCTTGCCCCACTCTCCACACAGCAGCTGGGTGAACTTTGAAACAGTGAATCAGATTGTGGTATGCTCCTGCTTACCCCCCCCACCCCCATCCCTTGTACTTGATAGCTCTTCATAGTACTTAGAACAGACCTAACCTTGTTCTTTGGTTTCTGTGCCCCATATGATTCCTACTTTGCCTACCCTCCCTCCCCCGATTCTACCCCTTCCTCCCCTTGCCCTTTATTCTCCAGCCACACTGGCCTTCCCCCAATGGAAAACACCATGCTGATCCCCACCTTCAGGCCTTTTCTGTTCTGTCTGGAATGCTCTTCCCAAGAATAGTGCATGGTTGAGGTTTTCACCATTTAAATCTCAGTGTGAATATCATTTCCTCAGAGAGGTTTCTCTTGACCATCCAGTCCAAAGTCAGTCACTCATCTTCACGTATCCCTAATCTAATCCTCTTTAATTGCACAGTAGCAGCTATATCTTCCTGACTTAATTATATATTTTATTCATTTATAATCTGCCTCCACACCAATGCTTCCTCTCCCCCCACCCCTCCTTGAGAGCAGGGAACTTGTTTCATTTGTTTACTGTAGCATCCCTTGCAATGAGAACTGGTCTGACACATGGTAGGTGTTCCATACATTGGATGCACTGGAAATACTTCCTGTACTTCTGAAACATAGCTTAGCAGTGCAACAGAAACAGCATTTGACACTTAAAAAAAAAACGCAGAAATTTTAAATTATATGGGCATTTTTTAAAGCTTTGATGGTTTTGATTAAAGTTAAGTACATTGCTCCAATTTTGAATAAAGAAAAAAACCACAAACAAAATCATAACAGTGTAAAATTATTTCAGGAGTGTGATGAGAGCTCCCCTGTCAAACCAGATGCTTTTCAAAGTATACCACCACTCAACAGGCTCCTTGCTTTGAAATGAAAAATACACACCTCCCACCAGTATTTTTCCTGCTGCAGAACATGTGATTTATTTACTGGATAGGGAACAAGTATTAGTAAAAGACTCCCCTTTCGGCACTGAAAGTGTTGAAAACAGGATTTCTGTTTTGAGGCTGGTTTAACACAAGCCTCTAGAATGAGGACATGTCCTAATTACCCCGCTGGGTGGATGGGAGTTAAAGCTGTTCCTCTTGTCAGTCACTCTTGGGATTGCAAGCCCTTAGCAGTTGGGCCTCAATGTCCAGGGATGATCACAAGACTCTATAGTAGTGAGATCCATTTCTATAAAATCCATGAGAAAAATCTGAATTGCTATTTATAGATATGCCATACCATTTCAGAAATTATATAACATTCAGACACTCAGGCGCAAGTTTGGAGAAGTGTTTCAACATAGTCTGTCCTCACCAGTTTTGAATTTCCTCCACAAAGCAGGCTGGCCACATTCTTATGATTCTTGAAGAGAAAGGAAATACATGTTTATTAAACATGTCCTTTGGGCTAGTCTTGCTAATTGTGTTATCTGTACAGTTTCACTTAATCCTTATGACTGTGTAACAAATGAGTAAAGGCAAGAAGAAGACAGAATCTATTCTTTCACACAATGGGGAACAAAATTGGTGAATCAGGAATCAGCAAGATGAAGGAACAACCTATTCTTATCCCATTGACATTATCCCAGGGTTTAGTTTCAAGTTTTTCAACACAATATTCCACTTTACTCATTTAGGCAGTTGTACGGAGCATGGTAAATGTTCATTGATTAATAATACTATTAAATTGAGCATCTGAGTCATTTAAAAATGGTGGTATTTTGAAAAAGACAATTGGGTGAGGCAATCGGAGGTTTCTGGAAGCTGTTTTTATCTTCTCACAGAGTAGTACATCTGATTTGGTTTCATTAATAATGTTTGGAGAACTGAAGGACCCATTTCCTTTTCTCTCCCCATCCAAAGAACGACTTTATCCTTCAGTTGATTTTTACAAAAACTTAAGATAAAACTAGGATTAAGAATTCTATTTCTACTAAAACAGGATCAATTTTTTTTTTTTTTTTTTTTTTTTTTTTTTTTTTTTGAGAGAGAGGGCGTGAGTGGAGGAGGGGCAGAGAGAGAGAGAGGGAGAGACAGAACCCCAAGCAGGCTCCATACTCAGCCTGACTCAGGGCTTGATCCCAAGACCCTGGAATCGTGCCTGAGCCGAAATCAAGAGTCAGAAATTTAACCAATGGAGCCACCCAGGGGCCCCTAAAACAGGATCAATTCTTAATTTTCAACAAAGTCCTGATAAATTAGAAGACAGAAAATACAATCTCCTTGAGGTTGTTCTAAGTCAGTATTAAGGTCTGGCCTGCTGGATCACTGGCCTTCTTTTAAGTACATTATGGTTGTAGAGACATTAATTTTCCTTTATTTTAAGATACACATTATGTCACACAGTTCAAAAATGCTAAATCTAAATGATCTGGTAGAGGAAAAGACTGGAAAGATCTAAACAGCTAAAGTATATCTGAAATCTTTGGATTCCGTTAGTTTGGAATCAGGAAAGTAGAAGTGAGAAATTAACACTTTAAGGTGTGAAAAATTTGAGAAATAGTGACTTTAGTTCAGAGAACTGGAGAGCTGAAGTTTCATGAGTTGAAACCTAAAATTAGGCCCTCATCGTGCAACTTAAGAGGTGATAATTGACAGAAAATAGTCTGATATTTTCATTCTAGGTGCATCTTGCTGATACTTTTGCAACAGATAGAAATATATCAAATATTTCCCAGAAGTTCCTCATCTTTGCCCAGAGATTATAGCTCTCTTCAAATATTTGGCATTGTGGAGCACTACTTAAACTGAACCAAAAAATGCAAAGTAAATGGATTCCTTTGGGCTAACTTTATTATGACATCATTGGATTTAATCATATTTCCATTTGCATTATAATCCATTCATATACTTATCTATGCAATTAATTGAGTAATTGATAAATTAAATATACCTCATCTAAGATGACCTACAAAGCTATTTGTTTTGGGCAAGTGTTTTGTTTTTGTTTTTGTTTTTGTTTTTTAGTGCCTTGGGTGAGTAAAATTTGACTTGGCTTTACCTCCAGTTAAAAGGTGATTTATTCTTATGTAAGACTAATGGATGATACCAATTCAGTAGCAGCCAACTAATTAAAATGATGCCTTAAAATAATCATTTGATGTACCTTTTAAGTATATGTGAAAAAACTCAAGTGTATCTTTTTAGTCACTTGTCTTATGGAATAACTATGACCCAAATCATGGTAGGAGGAAGCAGGAAGGAAAAATACATGCTGTGTGTGTTTGGGATATGATCAAGGTTCTGAAACACTCCAGAACCTTCATAGGAAAAGCAGGATGAGAACCAGACTCTCTCAGGACATCAGGACATGGCTGAGCTCCATTTCTGGTGGAAAGCTACTTACTTCAATGTTCTAGATGATAGGTTATTTTTGCACTTGAATGTGATGGTTCCCTTAACCCTATAACAATCAAACTATATTGTTCATAATCTAAGGTCAAATTTGGTTTCCAAGGGGGGAGGCTCTCAAAAACTTGCTCTAAAGTAGGCCATAACTCAGTAAATATAGTAATAGCTATTAATTATTGAGGATGTCTTATGAGTCAGGCTCTGTGCTAAGTATATTTTACTTATATATTACATCATTTAATCTTCACCATGAGCCTAGATTAAAGCAATCTTCTTATATTTAAGATTGTTCAAACTTTAAATGAACTCATTACACACACACACACACACACACACACACATTTTGAAGATAGATTATGTTTTGCTCTCTTCTCCCTCCCTAGCCCACAACAAGTGTGTCTAAAAATAATTGGTGCCTAGAAAATATTTGTTGAATTAAATGAAATGTCATTTCCTGTGCTTCCCCTGAGGGAAGGATTTTCATCAATCATTTTGTCCTTTGATGTAACTTTGAGACTCTTAGGAATGAATAGACATTGGAAAAAATTTTTTTTAATGTGTATTTATTTTTGAGAGAGAGAGAGAGACAGAGTGTGAGCAAGGGAGGAACAGAGAGAGAAGGAGACACAGAATCCGAAACAGGCTCCAGAATCTGAGCTGTCAGCACAGAGCCCAATGAGGGGCTCTAACCCACAAACCGTGAGTTAATGACCTGAGCCAAAGTCGAACACTTAACTGACTGAGCCACCCATAGACATTGGAAAATTTTAACCCAATACTAAGAAACGTGGATTGACTCATCTCTGTCCTCTTGGGTCAGTAAGGAAGACTGATTTAAAAAAAGGTTGGGGGTGCTGTGCAGGGATTGGTAAGAAGGAACAATTATTAATTCTGGTGAATATGACTTTGGTTCTTTCTGGGCTGTAAACAAAGAAATAAGGCAAAGACACTACGAACTTGATAGTCTTGCATGGAGTGTCAAACATAACAACCTCCTGGGGCGGCGGGCACTGACAGATGATGCTCTGAGTTGAGAACCCCAGCAAAGTTGGGCTTATACACCAAGAGAAAAGAAGGCCATAGTGGAGGACAATCTCCCAAATAATTGCTATCTTGCTTTCTGTGCCTTTCAGACAGTGAATTATCAGATTTTCCAGTTGTTGACTGGACCTTTGTCCACACTGCTCAGTTTCTAATGGTTCCTGGCACCCATTATGACTTTAGGGTGCTGCATATGGGAGGACATTGGGATGACACAGAATTTTTTTTTTATTTTTAAAAGTTTTCCCAAACAAACAAAAACTGAAGGAATTCATCACCACTAAACCAGCCCTACAAGAGATCCTAAGGGGGATTCTATGAGTGAAATGTTGCAAGGACCACAAAGTACCAGAGACATCACTACAAGCATGAAACCTACAGACATCACAATGACTCTAAACCCATATCTTTCAATAATAACACTGAATATAAATGGACTAAATGCTCCAACCAAAAGACATAGGGTATCAGAATGATAAAAAAAACAGGACCCATCTATTTGCTGTCTAAACCCATATCTTTCAATAATAACACTGAATATAAATGGACTAAATGCTCCAACCAAAAGACATAGGGTATCAGAATGATAAAAAAACAGGACCCATCTATTTGCTGTCTACAAGAGACTCATTTTAGACCTGAGGACACCTTCAGATTGAGAGTGAGGGGATGGAGAACTATTTATCATGCTACTGGAAGCCAAAAGAAAGCTGGAGTAGCCATACTTATATCAGACAAACTAGACTTTAAATTAAAGGCTGTAACAAGAGATGAAGAAGGGCATTATATAATAATCACAGGGTCTATCCATCAGGAAGAGCCAACAATTATAAATGTCCATACGCCGAATACAGGAGCCCCCAAATATATAAAACAATCACAAACATAAGCAACCTTATTGATAAGAATGTGGTAATTGCAGGGGACTTTAATACCCCATCTACAACAATGGATAGATCATCTAGACACAGGATCAATAAAGAAACAAGGGCCCTGAATGATACATTGTGCCAGATGGACTGGACAGATATATTTAGAACTCTGCATCCCAAAGCAACAGAATATACTTTATTTTTATTTTTTAATGTGTATTTATTTCTGAGAGAGAGAGAGAGAGAGACACACAAAATCCAAAGCAGGCTCCAGGCTCTGAGCTGTCTGCACAGAGTCTGATGCCAGCCTCAAACTCACAAACCGTGAGATCACGACCTGAGCTGAAGTCAGAGCTTCGCTGACTGAGACACCCAGGTGACTCTACACAGCCTCTTTGAATTGAGTCCTCTCTCTCCAACTTCGATTAATCCATGAAGTTTTAAATATATTATTATTTTTTGGAGCGTCTAGTCATGCCAGGAGCCATCACTGTCAAGCACAGTCACACGGTGTCCACCTGCGTGTGTATACGCAGCATTGTGCGAAGCAAATTAAACAGACTTCATTCCTTGCCTCCAGGAGCTCACAATAAAAACCAGACAATAGATGTGGTTAACACAATGGGGCAAACAGATGCACAGCTGTATAAACAGAGAAGTACAACAAATTAGAGAATTTGGGTATGAATTGTGAGTGCAAGTGCTGTTCGTGAGCTGGAAATAAGTACTGCAAATGGCCGAGAGAGTGCTGGAGTCCGCGGGAGGGCAAGGAAGGAGAGGGTGACAGTGATGGAATCATCTGTTCATCTGTAACAGAATCATCTGTTTCTTTCAGTTAGGAGGCAAAGAAGTTTTCTTTTGGAGTGTGGGGAAAGGTTTTCTCCTGCAGAGGTGTTTACTCTGAGGGCACGTGTATTGCTACTTAAGCCTAGTTTCTTCTAAGAGATTTGGTTGTGACCAGCGTAAAGAAGAAAAATAAAAATCTATTAAGCAGGGCATGGACTGCCAGAGAGATTTCATAAGCCTTCTCTTCCCTGGAAACCAGATCAAAAAGAAAACAAAAGCCAGAATGTATTATAATTCTACATTCCACTTATAACCAACTATCATACGCCAATTGATTTTCTGAGGAAATGATTACTTTGGGTGAGTTTTTTGTTTTCTAAGGAACCACATTTCTTACCATTGTCTAGCATTTACTGTCTTTGACATATTTTTTTTTTTAATATGAAATTGATTGGCAAATTGGTTTCCATACAACACACAGTGCTCATCCCAACAGGTGCCCTCCTCAATGCCCATCACTCACTTTCCCCTCCCTCCCACCTCCCATCAACCCTTAAACATTGTCAGGAGTTTATCTGGACTTACTGAATTCAGCTGAAAGCGAATTCCAGGCACGTTTCTACGTCAACCACCCTGGGCTGATAGGTATCTCTCGTCTCTTAAATATATCCAGACAGGGAATTTGAAAACTTCCCTAGGAATCTTTTCCAGGGTTCATAAAACTGTCAATGCCAATAAGATCTTTCCATCTAACTTAAGTTCCTTTGGTTGTAATTTAAATTCATTTCCTCCTCTTCTTTCCTCATTAGGGAGGAGAGTACCACCTCTCTCCCAACCCCCACCCCACCCGCCCATAGCCATTCCTCCAAATACAGCTGTTAAACACACACCTCAGGCTTCCTTCCTGGACACAAAGGAGTTCTGTCCCAGATGTCATCTACCTATAACTTTTTTTTTTACATTGGTTACTGCCTTTTTCTCAAGGTAAGATAATCTGCTATGATCCCTTAACATTGTGAATTTCCATTGTTGATTTTGCAAGGTTCGTTCTACAAGTATTGACGTGTTAAGATGTCTCATTTCTGAAGTTCCAATAAGATCTTATGTATTAGGTCATAAAAATCTAAAAGAACATTGGAATTTATGTTGCATGCTTTCTTGGAAAGGGTGAGATGATAGTCTCAATGTATTAACGGCCGTGTCTTAGCCCTTCCCACCTCAGGCAAGCAATTTACAGCTAGATATCACAATGTGGAAATGCCTTGCTTTTCACAACTATAAAGTGAGGACAGGAACAAGATAATTTCAAAGTTTTAATCACTTTTAATGTTAAAAAATTCTGAGTATATTCTAAGTAGTTCTTTTATTAACAAAGAATGCTATTTCCTCTTAACTACCATTCTTTTTACTCACAATGGCCAGTGTGTGTCATCCTCTTATGGATCTCTCAAGTAACAACCTCTAAGTTCTATTCAAAAAAATTTGATTAAGGTATTACTTACATATCTTAATACAAGCCTTCTTGGGTACCTACTTCTGCTTATATGATACACTAATGTCAAAGGGTACAAGTTTTTGCTTATGATAAACCATTTTTCAGTTTATTATGACCTAAATATTTTTGCAACATCATTGATACTATAGATGAATGTTTTTTTGTTTTTTGTTTTTTTAAATAGCTTTTAGTCCACTGGAAAGGAGTCTGTCTCTATCTTTATCCACCTGGTTATATTCCCCACATTGTATGCCCTGTGGTCTTTTAAAGTCCAAAATGAGCATTTTGAGAATGTGATGACACATAGAGTTCCCTTTAAAAGATAATTCATTTATTTCAAATGCTTCAGTAGTATGGAATTAAAAAAATTATATTATTGAAAGAATTCTCAAAAGTAGGACATTGAAAAAATTCCATGGCAGAAATATTTTTGGGGTGGATCTCTTTCTCCAGTTATAATATATTGAGTGATCAATTTTCACTTCTTTTCCTTTTAAACTTTTACTGAACTTTGAATTAAACATCAACAGGCACATCAGGTTAGCCACACCACCTCCCTCAGTTAAAGAACCCAGTGTCTGCTGAAATGTGCTCAGGGATTTTATACTAAAGGTGGATACTTTCTTCTGCTTTTTTGTCTTTTCATGCATAGCCTGGCCTTCCCTTGTCCCTTCTCTGGCAGGTATACCTTATTTCACATCATTTTCTATGTGACTTGAAAAATGTTCTTCGTCAAATCTAATGGCTAATTCAACAGGGGAAGTCTGAATTTAATCATATTCCAGATATCGAATCAAATTGTATGAATCTGAGCCACTCTTTCTATTACAAGGTTGCCAACACTCTATTGTCTGCCTCAAACAACACATCTACCTGAGGTTTAAGCCACTGCCTTCACCCGCCCTGTGGCCACTACCATGCTCCTCTCCTCAGGCCTCTCTCAGGCCTGGTGGCTTTTGAGCAGCTGAGCACAAAGTAAGTGCTCTGGAATCACTGGCTGGCTGACCGGTCTGCTTAGCAATCAACTGACATTTCTCATGGTACTTTTCACATTTTGTCCTGTCTTGGACCCCACAGGTCATACTACTTGTCCCTGAGTGACAGTTAAAAAAAGTTTTTATTTATTTTTTATTTATTATTAAAAAAAATTTTTTTAACGTTTATTTTTGAGACAGAGAGAGACAGAGCATGAACGGGGGAGGGGCAGAGAGAGAGGGAGACACAGAATCAGAAGCAGGCTTCAGGCTCTGAGCCATCAGCCCAGAGCCCGACACGGGGCTTGAACTCACAGACCGCGAGATCCTGACCTGAGTTGAAGTCGGACGCTTAACCGACCGAGCCACGCAGGCGCCCCCAAAAGTTTTTATTTAAATCCAAGTTAGTTAACATCTGGAGTAATAATGGTTTCAGGAGTAGAACCCAGTGATTCATCACTTACATATAACACCCATTACTCATCCCAACAAGTGCCCTCCTTAATGCTCATCACCCACTTAGCCCATCTCCCCCACCTCCCCTCCAGCAACGCTCAATTTGTTCTCTGTATTTAATCGTCTCTCATGGTTTGCCTACCTCTCTGTTTTTATCTTATTTTTCCTTCCTTTTCCCTATGTTCATCTGCTTTGTTTCTTAAATTCCACATTATGTGTGAAATCATATATTTATCTTTCTCTGACTGACTTATTTCGCTTCACATAATACATTCTAGCTCCATCCACATTGCAAATGTCAAGATTTCATTCTTTTTGATCACTGAATAATATTCCATTGTGTATATATATATATATATATATATATATATATATATATATACATTTTCTTTATCCATTCATCCGTCGGTGGACATGTGGGCTGTTTTCAAATTTTGGCTATTGTTGATAGCACTGCTATAAACATTGGGTGCATATGCCCCGGGTGACATTTGGACTTTTGACCAATAGGCATGCCTCCTGGCTTGGTGTTGGTGTTGGTGGTGAGCAAGGAGGATGGCATATTGCATTCCCCTATCTTCAGCACTACCCCTTAAATTATGGATGGTTTAGAGAATGCTCTCCACTAGTCCTTTAATCTTGTCATCCTTTTCTTTACCTCCAGTTCCCCACTCCTCCTCTCCTGCCCTTTGTTTCCTGTATCTCCCACCGGTCATTCTTCTCCCCACACTGGAATCAAAATGAAGCAGTGAGGGGGAAATGGGGAGAGAATCGTCAGCAGGTCTTTTCCCTCATTTGTTTTGCTTCTCTGAAGCTCCTCACTGTCCTTCTAAGGTCATGACTTAAATGATGTTCCTTCCACCCAGATTTTAATTCCAGAAACAAAGCTTACCTTTTCTTAGCTCATAGCCTAGTACTAGTTTCCAGTTTTGAACACATGACCTGTTCTTTAATTTTCCTGAGACGCTAACCAGTAAGCAGCTCGTTCTTCAGTGATAAGCCAATTGACACATACCTCAGGGTGATGGAAAAGATTGTTTTAATTTAGGTTCTCTTAGATATTTATGCTAATTTCCATGATACATTTACATGAAAGGCTGCTTTGAGGTGAATATAATTCCCTTGAAATCCCACGCTGAAGATCTATATATCATTGTTTTCCTTGTGTAATGTTGTCTACTTGAATGTTGATAAAGAGAAATTCAGGTTGGCTGGAGGGCTACTTAGGAAGTCATCCAGAGTAATACAGTATTCATGCCCATTAAAACTTGGCATCAAGAACACATTAAATGAAAGGTATATAGGATTCTGGAGCTTTTTTGTTCCACATCTTGCCACTCACTGTCTTCTCTGATATTTCTCCACCTGTCATTTAATACTACAAAATAATATAAAATATGCTCATTCTGAGGCTCGGCCAGTCACGAACAATAACTTAGCTTGCCACCCTTGCTGTAACTTTAGCAGAGTAAGATCAACTGACTGAATCATTACATGGTAATAGTGAGTTAGCCAAGTGACAAGTTCTGTGACATAGTTGGATCTACTCTTGATATATCAAGAACTGCCAACCTCCATAAGACTCAAGACAGTGCTGGTCTTAGAGACCTCTGTCACAAAGATGGTAAAATACAGGCCTGGATCTGAAAACCATAAATGATTATAATTCTAGCAATATGAACTCACACATGTGCAAATATGTAAAGGAATACCACAATTAATCTAGTTCAAAGCCACTGTTAGAACTCTGAAAACCCAGAGAGATGGAAGAGCCATCAGTGGTGACCATTCTAAAGCCCATTTAACTGGCCTATTGCCATTAGAACCAAGTCCACATCCCTGGTACTGTGCTCAGAGCTCTGCTGGCCTCTGCAGCATCATTTCTACTCTCTCCTTTATCACTTTGTCCACACTGAACTACATACAGTTAAAGAAAGTAACATACTCTCACCTTCTGGGTATACCATATGCGGCTGCAGTAGTTTCCCTCCCCTTGGTGGTTTTACTTGCCTCAGTTTCAGTTGACCCAAGGTCAACTGTGGCACAGAAGGAGATGATCCTCCTGACGTATATTGTCAGAAGGTCAAGAGTAGCCTAACCCTACGTCACAATGTCTGCATCACTCACCTCCCTTCGTTTTATCATGCAGGCATTTCATCATCTCACATCATCACAAGAAGAAGGGTGAGTACAATACAATATGCTATTTTGAGAGAGACACCACATTCATGTAATTGATTTTAGTATATTGTTATAATTGCTCTATTTTATGATTAGCTATTATTGTTAATCTCTTGCTGTGCCTAATGTATTCATTAAACTTTATCATAGATATGTATGTGTAGGAAGAACATGGATTCAATACTATCTGCGGTTTCAGGTGTCCACTGAGGGTCTTGGAACGTATCCGCCTTGGATAAGGGACCACTACTGAACTTCTAATTTATCAGACTAACTCTTAGTCATCAGTATTGATGTCATTTCCTCCAGAAAACCTTGTATGTTCCCTTGAGTTTAAGTGTGGTATTCCTTATACCTTCAACCAAATGCCCTCTATTACCTTATCAGAACAATCACACTGTATTGGGATTGTCTGTTGACTTCTCTGCCTTCCTTGCATGTCCCCCCTTTCTCTGCACAAGACCTGAAGGTTAGAACTCTGTCTTGCTCAATATTATATTTTGAGAGACCACTACATTGCAAGGCTGTTATAAGGAGTAAATGAAACCACTCATCTATTTAGGGATTATTTACTCAGTGCCTACCATGAGCAAGGAAGTCCTCTTGATGTCTGAACTATAACAATGAACACACTCGTAAACTTTTATAAACTCTATATCTGCTAAAGTATACAGAAGCTGCTCAGCACAGTGTCTGATAGTGTATTTAACACCAATAATAAATAAAATTTACTGAGTACTTGCTATGTATTATACACTTACTCAAGTGTTTTTTTTTCATGTATTATCTCACTTTAATCCTTACAGCAAATCTCTGAGCTACCACTATTATTATCCCCACCTAATAGGTGAGGAAAATGAAACAGAGAAATGTTAAGTAACATGCCCACACAGTTACCGAATTACAGAACCAAATTCAAACTTAGACTGTTTGACTCTTGCACTTTTGCTCTTAATTTTTAATTATATTTATTTAATACTTAATATTCTACTATTAGTATCATTATCATTATCACGAGGCACTAAATAAATACATACCAAATAAAAAGAAGCTGGAATAAGAAACCTTTTCCTAGGGGCGCCTGGGTGGCGCAGTCGGTTAAGCGTCCGACTTCAGCCAGGTCACGATCTCGCGGTCCGTGAGTTCGAGCCCCGCGTCAGGCTCTGGGCTGATGTCTCAGAGCCTGGAGCCTGTTTCCGATTCTGTGTCTCCCTCTCTCTCTGCCCCTCCCCCGTTCATGCTCTGTCTCTCTCTGTCCCAAAAATAAATAAATGTTGAAAAAAAAATTAAAAAAAAAAAAAAAAAGAAACCTTTTCCTAAAATGTGCCTGATGCTACTTCATGCTTATATAATGAAGAAACTGTGGCATTCTGGTATGAATAAGTATGAATTTTTTCTTTTTTTACTAATTTTGGCTCATAGAGCTCTATATTATTCGTCTTTCATCACATGGATTCAATAAATATTTTCTTACCCCAGACAAAAAAGTACACTTCTAAAGACAAGACTTATTTCCAGAAACTGATGATACAGAAGTAGACACCTCATTTAGATACAACTGTAAATCTCCTGCGCAGTCTCAAGTGGGATTTTCTCTACATTTCGAAGAAAAGATTGTAGGATTGGATTACAAGTAGCCTATCTCCTTTCTTCCCCTGTCCTCCCTCATTGATTGTAATTACTTCAAAACCTCAATCAACTTTAGTAGTTTTAAGTTTTTGTATTCACTTTTGTGGATTTTCAGAAGTTAATCAAGAGTGGTTACAGAATCAAGAAAAGGTTTGTTCTCCTCTCTGCCCTCTTGTCCAATCCACTGAATATTAACTGAGTACCTATGATGAGCATTCATCACAGTGTTCTGTCCCACTGCACTTAGAGAAGTCTAAGCTATGGTGCTGGTCTTCAAGGGGCTGTCAATATAATTGGGAAGATAAGATGTGCACAAGAAACAATGAGGGAGAACATCATATACAGCAGATAAGTGTATTCTCAGTTGTGCGGACTCACCTTGAACACTGTAGGAGCTTGGAAGAGAGGAAGATTCATGAAAGCCACAGAAATGAGGAAAGCTCTTGGGGAGGAGGTGGAAATTGGGTCTTGTAGAGTGAATAGGAGTTGTATAAACACAGAAGAAAGGGGAGATTGTGCATATGGGGAAAGATTTGGCAATGGAATAAATATTTGTAGGATAATAAACACAGTGGTCTGGCTAGAAGAGAAGAAATATTTTGGAGATTGATGAACAACATGTGTCCATGTAGTGAAGGGTATCCTTGAATAACAAGAAGATGAAAAATAAAATATTTAGAGCTAGGTGAGTCCTTGGAGAGTATCTGAATTGGGCAATCCCACTGATAACAGATGATCTAGCCCCAAATTTATTATTGGTTTGTAATACTGGGAAAGTCAAGTTCTCTGAAAGATTACCACTAGTTTATTTTTTTCCCAATATTTTATTTAAATTCAAGTTAGTTAACATATAGTGTAGTATTGGTTTCAGGAGTAGAACCCAGTGATTCATTACTTACATATAACACCCTGTGCTCATCACAATAAATGCCCTTCTTAATGCCAATCACCCATTTAGCCCAACCCTCCAGCAATCCTCAGCTTGTTCTCTATAGTTAAGAGTCTCTTATGGTTTGCTCTCCTCTCTGTTACCTTATTTTTCTTTCCCTTCCCCATGAGTGAAATCATATGGTATTTGTCTCTGTCTAACTGATATATTTTGCTTAGCATAATACCCTCTAGGTCCAACCACATTGTTGCAAATTTCATTCTTTTTAATGGCTGAGTAATATTCCATTTCATCTTCTTCATCCATCAGTTGATGGACATTTGGGCTCTTTCCATAATTTGGCTATTGTTGATAGTGCTGCTATAAACATTGGGGTGCATGTTCCCCTTTGAATTTTTGTATCTTTTGGATAAATACTTAGTAGTACAATTTCTTGGTTGTAGGGTAGTTTTATTTTTAACTTTTTAATGAACCTCCCTACTGTTTTCCAGAGTAGATTACCATTAGTTTAAAAGAGTAGGATGAAACTAGAAGGTATCATGCTAAGTGAAATTAGAGAAAGACAAATATCATGACTTCACTCATATGAGGACTTTAAGATACAAAACAGATGAACATAAGGGAAGGAAGCAAAAATAATATAAAAACAGGGAAGAGGAAAACCTAAGAGACTCTTAAATACGGAGAACAAACAGAGGGTTACTGGAGGGGTTGTGGGAGGGGGATGGACTAAATGGGTAAGGGGCATTAAGGAATCCACTCCTGAAATCATTGTTGCATTACATACTAACTAACTTGGATGTAAAATAAAAAAATAAATTAAGTAAAATGGTAAAAAAAAGAAAAAAGATTAGGAGAAGTTTTTGAGTTACAAAGCTAACTGCGACTTGGTCTTCTGATATTAGCTCACCACTAAGTTGTATGATCTTGTTAAAGTTACTTATTTAAGTGGGGCCTCAGTTTCTACATCTGTAAATAGTAGTTGTTGAACCATTTGATTTCTTTTTTTTTATAATATAATTTATTGTCAAATAGGCTAACATATAGTGTGTAAAGTGTGCTCTTGGTTTTTGGGGTAGATTTCCGTGGTTCATCGCTTATACACAACACCCAGTGCTCATCCCAACAAGTGTCCTCCTCAATGCCCATCCCCCATTTTCTCCTCTGCCCAACCCCCCCCCCATCTACCCTCAGTTTGTTCTCTGTATTTTAGAGTCTCTTATGGTTTGCCTCCCTCCTTCTCTGTTTGTAACTATTTTTTTCCCTTTCCCTTCCCCCGTGGTCTTCTGTTAAGTTTCTCAAGATCCACATATGAGTGAAAACATGATATCTGTCTTTCTCTGACTGACTTATTTCACTCAGCTTAATACCTTCCATTCAGTTCCATCCATGTTGCTGCATTTAATTTCTAATGACACTTTGAACTCTAAGATTTTGGACTTTATGATTCCTTTTGCATTTTTGCACTTACAATGGATGTACTGGGATAGATTTTCAGACTAAACTCAATTAATAGCTCTAGTTTCTTGGAGCACCTGGGTGGCCTAGTCAGTTAAGTGGCTGACTCTTGATTTCAGCTCAGGTCATGATCTCACGGTTCATGAGATTAAGCCCCGCACCACGCTTTGTGCTGACAGCGTCGAGCCTGCTTGGGATTCTCTCTCTCCCTCTCTGACCCTCCCCTGCTTATGTTCTTTCTCTCTCTCAAAATAAACAAACATGAAAAAAAATAGCTTGAATTTCTCTTAAATTGATTGTTCCAGGTAACATATTGGATGTGTTAGGACTGTGTGTGGCCGTGAAAAATAAAATCATAGTATCAAAGATTTTAAGGCTAAAGTAAGCCTTGCCAGGCATAGGTTGAAATGGAAAACCATGTTCAGTCAGCTCTTACTTTTATATAAATGGAGTGATGTTGTGATAATGAATAATATATTCTATATACTGAATGCTTATTTTGTGCCAAGCATTTTACATGTAATATATATCATTTATATAATATCCCTTCATGTAAATATGATCTATTTATTACACCACGTAGAGGTTTGACGACTCTCCCAAAGTAACTTAACTCATCAGTAGCAATGCTGAGATTCATTTCCGGGGATGTCCTCACACAAACCTCTGCATTTTTCACTAGGAAATGTCTCTTTTCTTGGCGAAGGATTAAGGGGCATACATTGCTAAAAGCTAACACAGGTCCTGGTTCCACGTGGAGCTGGGAAAATTCAAAGTATGTAGGAAAGATGAAAGAATTAGGCCTTTCAGAAATCATTAGGAGTTTGAATTCCCTTTATATTTAGGCCAGAGAGTCAAATACCATGGCTGGAATTTAAAAGTGACTGAACAATCTTATGACTAATAGCATTTGTAGTCACGAGGATTGAGACAAAAAAGGAGCAACAGCAAGCTTTAAGGTCAAACACTCAGCACTAAGGGGTTAGCAAAATACTCTTTTTCCTAAATTCAAATGTCATGCAAAGCAATGCTGAGGACTGACTATAATTATGGCTTACACTATTAAGAAGTCTTCTGAGGAGGGGAGTCATGAATTGTCTGATATGACAGAAAGGCTACCTACTACATTTTTCTATATGGGTTTCTATTTTTTCCAAAATTGTTGAAAAGGTATGCTTATTTAAATTCTATTTAATAAGCTTTCTTTTTGTGGCACATTTTTGAGTGTGCATAGAAAAATTTTACTGTCAGTATTATTCAATGAATCTAGGTATTATCTTCATAGAGTGAATGATTTTGCATTTTGGTTCTAATCATTCTGATGGAATGTTTGTCTTAGAAGTAATTTTTTCCAGTGCAACTCCCTGGGTGCTTATTCAAGATGCTGGTCTGATGGATGAACTTTTGCTGGCTGAAGGAATTCAGATAAACAGGGTGCTCCCAACCAACATGAGAATTCTCAGAGAAGTCTTTTGCATATGTTCATGTGTCAAATGGTTGCAGTTTATGTCTACTAACAGAACTATCGCCCTACTCTGTACCAGGTTACTTCTGGCCCTGTAGTCACCAACCTATGTATGGCAGAGTATGGAAACTGAGTGGTGGCACACTAGGGTTTAATTTAGATTCAAATGGGTACCACATAGTAGGGAGTTTGCTGAGTACAACTTCTTCTGCCTTTAGAAGAAAGGGGTTATACTACTGTAAAGGGTCATTATATTAATAAAGGCAATCTGAGAAGTGCCCCAGAGTGAATACATAAGACCTTTTATATTCTGTCTTAGACTACATGAAATATGGAAAAAGAAGACACTGTTCAGAGAAGCAATCTCTAGGAGTCCCTTAGGCTTTGCAGATCGTTCTAGAGAGTAAACATTTCAAATCCTCACCCAGTGCCACTTTTTGCATTCCCACTGACTAATGACTCAATCAAATTGCCCCTTTCAGGGAGCAAAGGAGACTGCAAAATCAGAATGCCTGCCTTTGTTTATTCCTTCATTTTTTTTCAGATCCTAAGAGAAAGAATTTTCTTTTTGCTGACCATTTATGCAGCCCTGGCCCCAACAACTTTTTGCTTGTTCTGAAACACACGCAGAAAAAGGGTTGCACTGGAAGTCTTTCATTACAGATACTAACTTCTGGAAGGATAAATAGCCTCTTGCGTCTCAAGAAAACATGGAATAAAGTGGAGAAAAGTTAACAGGATTCATTATCTCTACCTGGTGTAGAATTTTTCATGGAGAGCCATGAAATGGCATTACCCCCTCCCCAATGGCATAATATCAGTACTTCAGAGTCATTCTTGATTCTCTTCTTGCCTCATCTCCCATATCTAAACCATGGTAAGACCTGTCAGCTCTATCTTTATATACATCACTAATATATTCACCTCTCACTGTCTCTACTAGTAGTCCAAACCACTATCATTTCTTATTTGTTTACTCTAAGAGTCTCTTAAATGTTCTGCCTGAGACCATTCTCTCATCCCCATCCCACCTGACAACTCATTCTCCACTTGGCAGCTGTATAGATTCATTAAAATGATAAGTCAGAGAATATCACTCCTCTACCCTCAAACCTTCCAATGGCATTTTGATGCACTTAGAATGAAAAACCAACTCCCCTTAGCTGAAAAAGCCCTATATGAACCTCCAACTCTTTCTTATACCCTACTCAACTGTGCTCATTTACCTATAACCACAGCGACTTTCTTGCTATTCCTGTAACTCACCAAGCTTATTACTGTCCCCAAGAACTTTGAATTTATAATTCCTTTGGCCTGGAATATTCTTCTTTCAAAATTTTAAATGATGCAGGTCTGAACCCAAATGTCACTGCCTTAAAGGGCATCCCCTACGTAAAGAGGCTCCTTCTCCCCCACACAATTCTCTATAGCATTCACCTATTTATTCTTTATGGCACTTGTTATCTGAAGATATTTTGCTTATTTAATTGTTTTCTTCTTATTTATTGTCTCTCTACTAGACTATGAGCTACTTTAAAGAACAAACTTTGTCTGTCTGGGTCTTTGTTGTACTCCCAGAGCCTAAAATCATTCCTGAAATATTTGTTGAATGAATGAATGGGTAGATGGATGGAGAGATGAATGATGGACAGATGGATGGAAATAGATCCCTGGGACTATGGCCAACAAACATAAAGGGAGCTGCTCACAGGTGGTCAGTAGGATGCAGAAGTGTATTTAAGTTGTAATAGCCCCAGAACAAAGGTCAGTTCCTCAGATAGATTCCATTTCATCATTACGTCTGTGGAAACTTTGGGAAGCACTAGATACTTACACCAAGAGCTCCATGAGTCATTTGTTTCCTTGAGAACCTGGAAACTTTATGAGATTGGCTTTAGAAACTGCTTCCTTCTAGCCAGCGGGTCCTAATGCTTGTGCTTTACTTTCACAGCGGAGGGTACCCTTGGGGAAAATAGAATGTCATGACGTTGAGGTGGGTCAAGTTTTAGGAAGTCAAGTAGAGCACTAAGTCAAAAACAGATGGTCTGGATACAAAAAGGAATATAGCTACTTGTATTACAGCCACAATTGTGTGGTGGTGGTCTCTAGTCCACTAGTCATAAATGCATGTGTTTTTAGACTCGATGAGACAGAGATATGTCAAGGTCTCTCATTTAAAATGTGAAAGTCTGAATTTGTCATTCAAACATGTCTATGGTTAGACTCCCAATTGGATGTGTTTTCCATTTGCTGGATTCTAAGTGTTAACCTGGAAAGACATCCAGACTGCCTTTTTTCCTCCCTCCTATCAAAGACACAGGCTCTTGGCATTCTGTTTTTATACAGGAAACCAGGTTAAGTAAAACGGCTTCTCTCCATAAGACAAATGCTCTGGTGGCCAGTCTGGGGCAAGCTGTCTCCTCCTGTGGAACTACACACTCTGTATTTGAATAGAACACTGTTAACATTTCTTTTAATTGTATTTTCTCCACAAATCTATTCCAAGAGTCTGTAATACTCTTAAAAGGTAAGCCAAGGGATTATAGTGGCAACTTAATTCAAACAATACTACTGCTCCTTGAAAGAGAGATTAAATAGGGCCCCCAGGCAGCTGTCTGACAGGGTACTTAGCTCTCAGAGAGGTTGCCCAGTGCCCAGGATCAACGACTGAAAGAATGCTTTAGAGAGAAGTTACTGGAGGTCTTGACTAATTCAGGACCCAAGTAACCTTGTTGTAAGAGTTTACCGCTTTCTTCCATAAAAACTTGTGGATTCTGTTCCTGAGGGAGCATCTGGCATTTAGCAAGTTCCTGGGATAGCAAAAAAAAAAAAAAAAAAAAAAAAAAAAAAAAGTGTTCTAATTCCATCTCAAAGCTTAAACAGGTTGCATGTGGGTGTGAGGAGATTTTGAGTCTTGGAAGGTGGGAGGGATAACTCTTGGTTATTAAGTTCAATGTACTTCATGATATTCATTCTGGCTCTATCCTTACTCTTTGTGTTAACTTGGGTATGTTAAATGAATTTCTCTGTTCCTCAGTTTTCTTAATCTGCAATATGGGTATAGTAACAAGTAACTCTCAAGGATGTAATCAGAACTAACTGAAATAACATTTGCAAAGCACATGGCAGAAGCCTAGCACAAAACAAGGACTCTATAAATGTTAACTGCTATTATCAGAGTTTTTATTTCTATTTCCTCCCTTGCTCAGGTTGGACAAGTTGTTCTCAGTATTGCTATGAATTTCTTTCTCAACATCTGAGACACAAACTCATCCAGAATCTCCTGCTGGGGTGACTGATGGTCCCAGTTTGCCTGGGACTGAGAGGTTCCTATGGACACCAGACCTTTAGTGCCAAAACTAGGAGAGACCAGGGCAAACTGGGCTGGGCAGTCACTCCACCTTTGGAAAGGTCCCATGCCAGATTCCCAGTTCTGTGAGGTCTTCCTTAGGCTAGGCAATCCTTCAAGAAATAGTCACTTCTGAGGCTCTTTGAAATCTACCTTGTTTCTGGAAAATCTTTAGATCTTTCCCTTACATCATCTCTGCAGACATGGGGCAAAAGACAGTGCTGTGTTTCACATGCCAAAGGAAAGCGGGGTTCTCTAGGCATCTTCAGCAGCTTGTTTTTCAATTCAGGGCTTATAAATCATGGGCCCGGACGTCCGGCAGGCTGGGAGGTGGACCATGGAAAGGGATCAGGATAAACTGAAATGACTTTTGCCATTGGCTTGGCCAGTACACCTTGCCAAGAGGTTTTTCCCTCAATTTTAAACAGATCAGTGTTATAAGGGGAAATGTACTCCATATGTTGCTCACGCCTTTTCCCTCAATTCACAAAAATGCCATCTTCTTAGAGAGGTAGAGTTTCCAGGAATTGTTTGGAATCTTTTTCCTCAAAGAAAGTACCACTCCAATAGTCACAAATAACTCAGTATTTCTTCATGGTTCTTGGTGGGGATAATAAAATCTGATTTTGGTTTCTGCCCCAAATGGTCCTAAGAGCATTCTCTCCTAACCTTTTAAAATTTCTTATTCCAAAGTATAACTTTGTCCCCTTCCAAAGAGTACAGATTTTCTGTCTTGTTCACTTCCAAGTTACCTGAATTTAATAGAGGTCAACAAAAACCTGACAGGCTCAAGTATTTTTATTAGTGGAAAAAGAAGTCACAAACCAAGAACATTACTTCTATGTATTGATAGCATCAAATGCTGTTTTTGTTAATTTTTTTAAAGCCAGACTTAGTTTCAAGGCATAAATCATTATTAGAGAGAAAGATATATAGAAAATGTTATTCCTATTTTGCTTATTTTTTCCCTAAAAAAATTCTGTTAAAAAAGATTGATTCTGGGGCGCCTGGGTGGCGCAGTCGGTTAAGTGTCCGACTTCAGCCAGGTCACGATTTCACGGTCCGTGGGTTCGTGCCCCGCGTCGGGCTCTGGGCTGATGGCTCAGAGCCTGGAGCCTGTTTCCGATTCTGTGTCTCCCTCTCTCTCTGCCCCTCCCCCGTTCATGCTCTGTCTCTCTCTGTCCCAAAAATAAATAAACGTTGAAAAAAAAAAAAAAAAAGATTGATTCTTACAAAACCAATGAACATAGAGTGGGAGCGGGAGGGAGGAGGAGAGGCAAACCAGAAAACAGACTCTTAACTATAGAGAACAAACTGACTGGAGGGGCAGCAGGTGGATGGATGGGTTAAATAGGTGATGGGGATTAAGGAGTACACTTGTTGTGATAAGCACTGGGTGATGTCTGGAAGCATTAAATCACTATATTGCACACCTGAAACTAATATTACATTGTATGGTAATTAACTGGAATTTAAATAAAAACTTGAAAGAAAAGGAACCATTCTCCTTAGCTTAATCTTATAATTCTCTCTAGCCCATATTCGCTCCCTTTACTTTGAAAATAAAATTCACCTGTTTTTACATGACCCCCTAAACTGCCTCTAAGCCCTAGTGTGGTTCAGTTTGTCACTAGTCTGAGGACCAGACAGGCCTTAAATACTTTGCCATTTATCAATAAGGGGCCCCACCCTCACCTCCCTCAGGTATTAGGTCACCTCCATTTGTTTGTCTGGTGAGAACTGGCTTCCTTTTCTGAGGCTGGAAGCCAGATTGGTTCATCACCAGAATAGGAACCTGGAACTGACATTGGTTTTGCAGATGTGCAAAAAATTCCCAGGAGTTTTGAAAAAAAGAAAGAAAGGGGAAAGGGTTTTTGAGAAGACAAGACAAAGGGTTTTTAGAGGGCTAAAAACAAAACAATTAATCATATGGTGACTATTACCCTTGTTTCTATTAAGGTGACTCACTTTCTCTGCATTTTTAGACAAAACTTCAATTCTATTTTTATGTAACTACTGAATGACTATCACAATTCTTTTCTTTGTTTCTCTCTTTTATTGTTGTTTTTTCTCAAAGTCAAAAAGAAGAGTTTCAAATTGCCTTCTTAATCCTGAACCAGAAAAGGAAGTGATTTCATATGTGAGATAATGAAGTGAAAAAGCAGTGTTCAATCAAGGCCTGAGCCCCTGCAAAGATCTGCAATTAGAAAAAAAAAAGTCTAGAAAAGATTCTTAGAATTGTCATAATAAATTGCCTGGGCAACCAAAGTTTCTCAGGACCCTTCCTTCCCCATTTCTGATTTGAGGACAGGTTTGCCTGTTAGTACTCAGATAGAATTCCAAAATAAAATTTCTATATGGAATGGAATTCTATAAGTGAGGCCTTGGAGTGGGGCCAGACGTCATACAATAGAATATTGTATTTTTTTTCTACTTCACGTTTCCCCAGTTCATCAAAAAATTATGATTTAACAGCAGAGGTTTCCCAAATCTTTAACAGTGCAGGCAGCAGGGGCCCTGGACTCATATAGCCAGGATGTTAACTTTAGTACTTTCCATTTGTGTGACCGTGGGCTAGTTACTTAGCATTTGTAATTCACCTATAAAATAATAATTGTAATAGTAATGGTAATAATGATGGTGATGATAATAATAATACCTGTGCCTAGTACAAGCATTATAAGTCAGCAGACTGGTCATTCCTTCCTGACAGTAGCTACCAAGTGGATTAACCTCTTGGAAGATCAGTGGAAACCTCTTCCTCTATGCTTGCATTTCTTCAACTTTGGCTCATTCAGTGTGCTTTTTGGAATTTTGTTTATGGGGCACTGGAAACTTAGTTTGACAATGTCCCTTGCATTTGGACATAACTGGCATTTAAAAAATAGTTATAATTTTATAATCATCTGTATTAAAGTGTGTGGTACTTGGAGAATATATGGAGATAACAGAGCTGGTTTATTTTATATGTAGCGTGGCTTTCCATCTGTCACCACCTGCTCTTCCTCCATGGATGCCATTTCTCTTTTGGGGGGGGTAAGGAGAGAGAATTGCGGAGTAGCCTGGTCAAGATGTGGGAAATACCCCAGATTCATTGATGACAGTACTTTGCTCCAGGATTCCTCAGTCATCTCTCTCTAGTTTAACATATAACCCAGAATTTCTTGGGTATGACATTTTTAGTGAGTTAAATAGCCAGGCTCTCCTCACACAAGAGAAGGGATTTGAGTGTGTGATTAACAGGAATTTCTTTATGTATCATTGTCATTCTCTAACTGGATTTTGATTTTAAAAATACTTTTTAAAAGCTTTGTCCTTGAATATCTTTTAAAAGACATTACAACAAAAGGCTCATCTTCTGGGCAAAAATTATTTTTTAATCACCAGATAATACCCCTGTTGCTATTCAGAACATTGGTGGTGACTGCACAGGTCAAACAGAATGGATATGAGGTCTGATTCAACACAGAAAGATTCATGATAACTCTGTGGGTTCTGGTGTCTGACTAAATTATTCTTATCAAGTTGTTTTATTTATTTTATGACTTTTGTTAAAAATGAAAGATTAATTCCTGAAATTGAGGATTAGTTAAAAAAAAACAGTTCTAAGAAAGTGATTTGCTTCAATTTAGCTCTGCAAGTATTTATTAAGCATCTACTATAAGCCACAAAGTGACAGGTATTAAAATTCAGGAGTGTTCCCTGTCCTGATGGAACTTATGGTCTGATGTAAAATACAGATGCTAAACAAGTCAATTACTAGTATGATAAGGGAGTAGATAAGGATTATGGGAGGGTAGAGCATAGGAATGCACCCAGTTTAGAGCAGAGATTCTTTTTAAAAAAATTTTTTTTTAACATTTATTTATTATTGAGAGACAGAGACAGACAGAGTGAGCATGGGAGGGACAGAGAGGGGAGACACAGAATCTGAAGCAGGCTCCAGGTAGAGCAGAGATTCTTAAACTTTCATGTGCATATGAATCTCTTTGGAATTTTTTACAATTTGGTTTTCTGGGACCTGGTCATTCTGATGTAGTGGTCCATGGGCCACACTTTGGGAACACTGGTAAAGTGGCTCAGGAAAGGCTGCCTTGAGAATTGAAGCTCAGCTAAGATCTAAAGGATGAGAAAGAATGGTCTCTAACTGGTGGCTGGAGAAGAGCTATTCTGTTAGACAAGAGCAGAAAGAAATGTGTTAGAGATGGGAAAGAGGGACACAGAATGATGGGCTTTCTTCCTGGAGGACCCTAAACCCAGTATGTCCAGTTCCATTGCTTCTAGGTGTTAGTCTGAGGAAAATAGCATTTTTGTAGGGTTGCCTTCTTAGGTGAGCACTTGGAAAGCAAGGCCTACTTTTTCAGGCAATACTTCCTAACACCAAAATGCTAAAAAAAAAAAGAAAAGGAAAGAAAGAAAAAAAAAAGAAAAAAAGAAAAAAAGAAAAAAAGAAAGAAAGGAAGAAAAAAAGGGAGAAAGGAAAGGAAAGTATGCACCCGGGGTCTAATTTCACTCTCACCCTCAGACATTCCCACCACTGGAAATGGAGTGGTTGGAAAATGCCTTCATAAGCAGAATTTGGTGGTATAATTAGAAAATTATCTCTTCCTAGAACATTCTGTGAAATTCTGCCGCGAGGTGTCAACAGGTCTTTGTGGGTCTCTCTCCAGCAGAGATCGACTGACATGTAAAATACAGTGGAGTTCCAAAAAAGCCACTGTAAAATCTCAAGTATGTGGAAGGAGTTTGGTGTGTTTGCCAGCATGGTTTTTCCAAAAAAGAAAAATTCTACAGAGATCAAAGAAGGGTGGAAGAAGTGGGCTCTAGCCTGAGGAGGAAGGTTTTATCATCAGAATAATTCAGGCTGGTGAGTTTCTGGCAAGGTAAGTCATTGGGCCAAGAGAGAAGTGAATATCCTAAGTTTCTGATGTGAGGCAAAGAGGAACAGAGACCTAGGGATGAAGGAGAAATGAGGAATTAGGCATAGTCACTCATCCTGAGTTATATCCCTGACCACAGACTGTCTTGAGGCCTCTGGCATCTTTTTCAGTTTCCAATTCTAGAACAGAACTTGCTCAGTGCTTCCTCAGATGCCTGCTCACCACATATCACCAGCAGCCATATCTGTGAGATATGGGGATAATGTATGGGCAGCACAGAGAATACTCCAGGGTTTCTCTTAACACCCTCCCCCCCTTTTTTTAATGGAGGGGGAATCAGGAGGCTAATCCAAGGAGAAAGGAAGTCCAAAGTGGTAGTCCCAGAAATGTGTGTTAAAGGGTGAAGAATGAGAAGTGGACTTTGGAGTTCACAGGTGGGAGAGCAGCTCTGGAGTGAGACCCTTAGGGTTCCAATCCTGACTGCATCTCTTTCCAGCTATGTGATTTGTGGAGATGGCCTAACCTCTCTGTGCTTCAGTTTCTACATCTACAATACATGCAATAGTATCCACCTCACAGGGTTGTTGGGAAGATTAAATGAATGAATGTAAAGATCTTAGACAAGTATCTGCACATAGTAAGTGCTTAATAGATGCTAACTATAAACTTATTAAACATATATACATTGATGTAGACTAGCAGGCATTTAATTTAATTATGTTTTTTTTATTTTATATTTTTCTTTCTTTCTATTTTAGAGAGAGAGAACACAAGCGGAAAAGAGGGGAAGAGGGAAAGATAGAGAGAAACTTAAGCAGGCTCCACACTGAGTTAGAGCCTGACATGGGGCTCAATCCCATGACCCTGGAATCATGACCTGAGCTGAAATCAAGAGTCAGATGCTCAACTGACTGAGCCACCCGGGTGCCCCTATTTTATATTTTTCTTACTTGATGGCACTTTCTCCAAATTTCTCTCTCAGAATAGTGCCCCAAGTTAGTCAGGGCCTGGGCTGAATCCTGTAGATCAGAGTCTGACTTTCCTACACCCAGGTCTAATGCATCAGGACCAAAATAAAATGGAAGCATGGGATAGGGCAGTGACCTCTTCTTGAACACACTTGCTTATTGGGGAGGTAGTTATGCCCCTGCCCTCCCTAAGAAATAATGGGTCATTATAGGATGGATAAGGAGGATAATGTTCAGCTCCCTGAAATTCTGAAGATTTTCGGTTTCACCTGTAGTATGAAGAGGAAGGTGCCCCTCTGTTGCATGTGAAATTGAACCAGTACCTGACATCATCTCAGGGCATGAGGGCCTGGTTATCCCATCCAGACTGGTGTGCTGTAACCCTTCTCATCAGAATAGCACAGCTCTACCCCTTCATGGCAGCCATGGTGTGAGCAGAGGGTTAATTTCATGTGTGTATTTTCATGTGTGTAAATTTTCATAACCAATCCTGTTTGCCATTTACATATGGCCTGCTAGAAAGATCCGGGCCCAATAGGTGGCCTGCCTCTTGCAACTGTACAGCCTGTCACGATGCATGTTAGATGTCCCTTCTTTCTCCATACTCTATTTTACTTTTCTACCTTTAGTTCCTCTTTGATCCATCTTTTTCACTTATCTGTAATCTATGTAATCTTACTGCATTGTCTGCATCATTATAAGCTGACCCAAGGAGCAAGGAAAGTTAAACATTTAAAAAACACATAATCTGTACATCAATCCAAGGCATTGGTCATTCAATGAGATTGGTGCAGATCCTGGCAACTCCCTTACATACATTTCATTCTCTTTCTTGACACTTTATTTTTTAACTTTTTCTATTATTTATTTATTTATGTATATACATTTTCCTATAATTATGTTTTATTACTTCGATTAGTTTTTTTAAATTTAGAGTCAAGTTAGTGAAATAATGATTTCAGGATTAGAATTTAATGATTCATCACTTACAAATAACACCCAGTTCTCATAAGTGCCTTCCTTAATCCCCATCACCTTATTTAGCCTATCCTGCACCCACCTCCCATCCATCTACCCTCAGTTTGTTCTCTATAGTTAAGTGTCTCTTATGGTTTGACTATATATGGTTTGTCCCTTTTGCAGTGATTCCAAGGAAGCCCAGGTATTACTCATGAACAGCCAAGTTTATATACTTTTCTTAAGTAGTTACTGAATCTACTACTGCAGAGATGTAAAGGTTAGGTCTGAGTTAATTATTTAGATATGACATGAGAATATGAACATTTAGGTGACTGAATTGATGTAACTTGTGTTCTATTGAGAAGACTGCTGACAAACTCCAAACTTAACTGCCTTAACCAGCCAAGGAGTCAGAACTGTTCATCAAGATCAAACAGAAAGGTCATTTGGTAAGAACACAAGGCCATCAGTCTGAAAATGTGTTTAGAGTTTTGCAATTCTAACTCTGGAATTCTGTCCAGAGTTCAGAAATTTTTCTCCATGTTTCCTTGGGAGAATGACCATATCAAGTATGGTTGAGCTCCTATGTTTTAGAAAATGACCCTGAACTTGCAACTCTCGTTAGCTGGATTCTAACTAAGGAGGAAAAAAAAAAAAAAAAAAAAAAAAAAAAAAAAAAAAAAAAAAAAGAAGAAGAAGAGAGGAAAACCACTCTGGAAACAAAGCTTGTTTTCATTGAGAAAAATTCCCTTGCTCTTCCAAATAAGATTATGTCAGGAAAATAGAAGACTTGAACTGGAGATTAACATCTTTTCTGATGTTTCTGTCAAGAGTTCATGCTGTCACTATTTTCTATTTTTCCAGTTTGCAACTGCAAACATAAATGTCTTTGTGGTTTTTTGAGGGGGGAGTTGTAGAGAGGACAGACTAGGTTGCCCTTTGCTCTTCTGCAATGTGTACACAGCCTACAGATTTTTCCTGACCTAATAATAATTTACTTACCTGTTACTCAGTTCAATGTAATTATGATTAAGAACCATACAATTTGGACTTTTTCCTAAAATGCCTAAGATGTTTCTAAAAACACAGAAAGAGGTACAAAAATATAATGTGTACTGTAAAAAAATATATTGACATTTTTAAATAAGTATTTAGTTATCATAATATTTGTTCTATGCTGGAAAGACACTAAAATTGGGTGAAATGAATAAATAAAAATTATTAAAAGGAATATACCTGGGGGAGGAGTTTATTCACCCCTGCAAATCAGAATGAAGTCCCCCTACTTCTTAAGAAAAAGTGAACTTTTGACTTCTTCCAATTTTTGAAAAATAAACCATATTTGTTATGTGCAGACTGTTATAGAAATCAAATATTCTGTCTTGTATTATAGTTTTCTCAACCCCCACTGTGATAGATATGTCTCTTGGGAACTTTAAAAAAATGCTGTCACATGAGCTTCTCCCAGCATGCAAATAATTCAAATACAAAGAAAGGGAGAGAAATAAATAAAATAAAGTGGTGTGTATCCTTCTTCTGGACTTTCATACTGTTTTTAAACTAAGGAGCAGTCAGCATGCAAATTCTAATAGAGAAAGAATATAAATAACCTTCTATTTACTACTGAGAAGAGCTCCCAAAGGTGTAAATCAGTAGTTGGGAATTCAGAACATAGGTTGCCTATAGAAACGATGGAGGTTGGGCTCCAATCTGGTTCTCAGAGGCACACTTAATTCATAACAGAGGCTCCATAAATTTGTTAAATGAATAAATAAACTCTCACAGTGAGTCAGTACATTAGAACTACCTGAGGATTATAGTGGGAAATGAGGTTTGGGAATCAAATAACTCTTATCATTAGCTTATTTTATGGGGGCCAGGAGCAGAATAACATGTAAAGTTGTCGTATGTTTCCTAGGTATATGGTCCTGCCTGTCAAATCTGAAAGAGAACCCCCTACATGGGTTACTGGGCAACTTTTCCACCATTTAACATCTTCTTTCCCAAACTCCTGATGCCTAGTACCTACCTTCTTGTTGTCCTAAGCTGCCTCCTGGGTACCTTGTCTCAGACCGTCGTGGATACCTATTTATGGTATCCATGTTCAAAATTGCCTGGCTCAGTCTTTCTTCTCTCAAGTCAATCAAAACTCTTACTCTATCAGTGGAGGGGCCTTCTGACTATAAGAGGAGGGAAGCCCCTTCATACTCCTAGAGGTGTGCATAAGTAATTTACAAGATTCAGGAGAGTAGTGCAGAAGTGTAATAATACAATGTAAAATGACCCAGATTGTTTGCAGTCTGAAGAGTTTGGGGAGAGAGTGGAAGTTACCTGACTGGAAGGAAGAAGTGAATACTGAGGCAGGTCAGAACTGCCTGGAGGCTGAAGAACAGAGGCAGATGCCCTACATATGCAGCACTGTTATTAACTGCTTTCTTTGCATTTTCCCCCTCCTTTGGATATAAGATATATAAACCTTTTGTTGTTACCAGGTTGTAAATTCCTTGAGTATAAAAAAACACCCATGTGTAATATTTGTTTAGCTTCCCCTTCAAAGTGTTAAGGCATTCAACAGATTCTCTTTGAGTTGAATTGAGTTTCGGTTCTCTGGTGGAATTCATTTAATTGACTTGGCAATGTCTAAAAAATGAGAAAAAATCCCCACCATTCTTGAAGTACAATCTTTATTACATAATTATTAATGTTATATGCCACCTAATTATTCAGGTAAACATTTTTACATAATTATTTATGTAAAAAAGATGGCATTTTACTAATATTATGAATTCTAATTTTGAGAGATCTAAAATTCTGGCATATCATAGAAAGAGTTATTTAAGTTATGTTTCTTTGTGTTCAAAGATGGTGGTTAAAAGATTTAATGCAGATAACTTTCTCTTCAAACTTTTGACAATCAGGTGTTTAATCTTTAAAAGAATTATAGGGGAGGGGTGGCTGGGTGGCTCAGTGGGTTAATCAGCCAACTTTTGATTTTGGCTCAGGTCATGATCTCACAGTTCATGGGATTGAGCCCTGCATCCAGCTCTGTGCTGACAGCAGTGGAGCCTACTTGGGATTCTCTCTCCTTCTCTGCCTCTCCCTTGCACACATGCATGTGCGTGCTCTGTCTCTCAAAATAAATAAACATTAAAACAAAATGCCCTTTTAAAAATAAATAAAAGAATTGAAGGGGAGACTTGACATGGCTACGATACAAATTTTGTAAAGAATTTCTTTGTAAGTTTTAAATAGTTGGAGAAATCTGAGTTATCTGGGAATAAGGGCTGAGAGTCACTTATGAGTAATATCAACAGAATGATCACTGAAAAGGAATTTCAGCCCTTTCTATGTTTCCCGTAACTTTGCACTGTGCAGGCAAAGAAATGTACAAGGTCCCCTTCCACTCTTGCAGTTGACGGGTTAGGTACCTGCTACAAAATTATTATTAGGTTCTGCTAATAACACCTATATTCCCAACTTGTAATAGACTTTTTTTGTAAAAAGACAATGTGACACAGGCATGTATTTCTGACTCATTGCCTAAAAAGCGCAATACAGTCCATAAAATAATGGAAGTGGAATGAGGCAAAAGGAAGCTTTTCTGTCAATTAGGACTACCCCTAGTGGTCTCCATCCAATGATATTTGCATAAATTTTCCCTGCCTCAGCCTTTGACATCTTTCTTGATAAGTGGTAGATAAGGGGCAGGCTTCTAATTAAACACACACAGAGAGGCTGACAGCAGTCCTTTCCGGAGACCTTTAAGGGTGAGTGATAGCTTCATGCTCACTCTCTACCATGCTCCAGAGCACCACTGTTTCCTGGAGGGATCTTTACATGCATCTGGTACCTGGTTTGTTTTTTTTTTTTTTTTTTTTTTTGGCTGATACATAGGGGATGCTCCTTAATCACGTGGCTCTGGTGACCAGAAGGGTTTGTGTTCCTGGGTCCCAAAAGACTGTGGCAATCAGAGGGACAGTTCTTGGCAGGGCAGGCTACCACTTCCAGGGCACTGCACCGATAGTGGACTGAGGCACACCTTCCAGTCTTTCTGTGACAGAGGTGGCTTTATCCTGGGGCTTTAGATTGAGAGGCAGGCTTCAGATTTGGCACACATTTAGTGGAGCTACTTTCAAGAAATGTAGGCTGTGGATGCCACCTTGGCACTCTCCCTCTGCTTTGCTCTAGTTCTCTAGTATCTCCCATAAAGGAGCTTATACACTCCCCTAGACTCCAAATATTTGTGGATGTTGCCCACAGAACACCTCAAGATTGCCAGGGCTTATGCTTGCAGCCCCTCACGACTATATATTTGCATACTTTAAACCTGCTGTCTGCAGGTCTGGCTTCCAGTCAGCCTGAACCTATGTGCTGAGCCTGTCTCCTTTAGGACCCTGATAGGTAGGTCTTGGCACATTCTCAACCACTAGCAACTATTAAAAATTTATTAAGCTGCTTAAAAAAGAACAAAGGTTTCAGAAATGACCAAGGTTGGAGCAGAGCTCAACAAAAGGTTCATCTCCTACATGAGGTCACTCCTTCGAGACTGAGGGAAGTTGTTTCATCTAGTGTGTAAAAAACACAACAGAGCATTAAGCACAATGAAGAAACAGGAATATGTTCCAAATGAAAGAACAAGATAAAAAATCTTAATGAAATGAAATGATTTAATGAAAAAAATCACCACAAAAATGATCACAGAACTAGGGAAAAGAATGGCTGAATATGGTGAGAACTTCAACAAAGAGGTGGAAGACGTAAGAAAGTACCAAACATAAGTCACAGAGGGAAAGAACACAACAACTGAACTGAAAAATACACTAGAGGGTTTTAACAGCAGCTTAGGAAAAACAAAAGAAAGAATTAGTAAACTTAAAGACAGAGCAGTAGAACTTAATCAGAGCATCAAAAAGAAAAAAAAGTGAAGATAGATTAAGGAGTCATGGGATAACATCAAATAGACTGACATTTGCATTATAGGACCCCCAGAAGGAGAAGAGAGAGAGCAGTGGAGATCTTATTTGAAAAAATAATGGTTGAAACTATCTAACTTGGGGAAGGAAACAGGCATCCAGATCCAGGAATCCTGTTAGTGTTCCAACCAAATAAGATGAACCATACCAAGACAAATTATAAGTAAAATGTCAAAAGTTAATGACAAGGAGAGAAACTTAAAAGCAGCAAGAAAAAAACAACTTGTTACATACAACGGAACTCCCATAAGATGATCAGCATTTTTTTGGCAGAAATTTTGTAGGTCACAAGGGAGTGGTACAATATATTCAAAGTGCTAAAAGAAAAAACTTCCAACCAACAATGCTCTACCTGGAAAAGTTTACATTCAGAATTACAGGAGAGAGAGAGTTTTCCAGACAAACAAAAGCTAAAGGAGTTTATCACCACTAAACTGGGCTTATAAGAAATAATCTGATATGAAAGGGTGCTAATTAGTAACAAGAATACAGATGAAAGAGTAAATCTCAATAGAAAAGTAAATATACTTATAAGTAAAATTACTTATGAAACTAGTATGAAGGTTAAAAGACAAAAATAGTAAAAATAACTATAACTACAATAATTAGTTACAGAATGCACAAGATAAAAAGATGTAAATGTGACAACATAAACATAAAACAAGAAGTGGAGGAGAATAAAAATACTGAATTATAGAATGGGATCAGACTTATGTTGTTATCAACTTAAAATAGATTGCTATAAATATAAGTTGTTACGTATAAGCCTTATGGTAACCACAAAGTGAAACCTATAGCAAATGCACAAAAGAGAAAGAGAAAAGAATACAAATTATCAAACCACAAAGGAAAAGAGCAAAAGAAGAAAGGTACAGAGGAACTACAAAAACAGCCAGAAAATAGTTAACAAAATGGAAGTAAGCACATACCTATCAATAATTACTTTAAATGTAAATGGACTAAATTCTCCAATCAAAAGACATAAAATGGATGAGTGGGTTAAAAAAACAAGACCCATCTATATGCTGCCCAGAAGAAACACAATTTAGATGTAAAGACATGCACAGACGGAAAGTGAAGGTATGGAAAAAGATATTCCATGCAAATGAAACAAAAATAAAGCTGGAATAGCTATACTTACGTCAGACAAAATAGACTTTAAGACAAAAACTGTGTAATAGACAAAGAGGGACTTTACATAATGATAATGGGGTCAATCCAAGAAAAGGATATAACATTTGTAAGTTTTTATACACTTAATATAGGACCACCTAAATATATAAAGCAAATATTAACAGACCTGAAGGGAAAAATACACAGAAATATAATATTAGTAGGGGACTTCAATATCCCATTTATATCAATGGATAGATCAGACAGAAAATTAATAAGGAAACATCAGCTTTAAATGCCATGTTGGACCAGATGGGCTTAACATATATTTACAGAACATTCCATCCCAAAGCAACAGAATACACATCTTCCTCAAGCGCACAAGGAACATTTTCCAAGATAGGTCATATGTTAGGTCACAAAATTAAGTCTAAATAAATTTAAGAGGGCTGCAATCATACTATGCATCTTTCCAACCACAGTGTTATGAAATTAGAAATTAATTAAATGAAGAAAACTGAGAAGTTCACAAATATGTGGAGATTAAACCACATGCTAAAAACAACCAGTGGGTCAAAGAAGAAATCAAAAGCAAAATCAGAAAATACCTTAAGACAAACAAAAATAGAAATGTAACATATCAAAACTTATGTGATGTAACAAAAGCAGTTTTAAGAGGGAAGTTCATAGTGACAAATGCCTAACTCAAGATATAAGAAAAATCTCAAATAAATTAACAAACTTTATACCTCAAGGAACTAAAAAAAAGAACAAAGCCCAAGGTTGGAAGGAAGGAAATAATGATTAGAGCAGAAATAAATGAAATAAATTCTAAAAGACAGTAGAAAATATCGATAAAACTAAGAACTGTTTCTTTGAAAAGATAGATACAACTGATAAACCCTTAGCTAGACTCATCAAGAAAAATAGAGGACTCAAATAAAATCATAAACAAAAGGGGAGACATTACAACTGATATCCCCCAAATACAAAGGATCAGGAGACTACTATAAACATTTGTATGCCAACACATTGGACAACTTAGAAGAAATGGATAAATTTCTAGAAACATATAACCTACCAAGGCTGAGTCATGATGAACAGAAAATCTGAACTAGCAGGGAGATTGAATCAGTAATCAAAAACTTCCCAATAAACAAAAGTACAGGAGCAGAACCAGACAGCTTCAAAGGTGAATTCTATCAAACATTCAATAAATTAATACCAATCCTTTTTAATGTCTTCCAAATAGAACAAAGTGGGGTGGGGACTCTTCCAAACACATTTTATGAAGCTAGCATTATCCTGATACCAAAATCAGACACAGATCACACACACACATACACACAGAAATTACAAGCCAGTATGTCTGATGAACATAGATGCAAAAATCTTCAACAAAATATCAGCAACCCCAATTCACCAATATATTAAAAGGATCATACACCATAATCAAGTAAAATTTATTTCAGGGATGCAAGGATGGTTGAACATCTATAAACCAGTAAATGTGTTACACCATATTAATGAAATGGAGGATAAAAATCATGTGGTCATCTCAATAGGTGCAGAAAAAGCATTTGACAATATTCCATGTCCATTTAGGATAAAAACTGTCAACAAAGAGGGTATAGAGTGAATGTACCTCAACATAATAAAGGCCATATATGACAAGCCTAGAGTTAACATGACACTCAGTGGTGAAAACCCGAAAGCTTTACTTCTAAAATTAGGAACAAGTCCACTCTCATCACTTTTATTCAACATAGTATTGAAAGTCCTAGCCAGATCAATTAAGCAAGAAAAAGAAAAGGCATCCAAATTGAAAAGGAAGCTGTAAAACTGTCACTATTTGCAGATGACATGATATTATATATAGAAAATCCTAAAGACTCCATCAAAAAACCATTACAACTAATAAATTCAGTAAAGTTGCAAAATACAAAATCAATACACAAAAATTTGTTCTTTATGTTAATGACAAACTAGAAATTTGAAAAAGAAATTAATAAAGTAATCTCATTCACAACTGCATCAAAATGAACAAAAGACCGAGGAATAAATTTAACCAAGAATGTGAAAGATCTGTATATTGAAAACTACAAGATATTGATGAAAGAAATTGAAGATGACACACATAAATGAGAAGATATTCTGTGTTCATGGACTGGAAGAATTAACACTGTCAAAATATCTGTACTACCAAAGTAATCTAGAGATTCAATGCAATGCCTATCAAAATTCCAACAGTATTTTTCACAGAAATAAAACAAACAATCCTAAAATTTGTGTGAAATCACAAAAGATCCTGCACAGCCAAAGCAAACTTTAGAGAGAATAACAAAACTAGAGGCATCTCACTGATTTCAAACTATATTAACAAAGCTAGTAATCAAAACAGTATGGTATTGGTATAAAAATAGACATAGATTGATGGAATAGAACGGAGAGACCAGAAATGAACCCACACGTATGTTGTCAATTAATTTATGAGAAAAAAAGCCAAGCATACACAATAGTGACAGGACAGTCTCTTCAATAAATGGGAAAATTGGACCACTATCTGACCCCATACACAAAAATTAAAAAGTTGAAAGTAAGACTTGAAACCATAAAACTCCTAGAAGAAAACATAGGCAGTAAGTTCCTTGACACAGATCTTGGTGATGATTTTTTTAATCTCACACAAAAAGCAAAAGGAACAAAAGCAAAAACTAACAAGTGGGATATCAAACTAAAAAGCTTCTGCATAGCAAAGGAAACCATCAATAAAATGAAAAGGCAACCTACTGAACAGGAGAAAATATTTGCAAATCATATATCTGATAAGGGGCTAATATCCAAAATATATTTTAAAAATTCATATAACTTAATAGCCAGAAAACAATATGATTTAAAAATGGGCAGAAGATTTGAATAAACATTTTTCCAAGACATACAAATGGCCAACAAGTACATGAAAAGACACTCAACATCATTAATCATCAGAGAAAGGCAAATCAAAACCACAATGCGATATCATCTCATACCTGTTAGAATGGCTATAATTGGAAAGACAATAAATAACAAGTGTTGGTGAGGATGTGGAGAAAGGGAATTTTTGCATTATTGATGGGAATGTAAATTAGTAAAATCACTATGCAAAAGAGTATGGAGTTTCTACAAAAAGTTTAAAATAGAACTACCATATGATTCAGCAATTTCACTTTTGAGTATTTATTGAAGAAAATGAAAACACTAATTCAAAAAGATATGTGCACTCCCATGTTTGTTGCAGCATTATTTATAATAGCCAAGATATGGAACTAATATTATTGTTCATCAATGAATGGATAAAGAAATTGTGGTGTGTGTGTGTGTGTGTGTGTGTGTGTATGTCATATATATTTTTATATACATGTATATAGATACACATACACATATGCATATATATACATGTGAAAAAATGTTGAAATGTCACAAATCCATTTGTGACAACACAATTGGACCTTGAGGGCATTATGCTAAGTGACGTAAGTCAGAGAAAGACAAATACCATATTATCTCTCTTAAATGTGGAATCCAGAAACCAAGCAAAAACCGAGCTCATAGATACAGAGAACAGACTGTGGTTTGTAAGAGGTGGGGGTGGGAGAAATGGGTGAATTTCTTATGTTTAAATAAGTCGAATAAAAAATTTTTTTGATAGTAAAAAATATCCAAAAAAGAGCACCTAACCAAATTTAGGGATCTTGGGATATGTGCCCTTTGTCAATTCCTTTCCCACAGCTATCCAACAAATTAATTAAAAAAGAAAGATAAAGCAATTCTACCTGACAACACTTGTTACCTTTCCTTTCTCCATAGGACTTTATACCACCTGACATGTTAGGCATCTACTTGCTAACTTGTTATCTGCCTCCCCACTAGAATGCAAGCTTAATCAAGGTGACAGCTTTCTTTTTCTTTTGCCACTGTATCCCCAGCATTCTTACACATAGGAAGTAGTACTGAGTGAGCATTTATTGATGAATGAATGCATGAATAAATACACTCAGAATAGTATCTGCCACACCTGATGTTGCCTGTTGTCCTCATCATCTTTATTTCTATCTCACATGAGCTGCAATCACCCCTGGATTTTCTCTGGAATGTTAGTTGCCAAAAAAAAATCTTGATTCAATTGGAAATGACAACAGGTCTTTATATTCTCTTTGGGCACTAGTCAATCCTTAGCTACAGTTATAGAGACAAATAGAAGCTCTGTGGATTTTGTGCCTTGTATATTATGACATGTCAACAATGTTTTTAATATGGCCAAGGCCTGGCTTATGCAAGATGGAAGCAGATTAAGTTTGGCATATTTCATCTCTGCTTTCTGAATTTTTCTCTCTTTTCTGAGTTTTCTGTCACTTAGATCAATGGTTATTTCTCCTATCCTGGAGAGAAGTTGTCTTATAAACAAATTTCAAAGTTAGCTGTTAGTGATTTAAAATATCATCTCTCTCAGAATTTTTGAGTTTTAAGATAGGACAGTAGGGATAAGGTAATATGTACCCTGATGCTCAGAATCCCTAATGGTGGAAGCTATTGAAGTATGGTGGAATTGTGAGGCAGACAGGAAAATCTTCCCACTGCAGTTTAAGTGACATAATCAGGGAGATTTCTTTGGCTTATGCATAGTTGGTGGCCTTGATTACTTTATTCTTCACTTACAAGCTTACTCCTTCTGAATAACAGGTATGGGAGGGCAGAGGACAAAAATGGACTCCAATAACACCTAAGAACTCTCCAGTGAATGCTTTCATTTTCTGTTTTGAAACTGATGTGGTGAAAAAAGCATAAAATTGTGAGTTAGAAGTTCTGGCCCTGCCTCTACTTGATAAATATTAATATTTCTGGGGTGCCTAGGTGGCTCAGTCGGTTCAGCATCTGACTCTTGGTTTTGGCTCAGGTCATGATCTCACAGTTTCGTGAGTTCAAGCCTCATGTCAGGCTCTGTGCTGGCAGCCCAGAGCCTTCTTGAGATTCTCTCTCTCCCTCTCTCTCTCTTCCCCTCCCTCACTTGCACTGTCTCTGTCTCTCTCAAAATAAATAAATAAATAAATGTAAAAAAATTAAAAAAAGAAATGTTAATATTTCACTGCTAAGGGCCTCAGTCACACATGCATGGGATATGGTGGCTGATGATCTTCCAGATAAGATCTAAAATTAATGATTTCTAGAATTCCATAATTAAGTGCAATTAAGTGCAAGCTGATTTTTTTATTTTTTATTTTTAAAAATTTACATCCAAATTAGTTAGCATATAGTGAAACAATGATTTCAGGAGTAGATACAATGGAGTATTACTTGGCAATCAAAAAGAATGAAATCTTGCCATTTACAACTACATGGATGGAACTGGAGGGTATTATGCTAAGTGAAATTAGTCAGAGAAAGACAAAAATCATATGACTTCACTCATATGAGGACTTTAAGAGACAAAACAGATGAATATAAGGGAAGGGAAACAAAAATAATATAAAAACAGGGAGGGGGACAAAACAGAAGAGACTCATAAATATGGAGAACAAACTGAGGGTTTCTGGAGGGGTTGTGGGAGGGGGGATGGGCTAAATGGGTAAGGATAGCTGATTTTTTTTAATGGGAGGGTAAGAGAGAGTGGGCATAAGTTTTTGTAAATGCCATGGGTGGATTCAGAAGCAGCCTGAGAAGGAATCTGGCAATTCAAGAAAAATCATTAAACTTCTATTTTCAAGAGGACAAATTTAGGAGGATGATATGTCTCACTTAGTGAAACTGCTTCCTCAGTGTACCTAATTTTCTTTTCTGTACAATAGAGGATGGGGTTCCCAACAGTGAAGGAGAATGAAGATCCTTTCAGGTATATGTTGTATCCTATAGACACTGAAACACTCCACTGCCAGAGGACATACTTTTCTTTTTCCATTAGGAAAAAGTCTTACCCGGGAAGTCTGGGGGTAAAAGTTTCTAAGGGAGAGTTTCTAGTGTGTCCACCCATATCATGTTATGTTTGGCTTTGGTCAGCACCTTTATTTTTCTCCTTTTATGTTTTAAATGAGGTAAAATCTGCAAGGAGAAAGGAAAGCAGAAATAACAAGATCTTTCACTATATATGTGTTTTGTGAAAGTAAATTGAAACCAAATGAATTCAAAGCTGATATTTTGCTTACTAGACTAACTGAAAATGAGCACTCTGTTTCCCAGACCCCTCACCCAGGTCCTCACTGGTCCTCTCCAGTGAGCTTGTCCACTGGTCCTTATCACAGGAAAAGAAACTTATACTATTGTCTGAACATTCCTCTTGTTTTTCCTTTCTTTGTATAATAAAGCTCTTTCTGCACTTAGGAACCAGATACAAAATTAGGAATCTATGGTGAGAAGAGTGGGGGCCTATGCATGGGAAACTGTTAGAACTTTCTAAGTGTAAGTCAGACAACCTGCCTGTCTGTAAACATGGAGCTTCCACCAAGTAAACCAAATGTGGTCAAGTACACACACTGCCAGGGGTACATAGGGGTGTGTGTGTGTGTGTGTGTGTGTGTGTGTGTGTATTCAGGCACATGTACACACAACTCAAAGGATGCCTCAGCAATGCGGCTTGGTAGTGACAGTGTGTCTAAGTCTGGGCCTCTCAGATTTTACAATCAACTGGTTTAATGAAAAGTCATATTTTCTCTCAAGGTTTTGGTAATATTGTGGCAAAAATAGAGAAAGGGGAGCCCAGCTGATTTGGCAGAACTAAGAATATTCCTCCTGATTCTGTCATTGGTGGGTTGGAGGTTAACAATGATAAGTGACGAAGATGAGATTTGAGGACTTAAGCTCCTCTCACAGTAGAAGGTGATAAAAAACATGTTGCTCTTGCAAAAGTGTGACCTCTCACACCATGTAGGTCACATGGGAGAAGGGTGTAGGGCTGCACTCTGCACCAACAGCATGGCACCAGCAGACTGCCAGCCCTAGTGAGAGGTCTGTGCATCTGTGCTGGTCTCACTTCTGCCAGTACTAGTTGGAGGGACTGGGGCACAGTTAGTTCCCAATCTAGGCCTCAATTTTCCTGTGGACATGAGGAAGCTTAATATGACAATCTCTCAGGTTCCCTTGTGTTCTCACACCTTGTCACTGCCACCTTGGTTCTTAGAGCAGCAGCATCTACATCACTTGGGAGCTTATTAGAAGAGCCATTTGAGGGGCACCTGGGTGGCTCAGTCGGTTAAGTGACTGAGTTTGGCTTAGGTCATGGTCTAGTGGTTCATGAGTTTGAGCACTGTGTGGGGCTCTGTGCTGACAGCTTGTAACCTGGAGACTGCTTTGGATTCTGTCTTTGTCTCTCTCTGCCCCTCCCCTGCTCATGCTCTTTCTCTCTCTCTCTCTCTCAAAAATAAGCATTTTAAAAAATTAAAAAAAAAAAGAAATGCCATTTGGGGCCTCACCGCAGACTAAGTACATCAGAATTTGTCTTTTTACAACACCCCTAGATGGTTCATGTGCACCTTAATGTTTAAAATGCATTGATTGCTCAAATGTTCTTTTTTATTCATATAATTACTTCATCAACAATCAATTTCTTTAAAAAATTTTTCTTAATGTTTATTTTTGAGAGAGAGAGAGTCAGAGCATGAGTCGGGGAGGGGCAGAGAGAGGGAGACACAAAATCTAAAGCAGGCTCCAGGCTCTGAGCTGTCAGCACAGAGCCTGATGCAGGGCTTGAACTCAAGAACCAGGAGATCATGACCTGAGCCGAAGTCGGATGCTTAACTGACCAAGCCACCCAGGTGCCCCAACAATCATTAATTTCAACACATTAGAAACATGACTCATACTGATCATGACTAGAGTATTTAATCTACACTTAAAATGAGTAAGAAACAATGTGTGTTTGTATATGTGTGTAACATGGAATGGGGGAGAGATTTTTGGGTAGAATGGAGAATTAACCAGGTTTTTAAAAATGAGATTTTTTAAAGACTTTTTTTTTAATGTTTATTTCTGAGACAGAGAGAGACAGAGCATGAGTGGGGGAGGGGCAGAGAGGGGGGGGACACAGAATCCGAAGCAGGCTTCAGGCTCTGAGCTGTCAGCACAGAGCCCGACGCAGGGCTCGAACTCACAGACTGCGAGATCATGACCTGAGCCAAAGCCGGACGCGCAACTGACTGAGCCACCCAGGCGCCCCAAAAATGAGATTTTTAAACTTAACTTGACTTTTTTGCTTAGAATGGAAAATTAACTATGTTTTTCTTAGAATGAAGATAGTTCTACGCTTAGAGTAAAAATGTATTTGAGAAAGTAAAATAAAGCCTAGGAAAGAAATATTTAAAGGATTTTTTATTTGAAATTCTAAGATAATTTTTCAACAGTATTTGAAAATACAACACAATTACATTAAGTTAAATAAGCTTTGTACATTCCCTCTGTCCAAAGTACAGTGCGAGGTCTGTAGAGGACAGATATCCAAGGATTATAAGATTCTAAGGTCTGGGATAGGAAAGGACTGTGGGGATGGTCTAGTCCATCCCAGGTCCTCTCTGTACAGATAAAAAGACTAAGGCATAGACAGATTTGTGATCTCTTCCCAATGTCACACAGGTAACCTAAAAGCAGAGCTAGGACAAAAAAAAAAATCAGGTCTTGGAAAGTAGACTGGGGCTTTGAAGACTAGTTCAAAAAACACTAACAAGGGCTTGGTCAAGATGTTGGCAGTGTGAGTGGAGGACAGGGTAGAGATGAAAGAGAAATAGCTTGAGTACAGTCTTTAGAGGTTGGACACTCCTTGCCTTTAGGACAGTAGTAAAGGGTGGACAGGAGTTGTAGGTGGCCATAGAGTTGTGAGCATAAGTGATGGAAAGAAAAGCATTTTTAAAGATCAGAGGAATGTGGCAAGGGGAAGTTTTAGCACTGAACACTGATCCCATGGAAAAATTTGGGAGCTTACCTGTAACTATCCTACCAGTGGTACTTGTTTTTAACTTCCTACCTCACTTTGGCAATGGTCCTCCACTACTTCAAATTTGACTCATCTTCAGTGGCTTCCCCTCTTTTATGGAGCTTTCCTTGACAATAAAATCTCACTCTGCTCTTCCACTGAATGCTTTGAGCTCTTACTGTCCTTATCACTTATCACTCATCAAGTCCTTGATGATATACAGCTGCAAGTGATCTGTTTTATTCATTATTGATATACTCATTCAACTAATGTTGTGTTTCTAGGTTCTGGGAGGACAGACTGAATCCCTCTCTACATGAAGCTTAGATTCTGATGGGAGAGACACATCATAAGTGACAAATAAAGATACAATAAATAAACATACAAAGCAATTTCAGATAGTGACAATAAAACAGAGTGATGATAGAGACTGGGAGATACTGCTGAATTTTTTTTAATGGAGTGCTGTAGCTTATAACTATTTCTCTATCCAACTAGACCGTAAGTTCCTCAAGGGTAGGCCAGTTTTATGTTACTTTGGCATCCTTCATAACACAGAGCAGCCTACTGATGACAGAGTAAGAGCTTATGAAATTTCTTTTTTGAATAAATTAATGAGTGTTGAATGCTTTACTCTAGATCCTTTTCTATCATCGACTCAGGTATTTCCTTTATACAATATCTGTGTTCTTTGCTGGCCAGATAGCAGTAGTGCTATCAGTATGGAGGAAAAATACAGTTTGGTATGAAGAGGGTCATGTGTTAGGAAGTGAAGAAGAAATGCACAGATGTGTCTTCACAAATCTTCCCAAAGGAATTGGTCTTCTAGATGTAAACAGCTGCATGACTCTTGAGTATCTCAAGGCTCCTTTGTCTGTTGTCAGTGAGAATTTATAACCCTCATAGTTAAAATTGTGTATTTTTCAAGCTAGAGTCACTCCTAGGTGCTGAAAGATTCTCAAACTACTTCTCTTGTGCCAAAGTATTTCCAGTTAACTCCCTGAAACATGCTTTTATCTCAGCTTCCTTGCTCTTTTTAGGTAATGCCAGCATTTTAAACAATTTGGTTGCTTCCCTTTTAACTTTCTAATCTGATGAATTTAATTCTGAGTCATAAACCTATAAAGTTTATTAGCAGATCTAATCATCCCAAAAGTTTCTTTAGAGCAGCTACTCTTTTAATTTCTCATGGAGTTGACAGGAAACATTTCATACCTCAAATAAGCCTGTAGATTTTTGTGTGTGATTTCACATTTTCATATATTTTGGGTGGAGGATTATAGCAAACTGACTAAATCACTGCACAGGAAGTTTTTTAAATTAAAAAAAAAATCACAAAACCAACTTAAGAAAGTGGGTCAGAGAGGAGGATGGTTCGGAAAGTAAGGCAAAAGAGATCTGAATGTGTTATGCTGAAATCCGTCACATGAATTCCAAAATAAATACCCCTGTTTCTACCTGAGTTACCACCTGAAGGTCTGATAGTCATAATCTGGGGAGACCATGACTGGTGTTAGATTCTGGTATGATGGTGCAGGGCCTGAGGAGACTTCTGGGTGTCCCTGCAGAGGGGCCTGGCAGGTCTAGTCTCTGGTGAGCCCCTGGCCACATGCAAACAGGACCCCAATCCTTCCAGACACTGCCCTCTGCCTGTCCCCTCAGATGGATATTCGGAGGGTCACTCAGCCCTGCTCTGGTTCCACCTTTGACCTTGTTTCAAGGTTTCCCCCTGACTGGCTGCTGTTGGCTGCTCTGGGTGAAAGTATCTGAACCCTCAGAACCTTACTCCTTGGTCCAGGCTTTTCATGTAGGTGTTCCTAGCAGATCCTTCCTAACCCTGGGGATGAGACCTAGACAAGCTTTAACTCTCATTAATCTTGACATTTGGAGGAAGAAGTTATTTTTAAATATCCAGGAATGTGTTACAGAAGTTGAAAATTGTGATACCAAATTGATTCTCTGCTTTTTTTCAATTCAAGTATTAGAATAAGTAATATTTAGAATTCTAGGTATGTTATTAATAAAAAAAAAAAACCTTTGCCTTTTACTGACCTAGCTGATGCTCCTTAATTTGTTATTTAAATTCTTTTAACAAATATTGAGTGATTCTCATGTGCCAGGCAGGAGGGCAGGTACCCTAACAAAGCGTTCTATGGGACACAGTTGAGAAAGGAAACCGAAGAATACGTGAAATGATTAATAATTGTGGTCTTGCTCTGATGGGAACAAACACAAGAATGAGAAGATGGGGGAAGGAGGAAGAGAGAGAACATCCAAGTTGTCTTATGATTGTAAATTATGTTTTATTTTTAATTTTTTTAATGGAGGACCTGACAACTAACTGCAAGTCTCATTCATAGAATAAGTAGTTTTTTGTTCGTTTGTTTGTTTTGAGAAATCGATACAAAAACCCCCAAAACAAACAAGAGGTCATTACAATTCAATTATCTTAGGGCTTATGCTAGTTTATTATTGAGAGTGTTTTTTTCAATTGCTTAAAAATAATTCATACTTTTCTCTGAATTATAACCATTTTCTCCTCCTAATCTTTTAAGACTAATATACTTTGTGGAAGCTACCATCACTAATGTGAAATACCTCATTAGTAACTTTTAATTTTTAAAAAATGTTTATTTATCTATTTTGAGAGAGAGAGTGTGTGTGTATGTACCAGCATGAGCAGGGGAGGGGCAGAGAGAGCGGGTGAGAAAAAAAAATTCCAAGCAGGCTCTGCATTCCCAGTGCAAAGCCTGACGCAGGACTTGATCTCACAAACCATAAGATCATGACCTGAGTTAAAATCAAGAGTCGGATGCCTAACTGACTGAGCCACTCAGGTGCCCCAGTCATTTTTAATTTAGATTACATGTTTAAATGATAATATCTTAGACATATGGGTTATATAAAATATTGCTGAAATTAATTTTACCTGTTTCACTTGACTTTTTAAATTTTTTTAATATAGGTTTATTTCTGAGAGAGAGAGAGACAGAGCATGACCAGGGGAGGGCCAGGGACACAGAATCCATAGAAGGTTCCAGGCTCTGAGCTGTCAGCACAGAGCCCAATGTGGAGCTCGAACTCATGAACTGTGAGATCATGACCTGAGCTGAAGCCAGACGCTTAACTGACTGAGCCACCCAGGCGCCCCTCACTTGACTTTTTAAATGTGACTGCCAGAAAAATTTAAATGTGACTCAGTATATTTCTACTGAGTTGGCTGCTATAGAATCTTCATATGAAAATCTGTTCATTATTTGGATGGATTGTGGTTTAAGATGTACACCCTTGATAATTATTACTAAAAAAAGAGAAAATGTATAATTTGGCTGGAAAGGATGTTAATTATATCCCAACATCTTTTTATAAAAATCCACTGCAGTGTTTACTTCTGCCAGTAGTCAAAAATGTCTTCAAAAAAGGGGGTATGCATTTTGATCTATTCTTTGCTTCCTATCCATATGCTAGATAGTTGTATTATTTGGCTAAATGTTGTAAATTAGCTAATCTTGTCACAATCCTGCTGGTCTATCAAGAAGCCTCACAATTTTGTATAAGAGAAAAAGATTAAGAACCCCCCCATATTTACAAAGATTTGTAGATAGGAAAGAGTTGAAGAATGAGAAAGATAGTTTAGGTTTATCAAGCATGAAAGAAATGTGAAATGCACTTCTGGTTTGACACATTTGGTTTGACATTTCTCAGGTGATATAAAGGTATGAGGAAGAAGGAGATAAAAAGATCATTTTCAAAGAGTAAACATGGCACCATGCAATTATTTCTTTCCCTTTGTTTTAAATATAGTTCTTGGGACTTTTATTGCAGGCAAAACCCAGAGTAGTCTGGAGGCAAATTAAAGAAAGTATCTGACAGTATTACTGAGGCCAAATACAGTATGCTCAATTATTCAAATAGTTTGTTATTCTTCCTGGCTATGGTCATACTGAGATCTCTTGTTTCTAGGTCATTACTCAATAACAACAGGGAGGAGAAGAGTAGAAACAAAATGGAAAAGATTGCCCCAAGGCAGAGACACTTGTCACTGGGGAACATACAAATGCCCATTACAGTAGTCCCTTCCCCCCTTGTCCAAGGTTTCTCTTCTGGCACTTTGAGTTATCCACCCTCCATAAGCAAATGATCCCCCTTTTGACGTATCATCAGAACTTAGTAGTAGCCTAACACTCTGTCACAATGCCTATGTCATTCACCTCCGTTCGTCTCATCGCATGGGCATTTTATCATCTCATGTCCTCACAAGAAGGAGGAAGACAGTACAATAAACTATTTTGAGAGAGAAACCACATTCACATAGCTTTTATTACAGTGTTTTGTTATGACTGTTCTATTTTATTATTAGTTATTATTGCTAATCTCTTTCTATGCCTAATTAATAGATTTGACTTCATCATAGGTGCGTATATGTATAAGTAGAAACATAGTATATATATAGGAATCAGTCCTATCTGTGGTTTCAGGCAGGCACTGAGGGTCTTGGAACATATCCCTCATGGGTAAGGGGGGACCACTGTACACCCAGTGTTGGATTAGTGAAATTTGTTTAAATGTAAACCACAATATTCTCTTAACCTGTACATCCATCCGTTTCTTTGCGGTTATTTGAGATATATTTGATTTTCAAGCCACAGAAGGCTTCCGTTGTCTCAGTCAAGGCTGCTGTTTGCAAAGGGGTTATTGGCTAAAACTGGACTTGTGAGTATCCTCGATCACGGACTTATGTGGTTTCTACAGTTATTTGTAATTGAATTACACACCATCATGGAGGAGTGAGCGTGCGTGTGCGGGAGGAGTGAGTGAGTGTTGAGAGAGGGAGGAAAGGGGAGAGGAAGTGTCTGGCCTGAGTATAGAGGCCTTCCTACTGCCTGGATCAGGAGCGAGACACCCTGTAACTTGATTCTTCTCTAAGTACCTCCAGGAATAACATAATTTCATTAAAAAGCAGTCATTTTTTAAACTTGGGGGGAAAAAGCCTTTTTTTCCCGAGACACAAAAAGCATTCCTGTTCATTAGTTGTAAGAGTAACACTTGGCAATTTAAGCCCACCATTTTGGTAACATTTTTCTGAAACAGTACCGTCAACTACACTGGAAAAGCTAGTAATAAAATCTGTGTTCTGCTACTAATTGGCTGGGTGGCTTCAGGAAATCTGCTTTACTTCTTTGGGCGTTCGTTTCCTTATCTGTCAAAGGAAAGGTTGGATTACCAGAGCTTTTAAAAAATTAATCCTTACTGCTAATTCTGCCCTTAGGTTCCCTGTCCACAAGCGTGGTTGGGTGGCCGTAAGGGAATGTAGGGAGGCGGTTTGAACTGCTCAGAACAAACTTAGAAAACCAGTGCATTAGTTCCTCTGGGCATCTTGTTAAAATGCAGATTCTGACTCAGTAGTTCTAGGGTGAGGCCCAAGATTCTACATTTCCAATAAGATCCCAGGTAATACCGATGCTACTGGTCCATGTGCCACACTTTCGGTAGTGAGGAGCTAGGTGATTTTCTCCCCGCACCAACCCCCAGCCTTCTCATTCAACAGATGAAAGTGGGTCCTACACAGGCAAAGTGATTTTCCCAAACTTAGACAATAATCGAGTGGTTCACCCCATATAAGAATTTCTGGTATTATCACTAGCAGTTTGATGACAATGTCACTTTCTACGTCTCTTCTATCCTTTCCAATGCTAAAACTTTGGGTGATAATATTTTGTGGCTTCACATTTCTCTGGAGCCACTCTGGACTCAGTATTTTGGCCATACTATCTCATTCACTCTCACAGTTTTATGTCAAATCATATGCAGTAGTTGCTAGAAAAACTAAATTTGACAGATTAACTAATTTTCAATTCATTGCCTTAATCTCGGATAGAACGAGCCTTGGAGGTTTATGTTCTGTGCATGGAGAGAAAGTAAGAGTCCACTAAGGACAATGCCTGTTTTCTGATTCCATGAATTTTGACAGCTGTCTGTTAATGCACTTCAGGAGATCAGCTCTAGCAAAGGTTTTTAGACTATCAGGGCCCACTTAAGATTAGCCATCGGTTAATACCACTAGATCTTTTGCACTCTGTGTGTTATTGCCTTTAAGGAGCTAATTACAATAATCTGGTTGCTTTCTGTTAGATGACTACTCCTCTCCTGAGGTTGATTTTTTTCCACCCAGGGTACACATCACTAGGTATGGACACATTTTTGGTTGTCACAACTGTGGGGGCAGTGCTATTGGCATCTAGTGGGAAAAGGCCATGGGTGTTTCTAAAATTCCCACAATGTACAGGACAGCACCCCACAATAAAGAAATATCTGGCCCTAAATGTCAACAGTGCCAAGGGTGAGAAACCTTATGCCAGACTGATGTGGGCAGGAAGAATTGGACATAATGATTGCAGAACTCCATCACAGGCTCTTTGGATGTATTTGACCAAATTCTTTATGCTCCCAATGCATTATTTTCCTTCAGAGAAAAAGTAATGATAACACAATAAACCGTCTGTGGTATGCTGGATACTGGACCCCCAAAATGTCCATGACTTAATCCCCGGGGCCTGTGAATATATTACTTCACATAGCAAAGAGGATTGTGCAGATGTGATTAAGTTAAGGGTCTTGAGATGGGAAGATTATCTTGGATAGTCTGGATGGGCCCAATTAATTACAAGCATTCTTATAAGAGGGAGGCGGGAAGGTCAGATTTCAGATTTTTAGTGTATGAGAACACAATATGCAGTTAAACCTACAGTTATTTGGAACATTTTTCTCTAAGGGCATGGGAGGCACTTTGGGGTTTTGCATGAACACCGATGATCATACTGATGAAGATGCCGGTGGGCCTAGCGGCTGGTTGAGAGACTCAAGCTAACTTTCTCTGTGCCACTTTCACAGGCAGTTTTTGGGCAAAAGAATTCATCAGGTATGTCGGAAAATGCAGAACACAAGGAACTATTGTGGCAGCGGCTGTACAGTTATTCATGAAATCTCCAAAATGACAAACCTTTGCTGTGCTCTCACTTAAAACGATTTCATTAATTTTTACAACAACCATATTAAGTTACTTGTTAAGATGATTATTATAAGTTTCTTACCGAAGCCTCACTGTAGTGCTGCTTTTCAATTTGAATCCCGAATAATGATGGTATCAGGTTTTTTCTGGTCCATATCAAGTATGTCTGTAAGCAATTAGATGGCATCCAGAGTGCAGCATGGAGTCTTACAACTGTAACACACAGTATATGTATTCATTGGTGTGCCAGCATGCATGGCAGCAGCCTCCTGCCCAGTCACAGCTCCCCACACCCCTCAGCTCATGGAGTGCAACTGCCTCATCTACCTCTCCCCATTTGTGAAATGTCACAGTTTAGAGCATAACTAACATTTGCATAGTGTCTAATAGCCCACCAAGGGCTCTTCACCTCCATTCTACAATCCTTAGCACATTGTTGTTACCCATATTTCACAGATCAGGAAATGGGACTAAAAGAACCCCGGTGATATGTCTAATGTCAAAAAGGCAGTGGAGGCAGGCGGGCCTTGAATTTTCTTTCTCTGACTTAGCAATCATGGGTCCACCTGCTGTTAGGTGGCCCCACTGCATGTGGACTTTGAGACACGTGACAGGTGTAGAGCTCAGCCACAGTCATCGTGGTGATCACACTGAGAACTTAGAGCAGGGGAGTTCTACCATGTGGCCCTGTCAGCTGCCCTCTAATGTTCTCCTGCTTTTAAGACTTTCTGTCTCTGCCTCTGGACCTTGGGAGATCTCCTCTTGGAGATCTTCACAGTTCTTAGTCTTGGGAAAGTAAGTTATTTCTCTGGCTTCTGGCTTTAGTATACAGCCCTCTCCCCAGGGTCCTCTGGTTCTTACTTTGTGGACCCTTTTATGAACTTACGCTCTCTGAAATCTATTAAATAAACCAATATGAAGTGAAATAAGTGATTAGCTACTTAATTGTTCTCTTGCTTCATTTTCATATATTGTAAAAAGGTTTATACTAAATGCTAAATATGTATCACTAAAATTATATGGTATTGTGGTAAATTCTACAAAAAGCTCAATGCAGGTCTTTGGTAAAAAAAACGTAACCCTTCATTCTACTATTGTTTTAAAGATGCAACATGTTCTTTAAATTCATTTTGCCTTTTCTGGGAATTTGTAGGATCAATTTAGGGCTACATGGTTAGTTCCAATAAAGTGAGGTTGTGAAGTTTTTAAAAGTAGCTACCTTTTGGAGATTTCCATTCCAGCATTTGATAAAGAAGGATATTAGGGTGTTTATTAGAGGCAAAATTCTTTTATGTAATATTGAAAACAAAAAAGACAAAAATAAAAACACTTGTATCGTTGTAAAGGTTGCTAAGTCCCCAGTTGAGTACCTCACGTGGGTAAGGTAGACTGACTATTAGAGCCATATTTCTTTTAATCACAGAAAACTGCCATGGTAGATGAATTAGCGCTCTAAGAACCTATTCAATTTATTACCATACTGCCGACTTAAATAAGCAAAATCAACATGTCGTGGCCATAGGTTTTTCATATCCAGAGGTAAATTCTCCATGTTTGAATTGAAAGTAAAATCTTTTATTCCAGGTGGGAAGCCATCAGAAGAATTAGAAATAGAAAACCAATGTAGGGGAATTTTTAAGAAGACTCAAATTCTACAACACAGAGGAAAGGGGGAGAAAAATGTAATATTGGCATAAGGTGTGGTGTAGAGCATGTAGGGAAGGGTTAGCTTCATATCCTTTCTTCACACTGATACGTTTGTATTTGGCAAAGCTTTAAGTTCATGAGGAAACTGAGAAAGAAAGATTAGCAAGGATGGAAATAACGGCAGAGTAACTTTTATTAGAGTGTGATTAAATTAATATTACTTCATGGCTATGCTCTATGTATAAAATAAAATCCAAAATAAAAGACTGAAAGGTGTGGCAGTTGGAAGATATTCATGTTTTGAACACACCAGGAATATGCAAATTCTTATTCTTTCCTCTCAGCACTTTGGATGATAGTACGACTGTGTTAAACAGTATCCCTTTCCATCAGCTTTTGATGCCATTCTCTGCATTATTCACATTTGTCTTCTCACTGCCTGAGCTTTCACTTTAGTTGATTGACATTTTCCCTTAGAGTCTTTGTTATATTAAAAATAAATTTACTTTTTTCCTCAGAGTGAGGCATTAAACTGGTACATGCACATTTTTTTTAGACGATGGTAAAACTTGCAAATTGCTCGGAAATATTTTCTTCATGAAGAGCATAATTCAGTTGCACGTGTTACTGGAGAAAGTGGGGAGTAAAGTGTTGCCTTTTATTCTCCCCTTCCAGCTGTAGTTACACCAACAAATAGGATGACGATCCAGTCCAAGAATATTTCCATTTCTTTTAAGAGTGAGACCTTGAGGTCACTTGAATTCTTGTACTGCCTCCCCTTCCCAGAGCCTTTTAAAATTTTGGCAGCTTTTTGCAATTAGGTAATGGAAGCACAATTCCCGTTCAGAAAATTATTCTGCAAGGTGCCAAACTCAGACATTATAAAGCAAACATACAACTCTACCTTAAGAAATGATTCTATCATAAAATAATACTGACAATTTGCAAATAGCAACAGGAAATGGGTTCTTGAGGTTTGACAATTCTCCATTTCAGTAGGAAAAAGATGGGCAACTGGTTTGAACCAAATGACAAACTCTTATTAAAGAATAGCAACTTCTCATGAAATAAGGCTTTGTGTCTCCTGGTCACAGCATTTAGGCTCAAATGCTTGTAAATAATCCAGCAATCTTCTGACCCTCTTACTTTAGGAAGGGAAGCCGAGAGATACATTGGATCTGAATCCTGACTCTACTTAGTAGTTGGACGGCATTGGGCAGTTTGTACAACCTCTCTGAAGCCCCATTTCTCCAGACACAAAATGAGAATAATGACCCCTGTTTTCTAGGATTGTTTTTAGGGTTATAGACAATAGATGTAAAATGTCTAGTACAGTTCCAGGCACCATGGAGGCTCTCGATACCCAGTGATGCAACTCGAGAAGAGAGTTCTTATAAATTCACACTCTGCGTGTGGTCCCTGTGGTGTGGCTGGCTTGCACCATCTGCTACTGAAAGGCCTGCGTGAATGCAGGAGCACCGTAGGATTTCAGATCTGATGTCACTGAGGTGCAGTCCCAGGACCCCAACCTAGTTGACTTTCCTGAAGAGTTTACTTCATCGATTCACTTAAAAAAATTAGCTCATTTCAGATGAAGCCCCCAAACCTGCTTTCATGAAACGTTTGAGTTTTCAGCCTGTTTTGGTCTGATAGAGACCACGTTACAGTCTCTCCCCGCCCACATACACAGTACTTTTGCTTGACTGAGGGCATTCACTGATGTGAAAACAATCTTTGCAACATGACAATATTGGGTTAAATATTTGGGTTCTTTTAATGTGAGCCTGTTTGAGGCCCAGTCCGAGTAACTGGAAAGAATCATTCGATTGGAAGGATTCCCGAGGGTTCATTTGGAATTACTGAGTCACTGAAGCTCAGGCTGGAAGAAATCATGTAGTCCTATCCACCTGCTTCCTGGTAGGACCACCCACTCCTTTCACAAACTAGAATTTATCCTGTTCCCCCAAGTGCTGCTGCTGAGAAGGAACTTCTGGAAGTTTCAAACACTCATGAAAGATATGTACATATTGTTCCTAGTTACAGCTCTTCCTACGTCAAAATAAAGCAAAAACTGAATGGTCTACTTGTCTTAGTACGTGAAGTAAGCTTCAATTTGTATTTTCTCTCTTGTGATTTTATTCTAATTTTTCAAACCAGGAACCTCTATCTATCTATCTACCTATCTATCCACCTACCCATCCACCCACATACCTAACCTACCTACCTATTCATTCATTCAACAAATTATGAGTGTCCACGATGCACCAGGCCTAGGGCTTGGTATGATTTTGGCAAATACAGAAAGGAGAAAAGGATACACGTTGTCTTCTAATCCAGAGTCTCATGGGGGGAAAGATATGTAAAAGAATAACTTAAATATGATAAACATTATAATAGAGGTATGAAAAAATTCTCTGAGAGTACAAAGGAGAAAGGAAGTAACAAACTTGCTGGTGCTTTTCTCTCTGGATTTTTTCTGGAAAAAGCATCTTTCATTCGGAAGATAACAATTCTTTATTCTCCTTTATGTACTTAGAAGCATATATCACAACCCTTAAAGTCAGAAAGTTCTTCCTTCTGTAACACAAGTCCCTTGTGCAGGAGGGAAAGTGGGAAGGGAACTCACACTGACTGAGTGGTAAGCACAAAAATGTTGTGAGATAGGTATTATTTTTCTCATCTTCCAGATTTTATTCACCATTGAATTTCTGATGTAAGGAGGTACTCAGTGAATAGTGCTGAATGGGTCAAAGAGGAAACTGAACATCAGAGAGGTTAAGTGACATATCTGAGGTCACAAAGCTAGTAAATTCTCATATATTCTGTGGTCTTTACACAACTCTAAGCCACTAAAGCCTTTTCCAATGCTTTTCCAATGCTTTGGTGGAGATGAACATCAGATTATATTTCTTTGTATAAAAGGTCCTCCTACACTTGGTCAAATCCAGTAGCTTCCTTGTGTTATTCCCTATAAAACTGCAATTAACTAGTTGACAGTCAATCCATTGCAGAGAGGCCTTAGAGCCTAATGATGAAGAGAACTGGCTCTGGGTTCAAATCCAAGCTCCTCTGCTTGCTAGCTACCAAAGCAAAAATGAAAACAAAAACAAACCCTGTAGTCTTCTCATCAATAAAGTGACAATAACAATAACACTTCTCTCATGGGGCTGTTCTGCTGATAAAAATAGGTAGCACATGCAATGTCCTTAGTGTAGAGTCTGAATATAGAAGCCCTGAACACACATGGGCTAATATTCGATTGTAGCTGTCCCAAGTCTCAAGATATCCTTGAGGGTGGCGAAAATCTCCCTCAGTGACTTGTTTCAGAGACCTAACCAGGAAATTCTTTGGCTCTAACTCAAAGTGCCTCCTTCTGCTATAATTGAAAGCAGTTTCCTCAGGTTCTAGTCTCTGAGGAAATATGGAGCAGCTGGTCCTTCATATTCTTGATGGCTTTTACTAAGCCAGCCACACTTCAGAGTTTTTGCTTCTGAACTAAATGTACTCCCAAGTCAGAAACTCTTTCTACATAAACCTTTTTTTCCTTCCCTCTAATCTTCCAGTCTCCATTGGACCCTTAAGGAACATGGCCGTTGGGTGTGAAAATTTTGCAGATGGAAAATACAGAGATTTTTCTTAGAAAATGGAGTCTACAATTGCTGACCTAGTGTTACTGGAAAATCTCAGCCAGGGGTAGGTGAAGTAACAGTTGCTAATGAAGTAACTCAGAGATGGAAACTTCTCTGAATATTAAAAATACACTCAATCCATATTTATGTATCTTTTGGCCACAGTAATTCATCTTGTAAATGTGTTGGCCTATTTTTCTCATTATCCCAAATAGAGACTGTGACTTGGTCACTGCCATGCCAGAAACAGATTGAACCTTTTCTGCAAGCAGAAACCAATTTGCAAAAAGAATAGAAGAATTCTGGAAAGACTTACGAAGATAATTTATCTCCTCTTTCTCATTTGACGGACAGTCAAGCAAGACTTAGAGAGGTTAAGTAACTTCCTCCAGATCATACACCAAGTTCGCGACAGTGAAATATTCTGACTTCCCTTAAGGATATTTATTTGATATCAAGAACTGCTTTTCATGTTGTTGATTTGAATAAATTGATAAATTATTAATAAATTAATAAATAAATTAATAATTAATAAATTAATAGGCTATTATTGACATATGAAATGAAATTGCCTAACAGTAAAATGAAACTATGTTATAAAAAGACAAGGGGAGACTTCCCATAAAATATTGAACAGATGTAATATCCCCATTTTCTGGGGACTAGAAAGAGCAGATAGTTATAAAATCCTGCAGAGAGAACATAGGCAGGAAGGTTGCTCGCTCCTTCTCCTTTTCTTTGCTATTATAAAATGTCATTTCCCATGTGTCCAGCTTCCATCTGGATTGAACATGGAAAAGGGCAGTCAGTAGTAATATTATTTAATATTCTTAAACTGATTTCCCTTGGCTTTTACAATTACCTAATGACTGTTTTCAAGCACGTCTTGGACTTAGAAGATTGCAACCTTGGCTCAGAAAAGAGCAGTCTTATTCCTCAGGCTATTTTCTTAAGCTCTGAAAGCTTTAGTGAAATAATGCATTATTATGTCACATATGGTGCTCATCTCAGAATACTGCTGTAAGCTGCTGAGTTCTGTATCTGTAGTATGTATCCATATGCTGGTAGAGTGAGTATGTATGTGTGTCAACATTTATATGGAGAATGATCTTCTGTGCTTTTCATCTCTCAATATTTGGGACATTTTTATTTGTAGTGGGAGAAAGAAAATCCAAACATGTCTTTCAGTATAGGAGAATCAAACATGAATCCTGAGGAGTAGGTTTATGAATAAATTATTTTGTATTTCCTATGTGAAAAATACCATCCAATAAATTTTTGTTGGTATACTGTTATTTTTCTAAATGACCTTTCAACAACATTATACGTACTAGTAACTATTTTGATGGAGAATTTGAAAAATTCTGCCACAGATTTTGTTTTTTTAATCACACATAGGGAGGAGTGAAGTTTGGAATGGCAATATAATTACCAAAAACACCCCACAACAACAATAGAAAAACAATGATCTAGTTTACTATTTGGGAGAACTTCTGGATGCCCAAAGTATTTACTTTCCTGGTTTCAAATCTTATCTTCTAGATGAGCATAGTCCTATCAACATATCCTCTAGTGCAAAGGTGTAAAATGCTTTAGCTTCCATATTCACTATTGTCTTCCTTTTCCATGGAATGAATAAGTCATGGGAATAAAAGGTGCAGTACAGGGAATATAGTCAATGATATTGTAATAGCTTTACATGGTGACAGATGATGGCTACACTTGTGGTGTGCATAGCATAATGTATAGAGATCTTGAATCTCTATGTTGTATATCTGAAACTAATGTATCATTGTGCATCAACTATACTCAAACAACAACAACAACAGCAACAACAACACCATTAAGAAGCTACTTTTCAGGAAAAAAGCCTCCTCAAGGCCAATGAGGAAAATTTCATCCCAGCCGCTTATATTCCATGGTGTTATTGAGTCCAAGTTAGCAAGGCCAAACAATGATTGAGAAACAAACCAGCACTTGTTTGAGAATTATCACTGGCCAGTGACTCAGTCCCCAACATTTCAGACTGGTTGTTTTGGGAATTGTATGGCCTCAAGCACTGAAAGGCAAACTTGTTCACCCACATGTTGAGGGGCCAGAAAGCAAGGAAGGTGGTAATTTGTTCCTCTGTATAAATATGTTCCACCCACTCCTAGCCACAAGTGGGAGTGAAGGATGGGGCTTTTGGCTTAAAGGGTGGAGTCACATTTGTCCCCCTCATTTCCTTGTAGGGATGTTGGGGAGACCAGTGAGATCATGTCTATGAAGTGGATTGATTGGAATGTGCTCATGTGGTCCAATGTAAATTATGCCAGCAAGATTTTTTTTTTAATTTCCCCTTTCTTTTCTCACAAGTCACAAACCATTGGCAACCTGTGCAGATTGTCCCATGTCCTTAGGTTCAAATCTCTCTGCCAACACACTCGTGGTAATTCATTTATGGTCTGTGTGTAAATAGCCAAACCCTAGCTCTTTGTCTTTCAGAACCTTCCCATAGACAGCTGGAGCTGTTCTGAGTGCGGAACTGTATGGAAAAGTACAGAGGGCCCCAGTGTCTAGCATATTCATCCTAAAGTCACATAATATTTGGGTACTCTACAGCTTGCCTGGGATGGTATTCAGAAGTTCTCTATTAGCTCAACATAGTACTGGAAGTCTTAGCCTCAGTAATCAGACAACAAAAAGAAATAAAAAGCATACAAATTGGCAAGAAAGAAATCAAACTTCTGCTCTTCGCAGATCACACGATACTCTACGTGGAAAACCTGAAAGACTCCACCAAAAAACTGCTAGAACTGATACATGAATTCAGCAAAGTCGCAGGATATAAAATCAATGTATAGAAATCAGTTGTATTTCTATACAACAATAATGAAACAGTAGACAGAGAAAGCAAGGAATTGATCCTATTTACAATTGCACCAACACCATAAAATACCCAGGAATAAACCTAACCAAAGAGGTATAAGATCTGTATGCTGAAAACTATAAAAAGCTTATGAAAGAAATTGAAAAAGACACAAAGAAATGGAAAAACATTCCAAGCTCATGGATTGGAAGAACAAACATTGTTAAAATGTCTGTACTACCCAAAGCAATCTACACATTCAATGCAATTCCTATGAAAATAACACTAACATTCCTCACAGAGATAGAAAAAATTTAAATTTGTATGGAACCAGAAAAGACCTTGAATAGCCAAAGTAATAGATCAGTGACATGGACCACTTTCTTACACCATACACAAAAATACACTCAAAATGGATGAAAGACCTAAATGTAAGACAGGAAACCATCAAAATCCTAGAGGAGGAAACAGGCAACAACCTCTTAGACCTCCGCTGCAGCAACTTCTTACTAGACATGTCTCCAGAGGCAAGGGAAACACAAGCAAAAATGAACCATTTGGAGCTCATCAAAATAAAAAGCTTCTGCACAGTGAAGGAAACAATCAGCAAAACTAAAAGGCAACCCATGGAGAGGGAGAAGATATTTGCAAATGACATATCAGATAAAGCGTTAGTATCCAAAATCTGTAAAGAACTTGTCAAACTCAACATCCAAAAAAGCAAATAATCCAGTGAAGAAATAAATGGGCAGAAGACATGAACAGACACTTTTCCAAAGAAGACATCCAGATAGCTAACAGACACATGAAAAGATGCTCAATATTACTCATCATCATCAGGGAAATACAAATCAAAACCACAATGAGATACCACCTCGCACCTGTCAGAATGGCTAAAATTAACAACTCAGCCAACAACAGATGTTGGTGAGCATGTGCAGAAAGGGGAACCCTTTTGCACTGTTGGTGAACAATGCGAAATGGTGCAGCCACTCTGGAAAACAGTATGGAGGTTCCTCAAAAAATTAAAAATAGACCTACCCTATGAACAAGCAGTTGCACTACTAGGTATTTATTAGTTCAAAATTGCTTTTAGACACCTTGTATACTTTCATGAGATATACTATAAGATGTCCTATATGAAGAAGCTATCTGAGTAAATGGAGGATTATACTTCTAAGAGATCCACAGTGACCTGTGACTGTCATGTATTCATTCAGTCCTTTTTGGTACTCTCCCTGTAAGACATTAAGCCAATTTAAAACCAGTGGCTTCCATGAAAAGTTTCCTGAAGCACATTTCTATTTTCTGCTGTCATTAGGGAATGCTGGTGAATTTCTAAATAATTGTGATATCTTGTTTTTAAGAAATATAGCAGATAACAAAATGGAGGAGAAGGAGGAAAGATTTGGGTATGGATTTTAGAAAATAATTATTAAAAATTGGTTATGTTTGCATGAATTTTGGATCTATTTTGAAGCACAATCTGATCACATTATTGTTACTCTTAGAATAGTCATTTCTTGATGCTTACTCCTTAAATTCCTTTGCACATAGCTGCCAAACTGATGTTTCCAATGCTATTGTAATGGTATCTTTTAAAAGGTTTTATTTTCTATTTGTTTCATGTTTATAGTATACAGAAGCGAATTGCTTTTTGAATATGAGACCTTGCATCCAATGGGTTTGATAAATGCACCTCTTCATTCCAATAATAACTAATGAAAATAGTATCTTTTTACTTGGCAATGATTATACCTTTTAGTCCTATTTCTTGATGTATTGTACTGACTAGGACCCCTAATATAATTTATTTATTTATTTTTAAATGTTTTCTTTATTTTTGAGGGAGAGAGAACAAGCTGGGGAGGGGCAGAGAGAGAGAGAGAGGGACAAAAGACCTGAAGCAGGCTCTGTGCTGACAGCAGTGAGCCCCAGGCGGGGCTCAAACTCACACACAGCGAGATCATGACCTGAGCTGAAGTTGGAGGCTCTACTGACTGAGCCACCCAGGCGCCCCTCCAATATAATTTGAACAAAAAATGGTGAGAGTAGGCATTCTTGTTTTGTCCCAAAAGTCACAAGTACGGTTAATATTTGTAGAACTTTTTGCTAAGTATGCTGCTATCAGCTTAAGATAGTTTGCTGGGCACTTTTATCATCAATGGGTGTTGAATTTTACCAAATGCTTTTTTTCTAAATTTATTGAATTTATTATGTAGCTTTCTTTTTTTTAATGGTAATGTGGTAAATTACATTGATTGGTTTCTGAATCAGAAACCACCTTGCTTTTCTGAAATAAAGCCAATTAGGTCAGGCTAATATTGTTTATGATTTCTGTACCTATGTGTCTGCTATTTTTCTTTTTTGTAACATCCCTTTCAGGTTTTGGCATCAAGATTATGCTGGGCTGATAAATAATACAGAAGTGTCTCTTATTCTTTTTTTTCCTATCCCTGGAAGTGTTTGTATTAGATTGGAGTTATTTATTCTTTAAGTTCTGTGGTAATTTATAGGTGAACTACCTGGATGTAGTTTTCTTTGTGGAAAGGTTATGAAAATAGGTCCAATTTCTTTAATGATATTAAGCCATTCAGTTTTCCTGTCTTTTTCTGTGTCCGTTTGGCAACACTTTCATATAAGTTGTCATATTTACTGGCATAAAGTGTTTTGTAATATCTTCTAATGATCTTTTTAATGTCAGCTGATAGTTTACAATGCTATTATTCTTACAACCAGTAGTAACGCCAAAAATGATTCTTCATTCTTTGAAGCTTGCCAAGCCATTTCATATTGATTATCACATTTATTTATGTCATTAGATGAGACAAAATAACACTGATGTGAATCACACATTCTTTTTATCTCTGTGATTTCAAATATTTCCACTAATGGAAGTATTTCTTTAGTCACAGGGGGAGTCAAAAGCTAGTTATGTTTGTGTTTGGAGGCTTGGGGCTTGGGTGAACTGAGGTACACCACCAATATCTCATTAATGTTTAAAATATTGCCTTCCAGCTGCCTTTTGTTCTTGAGATTATTCCAAGGGTGAGTTGGTAAACGTATGAACACCCTGGATGAAGAATGTGATGTTCAGTGAGGATGCTAGGCAATGTTATTAACTAAAATTCTTCTGGTGTCAGATATTTCAACATCAAACAGCATAACTTAGTAATTCTGTCACAGAATTCAGCATCTTTAGCTTTATTAGTAACCCATGGGTAACTTGGGCAAATAACCTAACTACCTTATGGTACTTTTTCCCCAGTATTTGATGGGGAGTTAATATAATTTTCCCTTTGTGCATCTCTGGTGCTCATGGCAAATAATGGAATATTGTATGTAGTATCTTTTGTTCTTGGGGTCATCCAGAAAGAAGGTCCTAATCCATGAAATTGTTAGAGGCACTCTTGATTTTTTTCCCCCACTCTGGGTCAAAAACAAAGCAGGAAAGATCATCATAGAAAGAGATTTCAGGGGGAGCCTCAGAACCTCAGTGTACCATAGTTCTGGCTCTTTCTGCTACATCTGCAAGGCATTCAGTCCAGCCCTCTCGTGAAGTGTCATGGGGCTATCTGAGAAACTGATAGTGGAAAGTACATATTCCCCCAGACTACAGAGGGAATGATAAGTAGAAAGAACAACCAAACAAGAGGACATTCCTCTAATTACTACTAGACTGCCCTAAGAAGACAGTGAATTTTGAGCTTGAAAGGACTTGCAGAGGTCACTGAATCTTGTGCCCTAGTATTCCCCTAAAGAAAACTGAGTGCCCAAAGTTTAAGCAACACCTTTAGTGGAGAAACTAATGTTATTGGTATGTCATTCTTTAAGGAAAAGCAGATTCCAAAATTCTAGACATGAAAACAGATAAACTAGGGTCATTATTACTTTACAAAGGGATTTCATTATTCAGTCCTCCAGTATTTATTAAGCAGCACATTCTTAATGCATTTAAGAATTGATTTAACTTACATTTTATTTTCATGCAGTTTTAGCAACACATTTTTTAAGGAAAGCAAGGTGTGCCGATATTCTTTCTGTGATTGGCTATTGAGAGCTCAGTCATATACTTGGGTGTTTACCAGGACACACATGACTGGGACAATTTATGGCATTTTCCCTGGTGGTGAGGTATGTGAATGTTGTTGCTTTTATTGAACAAAATGTGGAGCCTGAGCTGTACAGAGAGGGTGGGCCATGAGCTGAGGCTTTCATGTCTGAGGCAGTGGCAGGATATTGCTTTCCTTCTTGTCAGCCACACCTTCCAGACTTTTCTTTTTAAATGGACACAATACATTTTATCACAAAGGTATATTAAAAATAGAACAGAGTTGGGTGGAGTGGCAATACCACAGTCCAAAACCTTCACCTCCGAGTTGACAGGGTGGAGTGAGCAAGGCACTCCTTGCCAAACATGTTTATCTTGGCCCACAGGACCAGCAGGGGTGGGGGTGAGGGCCCTCTCGGGCCACAGAGCTGAAGTGTTCTTCTGTTGCCTCAACTCCCTCCATTCCCAAGAGATTTCCTGTAAACAGTCCCAACAAAGGGTTTTGATTGAAAAAAATAAGGCTTATTTGGATTCATTACTTTTAGGATGTCCATTCATGAAAAAAGCAAGAGATCATGAAAAGTGATAGCACAAGATTCTTTCTATATGCTTCAAGATGTTGTGCCCTGAGATTTTTCCATAAAACCATGAAATCATTAGGCTAGGTTATGGCTAGGAACGCTTTGTTAGAGATGCCTGTGTAAAATTCTCATGGAAAATTTAAATATAATAATAATAACATATATTAAGGGCTCTTGTAAGTGCTTTATATGTATTAATTCATTCAGTCCTTATGACAGCCCTGTGTGGTAGGCACCATTGTCAGCAGCAGCATCCCTATTGTTCAGATGTAGAAACTGAGGTACATCGAGGGTAAAAAACTTGCCTGTGGTAACATGATTCATAGTAAGTGGTGAAGTCTGATTTGAAACTTAGGCAGTCTGACTCCAGAACTGGGAATCTTAGCATATATGTTCTGCTACTTCTTTAAAAATGGCATATAAAATGAGGTTTGAAAAAATACCCCCAAATCAACAATTACCTCAAAATCAGAGTGAAACAAAGGTGGGAAAATAAAATAATAATAAAAAAACAGGAAAAAATTCTTTCCAAATATTGTTCGTCAAGATTTACTTTCACATATTTATGTTAAGAACTAATAATAGGGAAATTGATCAATATAGTGAATGAAAAACATGTTAGTCACACCAAAGGCAAGAACTGTTTTAATATATAAGGATCTATCAAATGATTTGGACAAATTCATGGGTGGTAGTTTCACAATGGCTTTTGAAAGGAAGAAAGATGTCCCTAATATCTGAGTCTGAAAACTCACTCCGATTCCTTTTTAGTAGAAAATGTAAAGATTTTAACTCTTAATCAAGGAGGGCAACCAAGCCCTTCTCTCTCATACTTGTCTGCCAAAGTGATACTAAACTATGTGTTGCCCATTTACTAATTACATGTAGTAATGTAGACTTATGATTTTGTACCATTTTTCACAACAAAGTGTTTCTTAAATGTTAAAAAATTTCACAAATAATGGAAGAGTCAAGAGAAAGTTTGATATTTCAAAGAAGTAAGTCTATGTCTTACTCACAAAGCATTACTTCAATAAGGCATTGAACAAAATCCTATAAAAATCCCCAGATTTACTTTTTCAGCTATAATATTGATTTCTGGAAAGGTTGGTTGGATAAGTAGATGTAAGAAATGTATCTTCTCACTTGAAATTCATAGTAATGACAGCTATAAAATAGATTTAAAAATATTAGCTACATAGATGAGTTCAAATGCCAGAAAGGGAAATCTCTGAGTAGCAGGAAATGGAGAGAACTTAAATCATTGTAATGAGCAGTGGTTGATGCCAAGCAGGTTAAAGGTAGTAGAATGGATATAGGCCTTAGAAGCTAATATCTAAAGCTCTTTGTGCAATGGATAAATATATCCGGAATAGTTTGTCCAATTCATGAAGGGAACTAGGAAACTCTGCTCCAGAGACAGGCCTGGTATGGGGATGTGGCATGGAAACATCATCTGCTCTGAGTCATGGGTGGAGAGATTTGTGGAAACTGAAAGTCCAATCTACACTCGCTGTGAGACCTGAATTTGAATAACCCAAGTAGTGTAGAAACAAAACTTCAGAGTTTAAGGTAAAGCTGGAGTAAAACTGGTGAAACTTGTAGAGCTACAGCAGAGGAAATGCAAAGCTATTCCTAGAGGAAGCTCCACACATCAGTGTGTAATCAGTATGGAGGTGAGAGGCAGTTTTCTCTGAGGTTGAGCTTGCAGTTGGAAATTAGAAAGCACAAGCAGGAACTTACTGATTAAGAGAGAGTTAGTTGATGCAACTAATGCAAGAATTCTATTAGATAAATTAAATTCTTGATGGTATAACTATCTAAAACAGGCTTAAAATAAGTGTAAAAATAAGTGTATTAGGAGTCATAAAATCATAAAGAAAAAGAAAATGATAAACATAAAATTCAGGATCACAGTTACTTTTGGGAAGAAGAGAGAGGGAAGAGACCAAAGAGGCACACAGCATGGATTTGGCTCCAAATCTTACCAGGGCAGTGTTACGTGCACTGGTAACAGTCCATGTTAAAACTAGATGTTAAAACTAGATATAAAACTAATATATGAATGTTCATGGTATTGTTATTCTTTAAACCTTACACGTTATAGCTTTTTAAAGTATATTTAGTACCCAATAAAAAAATAATAAAATTAAAGCCTTAAAAAACACAGGTAATATTGTAAATGATGAATGCACAGCAGCAGAAACATTAAAAGTAACATTTTAAAACAAAAAAAGCACATGTACTATGTAAAAAATGATTAATGATAAAAGATTGAATAAATTCATGGGAAAAATGAAGGGCATATTGAACAAAAGGACAGATTTTTTAAAAAAAAGAATCAAATACTAATTATAGAAAAGACATGTTCATTAAAAATGAATATATGTTATTAAAATAAGACCCCAAGAGATGAGTTAAATAAAGCACTGGATAAACTGAAGGCATGAGGAAAGCACTCAAAAATGCAATCTGAAGACATAATGAGATGGAAAATAGAAGTTAAGAAAGCATAGAAGTCAGGGATGAGTAGTTTCCATACACATTTAATGGAAGTACCAAAATCTGCCTTATGAATCAAACTAATGGTTATTTTTACATGAAACAAGTGATGTCGTCTAGGAAATTTAGATACTGACATAGTGAAGAGGTTTTCAATAGCTTTGAAAATGCAGAACTTACTAATTAAATTTTACTGCTCTGAGCTGTGGAGACTCCCTGTGGATTTGTTAGTTTTGTGTTGGGATATCCAGAGCCTTCTAGGTTTTACCATTTCTAGATTACTTGTGTCTTTTCTCTGTTAAAAGTTGTAAGGCTCTAAAGTGGGTAAGTTCCATATAATTCAATTAGTGTGTTCTATAGATAATCAACTGAATAACTAAGTTCCCAAAGTCCTGCCTCTTTCGTTTGTAGCAGGTTTAGGAGTGACAGTCTAGATAATTGAATACTTAGTTATTTCAAACTTGGGTGTACATAATTAAGAGCTTTAAGTTTTCTACTTTGGAACATCCTCTCATCAATGAAATTTAAAAATGTTTATGTTCCTTAAATCATCTGAAGAATTGTCTTTTCTTTTTTTATTAAAAATTATAAAAAATGTTTATTCATTTTTGAGAGAGACAGGGTGTGAGTGGGGGTGGGGGAGGGTGCAGAGAGAGAGGGAGACACAGAATCAGAAGCAGGCTCCAGGCTATGAGTTGTCAGGACAGACCCCGACAAGGTGAGTCTCGAACCCACGGACTGGGAGATCATGACCTGAGCTGAGGTCAGACACTTAACAGACTCAGCCACCCAGGAGCCCCTGGAGAATTGCTTTTTCTACAATACTCTCCAAGAATGTTTTGATATTACATATATCTTAATTATTACCTTTATTTTTTTATATTTAAAAAATAATGTTTTTCCTATTCCTTTGAAATTATTTTCCTTTCCACTGGTCCATGTTCCTATTCTTAAACATATTTTTTTCTTCAAGGATTTTGGTTCTGTTGTAGATTTGTAGAAAATTGTTACAAAGGAATTATACTTTTGAAACTTCTCTCTACACCTCTTTACACAGTATTTCTCCTTCTCTCTCTCCCCCTTCTTTCCTCCCTCTCTCTCTTCCACATACACATACACCCACCCCAGAAGAAATTGCATATGTCACAACTGGTGAAGGAAAGAAGACAAACAATCCAGCATCCCAAGAGGCAGTAAAAAGAGGGTGCCTTTACTAATAGACTGTGAGAATCCTCTGCTTTCTCTCTGAAAGCTGGCACCAAATGTGATTACCTATCACCATTGGACAGCAGGATGATTAACTCTGACTAATATTAGGTCTGACTTTCTATGAATGGAAGAGTAATAAATGTGTAGTCCCATTCAATATATTTCATATAATCATATTTGATATGCAAGAGGAGATATGGTCATTATTACTCAATTTTTGGCACAAACTTCCTATAATGGTTAGAACTTAAAAATATTTGTCTTTTATGTAATTACTGCTAATGCAAGTGATATCACTTTTTATTATTTTACCTTATTTGAAAAATGAGGTCTTCAGCTGAAGTACAAAATATGTATATATTGCAAATCAAGGCAAAAATGCCAAGTCTGAAATAAACATGTGAACTATAAACCATCTTTTGTCTTGGGTCCTAGAGGTGATATATTACATATGTTTTCAAGTCAGACATTGTACAGGATTTTGGTGAACTCAAAAAGGCTCTGGGAAACTTTTTTTCCTCTTGGAATGGAGTGACGTTTCTGGCTTTCTCTAGAATTCTTATTATAAAACACATCTTCCTTCTAACTCCGAACACTTGTAATTTTCTCTCTCCTACCTTCCTTAAAGAGGTGGAGAATGACTTACATGGTTATTATGTGGCATATCAGAGTGGAATCCCACTTTTAGTGCTACAAAGGCATATTATTCATTCATTCAACATATGCTAGCCTTAAGATAGTCTCCATCTGGAGTCTATACTATGCTTTAACAGACCTTGCTCCTGCTCAGAATCACTTTCATTCCTTTTTCATTGATCTGATAATTCCTCATCCTTTAAATTCAACTCAAATGATAGCCCAGCCTCCTTAATCTGGTGCAGAGCCTATCCCCTGTGCTCCCACTGCTCCCTTGCCTTTCTCTTTCACAGCATTTATTATGTTTTACTATAGAATTCTGCAGCAGATAAACTTTAAAATGGTCCCTAATAATCCCTGAATCCATCCTGTTAGCAGAAATTTCCCTATTGCCTTTTTTACTTGCATGCTTTGATAAAAGAAGCAGCCATGTTGGGGAGATGCGTGTAGCAAGATTTTTTAAAGTAGCCTTTGGATAATAGCCAGTAAGAAACTGAGGACCTCAGTCTAGTAGGCCATAGGAACTGAATCCTGCCAACAACCCTATGAGATTGAAAGTGAATCCTTCCCCAGTTGAGCTTTCAGATGAGACCTCAGCCCTGGCTGACACCTTGATTGCAGCCTTGTGAGAGAAATACTGAAGCAGAGGACTAGCTAAACCATGCCCATCCCTGATCCACTAGAGCTATAAGATAATAAATGTATATTGTAGATTGTATTAAGCTGCTAAGGTTGTAAGTTGCTTGTTACATAAAAACTTGCACGTCACCAATTTATTTATTACTTTTCCATTGGATTATAAGATTCTTCAGAATGGATGCCCTGTGTTATTTACTTTTGTATCCTCATACCCTAACACAGTACCTGGCACATAGTAGCTGCTTAATAAATATTTTTTGAAGAGTGCGGTTGTGAAACAAGTACACTGACTTTGTAGAAAGGAACTCAGCTTTCTGCCACCAACTTTATAACTTCATTTCATTCAAGTTCTGAGCCTCATGTTTTTTTTATGTGAAAAATTAGAAGTATATTAGATTTAATGTACCTCAACTCAGTTTAAGCATTTTCCATAGCTCAGTTTTTTTGGTTTAAAAGTAAGTATTAATGATGTGTGTGAGGCTGTGTTATATTTTAGTAGATGACTTGGCTTTCAATGCATTTCTATATTAGGGTATCTTTTAAACTGAATGACACCAAGAATAGTGTATCTTTGACTTTGAAAAACGATGACTCTACTTAAAAAAAAAAAAAAAAAAAACCCTAAAGGATTAAATAGTGAAAACACAAAACTGGAAATAACTCATGAAAAATCGAAATCAGTTTTAAAAATGGCATTTGATGACATGTAGCATAACATTCAACAGCTTTCTTAACTAAGTGGGCTAAAAACCAGATAACACGATAACACAATTTTAGACAGGAATTTCTTTTTCCATACTGACAGGAAACATTTGTTTTGTTTTAGCGAGACTGTTTTAAAAAATGCTATTTATAATAACTTTGCCAAAGTTAAAAAAGAGGTCTACAAATTCTCATTCATTTTTAATTTTTAAAAAAATTGCTGCTGCATTATCTTTTCAAATGTTTCTTCCCTTTCACTGAGTGTTTAGCTGATAGGAAAATCATGATTCACTCCTTAAGCCTGATGGGCAAGACATTTTTCATTTTCTGGGCCAGCACATACGGAGAAGATAATTCTTATTAAACACATTAGATAATTTGTGATTAAATCAGTTAATTTTCAGTTGGAGCTACCTTTCCTTCCTCTCCACCCTCTTCCTTAAGTGTTATTTTCCCAAGGACAACCAAGCAGGCACAGGTGATACTGAATTTTTGTTATTTACAAGAAGAGAAGGCAAAGCTACAAAGAACAGATTGGTGGTTTCCAGAGGTGGGGGTGGGAGGTGGAGGTGGGCTAAATAGGTTGAAAGGTACAAACTTCAAGTTATAAAAATAAATATGTCATGGGATGTAATGTATATCAGGGTGACTATAATTACTAATACCATACTGCATATTTGAAAGTTGTTAAAAAGAGTTGATTTCACAAGCCCTCATCACAAGAAAAAAATTGGAAAAAAAAAAACTAGAAGAGTAGATGGTGAAGAACACTTTTATATAAGACTTGGGTTCCTCATATGTCCATCTATGGACATTTCATTCCTTCTGTTTTTAATCTTTACAGACAACCCCTGAAACACTGATTGAAAGAAGGAATTAACATTCCTCATGGTGTCCCAATACAATATTTTTATATCTTCCCTTAAGAGCATCCTGTTCCATTATTTCCTGTCATAAGAGAGGGACAGGAAACAATGATCAAATTCACCCTAAAGTACTGGCAGTAAATTAGAATAGAAGGGAGCCACAGACAGAGAAAAATTCTTCCTCCCAACAGTAGGGATGGTCTTCTGAAGGGAGGCTGCACACTATTTGGGGGTACCTACAAAATAAGAAGAAAACCATTCGTTTCGGTAGAATAGTTTTGGAAGACAAGGTCAAAGGAAATGAAGCTTCCTGATATTTCTTTTTTCTCCACTATTCACAACATCGGGTATATGATTTTTATTATGCATAAAACCAGCAATAATAGTTTACCAATGATGTCTCTTGCAATGAAATGAGATCAGAACGGAACCTAAAGGAACAGTTTAGGGAGTACAGAGCTCCATTAGGTGACAGCATATTACAGCAGGTAGAACTAGGGCTTTGGAATTAAGTGAAGGAGGGCTTGAGTTTAGGTTCTGTCACTGACTAGCCACAGCACGTGCTGTGCAAGTTACCTAACATTCCTGCATCTTTTCCTTCATCTACAAAATGCAGATTAGGATTCCTTTTGTATAGCATGATCATGAATACAAAACAAAATCATCACATATGATAAATGCTCTCCACGGTACATGGTACAGAATAAGCAATGAATGGACAATACATTAGCCTGGCCTTACATTGTCAGATGAGGGAAATGAAGACTGGAGGTTAAGGCATGCCAGGGACATGTGGTTAATTACAAAATTTTTGATGGCACAAAGGGGATTTCTTCCATAAACTCAAAGTTTTGTTTTAAAACTATTTTTCTTTTCAATTGCTGTAGCACTTGTTTGAGAAAAGTAGACATGTCCCTTATTTGTGAGAGTGTGAGGGAAATACAGAGAGGGAAACTGGTTTATTTAAGGATGTGAAACAAGTTTCAACAGAAAACTGAAACCAACAAAATTAAATGAAGCCATGCCTCCCCCAAACCTTCCACACTAATCTGAATTTTTGTTCTCTGAATGCATATATTACAGAGGGATTTATCTAATGTGAGGATCCAAAAAAGTTAGTTGAAGCTATGGATGTGAAAGCAAAACCACATGGACTGCCACACTTTATTTATCTGAGTTGTGAAGGGGAGAAAACCCAGTGAGGAGGCCTACAAAATGAATCAAATCCCAAGCAGGATTCTTACTTGTGAATTGTGAGTTGTGGCAAAATGTTTCCAATTTGGGACTCTGGTGACATTAGACTCCAGGAGCTAATGAAACATGTTGAAGCCCAAGGAGCTTTCTCAAACAGACATAAAAGATGGTCTCATCAAATGTTTCTGTTTTTAATTTCTCACCAGGAATGCATGTCATTTTTAAAACACTGTCCCTGCTCTTTGCCCATCATTTTCTGATGATTGGAGCATTTAGAGAATGCTGTGAAGGTTCAGAGTGGAGTTTCGGAATTCTGGGTGTGAGGTCTCTATGATTTCATCAGGATTTGTGACACGTGATACCCACAAGCTTATTTCAGCAGGTTTCAGATTGAAATCTAGAGTTTCTGATCAATATCTCAAGTACCTAATTCTATATTAAGAATTTAATAAGTACTTAGTGAGTGTTTCCATCACTGCTTACAAAAAAAAAAAGGCACTATGGTAGGCCCAGAGAGATGTGAGCAAGAGACAGAAAATCTTTTTTGTAAATAACAAATAACAAGATGTTGATGGAACTTGTCCTCTGGCACTGAAATTGATGTGTAGGGTCCCAGTTGAAAACAGAGAAGTGGTAAATCTAAAAAGATTCCCCAATTGTTCCTCATACCCCAATGTGGCCTTACTAAGGAGATCCCAGAAGGACCAGCTGTGGGATAATCAAACTTAATGTTTCTTCTCGTCTCCATTATCCCTTGCCCTAATCCCCTTCTATCTGAGGAAGTGTGAGATGGGGAGAGTTAGGAACTGAGAACATCAATTGTGGGGGAGTCAGTGTTTCTGGTGAGAAGGTTTTCCTATGACAGGGAGGGAGATGGTGGATGCTTTCCACTCCCCAAAGTCCAGAGTGGGTGCCAGAGAGTGAGGGGCTCCAAGAACCTCATAGGAAGGTTGAGAATTCCTGCAGAAAGGGGGGCCTGCAGGCTCCAAATCAATGACTTGTGATGTAATTTCCACTGTATGCAGAAAACAGAGGTAGAAAAATTTACGGAATGGAAGGAAGATTAGGAAAAAGCTGAAACTAATTATTTTTTTAAAATGTGTGTGGGGCAGGGGCGCCTGGGTGGCGCAGTCGGTTAAGCGTCCGACTTCAGCCAGGTCACGATCTCGCGGTCCGTGAGTTCGAGTCCGTGAGTTCGAGCCCCGCGTCAGCCTCTGGGCTGATGGCTCGGAGCCTGGAGCCTGTTTCCGATACTGTGTCTCCCTCTCTCTCTGCCCCTCCCCCGTTCATGCTCTGTCTCTCTCTGTCCCAAAAATAAATAAAACGTTGAAAAAAAAATGTGTGTGGGGCAAATTTTGAACATATTCTAAATTTTTAAAAGTTCCAAAGAAACCTGGCTCCTGTGATGGATCCAGGTATTTCCCTTTCTGTGGGAAAAAAACAATCTTAATGATCTTCATCTCTTTCTCATCAAGCTTGTTTCCTCTAGTATAAGTTTTTCATGAGTTTAGAAATCAGTTATAGAAAACAAAATAACAATGGTCATTGCTGGAAAGTAAGAATTATAGGTCAAAGACTCAGACTCGGCTTAATTGGGATTTGATAAATTTGTAGAGCCTATTGCAGCGAAAAGGCAAAACACAATACTGCCACCACCTGTTTGATCAGGACTCCTTTAAAAATCAACAACAATTGTGTATTTACTTGAGCTCTGCAACCCAATGTTAAAAAAACATTATGAGGACAGGAAACAAGAATTCTGAGGGGACTTGGAGAAAACAGAAGAGGGATGTGAGCCCTATCGGCTTGGCCCGTGCTATGCCTGAAGAAATGGATACACATGCACTCTGAAGACTTTCAAATGGATGCTCTGTGCTTGATGGGATGGTTAGTAAAAATGACAAGTGATCTATGGTAGATATTGCCTTCGGTGAGGAAAGAATCAGATTCCTCATTATTCTCAGCTCTGGTGGTCTTATATCTGTAGCCCTTTACACCTGGATTCGGCAGAGTGGATTCTCCTACCTAGAGTGAAAGTCAGCTACAACACACCAGTCAGAGATGCCATTGTTTCTCTTTGAGCAGCTGAACCACAGTGGCTTGGTTACTTCCTGCCTGAGCCATGCATGCCCTTCTCCAGCAGCCAGAGACGACTGGAAGACAGACTTCTTGGAAAGCTAATGGCTAGTAGGCAAAATGACCTAACTCATGATTTCAAAGCTGAGTTGATGCCATTCTGTGATGAGAAGCCTTTAGGAAACCTTTGAAGTCTGCGTTAGGAGCCCCTAATTCAGAGTGCTGCCCACGCCATGTCCCCCCGCCCCCACCTGGAACGCTGTAATTCCATTACCAAAAACACATTTCACATTGTTTTCTTGACCTTAATTGAACTGAATAAGGCCTTGTTTATTTTTCTGACCATTGAATATCCAGGGCTTGGTAGAGCCCTGGCTTATTATAGTAGGCACTGAATAATTATTTCTTGATTGGACGGAGGAATGAAGAGAAGCTCTGAAGGACTGCCATGGGTTTGAAGAGTTCAGCTCTGCGTGTCCTATGAGTCTGTGGTGGCACTTGCCCTTTCTTTAGCGACAGTGGAGACTGAGTGGAAGAATCAGAATGCCTGATCATGTAACATCTAAATGCGGTCCTTTAAGCACGCATGGCCTCCCGAGTTCAGATCACTACCTAGGAGAAGTGATGGGCTGGCTGTTTTCAGGCCCAGTCAAATTTTGTAGGGGTACACAACATACATGTATCAGCCAGATCTCAAGAAACACAGAACAAGGTACTGCATATCTGAAATGTACATAGATATTTAAAGATAAAAATGCAAATGCTGGTGTGGCAAAGAACCTAAGGTCACACGGCCAGCTAGTGCCTGACACGGAACTCCATCTGGCTCTCTGGACCTCTAGTGCACTGCTATGACCACCCTGCCACTGACTCACAAGCCCTTTTCTTGGTGAACATATAAAATATCGTGCTCTGCACACTGATATCTGAAAAGCATTCCAACAATTTTGGAACTAGATATGCTAATGGGTGTGAGCTGGTATCTCACTGTGGTTTTGATTTGCATTTCCTTGATGATTAGTAATGTTGAGTAATGATGATTAGTAATGTGCTTGTTGCCTATTTGTGCATCTTCTTTAGAGAAATGTCTGTTCAAGTCTCTTGCCCATTAAAATGTTTGTTGCTGTTCAGGTGTAGTAGTTTTCTGGCAATTAAGCCTTCATCAAATATACGATTTACAAATATTTTCTCCCATTCTACAGGTTTCCTTTTCACTCTGTAGATTTCATCTTTTGGTGACCATCATCATCCTTATGTCCTAAGACAAACATGTGAATATTTCTATAGGATAGACTCTTGGGTGTAATTACTATTTCAACTTTTAAAAGTTGTACCAAGTTAGACTCTTACCAATAAATGTAGAATCATTCCCCCATATCCATTCCCTTGTCAGCATGTATAAGAGATAGAGTTTAAAAATTGGCATACACATTGAAAAGTTTATTTTTATACATAGCTACTCTGCTCGCATCATGGTTAGCAATTCAACAAATTTGGGTCAAATCATGTCCCTTGGAACTTTAACACATACATACGGGAAAAACCTAAAACTCAGAAATTGGTTCTGCCCCTAAACCTAGATTGAAAAGTTTTTACTTTCCTTTTACTAAAAGCTCTATAATTAGTTCTTTTACGTCAAGTGATTTACCTCAATGAATGGTGCCATTTAAAAATTGAGTAAATAAACCCACTCCAGTTCATAGCTAGAGAAATTATAGGAGAAGCCAGTATGCCAGATGATTCAGTGTATGCCAAGGATTTAATCTCTTAGCCCAGAATCCTTTCCTGCTTGCCAGCCCCACTGCAGCACCATAGACTTCCAGTTTCAGGGTCTGGAAAGGCCAAGCCAACAGAAATATCTGACACTGGGATGAAGGGCAACAGTGTCCCATAGATTTGGTGAGAGCTGTGTCACTGCTATGGAGATGAGGACCTGGCCCAGAAGGATATTTCCTTTGTAGACATGTTTTTAAAAATAATAATTATAGGAAGATAATAATGGTTTTCCATCCAGGGATCAGAGGGGGACAAAGGCAGTGAGGTTCTCCCCCTTTAATCATACTACCTGTGTAAGACCATATGAGATTCCCACACTGACATTAGGAAGGTTATAGAGAGCTGTGGTGCCCTTACATATTCCTCTTCTTTCCCTACTACACTTTTCTTACAGAGCACATGTGACAGATGAGCCATACTTGTGGGGGAGCACTTGTCCTCCTGTATGAGTCTGTGATGCAACACAAGCGTCCCACTGTTCCTAAGGTCCTCTACTGCAGTTTATTAAAAACCAGAGAAGCAGGGACTGGTGCTTCCATACGGCTTTTCTAGTTTATTGGCTCTATTTGCTTGTAAAAATATGTTTTCAATTACATTTAAAACATTTGATTCAAACGACTTTGGTAAAGTCAAGATGTAGTATTTTTTCTGCCCACATCACATACGTTCTGGTTTATCATGGACTTAAGGTGCAGTGTACTGACGTCAAATGGCTAGTGATAGAGCCGAGTCTTGGGAGAAAGGTGAAGAGCAAGCTTAAGCTATAAATAATAGAACAGTAACAAAAATCAGTGTTTATTCTGGACTCATTGTGAGCATGACAGATTACAGGCATGCCCATAAACGACAAAACTATATGTAAAACCCAAAGGAAAAAATGAGACTGCTTGGAACATAAGATCAAAACAGGAAATGTTGGTTTGAGGTGAGCCTCTTTTCCTCAGATAGAACTTTCGAGATGTTTTTTTTTTTTCCAGTCAGCCATATCTAATTATTTTTCTTTGACAATAATACAAAATTGGAAAGGGCTTTAAAACCACAGGCTCAGTGGGGATAAAGGGGACATTTTTGTTTTTCTCACAGGAGTAATAGCTTACAATGAATTTTTCATAGTTATTTATTATTAGCCCTTTGTGCAGGTCACGGATAAGGGAATATCGTTTTATTGAATGTTGATTAAATATGCATTAGTCCAGACAGAAGGCATAGATGGATTATGCTGGGCTATGCCTCAAACAGGAGAATGGAGGTCACAGTGACAAGTTAAGTGGGAATTATGATTAAAGTGCCGTGAAAGCACCACCTCCCCCCAGACATAAGACTCCCATTGGGAGTCTAAGGGCCAACCATGGACAGCTATGCATTAGCTCATTATGGATAAACCAGGCCAAAGTTGTCCTTCTACATGAGTCATTTATCACACGTAAAGCAACTGGGTCTCACAATACTGAGTTGGCCACCACTGGGGAAGGGAACTTGCTTCCTCTTCTTGTTCTCCCTACTCGGCCAGCTATTGTAGTTGTCCCCACTTCACACCTAGAGCTGTAAGTTGTATAACTGGGATGTTGGTTAAAAATGCTCATTTCTGGCCCACCCCATGAGATCCTGAGTCAGTAAGGCTGGTTGGGGGGGTGTGCAATCATGAAGCAGGTGTTCCTTGGTCTATGCTATGATATACTCTTGGGAAACTGTGTCCAAGATGATGACGAGAGAGATTGGCTGGGGATTGTAATGATCAGTTTTTGCTTACAATATATTATGGTTAGGGGCGCCTGGGTGGCTTAGTCGGTTAAACAATATATTATGTCTATGGGCCTGTCTTAGACCTTTTATTCCTACCTTGCCCTGTTGGTTGCTAAAGACTTCTTGATTTCTGACTTCTTTGGCCAGACTTTGACCACTCTCCTTTTCTAAAACTCTGGTTGATCCTTGAATCTGCTGCTTCGTCTCTTATCTGTGTTTCTCTAATTATCATTCAGGTATCCTTCATTTATTCCTTCACTCAACAAATATTGGGTGGGTATATATCTATATCTATATATCTATATCTATATCTATATCTATATCTATATCTATATATACCAGTTTCAGAGCCTGTGCTGGGGACACACTGCTTAGTAAGGCAGACTGAATTCAGGCCATAATGGTATTTATAGACCAGCAGAAGAGACAGTCAGTTAATGAAATAGGCATAGTGAGAGTGTTAGATGCCATAGAGAGAGTTTGGGGCAATGTAAGAGCAAACAGCAGGGTCAGCTAATCCAGTCCTGGCCACACAGAAGGCTTCTGGGAATGATTAGGGAGCTGAGAGGTGATGAGAAGGCAGAGTATTCCAGGGAGAAAGACAGAACAGTATGGATAAAAGCCCTAAAAGATGAGAGCTATGACACTTTAAGAGAAAACTGTGGGGGCACCTGGGTGGCTCAATCGTTTAAGTGTCCCACTCTTGGTTTCCACTCAGGTCATAATCTCACTGTTGTGAGACCAAGCCCCCCGCATGGTGCTCCACGCTGGGCTGCTTAAGATTCTCTCTTTCCCTCTTTCTCTGTCCCTCCTCTGCTCCTGCTCTTTCTCTAAAAAAAAATTAATTAATTAAAAAAAAAAGAGATGTATATATAAAGAGAGAGAGAGAGAGAGAGAGAGAGAGAGAACTGTGACTATAGAGTGGGCCTGGTGACAGCAGGAGGTATAACAAGGAAGGCATCTGCAAAGTTGGGCAGGCCCAGACCACGAGAGGCCTTACAAATCTCGTGATAGAGTTTGGACTCTAATTTGAGGGCCAAGTAATAGCTCTGAAAGATTTTCAACAGGGGTGAGTCACAACCTGGGCTGCACTGAAGAACACTACAGCTGCAATAGACCAATGGTGCAGATGATTCAGAGTCAAGGCCCCAGAAGGCAGGAGGGGTGGAGAGGTGCACCCAGAAAATATGTGAGAAATGTCTCTTCCACTGACAGGAGGGAAGAAGCCAAGGCCAGGATGGCCTGCAGGTAAGATGTGTGATGAGTAACAGTATGGTGAGAGTGGTTTTATGGAAACTTCCTCCCAGGGAGAAAAGAGTGAAGACCTTTGAAACGTCCTTCCAGCACTTTAGGTGATAGGGTTTTAGTACTGAGATAATTTCTTCAACTGGGTGATATGTAGGATAAGCCAGCTGCTCAATCTTAGTAGTCAAAGAATGACACTAGTGACTTAGAAATGTACCAAGACTTACATACATATATATTTCAGATTGTGAAAGTACTTTTGTACACTACAAAGTTGTATGACTATATTAGATAGCAACAGACTTTGAGAAAGCAGCATCTAAGAAAACAAAAATCATGACATCTGATCAATGATAGAATGTAATAACCAACTTCAGTATCAGAAATCTCTCAGTGAAGACTCTCAGTGTATCTTCAACTTTCTGTACCATGTACAACTTTTCCTCCCAAAAAAAGGATGGAACCAGCTTTTCTAGGAGCAAAGCTACACCATTTTCCCATTTGTCCTAAAGGCAAGTTCAAACTGAGAAACCATCTTAAGGCTTGTATGAGTAAGGTCTGACAAAACAAACAACAAAACAAAGCAAAATAAAAAACAACAACAACAACAACAAAAAAAAAAACCCTGCAAACTCAAGATATCATTGAAAGGCAAAGTTCAGCCTCTTCTTCTGTCAGAAAGTTGATAACAGAAAAGGGCTTCAATGGGAACTGCATGCCTAAGCAGACTTTTCTAACACTGGACAGATTTGGACAGATTTGGAATGTGCTGTTCTTTCTGCTAAAGACGTTTTTCCACTCTTGGCCTTCCAAAACCCAGAGTTCAAAGCTTCACTACTACTTTTTTATGCGGGAGCAAATTGACCACAACACTATTAGAAAAAGACGTGAGTCAGTGTGTTTGGCTCTTTGTTTCTTTGTGGTGATCTTTGGAAAGGAAAGATTGTAAGGAAAGAAAAGCAGGGAAAGACTAGTTTGCATCTTTTCCTTGAGGGATGTTTGCTTAAAAAATAATAACCCCAAATCAGACTATTATTGGGACTTACATTAAGCATTTTCAAATTTTGAAACAGGAACAAAGTCCCCCAGACCCTTTGTTTTTCTCATTACACAAATAGATAAATTGAGTCACTGAGCAGTGAGGTAATTTCCCTGATCTCGGCTGTATTAGATGAAAAGAAAGCATGAACTCAAGGTTTTGGATTCCAGGTAACTACTTTGATCATGCTTTTATTGGAAGCTGACAACCAAAAAGTTAATAATCCATTATACTGCATGTTAGGGACATGAGGTTTTCTAGCTTAACATAAATTCTACTTCATATAATTTATATGCATAAGTGTGCGTGTATGTGTTTACACACTCATATATATTAGAATAGCCTCAACCTTCCCAAATCTTTTAGGGAATGAGACATGTTAGATAATTAAAAATTTCCCAAAGCTGATATTTTACAACTGTGAGGATCAAAATATGTTTGTTTTGATAACATCTACTTAAAATATGAAATTTCTTTAATTCTTAAAAGACACCACTAAATATGTCAATAATTACATTCAGCCATGATTCAGTAATTCCCTCAGAAATCATGGGACTTGACCTCATGACTTCTTATGTCTAACTCAGTGCTTTTACACATGACACTACAATGGCTTCTCATAGATGATTTAAGATCTTTTGTTTTTTTGCCCCCATAAATGACATGCATTTTGGTATTAATCAAAAGGGGGTTTTAAAAATACCCTTTAAAAATTAGAGTCAGATTTAAAGTGGATTGTGTGTCCTTTAAAATCATAAACTGTACAGAAGACAACCTATAAAATGATTCCTGTTGATTATCAGTGGCGTTTCTTATGTCCCTTGTCCTATCACCACTACAAATCTGTTTGCTAGAGATTAGTAATGGGATGCTATGAGTGATTCTCTGGGGATAAAATGTCACTGATGTAGCAGTTAAAGAGGAGAACTCAGGAATCTCATCTACTGGTTTTACATTCTTGGTCCTTTACCCACAGCTATGTGACTTTGAGGAAGTTAGTTAACTCTCCTACATAGTTTCTTGTCTATAAGGAAAATGATTAGGATAAAATGCAATACTGTGTATATATATATATATATATATATATGTATATATATATATATATATATAAAGCTTTAGCATTCTGTTTGGCATGGAGTAAATCCACAATACACATTAATGCTATTACTGTTGAATAATATCTTATTTGAATTCTATCTTCTTGAAAAGCACATTCTCAGTCATTGAATACTTTTTGCTAACTAACTCTTTCAGATCATTCTGCTTTCCTTTGCTGCAGTTTCTGCTTTATGCTGCCAGGATGATCTGGATGTGATACTGTTAAGGCTGAGCCTGAATTAGTAGAATGAAGAGGACTTCAGGAGTGGGATGAGCCAGGTTCATATTCTAGCTCCAACATTCACTATCTGAATGATGGGAAATTTACTTAATCTTTCTAAGCCTCCACTGTCTCATGTGTAAATGTAGATAAAGTCATCCTCTATCTAATACAAAGGAAGGAAGGTATATAAAACACACCATAAACTGTAAATTTCTCTACAAAGTTTATTATTGTCACTACCAATGTCTTCATTTTTATAAGTTCCCAAATTAAGATACTAACACTTTTGCTGATGTGGTGACAATGAATTCTATTTTATAGAAACAAGGTACTAAGCCTCTCCAGTGTTTTTGCTCTGTTGAGAAGGAGTCACGGATTCTTTCTTTAGCCACTGGCTCACGTCTGCAGATGAGAATTTTATTTATATGTATTCAAATGTGATTTAAACACATGGTGATTCTTTTATGGCTAAATATAAAAAATTTACAAGTTAAATGTTATTGCTATCTTTACCATTTACTTTAGAGCTTGCTCATTCTACAATTTGTAAATACTTTACAAGGCAGGGGAAAATACACACCCATAATTATTTCTCGATGTTGTCTGGCTCATGATAGTTGGGTAAATTCTTTTATTTTATTATTTAAAAAAAAAGATTTCATTGAAAGTTTTTCCAGTCACTCCAAATAAACTTAGCTGTAAATGGAAAAGATACAGCTGATTGCTCTGGCTTCTTGAGCGTGTCTTCTGCCCTTGTCCCGCTCTTCACTGAGTCAGAAGGAAGGCATGCGGTGTGGCCGACCTCCGAAATCATTAAACATCTCCTGTAAACTGTTGCTGTTAAAGACTCAATCTGGTTTATTTTCTGAAGCCTTATTAATAAGTTAGAATCTAATCTGCAGCCAGACTGTTTGATCACTTTGCTCTTGGCTTTGCCAGCCACAGGATTTTATTGCATGGTTGGCCTGTTGGCATGATGATTCCTGAAGGGCCATTGGTAAGCCAGCAAGTGCCAGGGGCACATCATTGTTAAATTCCAAAGACATGTGACCTCCCTTGACCTTCTAGTAGAGGGTTGAGCCTTCTTCAAAGAGCCTCAGGGTGTTCACTAGAAATAGAGACAAAAATTCTCTGGGAAAATCTACAATATAGAACTACCTTCCTTCAGAAGGTCTTGGGGTTTCAGGGGGGAGATAAAAGAAAAATCTATTACTGAACTTGTTTCAGATAAGCTGAGATAGTCTTTCTCTGTAGAACAGTCACACATAAAATTGAAGCATTTCTACGTGCAGGTATTTAAAACATGTTTTTCCAACAAAAGGGAAAAAAGAAGAGGTGGAAATGAATAATGGAGATTTCTCTTGGAGAGATTCAGTTGAAATCAGTCTATATTTCATTTTATTTGTCTAGTGATAAAGAACCCACATAGCAGTACACTCTGTGTGAGTTTAAGCCACTAAAAAAAAAGGAAATACCATCTGTAGTATTTTGTTAAAATTATATATGTAGGGAAGAGGACTTCTTTAAGATGATAGAACAACTAGAGGCAGGCATGTAGTCAAGCAATGCACTGAACACGAAATTTAAAGAGCACTGCTGTGGTCATGGCATTCCCCTGGGATACATAAAAGCTTCTTATTCAATTTTTTTGGTAGCTTATATGCTCATCAAGGGATACAAGACATAGCACATCAAAATGTAAATATTCTGTGTTGTCCAATACAGTAGGCACTATCCACATGTGGCTATTTGATTTTAAATTTAAAGAAATTATAATAAGGGGCACCTGGATGGCTCAATCAGTTAAGTGTCCAATTCTTGATTTCAGCTCAGCTCATGATCTCAGAGTTTGTGAGTCTGAGCCCCCCGTTGGGCTCTGCACTGACAGCATGGAGCCTGCTTGGGATTCTCTCTCTCCCTCTCTGCCCCTCCTCCACGTGTGTGTGTGTACACACACACACACACACACACACACACACACACATGCTCACTCTCTCTCAAAATAAATAAAGTTAAAAAAATAGATTATAATAAAATAAAAATTTAAAATTTTGTACATCAGTTCCACTAGGCACACTTCACGTGCTCAGTTGCCATTATGTGGTCGGTGGCTATCGTGTTGGGTGGCTCAGATATCGCAATTTTTCATCACCATCACTACAGAAAATTCTAGCAGACAGCTCCGATGTCTTCAATACAGTGTACAGGCAACACATTAAGTGACATTTATAGTAAGTGCTTGTCAGTTGAGAAGTGAGAAGGATCAATGCAGACTGCAACATTTGGGATGACTTTAAGAAGACCTTGAGTTTATGGTTCCTTGGGCAAGTGGGGGACACTCAGTAGAGAAAAGGAAAGAGAATGTCTGGGCGAATAATAGCCCTTGTGGCTTAGGTCAAATTCCTGCTGTAGACTGGAGACAGGTGAAGATGGAAGCATGGGTTAGGTTGAGAGAGACTGAGATACTTGACTGGCAAATTAAGGTTTTTGTTCTATGTTTCATAATGTCACTCGTATTTTTGAGCAGAGTACTGACAGTCTTGGGACAGTGGCACCACCTAACAAGTAATTTTTCCTTACATAATTTTGTATATGGAAGGCCAATATTTAATAGTAGCTTACAAATGGGACTTCATCTTGTGCCCCATGGTTAGCTCCGGTGGAGTAACACTGTACGTCAATGTGTAACACTAGTAACACTATATGTGTGTGCACTGGTGTTAATGAACTTCGGTAAAACTATGTTTTCTTGGAACCATCTACAGGGATAGAGAAAAGCAAAGTAAGAGGCTTCTCATTCACCATCACTGTATTTTATTCCCCCGTCCCTTTTTTCTTTCCTCTTGTTCATATTTATTATGCTCCTATTATGTGTTAAGTATTGAGGGTGCAGAGGTAAATGAGACCTGAATCCTTCTTCAAGGAGCTCACAGCTCTGCACAGAGAACAAGCCCGTGCTATTACAGAGTGGACACGGCCATGATGGGACTGTGCACATAGTACTAGGGACCGTGGTGGAGGTGTGCAATGCAGCCTGGGGAAGGCAGGTTGTAGGCATGTCTTCTCCAAGCAGAAGATACCTGATCTGAACCTTGGAGGAGGAGTACACATTAATTCCATAGATTTAGTGGGGAATACTACATGCAGAGAGGGAAGATCAAGGACAAAAGCAAAAAAGTATGCAGAATGTGATCATATGGAAAGAACCAGCCCTTGTTTCTTCTTTTGTCTTTGGCATAACACAAAGGAAGGGCTTGAGGTATACTTATTTCTATATAGACCCTCACAGCAGGTTAAGGAGCAGGTGTAGACAATATAGACACTTTTCTAGGTGACTCACATGGCTGAGGGAATCATTTAAGTTGTCTTGACTCTCGTCAGCTGGCTATGGATGCTAATAAAAGTAACGCCAAAGAGAATGATCTGATGAGCCAGATTCAAGTTTGTTTAACGTGCCGTAATGTCTTTGTTCTGTCTGTTTCTCATATAATCATGGGAATTTCTACTGCCTTAGGAATGACATGCTAGGTTGTCACTCTCTCTCCCAGACTGATGCCAAGCAACTTGGGATCACTTGGGGAGAATTTATGGAGAAACCTTAGCCCTTAAAAATTACTCTAGGGAGAAATGATAGCTTTTTTTTTTTCTTTTTGGTTTTTCTAGTTACACAGCCCTTACTTTTTTGGCTCCAAAATGACAGCATGCTTTTAGGAAAAAATACAGAAAAGAAAAAGAAATTAAAATCACAGTATTAAACAAGAAACAGAGCCAGTCGGCAGTGTCTAGGAACAGAGCCACTGGAATTCTCTCACTTTCTTTATGAGTCAGAAGCATTGTCACAGGGAATTGATGTTTTTTCTCCCTTTTATTAACACTAGAAGACACCATGAAAGGCAGTGTGGAGGAGCAGGAAGGCTGAAGTTTGGAATGTGACCTCGATGGGAATACTGGCTATGCCACTTCCTAGCTGTGTGACCCTGGGCAAGTTGCTTGACCAAGTAGAGGCTCTGTTTCTTTCCTCTTTAAATTGAGAATGATAATATTGCTCTTGTAGGGTTGATTTAAGGAATAGAGATAAAGATACCAGTACAAGGTCTGATCCTATTAGACACTTAATAAATAGTATCTATTACTGTAACTACAAATGATGAGCTTCAGTTCTCCTTTGAGTGACTGTGAACTACTCATTTTCTTAAAGGAGAGGATGCTCCATTCTGACACTTTTAGGACACTGGCCTCCAGGTATAATCTTTGTGAAGGGGAAAGAGAATTACTAGAGTAAGGCTCTAAGAGAAACAGGGAATTTGATAGGGGTCGGAGGTCTGAGTGTTATCAATAAACCAAAGAATCCCTGATATAGCATGATATACTAGAATATCAGTAAGTGTGATCTTATTATAGGAGTTAGCTCCCTATTTATAGTGAGAAAGTAAATGCTCAAGGAAGAAGTTTGGCTAATGATCTTGGTCATTAATAGCAGTTAAGGTGAAACAATGATCAGATCAGAGACTGTTGAGCTAATTCATGAAATTACGTAGGCTCCTTGTTTACCAAACTTGTTGCTTATTGATGATCATTACAATATCTAGACAATGAGAAAGAAGAAGGAAGGAAGAGATCATTTCAATCTGTCCAGTCTTCCTCCCTCCCTCGCTCCCTCCCTTCCTGCCTTCCTTCCCATCATCTATCTTCCTAGCTTTTCAAAATCTTAAATTATTTTGGCATTTCTGCTATTGCTTTTACTATGAAGAACTGAGCCATTGAACCAAGACAGGTTCATCATCTTCTTTTGTTCCTTTTTCAGCTGGGCTTGGAAATTACACTGGGATTGTTTCTTACTTTATGGTTTGACATAGCACATAATTTGTGTTATATCTGTGATACTCAATGTGTATTACATAATGACTAGCAATACTGACTTTACTATGTCCCAGTAGATCTTGAAACAATGACGTGGGACAGTGATTCCTAAACAGTTCCCAAATTTTTCCATAGAATACTGGTTCCAAGAGATGCTTCCCAAGGGTGGGAAGGTGTCAGCAAATAAGTTTAGGGCACACTACTAACTGTAACATTTTCGAAAAATGAAAATATAATTAGCATATTAAGGTCTTTGTGAAGTCTAGCAGTGAACAAAACTGATCACGTTGTTTTACTGAGTGTTTCTGAAATGTAATAGACCATAGAAGCTTTTTCTGTATAAACACATAGTAATATCTCAGGTACTACTGTTTCTGAAGCACACTTTGGAAAATGTTGAAGAAGTAACATTTGGGTTTTACATAATATAACATCATTATTGAAAATATCTTTCTTTAGCTAAAGTAGAATTTTAAAACCACAAAAACTCTTCCGTGTGTGGGGAATTAGCTTTTAATTGATGTCAAAATATGGACAAGTGAACATATAGGCCTTTTGAGATTCTTAAGCCATAAATTAATTGTTTCTTTTCCCTCTTCTACTTACCCTTGACCTTGTCTGGATTCTGGACACGTGAGGAATTGTCTTTCGTACTTTAAGAAACAAAAATGCTCTTGCTACATCTTGGAAGGTTATGTGCTTATTTGGAATTTTATTCCATTTTGACCTGATTCTGCATAAATACCATGAGCCATTACCAGGTGTTGTGAGTATAATCCATTCACTATATAAGTAACAGCAACCATGTATGTTTAAGGAGTATCAGTCTGCAAAATAATTGGCAACACCTCAAGTGTCTCTAAATGACAAAGACAGTGGTTATTTGAAAATTGCTCTTCTATTTAAGATAAATAAATTAAGGCACAGAGATGATCAGTGGCTTTCCAAAGATCCCAGAAAGAGTCAAGGTGTTTCTGAGATTAAAACGCAAGATTTTCTCAAATGGGGACTTCTTAGGCTACGTGCACACAAACTTTATAGGTTCGTCTCCACTGACCTCAGAAATAGAAAGAGGACTGCTCTGTATTCCTGTGGATGTCATAAGTTTTAAAAAGCAAGCAGCCCTTCTCTGGTGTGCCAGGGATTTTTCTTTTATGGTCCTAATTGATCTCTATCCCCCAAAGGGTTCTGAATTATGCAAGCGTCTCAAGTCTTAACAAGCCATCCCCAACACAGCTGTGCAATGGAAATGTTCAACGGAAAGGTATTCACTTCAGTCTAGGCAAGGCTCTGGCTGCTCCCTGGAGAGACCCGGATCCAGGAGTGCAGATTCTGGGCCATCTCAGAGAAACCTGTTGGGCCCATTCTGCCTCCTTCTTTCTCTAGGCTCCCTTCCTGCTCTTGTTGACAGGAGGGTCTGGTCATGGCAGGACACCAGGACTTCCCCTTTAAAACTCATGAAATCTTCTCAGTGCTTGAGCCTCTCTGCTCTTCTCTCCCTGACCCCACCCCCAGCTTCCAGAGTTTCTTTCTCACTGAGTTGAGCATTTAGTCTGGAGCATTTAGTCTTGGCTGGTGGTGGCCTTGGAAAGAACATTTTCTAAGATTGCTTTGGTTTTCTTTCAAATAAACCTCTACAAGCCTGGACATTTCTGGCATTGTTGAAGTGCAGGTGATTTATTCCTAGAGGCTTAAATTGGTATTTTTTTTTTTTCAAAAAGAAAACCAACAATGTGATATGCTCCTATTGTACACTTTAGCCACTGGTAACAAAGGACACCTGGCTCTGTCTTTTATCAGAAGAATTCAAATCTAAAAGGCCCCCTCTAGGAACAAGTCAGTTTTTATTTTGAGACACTCAGCCCCGTGGCTCCCTCTACTGGTCAATGACTTCTCTCCCCACTCTTTCGAACCTGAGGGGATTGGAATAAACTGGGAGCTAGAAGGGGAACTAGACATGTCGTTAAATTAGGAATTATGGATCCAACAGCATATTTTTGCTAAAGATCTCCTTTTATCTCTTCTTCCAACCTCAATTTTGGCCACCTAAGCCACAAAGTCTTAGGTCTACCTAGCATCTCCCTTCATGTAGGTCTTGGCCTTATCTTTCATCTGCCTTTTAACAAGAGGCCACTTGTTTGGATTTATAGCACTGATGAACACCATGACCTCTGGATTTGAAGACTAGTTAATCGCTAAGTAAAGATCATTAAAGAAATATAATGGTGTACAGTCATCACTTCCAATTTATGAACCGAGTTTGGATTTATCTTTTTAGAGTTCACATGGCGTGATAGTTGGAGGAACATATGAAGTGGATCAGCTGCTGCCAAGCTGTCTTTCTGCTGCCCCAGGACAATGCTCTTGAGCCAGATTTTAGGACTCAGTGTCCTCCTATGGAACTGAAGGCAGTTGTGACTTACCCACTCGGCTGCAGGGTAGCATAATTTCTGCATAAGCCAGCCATAGTTGCCCTAGTATATGAAACCTGAATTACGGAGGTCATTGGCCCAGTCTTTCAGAAAAACAGCTGTTTTATCTAGCTAACAGAGAGGACTGGAGAGGCGCCCCAACAGGCTGGACACATTTTATTTCCCAGAGAAGCCAACAGCTGACACCCACACCCAGGCCTATTCAGTTTGAGTTGGAAAAGTAGCACATGAAGTGATTGTCTTTAATCTCAGCACATCAAGTGATGCCAATGCCTAAATATCCTGTGATGTAAACACATCAATAGAGAGCTTAAGAGACGCAGTCTTCAAGAAATTTACTTAAAAGAATGTTTTCACGATGATGCTTAGTCATAGACTATGTAAATTTTAACATACAATAAATCAATTTCAGAAACAAAAGTACTATTTCAGAGATACGCAAACAATTGTCAGGCTTTAGGGGAAAGTGAAGAAGCATCTGGGGTAACATCTGTCTACTTATTCAGGGCAAATTGTTTCCAGAAATGATACAAGAATATTCCTTTTACCTTCATCATTTTCTATGTTGGATTAACTTCGTGTATCACCAAAAACTGTATTTGTATCTTAGCAGAGAGCATTGTGATGGCATGACTTCCATGGAGTTAGTATTGCTGGGTCAGTCAAGTCAGGGGTCAGATAAGGCTCTTTTTCCCAGCAGAAGTTCAGTCAAGGGTTCAGAAGAGTTTTAATAAGATGTAATACTTGTAAAGCTTTTACCCATGTGAGTCAGTCCTCAACTGGCGTTATACTGAAAGGAGGCTGACCCAAATAGGATTTTATCTCCCAAACATTTGACAGACTCTTGGATCAGACACATTAAAAATCGCTTCTTTAGCACCTCAACTCTATGGAGTTTCTCTCTCCTCTGTCTAAGGGAATGAGCCCTCTTAGCTACAGCATCCTGTCTCTACACTCTTGGCCCCTTAAGGCCTCTCCTCTGACGTGACACATTTCATGCCTACACCCCTCCAACCATATGTCCCTCAAAGTCTCCTCTGATTGTTCTTTACGCATATTTTGTCTTTTTTCTCATTAAAGACCTGGGAAGGTGTAAGGTGGTTATATTGGCAACACATTGTCTATTGAGTGGGAGAAGAAGAAGGTTATTATACAAGAAAACATTTGTTCTGTCACATAAATGTTGGAACCAGATTTTAAGACATCTTAGATACATACTGTGTGGGAAAGACACACTATAGTTATCTAAGACAGACCACTGTTTGAAGAGTTTGACTGCACGAAATGTATTCCTGGTTCTGCTACACACGTCTGGGTGACCCTGGGCATGACATCGACCTCTCTGACTTTTGCTGTAAAATTAACATTAGTTAAAATTAGCCCCAAAGATCCTTCCAGCATTTATATTCTGTGTTTCTCTCAATAAGTTTAATACCCAAGAAAGGGGAATAAGGACTAGATAAAGTGTTTAGAAACGTCACTGCAGAGGGCCTGTTGGAGGCAAGTAGCAATTTTAAATTAGATTTCTTCTAGATAGATGAATGAAGATTGACAAAAATGTAAAGCCTTTTTATTTGCCGGAGTAAAAATTTACAGTCTGTTTAAGAGAAGTATGAGACTTTGGGTAATGAGAAAAGCCACAAATATGAGTGGTACTCTAGAAACTTGATCTGTAATCATTGAAAAGAGATTTCTTCCACTGAAAGAAAAATGGGGTAGCACGGGGCGGGGGGGGGGGGGGGGTTGGTGGTGGAGGTGACATGTATGCATTTGCAAATCCCATGATGAAGGAGAAAAGGGCAGTTTTCGTTTTCTGGGAAGAACCATGGAAGTGGACCCAAAATTAATAGGGGAGATTGAAGGTGAACCATCAGATGTCTTTTAATATTTTATATAATCAGCTATAGGTGCTGTGAGTTGCTTTTGCCATTATGCTACACTGAGCAGTTAGAATTCATTATTATTTTGCTGATTACTCTATAATCAGTTTTGGGAAACATTTTTGTTTCAGTCACCTCAGTTTGATTCCATGCAATTTCAATGGCTTTGTGGATTTGCCTACACAGGGCCCCCAGATTATAGACATTCTGACCTTGTGTGACTCCCTTTAACCCCCATCCCACAAATCTATTTGCTTAAGGATAGATTCTAAAGAACCTCCTTCCTCAAACGGGGAACACAGTTGCCAAAGTGATAGTGGAATGTCTGATTAGTGCCTTCTCTGTTTGTTGGTGCTGAAGTGTGGTTAATTTTCTTTCCCACTCTTCACTCCTTGCCTCTCTGGAAAGGGCAAGTTTAGCAGAGCTCTCATTTAGTATTGTGGGGTATAAAATGGTGTTAATGACTGCCAGGTCATTGGAAGATCTTTTTCATTATATCCTTAGCATTTTGTAACCATTTGTGAGCTGATCTTTTTATTATTATTATTTTTTAAGTTCTACATGCTTTGGGTAGCAAAAGGTCCATTTCACAAAATGCTAAAGTAAAACATTCTCTAAATTCCAAAGAGCATTCATTCTCCCCTTAACCTTCTCCTCTCCTCTCCTCTCCTTTTTTTTTTTTTTTTTTCTTTTCACTCATAATTAGAACAATGCACCTCTCAGAAGACTGGATTCTGGTCTCAAGATCTGTATCTTCTCTAAATTATGCATATGTGTGTTTATGAAGACTTGATGGATGAGAAGGAAGTCAAGGCATGAAAAAAGGCTTGGTTTTCAGAGGATTACTGGGAGGACCAGAGGTTGGGAAATAAGTGTTTATCTCAATCACTCTGCAAGTTGCCATACCAAAGAGGGTGACTATAGATAAGAAGGAGTAATTTGCTGCTTCTAACTTCTCACTTGCAAATAATCACCCAACTTTGGGCCCTTTCAGAAGGTTAGGGGTGGGTTTGTTGATGTGAACCACCCATTAATGTTCTGAGGGTTTTTATACTCATAATATAGTTTTTAAAAAGCTGTAACTGGCGAAGTCCTAGGGGTTTTAATTTGAGGTAGACCTGAAATCGTTTTGGTCTTTAGAACTGGGCTATTCTCCTCTGTTAGAGTAGGGCACAGAAGAGATGGACCTTAGCGTATTGGTGGAAATATTCTTATTGATTTAAGGCAAAAACCAAGAGCAGATATGACTATTTGCTCTTCTGCACCTCTTCATATTTCATACAAATAAAGGCAAAAAGAAGTTGCGTTTGTAACAGATTCTGCTCTTTCTCTTCTCCCGGGGCACTTCCTAGGAGACATTCCTCTCGGCTTCCCACTTGGTTTCATCCCCATTCTCCTCTTTGATTTTCATGGGTATCAATGGACATAAAGTGGGATACACTTTCTGGTCGTTGGAAGAATAATACTGTTTTGTAATTGTGACAATAGGAAAACAATCCAAATGTGTGTTTCCCTAGGTTTAGCAGGCCCTTGAAGTGAGCAGAACACCTTCTCTGTGTCTCTAGTGAAAGGAAGCTGCTCATTTTTTCTTTTTTGAGAAACATTAAAGGAGTTGGTCAAGCCAGCTCGATTGGTGTTAGATAGGTATGGTCATGAACCCAATTCAGGAGCAGCTATATAACGGCAGAGAGCAAAGACTCATGTGAAGTCTCCACATTGTGTGCAAAGGAGAGACATTGGGATGGCTACTACGTGGAACCCAGCACTGATTTTTCTAAAGACTTAAGAAGTCTCATCTTGCCTGATATGTGCCCTCTAGGGAAAGACTCACTTTAGGAGTCCAGTAAAGGGCCCTGGGAAAGTTAGGTCATGAGCCATCTACATGATCTCACCCAGTTATTTAGGGTGTTGAACTTGATGGCACATGGGGAAGGCAGTTACTGTTAAATGGTTCGTAGCTGGTAGAGTGGATTAGCTGCCAGGAAAAGCAGAAGCAAACTCTGGGAGAACACTTTTCATCCCCAAATTTAGGAATAACAGGAGCTCTTTTACATTGGAAACACTTTTTTTTTCTTCTCCCAGAAAAGATAACTTCCCTCAAGGGAAATCTGGTGAATGAAGTGCATTTTCACTCTTGCGATGATGGGTTTGAGTCCGGCATAACCATAAAAAAGAATTAACTTGGACATACCACACACTTGGTTTGGCCTTGTCCCATACCTGTGCTCTTGTCAAGGTTGATTACCCACTTACATCAGATACGAAGCAAGCAGTCTGCACTGTGGCTGAAGATGAAAGGTATTTTAATATGCTCAGGTCACATACTATCTCAGCCAATAGTAATTTTATATCATTTTCTTAAAGGAAACCACACTCCTTGCAATAATTTTTTCCAATGAAGCAAAATTTTACATGACAGAAACCTTTATATGTAACTCTTTCATTTGAATCACAGCATTGAATTCCTTCTCTGCCAAGCAGAGTTTTAATACATCTTTATTATTTCCTTTGATATGCAAATGATACGGAGAAAACTTTGAAAGACCTTCAGTTAAACTTCTGTTGATTCTACTTTCTTTAATAGTGAAGAATTATTTACAGCTCTGGTGACTTTTCCCTTTTTAAGTGAAACAATATACACAAACCAAAAAAGAAAAAAAAATGAAGCTTTTCCTCTTTTACTTTAAGAATCTTAAGGGCTGAAATAGTGGGTTGGTTTCCTGACCAAACCTTTGGTTTGCCGTCTCTAAGCAGTCTTGTGCAATTAATTCCCCAGAGGAAATATTTGAAGAGGGTTTTTCTCCCACATGAGAGAGTTTCATCCCACACAGCCCACAGATTTTGATGGCAAACTTCATGGACCAAGTGTCTGGTTTTACAGGAGCAGCCGTGGACTACTCACAGAAGCTCTCACAGGTGCACGGTACTCATTCTCCGACCTCAGAAACAGGAGGGTATGGCAGTCTTTAAATATGATGGTAGCTTAACTACTGCGTAGCTTTAGAATCCAGTCCTAATCAGGTCGATGTTAATTACTAGATGAGGGAAAGGAGGGTGGCAAGCAGGGTTCAAACTTCCAAAGCCTTCAAGCTGATTTTTTTTTTTTTTTACAACTGTCTGGTGTACACAGAAGAATTGTATAATCTGGCCTGTATTTTTCTCTTGCTGTGAAACATATTGAAACGCTTTATGTTTAGGTGTATGTATAGAAATTCATGAAGTTCCTTTATACACTTTCTGGGTTCTGACACCGTTCTCATTTTAGAAAGTCTTGAAAAGATAGCTTTGTGAGAGCACATTTTGCCCCAGCTTGTAAATTTGGGTTTGTTCTTTCCTATCTACCAGCCACCTGATTACTGTCCCTGTGCAAAGGGCACCCGTTCACATCATTTTTTCCAAGCACTTAAACCTGGAAAGATACTTTTTAAAGGACTCACAGAAGCTGTCTTAGGGGGTTTGGAAAACATCGCAAAATTGTTAGCAGACCTTTTGACTGCTATTTTTAGGAAACTAATTGTGTTCTTCTAAAGTACGTTTTTGACAATGGGACAAAGTTTTCCTTGCCCCCACTGATATATGAGATAGTTACAATGAAAAGCGTAGAACACCCCAAACAGATACATTTTAACTTCAGCAACAGTCAGCAAATGGGGAAAAGTGATTTAAAAAGAGAGAAGCTTTTTTGCAGTATTTATGCTGCTGTTTCTTGCCCAAAATGAACTTTTATTTTACCGTTCAAACAGAAGTTTGTTTTCCAACCAGTTGCTAGTTAAAGGAGCAGCTGATCTGGCATCCATAAGAATCAGGTCGAACCAAACGGTAAGCATGTTGACCAGAGGAGACGTATTTCCCACCCCCGCAGCAACCCCCATTAGGTCAGATGCCTGCAGAAGTGTTCTCTTACCTTGAGCACGTAAGATCCGGGAGAGAGGCTGGGGGCTCCCACAGGAGAGGACCGGGAGAGTGCTCTGATCCTCGGCTGGTAACATGCACTTGGCTTTTATGGGCAGGTGGGAGGGGCTGCTCCTCATAGTAGGTGGGCAGGAAAGGAGCGGCGGGCGGGCAGCCCTGGGTGGAGCTGGACACTCTTCTCTGGGGAGGGGCGGAGAGGGCAGAGCAGGAGCCCGAAGGAGGGAGGAGAGACGGGGGGGGGGGGGGGTAGAAGCGGTGGAAGGAATGGAAACGGGAGAGGGAGGGAGAAACAGAAAGAAAGAGAGAGAGAGAGAGAGAGAACGAAGAGAAATAGAGAAAGGATGTAGATCACAGAGGGAAAAAAGGTTGGGGAGAAAATGAACAGAAGACAGAGAGACCAGCAAGATCTGGAAGGAAAAGGGAATTGAATTATTTTGTTTTTGTATGACTTTTTTTTTTTTTTTTTTTTTTTTTTTGAGAGGGGAGTTGTAGGTGACTGTGATGACTAAAGGTGTTTTCTGTGAATTTGAAACACTAAATAACGGTTCAGGGAAACGGAAGGGTTCCTGAGCGAGCCACGGAGGGGAAGCGGGGCGTCCGAGGAGCACGGCCCGAGCGCTGGCGGACACCCACCCGGCAGCGGCGGGCGCGGAGCGGAGCGCAGTGCGCGCAGCAGGCGCCCCCCGCGCCCCCGGCGCCCGCAGCCCCCGTGCGTCCCGCCTGCCCGCGGGTGAAACCCGCCCTCCACTCCTCACTCCCACCAGTGCTTATTTGACAAGAAAGGTCTCCCTGTGCTGCCGGTACTGTGCAGCATCCCGAGGCCCCTCTTGAGACTTCTGCAGCATTAAGGTAAATCCAGCAAAGGTTCGGGAGGATCAGCTGAGATTGGCTTGTGGGGAAAGGAACCTCAAACCCAGCCTCGGTTCTCCAACATCTGCTTATGTAACAGGATTTCAGGACTCTGCCCTCTGGTTATTTTCGGTATTTAAAAAACTCTCATTCCTAACAATTGGAAAACGTCTTGGTGCCACAGCTCACTCTCTGTGTGTCTTAAACATTCAGAGAGAATTCAACCAGCAAACGGCAGAAGGATCAGGCTGAAATTCTTAAGAAATACATTCAGAGAAAGAAAAACAAGCTCCTTTAGCTGCTGAGTGGTGACTCACTTCCCTGTCCAAGCTCGATTTTTGCCACCAAAGGAACTAAAACATTTAAAAAGAGAGAACCTGAACCTGAAGAATGGGCGGGAGGGGGGGGGGTACTGAGGGGAAAAAGGGAGGAGTGGGGTAAGTGGGCTGGGAAGAATAAAAGGACTTTCACTGAACAGCTCTCTACATGAATGTATCTATATATATAGAGAGAGATACAATGTGATTCAGGGTTCACCACAACCTTATGAAGTAAGTATTGTGTAGTTTTGGTTGGTTGTTTGTTTTTAAAGAAGTTAATCTTACCGGGGTGAAGCAATTAGCTCAAACCAACAAGATGAATGGAGAGTCACAGCTAGTGAGCTTGCAAAACTCGTGCACTCTGTGCAGGAGGCTGTCCTGTAAAACACCTAGCCTGGTCTCAGGTTAGATCCTGATGTCTGTGGATCCCCAGGCTCCGAGAGAAGGAAAAATGACGGCCAAGAGCTGGGTTTCTTAAACTAGGTTCTATGACATCTCAGGCAGGGTAATTCTTTGTGGTGGGGACCTCTTCTGTGCACTGCACAATATTGAGCAGCCTCTCTGGTCTCTACCCACCAGATGCTAGTATCACTCTCCTTCCTAAGGGGTGAATACCAAAAATATCCCTATACTTAGTTAAATGTCCCTGTGGTGGTGGTGGGGGTGTGTGTGTGCAAAATTCTCTCCTCCCTGTAAGAAACATTGGTCTAAAGGTCACACCTATAAAAAAGGATTGAAAGAAATCCATTAGGAAAATACCCAATAGTGGCATTTGGGTAACAATAATACTAGTTGTCACATGTCTTAAGTTTACACTAGACTTAGTTTTTTTACATATTCATACTCCCATCTGTCTGCCTCTAGAGCCCAAAGCTTTGATTGCTTTATTTGTAACTAAGCTTATTCTCCGTTGGATACATGTGAAAATCAACAAAGTAGAACGCCATGTGCCTGGGTATGAAGGAGGATTAGATGAAAAATTTAAAGTTTATCATAAACAAATTTGACATTGGAATAATTATTCCAAATATTATGATTTTTTTAGACATTGCTTATTTGTTTTAATATTTATAATTTTTCATATCTGTGTATCCCTGCTATTTTACATTATAGTCAGTAAATTTTTGGCTGCAAAGAAATTGTATCTAGTGGTTAACTAGCTAGCAGAAAATAAGTACTCACTGGATACATATCATGTAATTGAATAAATGACACTATGGAGCACTGACACATAGAGAGTGGGCAATATTTATTGGCTTAATGATTGAAAAAAAGAATGAATACTTAGAAAGGTAGAATTTTCACATTAACTTTCATGCCCACTTGCTGTTTGGTTTTACTGTTTTCTCATCCTCCATAATTCAGTTTTCCTCTTTCCAAATAGTATGTTTGTCTTTTGAGGATGTGGCCAAACCCATTAAATTAAGTCTATGAAATGAATAACCCTTGTTACTGGTCCTAGAAAGAGAACTGCCTGATGCTGCTGGGGCAGACCCCTGAAATCAGATGTGATTTTATAGGCAGGGTACCACTTCTGGCACTTTCCAACTTAGGAAAGAAATGTTTTCTGGACAAACTACACAGGATCCAGTTAGAGGAGCATCTGTGTGGTTAACACATTAGTAAACATCCTCATTAGGTTACAGCAAATCATCCTTTCAGTCCCAATTTTATGCCTTCCAAATATTCCAGTTTCATCACAGAGTTGTGAAAAATAGAAACAAAAGGCAAGAAAAGCACGTTGGAAGGGAAGGCAACTGATGGTTGTATTTTTCTTCTCCTTTCTCTTCCTTTACTCCCTCCTTTCAAACCTGAATATGCAGCCAAGATAACAAAATAGCTCCTTTCATTTTGTTTGGATGGTGCTAATGGTTAGTTCATTTCTCTAGTTCACACTTGCCTGAATCTGATTCAGTAGCAGATCTGGACAACAAGTAAGGAATCCAGGAATGTGATTCCTTTGCTGGTTCTTAGCATGCCCTTCTAGAATCTCTCTGAAGGTGACTGAGGTTTGAAATGACCTAGTTTGGTCTTCTGTGGAAAGAAAGGAATCCAATGACAACACACTACATGCTCTGAAGTTTCCATTGTGTGGATAATATAATAACAGCTCCAGATTATTACCTTATTTTAAACAGCTTTGAATATGGAACGCCCCCCTTTTTCTTTTTGCTCATTTAGAAGTAATAATTAACAAATATTTAAGAATGGATACCAGACAGTGTTGAGTATTCAAAGCAGAGGAAAATAAGAATGTAGATCTGTTCTCATAGAAGGAAAAAAAAAAGCATGAAATCCTGTTAGCTGGGTAGCAGAGAGACTTTGAGGAGGAGCTGGCATTGAGCTCGGCCATGGAAAGTAGTGTTTGGATACATGCGTGATGAACAGGAGGGCAAGGAAGGGAATGTGTTCAGCTGAGGAAGACACAGGGATATTTGGAGGATAGTGAATTGTCCAGCATGACTAAAGGGAAGGGTCTATGTAGGAAAATAATGAGGCTAAGAAACAGGGCAGGAGAGGTGGGACCTGCCTATGGAAGGCCTTCTACGTCACCTCAGTAGTCTGAACTGTAGTAATAGTAATAGTAGTCATCGTTGTTGTTGTCATAGCTGTGGGCCGTGAGAAGTCATTGAACACTTGTGAGCAGTACAATGGCATGATGGAAATGGCATATTATTAAGATTTCACTTTTCTTTGAAAAGGATCTTTCTGGTAGCTTTGCAGATAAATGTGTATGGTATGTCTAAGGCCATTAGCATACTTAGAGAAAAGGGAGTGTCTTTGTCCTGCGGTCTTGGAGGCCTGTCTGTGTGAGGTGGCAGAAAGAGTGGTGACATTGTCTCTGTCGGTGCCCTATGTGGTTGTAAGGAGAGAGAAAGACAGGACCCCCCCACCCCCCGCCCTCCCAGGGTATGGCCCGGATGACAGATGGGATTCATGTGAAGGGTGGTGTCTGCTCTGTGTCAAGGAAGCCTGACTCTTCTTTCCCTGTGGTAGCTTTGAGGTTCTCAAAAAGTATCTACTCCCAGATTGAGTAGGTCTGATGAACGAGATCACTGAGTTTTCAAGGGCTCCTGGATTAGAAAGCGATGGAACCTGGCATTAAAAGCTGTACCTTCACATGTATGCTTTTAAACAGCTAACTTTCAATTGTTTTATATGTGTTACCCTTGGCAAATTTCAGCCTCTGATTCTTTCTGACACTCCTAAGTACTTTAGAATGCAAATGAACATGACTTTTAGTCTAAGCAATAATCATTGACAACATGAAGTAAGTTTGATGTATAGACGTTTGCTCTCTATCTACCAAATGATCCATCGGTCAGTCAGCCTAAGCTTGTTCTAAGTATCACTAGATAGGATCTTGGCCTGCAAGGCACTCACAATTGCCAGCTCTCCCAGGGCATTTAAAATAGGGTTTTATTTACAAAAATTGAAAAGGCTCATAGCACAGGAGAAAGGCACACCTCTCCTGCATTCCAAAGGAAGGTTGATTCTGTGAGTCACAGTTTTCCTTGTTGGCCCAGATGGTAGAGAGCTGACTTGGGTGATCCTACAGATGACTGTCTCATAGCTCCCGCTGGCTTTATAAAGAGCACTGCACAGAGAGTCAGGAAATCTGGGGTTTAGTCCCAGCTAGGTCACTAACTACCTGTGAAGACTCGGGGCTGATGTTTTATCCTTTTAGGATTTAGTGTCTGTGCATAAAATAAGAAGGCTTAACCAGACATTCTCTAAACTTCTTTCTACCCTTCCGATGTCTACTTTGTGCCAGTCAGTAGATGATTCTCCTACTCTTCCCCCATGAAGTCAACCCAACATTCAGAGATGCACATGCTCAACTTTGGGCATGGGACTAAGAGCTCAGAACGCATTAGTCCAGTGTTTGCTACAAGGGGATTACACCCCAATATCAAACCTTGTCTGTGTTCTAGGTATAGAATCCTGAAGTGGGGTGTACTTCTGTCACTCAGCTGGCTCTTAACTATAAGCACTACTTACAGTGACCTTAAGTCACCCAGAAGTCCCCTGGGTTTAGCTGTCAGCGTCTAAACCTGGAAGCCCTTTAACTCTCTTTCTCTGAATCGAGTAGTAATCCTCGTTTCACCTGGTGGAAGTGGGACCACACCACACCTATTCCTAGCTTCTGAAAATTCTACCCATGGTGCCAGATTTACTTGATATCCAAATTGATCAATTTGATTTCCTAAGAGGCTCTCTATCTTCTCCCATTGTAAATTCCTTCATCTCCCCAGTGTGTCACCCCTTTATTACTTTAATGAGGAAAAGTTTGAATGCCCTTTTCAATATAGTCTAAATTGTTATAGCTCCTTTAGTTTCCCAAACTATTAGATTTTTCTAGCATCTCTGAGCCTTTTTCTGACCCTCACCTTCCCCATAACCAGTGACAACTAGAGTCACTCTGCTCTTTTAAATTATTAATTTTTAAGTGTTTATTTTTGAGAAAGGGAGAAAGAGAGAGAGAGAGAGAGAGCAAGCAGGGGAGGGACAGAGGGAGAGGGAGACAGAGGATCAGAAGCAGGCTCCGCGCTGACAGCAGCGAGCCCGATGCGGGGCTCAAACCCACAAACCAGGAGATCATGACCTGAGCCGAAATCAAGAGTCAGGCGCTTAACAGACTGAGCACCCAGATGGCCCATTCTCTTCTTTTTTTATACTTTAAAAAATTTGGGGGCACCTGGGTGGTTCAGTTGGTTAAGCGTCTGACATCAGCTTGTGACTCTCTCCCTCTCTCAAAAATAAATAAAAATTGAAAAATTAAAAAAAAAATTCACTGTAGGAATTCTCTCATGGGGGCAGTGCAATGAAGAAGGGGTAATATAGTCAAGGGATTTTTTTCTTACTCAGGAGTGGAAAAGTAAAGGCCTTCCAGGGTGCTAGTAAAATATAGTTCACCCTTACTTATGCACCTTAGACTCTGTCTACAGTCTGGGAATTGTCTTGATCCCAGGATTCCCTCGCTAAATAATTCTTAACTCTGCTTTATCTTCTACCCTCCGTTCTTTCTCATTGTGGTTTACTCTCTTAGGTCCTTGTTAATATTTACCTCCTGTTCAGTTATAATAAATCCTATATTTCCTGTTCTGAGTTATGTCTTACACAACTTAAGATTTTCATGAGAAATTCCAGTTTGACCAACAAAAATATTTATCTGAGCTGAGAGATCTAACACGTGTCCTGACCTTAGACTACCACATCCTATCTGCACATCACCTTGCATGTTGCCCCAAAAGGAGTCTCCCTACGTCCAGCAGTGATTACATCATGCCTTCTTGCAGACACCTTTTTTAAAAAAAATTTTTTTAGTGTTTATTTGTTTTTGAGAGACAGAGTGCAAGTTGGGGAGGGGCAGAGAGAGAGGGAGACACAGAATCCGAAGCAGGCTCCAGGCTCTGAGCTGTCAGCACAGAGCCCGACGCGGGGCTTGAACTCATAAACCATGATATCATGACCTGAGCCAAAGTCAGATGTTTAACCAACTGAGCCACCCAGGTGCCCCCCCCCCCGGCTTTTTAAAATTTTTTTTTCTTTTTTTCTTGCAGATACCTTTGATGGCAGCACATTACCCGATTTGTAAAAGAAAAAAAAAATCTGAATTTGTATTCTGGTATTTAAGTCTCTCCTCCATGATTCAAGCCGAGTTTTCATTTCTAATCTCACTCACATACCCTGTGATTCTGTCAGGGGAGACCATTTGCTTTTTACAATGTCTGTGCCTTCGACTCTTCATCTTTTATATGGTGGTAGCTCCTATTGCCAGATTCGCCCATGAACACGTGCTCACATCCTTTATCCATTTACTTCAATACCACCTTCTTCAGGAAATGTTTTCTCTTTTACTGAAGCTCCAAGGGAGGTTGGTACTTCTCTTATGACATTTTCCGCTATCTACTGGTTTATACATATGCTCACCTCTTTTCTCCTTAACTTCACTGCTTTCTCCCTGAAGGTTTAACCCCTTTTCTTGAAGCTAGGCCCAGCATAGAATAGGTGGTCAATATGTATTGTGGATTGTAGAACTTTAAAAAAAAATTAAATCTTCCCTATCTTTCTCTATTTGTACCCCTTACATTTAGCTCAAAAACCAACCAACCAACCAACCAACAACAACAACAACAAAACATTTAGAGCTGCTGGTATATTTCTGGCAGCATTATAGAAGCTGAAGTTCTAGAGACCAATATGGTTTGGTTCCCATTTTTGAGGATTTAAACAGTCTTGTAGGGGAGACAGATAAATACACCATTTTTATTCAACAGGGCCAATTCTACGGGTGAAATAAGTACTGGGGTCTATGACAGGGCTCAGAGGAGGCCTTTGCTCATTTAGGAGGGTTTTGAAATGGTTACTCAGAATGCTAAATGTAAGTCAGAAGATGGAATCAAGAAACATACAAAAAAGAAGAGCTTAGTTCTTGGTATTTGTTTGGGTGAAAATATAATAATATACTTTATGGTTTTTGGTCGGGGATCAGGAGGGCAGTCTGCATTTGGCCTGCAAACCGAGTCTTCCTGCTTGGTAAGTAAGTCCGCTGAAGTACAAAGGTTATTTGAGCAGATGTGTTTCAATATTGCTTTGAAATAAAAAGGGCCCCAGTGCACTCTCCTGGTATACACCCTCACAATCTAAGACTTTTGATTGACTGAATGAGTAAACAACAGTCTGCAGCTAATGCTGAATGCCCTTAAGAACTGTGGCCACTTATTTTTGGACCCTCCGTGATGGCTGGATACCATCTCATGGTGTCTCGTTCCCATCTATTTCCTTTTAAGGGAAACATTTTACAAGATGTCCTTATAGAGCTTCCATGACAAAAAGGGGAACAATTTAGAGTTCTACATACCTTGGCTTCTATGTTATTCATGAGTTTATTTCTTAAATGTGGATGTATAATGGTTAGCCCTTGTCACTTCTGCTTAGAGCCGCCATATGGTTTTGTGAATATACTCAGTGTGCCAATACCAGATCTTTTCATCTCTGGCAGCCTACTTGTTTTCCTAGAAGGAGAGTCACAGTCTTGGAGTTTCACTCCATGCATAAGGGAATAGTTAAGTCTATCTGCAAGAAACCTTAAAAACATCACTGCTATCGACATGTGGTTAAATGGGCTTTAGATTACTATGTAAGGGGGTAGGAAGAGAAATGACCTGTTAAGAAGTGAGACTTAAATTTCTATACAAAAAGTGGCCAGATCTCTTGAAACTCTTGTAAGTTGTTACTTATAGCTTTGTTTCCATTGGACTTTAGAGAAGAGTCTGTGCCACCCTCTTTTAGTCTCATATTATTTTTCACATCCTCATTTCTCCTGTGTTCTAATTCTTTATTCTCTTAGTTTTTCAATTTACTTTTATCTTGTGTATATTTTGCATCCTTTCTGGAACCTTGGTTTTTACTAGACTTTCTGTGTTAGACCTACTGTCAGAGAGTTCCAGGGGGATACTGGTATCGCATCTGGCTATGTGGCAAGGAAGAGCATTGTTCAGGATCAGATGGATTTCCTCCTTTCCCACTTTCAACAACTAAACCAAGACGATTTCTTACTGGACATTTCTGATGATAATGCGTGTTTGTATCAACACAAATGAATATTATTTGCTATTTTAATTTGTGTTATCTTGCGCTAACTTCTGCCTTCTGGATTATAAACTCCTCAAATTGAGAAGTCAAAAAGACTGCAAGCTCCTTCAAAGCAGGAAATCATGTTGCTCAAAGCACTGGTGTAGGACTGACTGCACTAGTAAACTCTTGTTGCTTTATCTCCATTTTGAGACTATGAAGACTGCCATCTTTAAAAATCTATGGATATATTTTCATCTGAATATTCTTCTTTATGACAAAAGTATGTATAGGCATACACATAAAAAATGATAAATTATGGGTATTTGGAACATCCTTTTTATGTTCCAATCTGGGGCTTAATTTTTGAAGGGGATGTCTGTATCAGTAGTTTTACTCATAAATTAAGAATTTCACCTGTCATGTTGTTAGTATAGGCAAGAGGTTGGGGTCTCACGAGGGAAAGAAGTTGGCCATTCAGAAGTTCCTTCCGAATAATAATAATAATAACAATAACAATAACAACAACACTCTGTGGGACTCTAGTGCCTAGGAATATTAATAGCTGTTGTATAGAAAGGATATGTTCAAAGCATTTATGTTTCAGAAATTCTGGATTATTAAAATTAATGATTTTTATTATTAATAAAATTTCCTCATTGTAGGGCTATTCCAAGCCTTCAGTGGCTAATGTGCTCTTTCAAATTCTGAAAGGTAGACGTATTATATGTAGTGTTTTCTAAGATTATTCGAGTTATAGAGCCAAGCCCACACTGAGTTGACTCTTTAAGGGACTTTTCACAGAACTAGTTCTCTGTATGCCCTAAATGGGGAAACACTGTCAAAGAAATTGCCACATCCCCACCACTGGGACCACCACTGTCACTCCTTCCTCATAAGTATGGATGGCACTTGAAGCTTTTTGAAACATTTCCACATATATAATCTCATTTCATTTTCATTAGCTGTGATTAATGTAGGGCACCTTAGTAGATGAGAAAAGAGAGACATTATTCTAATAGTTGTTGCGTTAGTGTGTCAGAAAATTATTGAGTTGGGTAGAAGTAAAGAGAACACAGGTCCATGGCTAGAGAATTCTTGGAATTGTAAAGGATAGAGTTTTCTCTTTTTTTATTTTGCAAACATTTTGTTCCCTTTAAACACTCTTCCCAGAGAAAACTGTTCTACTGTGTGTGGTGATGCATAATTTCAGATACTGTCCCATGTGGAGGGAGATATGACTCAGTGTCAATGTGCCAAATCCATTTGTCTGTGTAAAATAGACTAATTCAATATTAGACCATAATATAATTGAGAGAAAATTGGAGAAAAAGTTTGAAATTTGACAAAAACGTTTTATTTATAACAGGAAATTTTGTGCAGATTTGTTAGAAATTCTTAACATAGACAACTCATTGGGATGGTTTAGAAACTTCCCTCTGTCCCTAATTTGTATTTGGATATCCATATATTTTTGATGTGTATAGTTTGTGCTAAATTTCCATTAATATTTATGATTTGTTTTTCATTTAATACTAACATGAGGCTACTTTCTCTGGGTGGGTATAAATAACATGTTGTGGGCAAGCAAAAGTTAAACAGCAATTATCTATCTGTATACTTAGTTTAGTAACCAGAGTTTTTTGTTTTTGTTTCCTCTTGAAGGGACATTTGGAAAGACAGCGAGGAAACGGCTTGCGAGTCTTCTAGACAGCATTTATCTAAAAACGCATTCCTTTCTACCCACCTAATCCATTTTTTCCATGTACATCCCAGAAACAGAAGGCAGTGGTATTGTGTAAAGGGAGTGAGTAGTACCAAAGAGATTCATCTCCTGATATCCCAGAATGGCACAGATTTACGCAAAGCTACTAAAGACAGAAATTTAAAAATAACTAATGTAAAAAATAAGTAAGTGCAATGGAGTTCTTCAACATAGTTTAGGCATTGACCTTTGAGAAATTACAGGGTGAGTGGCTACAAATGCTTTGTAGCATCTGCCTTGGCACCAAAAAGAGACAATATAGCATGGGACGTTGAAGTGCCAACATAGGGCAGAGGTCTAACATTGTATAGATTTTCTCTATGCCCCCATTGAAGGCTCAGGGGCAGCTTGGTTCGTATGCTTGCCTGATGATCATTGCCAGTCCCATGACAGTGGGCCGTAGGATTCTCTTGGGGCATTGAACTATTCAAGATGGAGGGGGCATAGCTGGAAGAATCAGTCTAAGATTTGATCTGCCAAGGAAAGTTGAGAGTCAAACATCTGTCTTGTTCTCCAGTACATTTCTAGTACCTGCCATGGTGCCTGTACACAGAGTTATTTCAAAAAACATTTATGGGAAAATATGGATCAACAAATTAAAATGACACAGGCACCAAGTAAGTAAGAAGATGGAAATCAGGGTGTTGTGCTACCAGTCTAAGAGGGCATCAAAGATTAAAAGATGAAAGCTCATTGTACCAAGTTGTCTGGATTAAGTGACATAGTGTTGGAGATAGAAACAGAAGAAACCCAAGAGTGTGTTAAGAGTATGACTGTAGCTTCCCTTATTAAAGGCCTATGGATTGGTGGTAAACTCCAGATAAATACTCTCATGTTTGTAAGTCATATGTATGTATACCTGCATGAGCTTGTTAACTATTCCATAGTAGGGGGGTCAGCTCTTCTCAACTAATCTTTATAAAATCCCCAATTATGCAGGTCCCATTAGATATTGATAAAGTAGTAGAAAGACCCAATGGGAATTTCAAATCTTATTTCACCTCCTGTGTAGGTAGTGCTCCTAGGTAAGGCAGGACTCTCATCCACAGATTCCCAGTAAACAAGAATGTATTGAGTGGTAGGGAAAACCAGCATAAGGTTAAAGTTTAACCAGAGACAATCTAGGATAATGTACGTGGATATCTGGGAGAACTCATAATTCAAGCGACAGGCCAAATTGATTCTTTCTGGTTCTTGTTTTATCGATGTTTGTCAGTTCTCTAGATTAAGTTTCAAGAAACAAGAGGTTTAAGACTTGTGTCATTCTCATCAACTATCATATTGCATTAGGAATGCTTATAGCTCTGGATTCTATTTATACCATGGGACTGTTTTTAGCAAATCCAACTTGTGGCAGTTTGCCCATTATTGACATGTTGCTTTAAAGCACATTGCTAATGGAGAATGAATGGCTTGCTTTTCCTGCGATGAGAATAGAAATGTCTGGGTTACCATGGGACTGACCATGCACACACTTCACTTGTCACCATCTTATTAAGTCAATTTCCCAAAAGGAATTGCCCAACTTCTTGGCGTCCACATCTATCATCCATACATGGGAGTCATTAGACTATGTAAATGCTGCCTTTTTGGAGTCATCTGTGCTTTATGTTCACTGGGTGGAGTTACTCAGTAATATAAATAAACCACAGACAAAGTCTTAGACAAAAAGTTCTTTGGACTGGGGAATAATATAATTAAAAAAAATGTGTTTGTTGCTTCCATGTGAGTTTTTGTTTATGTTTTGGATTACAGCCATTGCCACCATTGTGCAAAAGCCAAAAAGAAATCTAATCGGGTGTTGCCCACAGGGGTTGTAATTTATTATAGTTTTCAGTTTTCTCTACATGTTACTGACTCAATCGATCCAGATGTGGAATACCTCGACTGGAGAGATCTAAGGCACACACATTCGGAAACACTGTTTCATAATTAAAACATGGTCCTGTCTCTTCAGATTTCTTTAAAGATAAAATCTCCTTTAAAAGTGATCACACTCTTCAAATTAGAAGTTTCCCCAATTCTTTCTCACAAATATTATGTCTAGTTTTGGTTTCCTGAAAAGCATATGCCCAATAATCCCTTTCTAAACATATAATGAATATGATTTCTTACATTTCTCTAGCTTACATCTATCTGCCAGCATATTTACGCCTTCAGCTATGTAAAAGAAATTAAATTCTGAAAAACAATAAAATTTTCAGAGCACAGTGGGGAAGAAATTCTGTGTAATTCTCTCCCATGTTTTTTAAAGGTCTAGCCTCGTACTGCTCCTAGATGCTTCATTGGTTGTCAAATATTTTTATTCTTCTCTTTCTTGTGCCTTCTGTATCCAGACTATTTTTGAGTCCTGTTTATTTGGTCAGCATTTCATTTACGTATCCATTCATTCAGCCTTATTTATTAAACTTCTGTGTTGTGCATGCCACGGGTTAATCTCAGGGCATTATGGGCACTGCTATCTGCAGTATGCATTCCCTATCACTAACAAAGTAAAGGCCTAATCACTTCTCATTCTTACCATTGAACTTACCCTTTTGGGGCCTCAGAACAAGAGCCACTGTGCATAGTGGGCTGGCCTGCTGTAGTTCAGAGTACATGAAAATGGAACCATTCTCCCACCTTGTACCACACTCTAGTTTCTTGATACCTTGACTCTTCCTCACTCTTAATACTTGGTTACTGGGGTAGACAGAATAATGGCTTCTCAAAGATGGCCAGGTCCTAATCCCCAGATCCCGTGAGTATGTTGCCTTATGTTGCACAAGGGACTTTGCAGATAAAATTAAGTTGAGGTCATTGAGATGGGGTTATCTTGGATTATTTGAGTGGGCCCAATCTAATCACATGAGTCCTCACAAACAGAGAACATTTTCCTAAGTGTGTTAAGAGAGAAAGATGTAAACAGACGAAGAAAGGTCAGAGAAATGCTACCTTGCTGACTTTGAAGACAGTGCCAAGCAATGCAAGTGGTGGCTAGAAGTTAGGTGAGGCCCTAGAGCCTCTAGAAAGGAATGGAGACCTGCTGATCCCTTGATTTTAGTCAGTGAGACCAGGTCAGACTTCTAATGTACAGATCTGTAAGATAATGTTTGTGTGGTTGTAAGGTACTACACTTGTGGTAACTTGACATGATGGAAGTAGACAGTTAATGCAGTTCCCTTCCTAGCCATGGGCTTTTGTACTTCTCAGACTGACTTCTAGCGTCTCCTGCCTAGTGGCCACTTCCTGTCTTCAGCTATCTACCTTTAGTCCTTCTTGGCTCTCAAAGCAAAGGCATCATCCATGTCTCAGTGTCTGCTACTAATGTGCATTCCTCTGCTTTTAGTTTTTTCCTTCTAATAGTTTCTATGGATTTAATGCAATTACTCTTCCTTCTTGTAGTACTTGCCTCCTTCAATATACCTTTTACATTAGTGTGAATTTCAAGGCTTAGTATTATTTGACCCCAAACTATCTTTCTGATCCTATCATGGTCAAGCACATTTTAGTTAAATTGCACTGCTTCTAACACATAATCTTGACTCCAGAGACTTGAATCAGTCAGGACAGGCTAGGTCATGCTGTAGAAACAAAAACTATCTCAACATTTCAGTGACTAGTGAAATCTCCGCGTGGGCCAGTTGGGGGGGCTCTGTTCCACAGTTCTTCCTGTAACTGATGGAGCAGCTATTATCTTAGCAACTGCTGGTCTCTATGCAGCGGAAAAGAGAGGTGTGTATGAGATCAGCAATTATGTTCAATCCACAAGTAATATCTGTTCTTTTGACTTTCAACCTGTTTTCCAGAACTGGCCATATGGTCCCGCTGGAGAGGACTAAAGGATATAATCCTATCAATTATGTAAAGGTTGGTCATTTCTGTCAGTCTCTATCCCTCTATAAGAAGGATCGGGGAATGGCTTTCCATCAACCAAGTCTGTCCACAGTGATAATCTCCTGCAAAGAAAGTTCCTTGGGGTGCATCTGGTCATAAAATGGTAAAATGGCTAACTTTACTATATCCTCAATACTTTTCTCCCTCATTTTTTAAGCATTCCAGATTGTAGTTAATTTAGTTACTACTCCTTCATCAGGTGTTAATTACCATGCTCCATCAGTGTTCCAAAAAGTTGTTGAACTCTCTCAAACTCTGTTGTTTTCTTTCGCATTTTTTTGTCCTTCCAAGATGTACATTTTTTAGTTTCTTTGCTGACATTTAGCACATTTTTGAAGAGAGGAGTTATATGCATGTAGCCAATCTTATAAGGAAGTTTAAACTGTTACAGACATTCAGGTTTATTCTGTATTTTCTACTTAATATGCCATTTCCATTAAAGATATTGTAGGTTCCATTAAAAACTATTTACATGACAATAATGAAAATTAGAAATTGTAATCCTTTAATTTTTAACAAGATTGTCAGGAATCCCAACGAACAATGTGTTAGGGGTGTAGTCATCTATTTTGCTTTTAGTTTAAGTGCTTCCAAGAAACATTTAATTTAATACAGGGACATATATGAAATGTCTGTCTACCTTGGACATGTTTATTGATCTCTGTTAAGGTAACAAATGCCAACACTTTTATTAGTGACATAAGACAAAGTCATTAGAGTTATAATTACATGCCACACTGAATTTTCCCCACGTTTACTCAGTTATGTATTGCTCTTTTAAAAATATTTAATTACCATGGTCATATTTCTTGACTTGCAATATATGTGTGTGTATATACATATCATTTATGTGTATGTGATATATATCACAGTGATCTGATCATGATAAGCCAAAAACCTATTTGGAGTTCTTGGAGAATGTCATATCAGTTATTTGTGGGTCAATCCCTATTGCATTTTGCTGTATCTATTTGTGTAAGTCTTGTCTCTTTTACAGAGTTGAAGGCAAGAGCTATGCCTTATTTATCCTTCCAGTCCTACAGAGTCAGGTATATAGTCGATATTCAACTGGATATTAGTTTGAAACCTAGCAGATATCTCTGAGAAATTTCCTAATCACCAATGACTTGCAAGTTAGTTGTGGTATTTTGCAATGTCTAATCTCCTACAGGTAAATCATCTCTCTTGCCTCTCCTAACATTTTCTTGTTCCAACTAAAATTGGATCAGAGATTGGGGCACAGCTGGTGTGAGTACAAGGCACCAAAGCACAGCTCAAGTGAAGTCAGTCTTGGTGCAGCTGGCTGGTTCATAGTCATTCAGTTTCACTTCACAGAGCCCCAGTATTTATGTTCTTCCACATCTGCAGAACTCCTTTCAGAGTCAATGAGAATTGCAGGCTTTTAGCACACTGAGATGTCGTATGAGCCTTTATGTTGTGCTTATGGTTTTTTTTAATTAATTTTTTTTTTTTTGCCAAAGAACAGGATTAATATTTGGGTGATACACAAATAGTGTTATAAAATCCACATAATCAAACAACTTCTCATTGGGAAGGGACTTTAAATTTCATTCAGTCGAATGTCTACCACCCTGTTTTACACGTAAGAGAATTGAGGCTTAAAGGCTTCAATTTACTTGATTAAATATAGTTACTGGTAGATGCAGAATTGGTGAGGTCTTCTCAGTTCAGGCATATTTTAGGGAACTGACACTTACAAGTCAGTTAAATGACATATAAGTCATTTAGCAAAGCAAGTTATAATAGATTTCCACTGTATTCAATATTTAAACATTTCAGTTAACTGGAATATTAGAAGTTAATGTTGTCTGTTTCATTAATTTTTTTCCTGAAAGATTAAGAGATCTAACAATTGAATCAAATAATTGAAAATTATTTCAGCATACATTGATATCTGCTACTACTGTGTGTTTGTACAAGGCCACAGGGCCATTTTAATCTTAAATAAATGAAGAAAAGAGGATCATTGCTCCAGGATCATTGGTGTGAGATTCTGGAATTGACTAGATAGAATGCAAGAGATCTTTCTGAATATGTCCTGACCCCAGAACATATATCTAGGAGAAAATTTTTAGACAAAATTCTTTATGTAAGTCTGTTTTAATGCCTTTTAATTTTTCGGACAAAATGTTGAAAATGTTATAAAAACGTTTGGATTGTTTAGAAGTCAGAGTTATGTAGGTTCTGCTAATTTATGAGCAGTTCTAAATGTTAATGAATGACTTTTGATCATGCTGGTATCCAGAGGGGTTTTATCTACACCCTGATATTGTTTTTAAGTCCTCATTCACATGTCTTATCTGTCAACATTAATTTCTTTCTAGAATATCAAGAATAGAAGATACCGGAATGTCAGGAGGGTCTAGCAATGACAGTATCAAAGGCACAATTGGTGAAGTCCAGAGATAACACAAGTAGGTATCTTGAGTTAGAGTCAGTAAGAAATGAGGGCTGCAGAGGCAGTGAGCCCAGACCAGGAAACAGAGAGACCCTTAAAGACTCAAGGGTCCAGGCAGTATCAGAAAATGTAGCCTTAGTAATACCAACCGTGAGTCTGTACTACAAGGGGCTAAGAATTTGACTGAAAAGATCTGAAAAAGTAAGACCACACACACCAGGAGCAAGAATGAGCTTTAGCAGAGATGAAGTATTGGTAGGGAAAATTTGAAGTAAAGACTGCTCTTTTTATGTTTCCTTCCCAGCATCTGGGCTATATCTAGTTCAAGTCAAAATGAGACACTTGGATGAAGGCAAGTGCACTGACGGCTGAGCAAGATGGCTTCTATACAGGGACTCTGCTCTCTTGTTTCTTCTCTAAGTCCTTCTATTCCTCACATTGTAGTTATTCCACAAATTCTCACTAAGTGAAAGTTGTATGGATGAAATGCATGCACACGCATGCACACACACATGCTTCCTTCAAAGGAACTCTGGACTGAACTTGAGACACATGTGTTTAGTAGTGAATGGGTTAGTTGGATTAAAATTTTGGATATAACTACATGCTTTACTAAGCCTAATTTGCCATAATTTTTGCTGCTCAGAATAAGAGTTACCATCTTTTAATTATTACATGTAGCTTCCCACTCAGATCTCCTGTCATATGCAGGTCTGTATTCACTGAGGTCACTGCTGACTTGTGTATTCTTTTATGACTCTCTTAGGACTGTTGATAGAAAAGATTCCCTGGGTCCTCTGAGGTCAGTGAGAATTTGAACAACGAAAAGAATAAAATAATGCATTAGCTCTTTAGAGTTCGCTTTTGTAGAGAATCTGATCAGGAAGATGAGCCATCAATAAACATTTTCAAACAGCATAGACTTTTGTTTTAACTGGAGGACACCGTGTAAGTTTATATGGAAATTTTTCTGGGTTATAATGTTACAGAATTTAAGGTGTCATCACAACTAAATGGGAAGCCTCATGATCGTGTGAGGGGGAGCTCAGCAGTTGCGATAAGAACCGTTTTCTTGTTTAGTCCCACCACAATACTGCAGGATGATTTGAAAAAATTACTCTGTGGATCCCAATTTCTTTGTCGGAAACATAACATTTTTAGACTGAAGCTGTAGGGTCCCTTTCAGCTCTGTTCATGATGTATATTTTGTTTTTCTCACAAAGTTTTAGCAAATAACGGATGCTCATTCAATTAATACTGTCTTACTGATGCTGGCCCTCACAAAGCCTTGTGCTTCTAGGAGAGAGAAGTCATCCCATGGGTTGGGTAAAAAAAGGAAGAGGATGTGAGGATGGGAGTGAATAAATCTACAAATTGAATATCTCACTGAAGTTTATCATAAGGATGAACCTCTGGGCTCTGGATATCTGATTGCATGCATAACTGCTCTTGACAAGTCGAATTGCTGGTGACAAAAGTTATGTCAACATCTGAGGTGTAGATTAGCAGTCCCCGACTTCTTAGGGAGGGCTGATAAGTGAGACACAAGGAAAATAAGGTCAACAGGAAGGGCATCCAAGTCAATTGGAATGAAGTCCAATCTACAGAATGTTCTCAGCAGAGGTGTAAGACATTCAATTGTAATTGGCAGAGAAAGTATTTGCTCTCAACATGAGAAGAGCCAGCGAGAACAATGGAAGGTACTGGACAAAAGAAGTGAGACATTCCAAAAAGATAGAAAGACTGATACTGTCATGCAGCACAGACACTCTCCTATAACAGTTTATAACATCTCACCTCTTCTTTTCTCAAAAAGTTTCCTTTTTTTCCCCCTCATCCTTTTGTCTTCCTGTTACCTCTTACAAGACTTGAGATTTAGATGATAGCCTCTATATACCAATGGAAATTTGTACTTGAACCATTAAGTTGAGAGATGCTCACTCAGAGGCCTCTGATAGATTCTCACAACAGAACTGCTTCTGGGGACTTGGGAAATGACCAGTCTCTTTGATTTCCTGGGGAAAGCCACCACAACAAAGTCCTCAAGGTCAAAGCTCAGCTTTACACTGAACAAGAAATTGCAAATTTTGACTTTCTGGTGGGTTCACAGAGAGGTCACCAGGACTAGTTCCTACACGCATTGCCAGTAACAACAGACTAGTCCACAATACAAAAAAAAAATCTCCAGGATATTGTTGCAAAATCTCTGTGGATGAATTTTAAAACTTGATGAAATGATTGATCAAGTGACTGTAAAATTTGATTAAATGGCTTGGAGTATAACAGCTAACATAAACTTAGGTGCAATAAGTCAAAATTTCTCATTTCTATGACTTTTGCAATATTAAATTTATAATCTTGTTGTTGTTTTCCAAGGAGAGGCACAGTGGTCTCGGGCCTCTCCCTGTGTCTTTTTTGCCCTCAAATGTGATTTGATGTCCTTCTACTCTCTTGAATCACTTTTCACTCTTCCCTGCTATTTCAGGCAGTAGTCTCAGTGAACCTTGGAAACCAGGTCTAAGCCTGCATAGACAGACTGTCTGCAAAGCTCATAACTTTGCTGCAAGTCCCGGTCATCACTGTTAAACTCAGGGCTCTTTCTTGGTCTGGCAAAGCATCACAGCTATCTCTGTGTTTGGAGAAGCCAGGTTGTCTGAAAGGAAGCATTGTTCATTTACAGCATTCTGTTCAAAGCATCCTACTTGGAAAGGTTGTACCAGGGGTCACTAGACCTCTTCCAACTACGAGTCTTGGGCAGGAGGGTAGAAGTTTTCATAGGTAAGAAAGTTTACATTTCACCCAAGAAGAAATTCTTTATCTTCTAAAAATAAGGGTGCACATCTGAAACAAAACAGGCTTTTAATTCAAATGTATTTGGCAAATATAGTTTTATAGCAGTGAGGAGAACTTACCAACAGAAAACCCAGGCCCTTTTGGCTTGGAAAGCAAACTACCTATGAAAAGAGCCTGTGCTCTTTTGAGCAGCCTAATCCCATGGGATGAAAAGCCCTTCATACCTCCCAGTCACTTTCATGTAAGTTATGAGGAGAAAAAGTCTTTGCTTTTGATCTTAGTTGTCAGGCTTGGTGTTTTAATACATCACTGTTTTTAATGCAAATAGTTTTTAAAAGTTTAAGCCTTGTCTGAATCCCTGGAGCTGTAAGCTCCTTTTGTATCGATTAGGGGCTGAGGTCTGTGAGGCCTTGGTCGTGTTTTTCCTTTTGGTAGAGTTGTAATAAACTATTCTCCATCGTTTGGACTTTGGGAGTTGGCCCACTGAGCTCAGCAGCCATGAGCCCCTTGCTTTCCCGGGAAGCACAGCAGATAGCGTGCTGTGGAATGCACTGAACTCTGCGAGCTCCAGGGCAGCCTGCTGAGAAGGCCCTTCTGAGGGTCAGTTTGGAAGGGGCCACCAGAAAAAAGGGTGAGGGTTAATGACTCCCTTTGTGAGGCTTCCTGGCAGTGGTACTTCACCTCAAATGGAAATTTCAGAAGTTTCTGTACTGTTCACAAGAGCATTCCTGGAGTTGAGTAGCAGAAAGTTAGGCCAAGCATAATGTAGTGACTACTGAACACAGCTCTGTCTCCAGGAACTCATCATCATCATCAAATAGCATTTATTAAAAGCCCACACGCATATGGTGCAGAAAAAACCACATTAAACAAGCACAGTTGGGTTGCTGGTCCTCTGGAGGGCCACAATTTAAAACGCTAAGAAACGAACTCTTGCTTCTGTTAGGCTGTGTTCTGACAACCCAGGAACACAGAGAAAGGAGACTGCTTACACAGTAACTAATATTAACACTACCACTAATAAATTAGTGTATATATTGTTAACGAAAGACTTTCTAAGTGCCAAATCCAGTGCTATTTGCATATGCTTTTGCAAAATGATCCTTACTGCACTCAATGGAAATAGGCATCAGTAATGTATCTGTTTTATGTAAGAGGCAACCGAAGCTTAGACCGGTTGAATTTGCCCATGAAAACAAAGCTACAAGGAAGTGGAGCCAGGATTTGAACCTAGGTTTATTTAAATCTAAAGATCATGCTGATCTGTATTGCCAGTTCGCAGAGTTTAAAGTTGGCCTTGGGTGGGTTAGTAGAATATTTATATTTACAATATGATAACTTCTTTACTTTTTGTAGCATATTTATCTATGACTTTCTTAAAGTTCAGAAAATACCTTATTCAGCTCTCTTTATTTAAAATTGCACTCTTCCTACCATTAATGGGGTTAAGAATTTTCTTTGGCATGGCAAACAGAGTAAGTGGGGTTGGCGGATCTCAAGAGTTTTTGACTATAATAGTTGACACACCAAATTGAAAGAAGACTGATCTAGATAACTGGCCAGAATTTTGAGATGCATGCTTCCTATAATCTGTGCTAATAACCCTCAGATTGGGAGGAGATATTAGATTGGACTCAGGTAATTTCAATCTCTTTTCTTGGGTATTTATCTCGCTTGGTGTTTTCTGAGATTGCTGCGTTTGGTGGTTTGGTATCTGATATTAATTGGGGGAAGTTCTCAGTCATTGTTTCCAACATTTCTTCTATTCCTTTCTTCTCTGTCTGGTATTCCCATTACACAAATGCTACACCTTTCATAATTGTCACATAGTCCTTGGATATCCTGTTCTGTTTTTTTAGTCTTTGTTCTTCAGTTTTGAGAGTTTCCTTTTTTTAAAATTTTTATTTATTTTATTTTTTTAGAGAGAGAGCGTGAGAGAGGGAGGGGCAAAGGGAGGGAGAAATAGCACTCGAAGTAGGCTCCAGGCTCTGAGCTGGCAGCACGGAGCCCAACGCGGGGCTTGAACTCATGAACCATGAGATCATGACCTGAGCGGAGCCGAAGTCAGACGCTCAATTGACTGAGCCACCCACGCGCCCCAGTTTTGGGAGTTTCTTTTGAGATATCCTCAAGCTCAGAGATTCTTTCCTCAGCTGTGTCTAGTTTACTCATAAACCCATCAGGGGCGCCTGGGGGGCTCCGCCTGTTAAGGTCTGACTTCTGCTCAGGTCATGATCTCAGGGTTCGTGGTTTCAAGCCCTGCGTGGGGCTCTGCGTTCACAGCATGGAACCTGCCTGAGATTCTTTTTCTTTCTGCCCCTCTTCACCCACCGAAAATAAATAAATAAACTTAAAACAAAACTTGAAAAATAAACCTGATATCCCTGCCACGTCTGGTTCTGATACTTGCTCTGCTTCTTGAAATTGTTTTTTGCTGTTTCTTGTGCCTTATTATTTTTTCTTGGTGGCTGGACATGACGTACCAGGTAAAAGGAATTGCTACATAATCAGTCTTTAGTAATGTGGTGGTGAGGTGCTGGGGGAGTAGAAGCATTCTACAGTCTTTTGATTAGGTCTCAGTCTTTTGGTAAGCCTGTGCCTCTCGACTGTGAACTCACAAGTGTTTTTCAGGTTTGTTTTGTTTTTGTTTTGTTTTGTTGTTTGTTTTCTCCTCCCCTTAGGTGGTACAGGATGGCTAGAGAGGGCTGGAGTTGGGTATTTCTCTTCCCCAATGTCAGAAAAGAACAGAGCTCTCTGGGATATTTCAAAATGGTTCCTTTCTTCCTCCCTCCAGTGGAAGCAGAAGAGAGTGTCTTCTCCTGATGTTTTCTGAGGGAGTCTGGTTGGTGCTTGTGGAAGTAAATCTCACAATATTGTAAGGGTCCTCTGTGACGGGACCTGTGGAGTGTTTAACTCTCGAACTTGTCTGTGTGGAGCCTCCAGAAATCTGTCAATTACAGTTCCCTGTTTCCTACACTGCACTTGGTTCCCAAGGTAAGTCTCTGTTCTAGGGGGCCGTGACTCCCTGTATTTGCCTCTCTCTAATCTTGGGGGCAGTGGTTTTCCCTGTGTCCTCTCCTCTGTTACGGATAAATGATGAGTTGTTGATTTTTTAGTCTGTTCAACTTGTTGCTTGTTGTTGGGACAGAGTGGTGGCTTCCAATCTCCTTGCATGATGAACCAGCAACTAGATGTCCCATCCCCATCTCTTCTCTTTGCTAGTTTTTCCCAGTTAAAATAGAGAGATGACTGGATAGTATTAGTTGATGTAATTGCACAGAACAGTATCCATTTTAGAATCAGACCTCCATCATTACTGCTGTCCCTGCCCCTGAGGCAGAACAGTGAGTGGACAGAAGGTAAGCAGAGAAAATCTGTTTAGATACACTGTAACAACTGGAAGGTGGTTGGCCTGGGGAGACTGACTAACACTGCGACTGGTGCCATGAGAGCTCATCTCAGCCAGAGTTTGTTTGGTCCTTCCTATTTTTACTTACTACTTGACTATATGATGATATCTTTCCATTTATAACAGTTTATTCTCACTTGTGTTCATTATGTGGACTTCTGTGAACACCTTTCCTGATAGTTGTAATATTCAAACTCCACTTTTGCTTGAGCATGTTGAATTCCCCATTTAGGATGTCATTTTTTTCTCCTACCTGATCGTCATATTGACTTTTATAAATATCTTTTCCAAGATATTTGGAAAAGTGTGTAATGTTGCTGTTGTGCAAGTGAGTAATGAGCACGGTGACGTACCATCCAGATTCGCCCTACAGGTCTGTGGCACCCATTCCCACACCTGTGGGGAATAATGGCTGTAAACAACTTACAGCTGAGTATCTCTGGACGTTGCTCTAGAATAAAGGGAGCTGTCTTGTTCAAGGGTACCTCTCTTCCCGGAGACCGCTCATATTAAATAATTGAAATATGTGGGGGTACAGAGACCCTGCCTCCTTGGCTTAATTCTAGAAAACTCTAAAAAGCTATTTTAGTTCCAGGGCTTCTTGCAGGATTGGCTGAGGCCCCTGTTGCAACTGTACTGCAGTTCAACTTCCTCCTTTATGGGTGTTGTTCAGCCTGTAAGTCTGTTTTCTAGAGAACCCAGCTTAAATACTAGTTGGTCAGTGGTGGTCTGAGCCTCTACAATGGAATTTTAGAGCTGGATCACCTGCTAGCTGGAGGGCAGTGAGAACCCTGTCCCTGATGGTGGCTTGGACACTGAGCCTCTGGCATGTGTGGCAGTGCAGTTAGAACATTCTCAAGTGGTGAATTAAGATGGGATACAGTGGAAGGGAATATTCTGGTAGGAGCAATATCCCACGCCTTTGAGAAGTTGCAGTAAATAAGTGATTATTAAGCCAATGGAATCAACTGGCTTTTGCTGTGCATAAGCACTGCGTTGGAGAAAAGCAATTAAAAGTTAAGGATGGCTAATCAAAAATTTAAGGTGAAGTGTGCAGGCCAGAGGGCTGCCTTGGAAGCATACAAAAAGAATTTTATCTCCTACAAGCGGAGGAAGAAGAATTTGAGGATCGAGCCCAAGACTTGATTATGAGCTTAGTGGAATTTCAGAGAAGGTTAATTTTCAACCCCCACAAGTCTACTTTAACAAGATTAGGGCCCTGGTTAGAATGCAGAACTTTGAGGCTTGAAATGGGAACATCTGTGTTTATGTCTTTAAAAACCTTGAATCTTCAGATCTTAAACTCTGGACCTGCAGAAGTGGCCAACCCCACATTTTAAATGCTAGTCCTCCTTGCTGCTTGAAGATGACACACAGGGTTTGAGAGACACTACACACTCTTTTCAGGAACCATCCTTAACCCTGGACACCAGACCGAGAACTAGGGCTAATTCACAACATAACCCAGCCAGAGAGGGCTGGGCCTGCTAAGGGAGCAAAGAGAATATATACCCAAGGAACTACTGGGCCCGGCTAATATGTACTGGCAGGAGCCAGGAGGGTGTGTATGATGTACTTATATCATGAAGGTGCTGGATCAAGGAGTGGAGGTAGAACATCAAGTTGGATAAGGGAGAATTTATCTGCATGAGAGCATTCTTCCAGGTTATAAGATTTGACACCCTATCAAGAACCCAGGAGATAGAGCTAATATGCTGCTCAGAATCTTCAGAGAAATGACAGACCACATTAAGTGAAGTAGAAATGTTGGGACTCCCGTGGCAGATGGTAGAGGCAGGGATCAAAAGACTGAGGGATCAGGGCCTGCTCAAGTGGATATCTAAATAAGGCTGGAACATCTACCAGCTGACTATGCCCCATAGGAAGGCCTTATGGACATGCTATTTACCAAAGTGGTAAAGAATTTTGGAGACATGCACCTGCATGGCTGAGAAGCTTATTGCTGTCCTGTTTAAGTTGGGGATGGTAAAAACACCACGTGGTAGCAATTAACCATAAACAAGGTAGGTGCAGTTATCATAATGAATAGCATGGTTGGCTTGGCAGCCAGGGGACCTGACTTGCATAGATCTCTGGCGATGGTTAAAAAAAAAAAAAATCAATGTTTCCAGGGGCAGGATAGATGGGCAGCCACTAAGAGTATTACCTAACTTATGCTAACAAAAGAAATCAAGAGTGGTTGATCGAGATGTCAAAGCAGACACCCAAAGGAAAGTTGTGCTTCCTGGACCCACTGACACAGGGAGAAGCCTGGTCTCCATGAGGAAGGAGCCCACAACACCGTGGCAAGTATATACAGCAATGATTTACTCAGCCCTTTCCCAAAGGGACTTAGAATATTTACTCAGGTAACTGTCCATTGGGAAAAAAGGTAAAACCTAGACATTTTGAGGGCTAGTGGGTACAGTGTCTGAGTTGACATTGATACTTTGGTATTAAATATCATCATGGTATCCTTATCAGAGTGGGGATATGTGGGAGCCAGGTAAGAGATGGAGTCCTGGCCCAAGACTAGGTCACATGGATTCACTAGAACCATAGACTCACCCCACTGTTATTTCCCCAGTCCCTGAATGTATAATTGGAATATACATACTCGGTAGTTGGAAGAATATACATACTGGTTTCTAAGCATGTTAGGTAATTGTTGTTATAATTTCCACTGGGAAGGATTTAGGGGATGCATCTGAAAATGGCCCCCACTCCACTGTCAAACCAGTGAATTTAAAACAATATATATCTCGAGTAGAGGGGGTGGTGACAGATTTAGTGTCAGGGGAAGGGTTCCTTATCACATCTTCATTTAATTCACCTATCTGGCCCTTACAAAAACCAGATTGGATCCTAGAGGAGAGTAAATTCAACCAAAGGGTAGTTTCAATTATAGCTGCTGTATTTTTGCCAGAGAAGAACCTCAGGTACAAAGCATGCAACCACTGATCTGAAAAATGCATTATTTTCGATACCTATTAGGAAGATAGAAGCAGGTCTCATTCACATGAGTGAAACAACAGTATACATTTATGGTCTTACATCAGGGCCCTATTAACTTTCACTTTCTGTCACAATGTGATCCCAACAGGACCTGGACCACCTGGATGTCCCATAAAACATCACATTGATTTATTGATGATACCATGTTATTTGGACTAGACAAATAAGTATGTTGGAGGCCTTGGTACAAAACATGGTAGGAAATAAACTGTGCAGATTCATTTTCCCAGCACATTAGTGAGGTGACTAGGATTCCTTTACTCCAATGTAAAGGAAACTCCTACCATTAAGAATAAAGCACAGTGCTTTGAGGGCCTCTCTGGTTCAGAGACAGCACACTTTATACTTGGATATACTACTCTGATAATATGTCCCAGGAACACAGAAGCCTGCTGGCTTTGAGTGAGGCCCAGAGCAGGAAAGGTTTTGGTGGCAGCTCAGCTATAGGATAAGCCCTGCCAGTTGGGCCTGCAGTTCAGGAGACCTTTTGGTAATAATGTATGTGTTGTGGGGCAAGATGTCCTGTGGAGATTATGAAAAACTCCAGTAGGAGAATCACAATGTCGATTGTGGTTTTGAAACAGGGGAATACCATCTGTAATTATTGTAATGCAGTAGATGTTGTAATGTATCTGCAGTAGAGAACTATACAAACCGGCTGGAAACAGCTCTTGGTTTTCTGCTGGGTGTGAGTGGAGGTGGAATGTCTCACCTTGAGACACAGTGTGATCTTGCAGCTAGAGCTGCTTATCATTAGCAGAATATTGTCAGACTCATGAAGCTGTAAGGTCAGACGGAGAACAGTAATCCTTTTTAAGAAGGGGGTAGCACATCTGGGGTCAAGCCTGAAGTGGTGGTCCATAGACACTTGCCATCTGAAACCATGTACCAGAGCCTCTCTCCTTCGTTTTACAGTCATGAGGAGTTCCTTAAAATCAGCCAATGGACAGAGAATAAAAGCAGAGTTTGTTTCACATACGTGTAGGCTTGATATATAGGGGCAAGCTATAAAAGGATTCCTGCTATCTCACCTGTGATAGTGCTGAAAGGGAGTAGGGAAGGAATATTCTCCCAATAAGCAGAGCTTTGGTCATTCCACTTTGTGTGGAAAGAAAAGCAGTCCAAAATAAGAATATACATGGACTCCTGAGTTGTAACTAATGGTTTGGTGGCTGGGCCAGGGTGGAAGCGGATATGCTGGATGGAGAAAAGGACGTCTGGGAAAGAGGCGCGTGGATAGACCTACGAGGTAGGAAAATATGAAAGTCTTTTTATGAAATGTTATCTCTTACCAGAGGGCATCACCCGTGGAATAAGCACTAAACCCCAGTGGACACAGTGTCTTGGCCAGTTATTGTCAGTTAGCCTTTGCTTGGTTTCTCCAGTGCTGACACAATGAGCTATGGTGGCAGGGATGGAGGTTATGCATAAGCCCGATAGTATGGGATCTCACTCATTAATTGTAATAGAGCTGCTATCACTGAAGAATGTCCAAAAGCCCACCAGGACACTTCTTTCCTATATCGTCTATGAAACAAAAGGCTTAATCTGTGTGTAGGGAAGGGCAACATTAAAAAGCCTATGCGAGGTGCCTGGGTGGCTCAGTCAGTTAAGCGTCTGATTTTGGCTGAGGTCATGATCTCATGGTTTGTGGCTTTGATCCCCACTTCAGGCTCTGTGCTGACAGCCCTCTCTCTCTCTGTCTCTCTCTCTCTGTCTCTCTGTCTCTCTCTCTCTCTCTCTCTCTCTCTCTCTCTCTATATATATATAGGAATGGTTAAAAAAAGTAACTGAGAATACTAGGTCCTGACAGAGTTTGGAGCAGCTGGAACTGCTAGAAGATATTCAAAAATCTATAGTCACTTGGCAAATAGTTTTGCAGTTTCTTACAAAGTTTAACATGAACTTACCATATGCTCCAGAAATCCTTCTAGGTATTTATCCAAGAGAAATGAAAACTTGTGTTCACACAGAACCTGTCTGGAAATGTATAGCACTTTCATTCATATTTGCCTCAAACCGGGAACAACTAAGATGTCCTTCAGGTAGTTAACAGATAAACTGTGGTACATTTGTACCATGAATTACTACTCGGCGATGACAAAAATGAACTATGACTAACACGACAAGGATGAATATCATATTTGCTTTGCTAAATGAAGGCAGCCAGACCCCAAAGGTTACATGTTTTGAGTTCATCATATGACGTCCTGGGAACACTATATGCATGGAAAACATCAGTGATTGCCAGGAATTAGGGCCCAGGGGTGGAGGGGGAGCATGAGGGTATTTCTGCTGTGATGAAACTGTTTTCTGTCTCAACTGTGGTGGTGAGGTGACCAAAGGGAAACTTTTTTTTTTTAAGTTTATTTATTTATTTTGAGAGAGTGCATACGCAGGGGAGGAACAGAGAGAGAGGAAGAGAGACAATCCCAAGCAGGCTCCACTCTGTCAGCACAGAGCCTAATATGCAGCTCAATCTCATGAACCATGAGATCATGACCTAAGCCAAAATCAAGAGTTGGACGCTTAACCAGCTTAACCACTCAGGTGCCCCTGATCAAAGGAGAACTTTGATAAGTTTAATGAGATAAAAATTTAAAATGTTAGTAAAACATCTGTAATATAAAAGAAACCCTCAAAAATAAAAAGATGAACAACAAACTTAAAATATTTGCAGTAAATACAATAGACAAAGGATTGATATAATTAATATGTCAAGACTGATTATATTTCAATTAAGAGGCAAGAGATAGAACCTGAGAATTTTCAGAAGAGGAAAGACAGTGGCTATTAAAAATAGTAAACCATTTTATCCTTACAAGTAACAGAAATACAAATTAGAAGGAAATGAAACATTTCAAACATCAAATTAGGATAGGCTTACAAAAAATATTAAAATCTAGTTAAAGCCGGATTTGTAGAATTGTAAATGGTGTACCTTTTTGGAAAAGGAATTTTGCAAAGTATGTCAGTAGCCTTAAACATATTTTTATGTTTATCCAGAAATCCTCCTTGTAAAGTATACTAATAATTATATGTATATGATATATATAAGATACATGTATATATACAAATATATATAACAATTATATTTATATAAGTACAACGTCAATGGAAGAGATTTTTATAATAGAATACATATGAAAAATCGAACTTTTAACAGTAGAAAAATGTCTAAATTATGATATATTATAAAATGGGGTATTAGTGTTCATATAAAGTATATAGTATTAATATAATAGTATTAATATAATATAGTATTAATATAAATAGAAATTAATATAATATATTAATATAATTAATATAGTATTAATATAAACATAAATAATTATATAAAATATAATTAAATACTATAAATATAGCATTAATAATAATATATATTAACATAAATATAAAATTATATTTATATTAATTTCATTCTTGACATGAAAATAGTCAAGATAGAACTAAATATCATATGATGTCAACATGTGATAGGCTTCACCAATATATTAAAAATGGTTATCTCCACTTGGTGGAGTCATAAGTAAATATTATTTCCCTTTCTTTTTAAAATCTGTTTTAGCCCTGTCCCAAAGAGAATTTTTTAATTTTTATAATCTGAAGAAAATTTATTTTAAAAAGTAACTTGGGGTCTGAAGAATATTCTAAGAATCTTCTTTTCTGGTCCTGAGCTACCCAGATGGAAGTGAAGGGCAGATGAGTAAGAGCGGCTCATTCCCTAGATGGCCTAGAAAAAGTCTTGTTCTTCAAATTAACCGTTTGGCTGCTTTGGCTACTGCAAAGCAAGATCTAGTCTTGAAAATCTCATCCAGTCTCACACTTGTTATCTCAAATTGGGAAAAATGTGAGGTGTACAGTATGGGACTGAATTGTTTTCTCTAAGGATGTGAAAAGAGAAAATATCTTAAAATGTTAAAACCCAGATGCAATCTAGCAATATCTGAGACAAAACAAAACAAAAACCACAGACGTAAATCCTTCAACCCATCAATCTCTGTCCTGGAAATCGAATCCATAGGAATGAAAGAGTTGGCATCTAAAGATACACATGTAGTCACTTCTGCTGTAACGCTTTACTTTAAAAATGTGAGTTTCTTCCAGTGCAATTGATATATTAGGGAACACTTTGAGCATAACATGAATTTTGCTTGGGCTTATGTACAATTTCCTCTGAAAGAAATACTAAGGGATGGCAGGAAACTGCACCCAGCTGAACCAAGTGGCCTGGGAAAACACAAAAACATGGACACCTCATACATCTCCAGCTACCTCAGTTCTCTGTGTGTGTCAGGAGCCACACCCACCCACATCTGGTGTTAAACTTTCCATCTGATTCCATATAACCCTCCTTCTACCACTTTACAGTAACTCACAAGGTACAGTGCTTCTGATGCCCACTTCCACAAGGAAATTCCAGGTGGAGTGCTATATCTAAATATCTATTGTAATATTTATGTATTTCTTAACCACTTATCATATTTAAAATTGTGCTACCATTGTTTTTAGTTTATCTTTTTTTTAATGTTTTCTTTTTTTTTTTTTTGTATGTTGAGCCCCTGACCCTACCTTGACAAGCTCTGTCATTTTTATTGCACAATTATGCATATCCAGGTGATTTTTTTAGGGTAAGAATATATAAAATTAATTAATTAAATTATGTGCAATAGGAGGTTTTGAAAACAAACAAATGAGTGTCCAACTCTTGATTGTGGCTCAGGTCTTCACGGTTCATGAGTTGGAGCCCCACCTCAGGCTCTGTGCTGACAGCATGGAACCTGCTTGAGCATCTCTTTCCCCTTCTCTCTGCCTCTCTGCCTTTCTCTCTCCCTCTCTAAAAAAAAAAAAGAAAAAAAAAGGACAACAAAAAAAATCTTAAAAACAAACATAATCCTAGATAGTGAGGGCTTCTTAATTTGTTGCAGGATCCAGATTCATAAATAATTCACTATGATACGAATCAGATTGTGACTTCACAGGGGCTGACAGGCTTCCCCAAAAGACAAATGTTGTGCTTTACAAATGTAACTGAAGGAGAAATACTATTCTGACTTAACCTCCAGGTGTTTCAGACATGGTGAGGCAGATGAAATGCACATACAATAACATTACTATGACAAAGCACGTGACAGATGCTAAATGAGAGATGTGCATGGGATATCCTAGGGCTTAGAAGGTTCCTTTTCTGGCTGAAGCCTGTAGGAAATCATCATGGAGGAGATGGATGTAGGAGATCTTTAAATTATAGAGGGGACTTTTATGTGGAAGTTTTAAGAGCAAGGTTACTGAGTTTGAGGAAACAAAATATTTGTTTTAAATAGGAAGAGTCTAAAGGAGTTGAGTGTAGGTTTATTTTACAAACATGTGAATATCAATATGAAAATCACAGATGAAAAGATGTGAGTGTATGTGGAGGTCACATTCTGATTTCAGGAAGAACCACAATTAGCCACTTCTCTCATTGCATTTGTCAGTCAGAAAAACCACTCAGGTAGATGGGTCTTCAGAGTTCTAGTTATGAGCCACACTTTATTGTCTGGGGGGCGTTGAAGCGGCCCTTCACCTCTCTAGCTGGAGATTTCTTATCTTTGAAATGAGGATGTTGAACAAGATGGTCTCAAGTTTAGAGTTCTGCAGTTCTTTGACAGATAAGTTTTCATTGTTTCCAAGGATTTGCAGGAAGCGTGCTGTTTTGTCTCTGCCCTTCAACTTTACTGAAATAAGGGCTTTTAAGATCTGGATTTATTTGGCATAAAAGAATAGTTATCAAATGGAGTCTCTTATTTGGGTGAAAGGAGATCCACGAACTGGCACATTCTAAGATGTTGGCTTACACCCACCAATTCAGTTCATTCTCTTTGCAGGAAGAAAGTAGAACCAGTTGGTATAATTTATGTTACATTCACTATAGCTACTCAGAAATTGTGGGGCTTTTTCCCTTGAAATGTCACAATGATTTTGACAGTGAAAATTCATTACATGCAGCCATGAATATTAATTCTTGCTGTCTTCCAGAGGCCACAAAGAGGCAACTACTCAAGTTTCCTCTGTGCCTATGATAGTTCTTAAAGGTGCGCACACACACACATGTACATATACACACATGTACATACACATTTCCCATTTACGATTTAGAAAATGTTAACTTAAGGGATAAGAAAATACAAATAATGTATGAAAATCAGAATTATAAACAGTTCGCTATGTGTACACATGGCTTCTTATATTTAGGAAGCAAGTTGCAAACTTCACTTTTGGAGTTAGAAAGAATCAGAACAAGCCTTTAATGGAAGAGTAATAGCTTGCAATATGTTTTAAAAAGCCATTAGCAATGCCTTAATAGATTTATTTTCTATTTGAAACTGTCATGTTGAAGGTAAGGGTTTGGCCTATTAACCCAGTCTCCTCTTCTGTTGAGCAGGTTGTAGTAGGTGGTCTCCAAAGACTTCGTTTACAAGCTTATGATTCTATGCTCGTTATAAACAGTTTCCTTTAAAAAGTCATGAATTTGTAACAGATGGAATATACACGAACACAAAACTTCTTTGAATGGCTCTCAGTTTAGAAATAGTTCTAGGAGATGTATGAAATTTGGTTTTGCATAGTTTAATTTGCTATGAATTCTTGAATGATTCAAAACATACTTTGCCATTCAAAACACTTTCAAAATGACTCCTACGTGGAGGCAGAATTTGTCATGAAATAATCACAAAGTACACATAAAATTATACCTATACTGTAATAAACATTATTGAAGGGAGGGAGTGGTGTCTCTGAGCTAGCAAGTTAGGATTTTTGTTTCTATTGCTATTATTTTTGCTGACTTACAATTGATTGCTATGACATTGTTGTTTGTCTTTTACTGATTCTCATTCTATATTTTTGAGGCAGAAAAGTTCTATCAATTTTAGAATTAAAAAAGGTCGAATTCCTAAGTGCACATTGCTACCAGTATTGCTGTAAGAGTCAATAAATAACTTGAATCAAAATATAAGGGTACTTAGCAGTAGCCACAAACCAAAGAATCCTCAAAATTCAATCTTTTCTTGTCATAATTCCAAGTTCTCATTCTAGAGTTAGGAGAAAGCTGGGTTAGACTGCTTTCTGCTTATGATTTCTATGTTCCTTTTTATTTTTCTTGTGCTTTCCCTCCATACAAAAAATACGTGATTGAATGACTACTTTGTTGACCCCTATTTTCATTTAAATGGAGTTTGGGGGCTGGCTGCCACTTCCCTTTGGAGCAGGTACACCCTGATTCCCACTGATCAGGTGGCTGTATTTATTGGTGGGAAAGTAGAAGAGAAGAGGGCCTGTTACCCTGGGGTTTGCTGCCTGATTCAGAGAAGAGAGCTTCTCCTCAATTATTTTACATTGGAGCTTAGGGATTTGCTCTATCCAGGCCAGTTTGGAAACCTCTCATGACCATTATTGTTTGTTTTGATTTATGTTGGATTGAGAGAAATGTTGAAGCTTTTATTTTATTTTATTTTCTGAACGGTTGCATGTTTGCGTTTCAGAGTTTTACTGTCGGAATTATCATGCAGCCTGAGCCAAGATTATTTGGTCCTTTTGGCTTTTGATTTCACATATGCCAGTTTAAGGGAGTTCCAGCAGATAATTTCTTGTTTTTCAAAGCAGTTAGTTGTTTGTCAGAGTTCTGATCATGCCTGGAGGAAGATCTTCTAAGGCAACTTGAGAAAACTATTATAATAAAAGGAATTTGGAAACTTGAGTTCCGTTGCTGGACTCAATCGCTGAGTATTTTGAATCAGAGTCTCCCCTTTCTGCCTCAGTTTCTCCATCAGGAATGTGGGAACGCAATAAAATATAGGGATGGTGTCATAATAGGCCATAAATTTAAAATACAAGGTCTTGGCAAATCCTTCAGGGTCCCTTTTAAAAGCATATTTGAAGCTACACTTAGGTAAGCGAAAATTATTTAAGATATTCAGTCTGAGAAAGCACCATAGGAATATATAAGCCAATAACCATGCCTGAAACATTATTCTAGAAAGCCAGCTGCAAACTGTACAGAAAACATAGTCAAGTGTGATGCACATGGAGAATTCTCATCAGACAACTGAATTAAATGGCAGATGGACATGTAAAATCTTGGTATGTGGGGAGATTTAAAGTGTAGGTGTTCACATTTATTCTAAGGGAGGTATTTTGTGGCTAAATTTTCCATTGATTGGGATTAATGCAAACACACAATAGTTACATTACTCTGCTTTTCCAGTATTTCTAATAAAGATATTTTGTCTCTGATATGAACAGAAGTAAATTAAGTTTGGGACTAGAAATTCAGGTCCTGTGTTATATGGAATTCTTTACAGGAGTCATGATACTCGTTTGGCTATTTCTTTTGCATGTGCTTTGGTTTCATGAGCCTTCCTGCTTCTTGATCTGACCTTTTCAGTACCACATTAAACTGTCAGTTTCTAGTGCTTATTTGGAACATTTTCAGAGTGAGCATATGGATTTTATAGTAAGTCTTTATAACACCATTTTGACTCCTTGGTAACTTTTTCTCATCATAATATTATTTGCATTATATTGAATCATGTATATTTTGCTGGGCCAGCATGAGATTAGGATGTAATATAGAGAACGTGTTTTAAAACCATTTATGTAAAAATGAGTATCTGGATGAATGCCATTGCAGTCTAGCTATTGACTGGCAGGATATATAATGCACACTACGGGCATGGAACATAATTTGAAATGATTTAGTAGGAAGAATAAAACATCTTTACTGAAATCCAAGGGGCAAAGGAATACTTTTCACTACAGTTTTTTTTTAGAACTCGAGCAAAGAACATGAATATTTATGTACATTCTTATGGAATACATGAACTGATATCATTTAATTTGGATGCTCCCAGATAATAGAATACATGAGATGGACAATTCCCTATAGTTTAAAAAACCATGCAATTATTATTTCTCTCGCAGTTCTCATCTTTGAAAGCAACTCTGGAATGCTAATTACTAGGAGGTCTGTCAGGAACAAGCAGGACAGAGATTTGATTTGGTTTCAGTTAATTCATGCTCCACCCAATACTAGATTCAGACAATGAAAGGTCTGCCTGAGGACTGGATAATGGTCAGGTCAGGACCACCCAAATGTTGGACGGTTAGTGGAACTTAATCAAAGATCAGCAAAGGACCCCCACTAATTCATTTAACACCATCTCTTGCATAGTGATTTAGAAATTTAAAATGCTTTCATATCCATTTCCTCTTTTGAGCTTTACAAGGTCTCTCTTGTCTAAGTACGACAGATAAAAATATTCCAGTTTCATAGGTGGGGAAATTCAGGCTTGAAGAGACTAAGTAACTTGCCCAAGTTACAAGATAGTGAGTGGTATCAGGCTCATTTGCAGTTCTTGGGACTCTGAGTCCAGTGTTCAGCCTATAGAAGACATAAGTACGATAAGTCTGAGAATATAGCTGTAAATTGTGGAAACGACTTCTTTTTTGGTTTGTGCTGAATAATAGACTGAAGTATTCTGGACCATCTTAATTACTTAAATATCCAGATGCTCAAAATTCTCTTTAGTGCTGCCTTACTGATGTGGCCACTTCTGTTTTTGTGTGAGGGACTGGAAAAATCTTCCAGTATTCCAAGTCATTAGTAACACCAAATGTGCTAGCAAAAGCATATGATAGCTTTCAGTTATAGAGTGCAATTCCTCTCAGGTGAAAAAGGCCCCCGTTGTATCTGTGTTTAATAGGGATTATAGTTTGTTGCTGAGTTAAGGAACATGAAAGGAAGAGAAAAGCCACTAGTATGGCAAGCACTTTCTCTCTTCCTGCACTGCTTCTCCTCTTATCAACTCCTCTCCAAAAATTCTGGGCATGAAACAAAAGGGGTAGACTGGCAAATGCTGCTTGTGGAGTCAGAATTGCTTCCCAGATGGCTCCTTAAATCTTGATCAGTGCTGCCTCAGCTTTTAAATGCTTTAACCTTCCTGCTATAATCTTGATTTCTTCCAACCACTACAATTCTGACTTAACCACCTCGAAATGTCATTCCAATATAACCCTGGGAATGCCTCTTCAAGCTCAACTGTTCCTCACAGGAATTTTATCTCTACCCATCCTGGTCAGTTAGTGTTTTCCTCCAGTGGGCTGTCTCACAGAAAGTAGGAAATCCACCGACTTTGACCCAATCTGAAAGGGAAATTTCCCAGAAAGTCTTGAAAGAGACTTTCTTTTGAAAGAGAAAGTGATTAAAAAATGACTCTAAATGACAAAAGTAACCAGTTAACAATTCTGTGGTCACACAGATAATTTTGGTTATAGAAATTTAAAGATAAATGTTCAATTTACAAATGTCTGTCTATATTTTTTAAAGAAAAGATCTTTGTGGATTTTTGAAGTATTTCTCTTTTAATAATTTGCTCATCAATCAGTAGTCCAGAAAGTTAAAATATATGCGAAGGCAAAAATAATTGATTTATTTTTCCTAGGACATCCAATTTTCATTTCCTATTTATTGGTCTATGTGCAAATCACTGTGTACTTTTCTGGGTGGGGTGGTTAAGAGAGCAGGAGGATACATGCTGATTCTTACCCTCAAGGAGCTACATTAAAGGAAGCTAAGAATTGCTCACTTAAAGCAGATTGGGACTAATTTCCCCCCACCGTGTCAGTTACTTGCGGTCACCTTCTGACTTACTTTCAGAAGGTAATTAGTAGCACAATACTACGTCATTCACCTTGCTTCATCTCATCACTTCGGCATTTTCTCATTGCATATCATCACAGGAAGGGCGAGTACAGTACAAGAAGATATTTTAAGAAAAAGAGACATGTTCACATAACTTTTTTCCCCAAACCATATCCAGCTTTTTAAAGATACTTTTCACAAACAATCATGGTATTTCAGGCAGGACATGGGAGACAATCGTTAAGAGTATACAACAATTTTCAAACTCCTGTCTTCAATGGACTACCAAAATCAGAAAGCCACTATAAACCCCAATGAAGTCTTCATTTGATGCTCTCAAAAGGGAAAGTTTGGAATGAGGGTTAACCTCTGGAATACAGTGTGGAGGTTCCTCAAAAAATTAAAAATAGACCTACCCTATGACCCAGCAATAGCACTGCTAGGAATTTACCCAAGGGATACAGGAGTACTGATGCATAGGGGCACTTGTACCCCAATGTTTATAGCAGCACTCTCAACAATAGCCAAATTATGGAAAGAGCATAAATGTCCATCAACTGATGAATGGATAAAAAAATTGTGGTTTATATACACAATGGAGTACTACGTGGCAATGAGAAAGAATGAAATATGGCCCTTTGTAGCAACATGGATGGAACTGGAGAGTGTTATGCTAAGTGAAATAAGCCATACAGAGAAAGACAGATACCATATAGTTTCACTCTTATGTGGATCCTGAGAAACTTAACAGAAACCCATGGGGGAGGGGAAGGAAAAAAAAAGAGTTTAGAGTGGAAGAGAGCCAAAGCATAAGAGACTGTTAAAAACTGAGAACAAACTGAGGGTTGATGGGGGGGTGGGAGGGGGGGAGGGAGGGTGATGGGTACTGAGGAGGGCACCTTTTGGGATGAGCACTGGGTGTTGTATGGAAGCCAATTTGACAATAAATTTCATATATTGAAAAAAAAAAGGAATGAGTGTTGACATTCACATTTAGCACGTTGTTCAATAACTTTTCACAAGCCAACCCTGACTTTCAGGAAATAACATGAAAATGGCAGAATTATCAATCCGAAGATCCATAAGCTAAAGAACTCTTTTGAGGAATGCCATCTCAATAGTGACACTAAAGTCCAGATTGCCTAATATACTGGGAACCATTTCTTGGAGTCAGGTTCCAACACAGAGGGAGAAGAAGACATTAAAAAAAATGAACTTTAGTTTTTCCACACCACAAGGCATTTGTGCCAAGGTGGCTAATGTCTGTTGACATCAAGGAATCCTTCCTCCTGGGAACCAAGAGGAAGTTTCTCAAAACTAGCAAGGAAAGGTGTCCACCCTGCAAACCTGTTATCAGTCTAGCTTCAGAGATACTTAATTAGTGACATATGCCCTTCCCACCAGACAACAATATAGTATTATGTGTGCTAACAACATAGCTTTAAAAAAGTAAAAAAATTCTGCACTTTTATAGCACTTGATAAAAAATAGTGTTTCAAACTGTCCATTTACCAGAAATGCACAGTTATCAAAAATGCACACACTTCACTCGACCTCTCCAGCACTTTCAGCTTTCTGTGCCTGGTCTGTTTTGACATCTCTGTTTTCTGCAGGATCATTCCCATCCTTACCAGCATCAGGTTTTTCCTTTTTCCCTTTGGGTACCTTCTCTCCCTTCTTTGCGGGGGAATTTTTAGGCTTGGGCTCTGGCTTTGGAGGAGCATATTTAGTAGATAACCTTGAGGATTTTCTCTGTGGTTCATCTTTCACCGCGGCTTTATGTCCTTTAGCATCCCCTTTTCAGACTTTCACTTGGGCTTGGTGGTGACAGCAGTGGGACGTTGGCACTGGACACGGGCACGTGGACTTGGTCAGTTCAGGGGTTCTTCTCACCTCTTCTTCACACTACTCAACATAAATTTTATTACAGTATATTGTCTTCTTTTATTATTAGTTATTTTTAGTAATCTGTTACTAAATTTATATTTTAAAGTTTATCATATGTACGTATGTATAGGAAACATCATAGTATATATGGAGTTTAATACTATTTGGAGCTTCAGGCATCCACTAGGGGTCTTGGAAATTATCCCCCACAGGTGTGGGGGAGCTGCTGTATGTGTTAAGACCGTGAAAGTTTAGACCACAGAGAAGGGAGACAAGGTTCTGTAAAAGGAATAGGCTTTCCTTGAGATGTAATAACGTTCATGAAATTTTACTCATTTCATTGAGTTTTCAACACTTTCTTATTTTTCTTCTACTTCTGTCAAGAATTATTTTCAAATAAGGGTAATTGTTTGGAGTGAAACATAAGATAGAACAGATTTGCTCCTTCAGCTAGATTGGTGTCCTGGATGCCAGGCAGCTGACAGAGACTTTGGTAGGTCAAGCTGGTGAGGTATCACTTGTCATCCTAGTTGATGATCCTTGTCATCCCAGCTTGGGACCCATGTTCCATTGAGTTCTTGTCAGAACTCATGCTGGGATTCTCAGAATCAGCTAGATCCACAAGTGTAATAACTAAAGACCTCTAGGCAGATCATTAATAGGCCTCTAAAAAAGCAGAGGTTTTTCCTATTAACCTCCTACTTATATTTGGTAGGCTGTTTTCTGTATAAACAGAGGCATACTAGCAGTTGAGAAGACATCTTAAAGTTTCGAGGCATCATGTCCCTTCAGACAATAGTTTGACTAAATTTTTATGTGTTTGTTTTTAAAATAACATATCAAAGGTGAGAAATCACTTGTCATTAAACTAATTTAGCATAACTAGAAGTTACTGAAATGATCTATATTCATCCTTCATCCTTTCTCCAGAATGATTAATCAGTCGTTATAGATTCCATGCCAGTCAAAAGGTGGTTGTTATTTTTCAGGACTTCACAAAAAGAAAATAGCTATTTTTTAAAATAAAAGTCCATGACTTCCCTCAAGCAAGAAAATGATAGAAAATTGGAATTGTCTTTCATTTCTTAATTCTCAGACTCAACAAAAAAGGCAACTAGAATTATCTTTCTCTCAGTGTGTGTGTGTGTGTGTGTGTGTGTGTGTGTATACTTTACAAATACCCCAAACATTCTTTATGAGGAAAGAAAAGAATACTGGTCAAATATCTACATAAGAAAATTTCATGGAAAGTTTTTTCTTTTTTTATTTGGGTTGGGGGGATGCAGAAAGTAGTCTATTATAAACAGAAAGGAATGCTTTAGGTCAATGACTTTGTTTCTACCTTCATCTACCTCAGAGGAGAGGAGGACTTCCTGAGTGCAAACATATTTTGTGGGGTCTTTGTTGGAAAAAAAAAATAGTGGAAAGAATGGATACTTGGAAAATACATATTTCAAACAGTTGGACAAAGACAGCTGGTTCATTTTTTTCTTCCTGCCAAGCCATTTCCACTTACAATTCAAAAAACCACAGTTTGATACTGGATTTAGAACCAAGTTTTCAAAGAAACACACTGCCAGGGAACATGCATGGAATTCCCACTGATAATAGCATAAAACACAAAAGGATGGAATCTGACCGCCCACGATGGTTTCTCCTTCTGGCATATCAGGTAACCATCTAATAGCGTATCTTTGTATATAACAAATTCATTGCTAGATTGTAAGCTACTTGTGGATAGGTGCTGGCTTGATTTCTCGTTTACCTTTTACACAGCTCTGTGAGTAACAGATACTCAACAATTATCTATAAAATGCTATATTTAAGACTACAATTTCAGTGAGACTCCTGTGTTAGCAGGGTCTGCTAAGAATCAGATAGGTTAAAAAAAAATAGATACCAAGACAGAATTAAACTTGCAAGAAAATTTTAGGAGAAATGCCTGTGAACAAAAAAGGAGAGGAAACTGGGAAAGTCTGGGAGAGACTTCAGACTAATGCAGGTCTGATACCAAATGAGGGAAAGAGGGAAGGAAGTTTGGGCAAAAACATCTTAGACTGATTCTAAGAAGAGTTTGGTGAGGCCACTGAGGAGTCCTCAAGCCAAAGTTTCTTATCAAATGAATCTCACATCTCCCAGGAAAGGGCTTGACTTTAGTGTCCCTTTTGCACTCAGTCATTAATTGGGAGTAGCTGGTGGAAATTGTGACCTCAGAGTAAAGGGAATGATGAAATTTCAGAATACAGACCCTAGGACTCTTAATTATACTCCCTGAAGAAGGAGTTCTGTGAGGCATTTTTTTTTTTTTTATGGCCAACACATAGTCCTTGGTAAAAATTTGTGCATCTCTTCAGTGATAATTGAAGCTTTTCTTTTGGATAAGATCTATTGGTGGTTTTAAAGATTAACTGAGATAATTATATATATATAATATATATAATATATATTATATATATAATATATATAATATATGTATAATATAAGTACATAGCACATACTTGTCAAGCTACCATTTATTGAACGTTATTATTTACTAAACACAATGATGGCTACTTGATATGCAATGGGACAAACCAGAAAGAATACTTGTTTTGGTGGTAGACAGAATGAAGTTCAAAACCAGGATGGGGCACTTACCAGTTTTGTGACCATATTGGGTTATTGAAAGTGTCTGAGCCTCAGTTTCCACATCTGTAAGACAGATATAAAATGCCTATAATAGAAGATGGTAAAGAAGAAATAAAGTACGAGTACCTGGTACCTATCAGGTTTTTGGTATTATCATTTCTAAGTATCTCAAGAACCTAGTAAAATTGTCAGCCTTGAGAGGCTGACCTGTATAGACTACATCACCAGGGTTCTCCAAGCCCACAAGCTTTCTTTCAGGTTTGGCCAAAGGGAAGCCCTTACAGGAAGCTGTGGGAAGGGGATGACAGCGAGTTCATGGGGTATATTCCTTTGCCCTCTTCCCTGTGAGACCTGGCTCTGTGTCCCTTTACCACAAGTCACAATTCTTCACAAGCTAGCAGACTGCACCCAACTCTCTCTCCTGCTGAATTCCGATAACTCTCTCACCTTTCTCTTCAGGTACACCAGTGGTAAGACCTCAACTGCCACTGTCTCTAGGTTATTGCACTCACCTTTGTAGCTCCCCTAAATCCACACATTAGTGAATCATCTTGCTGAAATACCTCTCTCTGAATCATCTTACTTAGAGTAGGTCTTCACTTTCTTTTTGGGACCACCAATGGATTTTACTTCCTTTCTCCTCAGCCCTACATCCTCTCTCCATGAAATATATGAGCATTAGATGTTCTTTTAGTTAAAAAGAAAACATTTTAAACAATGAAGATGAAAGACAAAAAGAGTAGTGAAGCGGTCCTATATTTGGAATCTGTTACCAAGATAACTGGTTTGACTTATGAAAAAACTTACAGAAAATAGTATTTGTAAACAACCATGCTGAGACTTAGGAAGAGTAGTGTGGACAAGAAACTCTACCCTTGACTGCTTAACCCCTGGTTGATTTAGGGTGCATCCCCTAACTTCTCTCACCCTTAAATCATAATGTAGGCAGATGTGTGGCTGAGACCCTTTTGGCTGTAATAGTGCTGGCCAACAAATTGCTATCTATGGAGGGAGGTTTCATTTTTGGGTTCTTGGAGAGGTGCTTTAAAATTCTTGGTCAAAGGACAAATAGATCAAGGCAGATAATTTTGTCATCTGTGAGGGCTTGGAATCCACTTGGAAGGATCTTCTGGCTGACATTGAGGACATTGCCAGGCAAGATCAGAGTGACTCCTGGTGAGTACTTAGGTGGGTGGTAGACCGGCAGGGGAATGTGCCTGGGAAACGTTTGCCTGTTTTTCCAGCTGGAATGAAGCCTAACAGCCCTAGAATAAAATAGCCTGAAATAAGTGGTCCTAGGTAGAAGAATATTATTAACGAAAAGAATGGAAAATCAGACACCATCAGTGTGAATGTGAAAGCTCTAGCCAGCAGACAATTTCAAACAGCTTTGCAGAGACGTTTTCAGGAGCTATTCAGATGGATTCTGTGTTTTCTTGGACCTCGAGGACTAGATACCTGTATCTAGTACACATGATACCTGTAGACTTTATTTTTATTTTATTTTTTTTTACGTTTATTTATTTTTGAGACAGAGAGAGACAGAGCATGAACAGGGGAGGGTCAGAGAGAGAGGAAGACACAGAATCTGAAACAGGCTCCAGGCTCTGAGCTGTCAGCACAGAGCCCGACACGGGGCTCGAACTCATGGACCGCGAGATCATGACCTGAGCCGAAGTCGGACGCTTAACCTACTGAGCCACCCAGGTGCCCCGATACCTGTAGACTTTAGACAGATGACCTGTGTTTTCTCGGACCTCGAGGACTAGATACCTGTATCTAGAACACATGATACCTGTAGACTTTAGACAGACGACCTGTTCTCACTCTGCTTTTTGGCATTGAGAATGAGCAAGGAGAGCTCTCTCCCTGGGTGGGAGAGGTTTTCCTAATGGTTAAAGGAAAAGTTTTGGTTCCTGGTTTGGAAGTGGCCACACACCACCCTGATTAATTATGTTTTAAAGGATGTGAGTGAAACTTTCTAATTGAAGAGAAACTGGATGGGCTTTGCTTTTTTCTAGGAGAAGAAACTCAAAGTGCTCAACACTTGAAACAATAGATGCCAGGAATTAGCGGAGAATAACAATAACATCTGACTCAGATCTGTGAATGGGGCAAAGTCTTCCTTGCTTCTTCATATACCTCTGATTGCCTCATCCTGCTGTCTTTCACACATCATTCAGGCATCTTGTGGCTTTTCTTTATGCTGCTATTAATCTCTTTTTTTGGAAGAAGTGACAGACTGCAGACACCTCACACTTTGTTGTCTCCACAGCCTAGTCACTCTTTTCAGTCTCAGGTTCCAAGAACACCAAGCATAAGGTCCTTTCTGGAAAAATACAAGACCAGGTGTGTGTGTGTGTGTGTGTGTGTGTGTGTGTGTGTGTGTGTGTGTGTCCCCCTTTGCCAGGGAGATCTTAACTCAGAAGAAGAAATATAGGATTTGGAGCAGATGTTCTTGTTAAATATTTACTATCTATGCCATTTGGACAAACCTCTGCCTCTCTGAGGCTCATCTGTAAAGTGAGGCTGTTATTAAAACTCACCTTACATGATTGCTGAAATGAGTAAATTGAACAATGTATGTAGACATGCTTTGCAAACTATAGTTTACTAGGTAAATATTAGTTGTAATTAATATGATCCATGTAAGAAAAAGACTCTCATTCCTTTCCAATTGATCTGTTTTCACATTGTCTTTTGATGGAATAAGCGCTTTGGGGAATTTACCTTTGTGAAATTGATTGATTCATATTTATTAAACATCTGCTTTGTTCAAGGACTTGTGCTACATGCTATGGAAGATTTAAAAAAGGTGACTAGCTAGCAAGCATGGTTCTTGCTGTCTTGGATCATACAAACTAGTCAGGGATTTGAGACACTCAAAAATAACTAGTTTTCTCACCACAACCTGTTTTTTCCACTTTATGTGGCCCTAGTAGTGTTGTGATCATGAAGCACTCTCTCCTTTTCTCTCCTTTCCTGTTTTTAAGGGTATTAGCTGGAGTTCTTTGATTGTTAGGCAACAGAAATGAACTCTGGCTGAGGTAAGCAAAAATGAGAATTTGGGTGGGACAGTAAGGCAGTTAGAGTTAGAAAGTGTTTTAGGTAAGTTCTCTAAAAGCAGAGCCTGACACAAGGATTGAAGTGTCCATGGTTTATTGAGGGGTTGCTCTTCAGGAAAACTTGTAAGGAACTGAGGGGAGTGGTATAGCTAAGAGCAAAGAGCTATGCAAAGATGTGGTCTTAGGTAAAGTCTACATTTGGCTTGGAGGTGTATATATAGCTCCCTATCAGTCAATCATTGGCTACCTCAAGTGGGGGACACTGAAACCTCCCAGGCATCTCCGAATGAGATATCCCAGTCAAGGGCAATGTGCTAGAGAAAGTTGCAGGTATAAGCTGTTAGATGCAGCACACACAGAGGCTGGGTAGTAGATACACTAGCTGATAAAGGGGTTATAGATGGGGTACCACAGAACTACTATAGAGGAGCAAGAAGTTAAGAGTCAGGAAAGGTCAAGACCCAGAGTGCTTTGAGGGATATAGTGGGTCTCAGTATCAGAATGAGTTATTATGGTATTAGCATGAATGAGAACCAACCACCTTCTCATTAACTTCTTTCTTTCTTTCTCACGTTAGATAACACACTGTGTAGTCTTGGCTTCAGGAGTAGAAGTCAGTGATTCATCACTTACATAAACACTCAGTGTTCATCTCAACAAGTGCCCACCTTAATGCCCATCACCCATTTCCTTCCCCCTTCCCCATCAACCCTCAGTTTGTTCTCTGTATTTAAGAGTCTCTTATAGTTTGCCTCCCTCTTTCTTTTTTTTTATCTTATTTTTCCTTCCCTTCCCCTATGATCATCTGTTAAATTTCTCAAATCCCACATGTGAGTGAAATCATGTGATATCTGTCTTTCTCTGATTGACTTATTTGGCTTAGCACAATACCCTCCAGTTCCATCCATGTTGTTGCAAATGGCAAGATTTCATTCCACTTCATCACTGAGTAGTTATCCACTGTATGTATGTGTATGTTTGTGTGTGTGTATATATATATGTACATAACACATCTTTATCCATTCATCAGTTGATGGACATTTGGGCTCTTTCCATAATTTGGCTATTGTTGGTAGTGCTGCTATAAACATTGGGGTGCATGTGTCCCTTCAGTGACTTTTAAATTAGGGATACAGAGGGAATTGGAGGTCGAATGGTCACTATAGGTCCTTCTGACTTAATTATACATTGAAAAAATTACAGTCCAGCTGAATCATATGGTTTGCCCAAAGTCAGCAGTCAGCAGTGGCAGATCCAAGCCCTGAGGCAGGTCTGCCTTGCAGACCCATGCACTTTCCACCACCTTACATTACTTCTGGTGCTGCTCTTCACTGTGCCATCATTCTTAAACATTGACTCTGATATCACGTCTGATGCAGATGTGGTTCTCACCACTGGGTTTCAACACCACCAAATCTAAGAGTGTGTCTTTTGTGGATTTAAATCTTTCTTTCTTTCTCTTTCTTTCTTTCTTTCTTTCTTTCTTTCTTTCTTTCTTTCCTTCCTTCCTTCCTTCCTTCCTTCCTTCCTTCCTTCCTTCTTTCCTTCTTTCCTTCTTTCCGTCCAATTTAGTTAGCATATAGTGCTATGATTTCAGGAATAGATTCTAGTGATTCATCCCCTATGTGTAACACCTACTGCTCATCCCAACAAGTGTCTTCCCTAATGCCCCTTACTTATTTAGCCCATCCCCCACCCACAATCCCTCCAGCAATCCTCATTTTGTTCTCTGTGTTTAAGAGTCTCTTATGTTTTGTCCCCCTTCTTGTTTTTATATTATTTTCCTTCCCTTCCCTTATATTCATCTGTTTTGTATCTTAAATTCCTCCTATGAGTGAATCATATGATATTTGTCTTTCTCTAATTTCATTTAGCATAATACCCTCTAGTTCCATGCATGTAGTTGCAAATGGCAAGATTTCATTATTTTTTATTGCTGAGTAATACTCCATTGCATATATATATGCACATATTCTTTATCCATTCATCTGCTTAAATTCAGAGTCCAAAACATGAAACTCTGATTGGACATTAGAATAAAGAAGTTCCGGGGCGCCTGGGTGGCGCAGTCGGTTAAGCGTCCGACTTCAGCCAGGTCACGATCTCGCGGTCCGTGAGTTCGAGCCCCGCGTCAGGCTCTGGGCTGATGGCTCAGAGCCTGGAGCCTGTTTCTGATTCTGTGTCTCCCTCTCTCTCTGCCCCTCCCCCGTTCATGCTCTGTCTCTCTCTGTCCCAAAAATAAATAAACATTGAAAAAAAAATTAAAAAAAAAAAAAAGAAGTTCCTCTTTTCTGTGGGTCACTAATCTGGGAGGATACAAAATAGGAATTGAAGTAAATCAATCTGTAGTAGGAGAAAATGAGGCCATTCTCCCCATATCTCGAAGGGGACAAAGCTTAGAGACGGAGTCTAAGATCTAAATCTTCAGGCATGGTTTCATCCATGATAAAGGCAGCATCATTCCTTAACTTCCCAGTTAGTAAGTCCCTTTTGGTTTAAACTACCATTTATACCACTTGGAATCAAATGATTTGCAGTAGGCCGAACATTTTGGCCCTCTGATGCTGCTCCTGTGAATGTTATGCTACATAAAAAAAGGGACTTCGCAAATGTAATTAAGGTTGCTAATCAGCTAGTCTTAAAATAGGGAGACTATCCTGAATTATCTGGGGCTGGCCTGATCTAATCACACAAACCCTAAAAATGCAGAGATCTTTCTGCCTTGTAGCAGAAGAGTAAATCAGAGATTTGAGGTGCTATTGGCGGGTTGAAGATGAACCACATGTCAAGGAAATGAGAATCTTAGTCCTACATTAACAAGGAAATGAATTCTACCTCAAAGTGGAACCTTCCTCAGAACTTCTAGATAAAGTCTCAGCCCAGCTAATACCTTGATGTCTGCTTTATGATCTCTGAGTAGAGATATTTTGAGAGATGTTATGCCTGCACCTCTGACCCACAGAATTTCAAGATAGTGAGTATCATTTTAAGCCTGTGAATTTGTGGTTATTTGTTACAGCAGCAATAGAAAACTAATATATGGGCCAAATAAGTGGTACTTTTTCATTCAGCAACATTTATGGAGCCCCTGCCTGGTGTCTAAATGTCTAGAGCCACATGGACACACACACTCAATACTAAAAGTAAGAAATTATACAAGGCTCCTCTTCGAGGCTTTATGGCCTGTTGATAAAGAATGTTTGCTCCAATACTAAGTTCCATGTTTTATTCGTCTGTTTGGTGAAAACTTCCTGGCACACAATAGGTATCAGCTCCTATTTGTTCTATTAGGCTGAAGGGTTTTATAATACTGTTGGCTCAACAGTACACAGTGCTAGAGAGTAAAAAGCTAAAGACTTCATTGTATGTTGAAAATCATGCTTTAGAGAATACTTTCTGGTTCCTGGTTTGGCTTTCAATTTATATTATAGGTAAAGATGAGAAAAATCTTTTAAATGAAAAGGGTTTTTTCTCTCTCGTAAAATACAGTATTTCTACTTTGGTTCTGGAACTAAGATTAACTGTGAGTCTTTATGGCTCATGATTCAAATTCTCTAAACATCAGCACATGATTCAGGTGTAAAGGAAACTCAGCAATTATATCTGCTCAAAATTTTAATATAATTATGCATAATTAGTGCTCTTGCCTTAGTGTGACTCATATTAGTGTCCAATCCAGTTACCAATATTTATCCCCCTGTAACTATTCCAGATTGTACAGGGTGTTCTGGTCCTGCCTTTGCATTTTGATACTCTAGAATAAAGTTCACACATATGCCAGGCAGGTGTCTGAAGCCTGCCTCCTCATTCTTTTGATCTCCACTAGTTCAGTTATCAGTTCCTCTCCTGGGGCTGGTTTTGGGAACTTGCAAACAACTGGTCCTGTACACTTTGCACTAACTCCAAACTGTCTCCTGACTGGCTTATTTCCCCTCCTTTTACCACCTATCTCTCAGTTGAGAATGGGGATGCACCTTACATGACCCCAAGCTCTCTTTCCTTATGATTCTTGTACTTGTGAGGAAATATCCAAGTGCTCATAAATGTTTATATCTTTCCATAGGGTAGTTAACTACTGTTTCATAATTCAGAGCTGTTAAGAGTTTAGGGTTTCAGTAACTTTGATCCATATAACATATCTGGTCAAAACCAAACAAATAAATAAAAGAACTATTCTATCATGATTGATTCTGTTTTTACAGATGTGCTGTTCTTAACATACTGCTGTCCTTGGAATCATAGCTTCACATCTGAAAAGGGGCAATAGCATTAAGTAGAAGTTTGGGTCTTTCTTTGACATATTCCCTTGAGAAGTGTTAAATGTTGCCATTCTTGACAGTTCAAAAGCAAGTCATATGGTTGATATTTTGCCAATGAGATAAATGTGGAAAAATGTCACTTTTCCTTTAATTAGTTCTGTCAGTAGAAACTTGGCAAGAGATGATAGTAAGGAGATATTGGCATTTAGGCATGTTCATATTTACTTTTGTGATTTAGAATTATGACGACTTTCATGTATCCTTACAGTGACCCTGTCTGGTTTAGAACTTCTGAAATTCCAGCATCAAACCTCTTTCCCATTCCTCCAGACAGAGACAGCAACATTCACCAACATTGGAGTTTTGATCAGGTACAGGTACACAGCCATGAAACTCATTTTATTTTATATTAATCAAATAAAATTTATGACTTGAAAAATAGGTCTTTTCTTTTCCTGAAGAAATTTGCTGCATAATTTGATCTGTGTTTAGTTTTTTGTTTTGTCTTTGTTTTTTCAACTCTTCACTGTATTTTGCATGATAAAAGGTATTGTTTTCAAATCTAAAGTCAGTGGAGCTGGTTCCTTTTTCCTGTCCTATTAGAGAGCCTTGGAACACATGTATGACTATGGCGTTTTTTTTATGTTTTTATTTTTTAAAATTTACATCCAAATTAGCATATAGTGAAACAATGATTTCAGGAGTAGATTCCTTAATGCCCCTTACCCATTTAGCCCATCCCCCCTCCCACAATGCCTCCGGCAACCCTCAGTTCTCTATATTTATGAGTCTTTTCTATTTTGTCCCCCTCCCTGTTTTTATATTATTTTTGTTTCCCTTCCCTTATGTTCACGGGATACAGGTGTGCTGTTTCGAAGTGACTATGGCTTTTTGCTTTTCTGGTTCAAATTACTAGAATTCAGAACTTAGCCTTGGCATTCTATTAATAGAAAAACCAATGAAGACTTGGTTTAAAAACTGATTTAAAAATATCTAATTTGATTAAAATACATGATGATTCCATGAGGAAAAGAAGGTAACAGGCTAGTTAGGCTAGGAGAATGACATTGAACAATAGTAACAGGTAATCTTTATCGAATGCCTTATCTGTACCTGAAAATTTACATGAATAATTTTACCTTTTGTTTCTTATAATATGGTGGGCCAGGTATGCAGAAGTAAGGAATTATCAGGCTAAAATCAAGACAGGTGAAGATAAAAATCCAGAGAGCTAGGCTACCTCTAGATTTTCATTCTGTCTGGAGGATATTTAATGAAGCTAGTAACCTTCAGCTTTCTTACAGAGTTGAGACAGGACACAAAACTCAGGTGTGAAGTCTAATAAAGGAGCCTCTTTTAGAAAGCTGGGACAAGAGCACTTTGCCCTCAGTATAAAGGTGAACTGGAAAATGCTGCCTGCCCCACTTAGAGACAAATATATGGAACATATGGAAAAGAGTAAGAGACACAAAGGAGAGAGTGAGATATCTACCACAAGATTAATTGGCATTTTATAAAAAGATAATACAGAGAATGGGAAATTTTTCCAGAATTGTTTAAAGACATAATTACTCAGATACATAAAGCTAATGAATCCAAAGCAGATATTTAAAAAGAAATGTTCACTGAAACATGTTAGCTTGAAACAAGAGAACACAAAAGACAAAGAAAGTGTCTGTAAGGTAGTCAGAAGGAGCAAATGGATCACTAATAAGAGATGGTTGATGGTTGATAGCTGATTTCTTATGGCAATAATTGAAGCCAGAAGCCAGTGAAAATAATTGCCAATGAAGAATTTAATTTAATGTGCAGCTGTATTTAACTTTCTATAAATGGAATCATACATGATGCATGCATAATATATTTTAAAGTCAGTTTTAAATTAAACTTTAATTTTGACATAATTGTAGATTCACATGCAGTTGTGAGAAATGCTACAGAGAGATCCCTTGTACATTTTACTTTGTTTATCTCAATGGTGACATATTATAAATCTGTACAACTATGTACAATAGCAACAACCATGATGTTGACATTGAAGTCAAGGTAGAGAACAGTTCTGTCTCTGCAAGGACACCTCATATTGCCCTATTATAGTCACACCCACTTCCTCCCACCCTCCACTTCCTATTTAAGCCCTAGCAATCACTAGTATGTTCTCCATTTCTATACTTTTGTCATTTTAAGAGTATTATGTAAATGGAATCATGCAGTATTTAACATTCTGCAGTTGGCTTTTTCACTAAGAATAATTCTCTATAGATTTACCCAGGTTCTTGCATGAATCAGTAGTTTGTTCCTTTTTATTGCTCACTAGTATTTCACTGTGTGAATGTAACAAAAATTAGAAATTCTTAACTCAGTAAAAATATCCTATGAAAACAAAGGCAAAATAACATTTTCAGGCAAACCTGTATCAATATTACTTCCAAAAGATTATCACTAAGATTATTTCTAAAGGATATATTTAGGCAATGATGTAAATGATTCTAGATGGAGAATCTGAGATTTCGTAAGAAATAGTGAGCAAAGATATTGGTAAACTTAGAGATAGGGATGAGAAGTAGGTTAAAACCAAAATGCTGAAATAGCAAAGCTAAAATACTAGAAAACAACCAAACTTAAGTTGGAAGGGAAATGAATGAAGTTAAAATTATGTTGTGTGGGGAGGTAAAGACATTTATTTTTATGGCATATATGCTGTAATTTCTAGGAAGACCAGTAAAGGAATAGAAGCAGTACACAACTTAAACTGCTAAAGGAAAATAGAAGTGAGAAAAAATAATCAATTTTTAAAAGATAAGAAATGAGAGGAAAAGGGAATATGGAAAAAGCAGAATGCATAGAAAACACCAATTAAGATAGCAGATATAAGTAAAAATGTCAATTACAAAAAAAAAAATATACATGTAAAGGAAATGCTTTACCTAAAATATGAAGGTTATTAGACTGGATGATAAAACAAAAGAAGATGGAAAAATGTATCAGGCAAAGTCTAGCCAAAAGAAAGATGCTGTAGCTATTTTTATGTCACACAAAATGTACTTTAAAGTATAAAGCATAATTAATCTCTTCTTAGTAATAGAATATTTAATTCACTAGGAAAATATAATAATTTAAAATTTGTGTGTACCTGATGACATATATCAAAATGAATAAAACAAATTGACAGACCTAATAAAGAAATAAGTTCACAATTGTAGAAGATTTTAATATACTTTTCAGAAACTGAGTGGTGGTACAGACAGGAATACAGTAAGAAAAATGAAGATTTAAACAATATGATTAAAAATCATGTCCTAATGGGCATGTATAAAAACATGCCCATGCAATGCTTAATATACATTATGTATAAGAATAAAAAGGACATTTGCAAAAATTCGCCATATACTAAAATCTCAGTAATCTTCAATGTTCTGTTTTGTTCTTTGAACACAGTGAAGTTAGAAATCAATAACCAAAAATAATCAATGAAACCCCATATAGAGAGAAATTAAAAAATACATTAAATCACAATCAAAGAAAATATCTATTTAGAAAACATTTAGAATGGAGTGATAGTGAAAATACTGCTATCACAACTTATGAGATGGAGATAAAGCAGCAGTTAGAAAGAAATTTTAGCTTTTAATGATTATATCAAAACAAAAACAAAGATTGAAAGCTAATGAGTGATGTATTAAGAGGATCAGCAAAGAAGAGCAGAATAAATGCAAAGAATCTGGAAGAAAGGAAATTATGAAGACTTGGGCCAAAATTAATGTAATGGAAAATAAACATGGACGAACAAAATCTTAGTTGTTTGGAAAGTCTAATAAAATTGACAAATTTTGACAAGATTGATGAAGAAAAAAGAACTGTTCCAACTAAACAATTTGAAGAACATAAAAGGGGCTGTAACTGCCAGAATTAAGGAGATAATAAAAGGATAGTATGAACAACTTTATGCCAGTTAATTTGAAAATTTATATGAAATGGATAAAATCCTAGGAAAATGTAACTTAATGAAATGGAGTCAAGAAGAAAAGGAACACATGGAAAGTTATCTGACCACTAAGGAAATTGACAGGTAGTTGAAGATCTTCCCACAGAGAAAACTCCAGGCTTTTGATGGTTATATCATGGAGCCCAACCAAACGTTCAAGGAACAAATATTTTCAATCTTACACGAACTGTTTCAAAATAGAGTAAAAGAGGAAATATTTCCCAACTCATTTTATGGTGCTAGTGTAACTTTGACCCCCCAAATCTGATGTGGGCAGTGGAAGAAAGAAAAATTGCTGGTGAATATCATTCAGGAGCATAGATACAATAATTAGCAAAGCCAATTCAGCTATGTTAAAAAAAATAATCCATCATAGATATTTAGTTGTGTTTATCCTAGAAATGCAAGATTAAAAAAAATAGAAAAATCAATGTCATTCTCCACATTAACAGATAAAACAAATAATGTGTCAATACATACTGAAAAAAATGAATTGATAGAACTCAGCATCCATTCATGAAAAAAAAACTAGAAATAAAAAGGTGTTTGTCATTCTTGAGTTAAATTTAATTTTATTTATTTTTTAAAATTAAATTGAATTTTTAAAAAGCCTGCAGCACATAAGCCAAATAAACTAAATAATGAAACACTGAAAGTTTTCCTTTCAATATTAGGAATAAGACAAGTGTGCCTGTTTTTATAATTGTATTCAATGTTGTACTGAAGGCTCTAGCTAGCACAGAAAGTAAAATAGAGAGGGGAAAAAGCACTAAGATTGGAAAGTACTAAGCAAAAGTATCATTAACAGATAATGATTCTTTGCATAGAGAATAAAAAATTAGAGATAAAATATTAAGATTAACAAAAGCTTAGCAAGTTTTCTGTACCTAAATTTAATTGTATTAACAAAAAGAAAAAAGATACCATTTATAGTAGCATAAAATATAAGCTATCTATTAATAAGTCTAACAAAAGATATAAAAGTCCTTTTTGGAGTGAATTCTATATTATCTCTAGTTTTTATAGCAGCTCTGCAAGGTTATTAATATCATCCATCAAAGAGGTAAAGCAATTTACACAGATACCACATATATGGGAAGTGGAGGTAGAGGGATATGAACTTAGGCTTCCTAACTCTACAATCTGTTTTCCCCAAAATAGTGGCCTGATTTGGGGGCTTTCCAGATGTGCTCAGCTCTACATGACTCCGGGGCCTCGGCTGCTCCTTCCACTTCCTGGCTAGAGAACAGTGCCAACTTGTGTCATCTCCAGGGTCTTAAAAACCAGCTGCCATAATCATCCCTTCATCTCAGGTTATTTCAGGCTCCCTTAGGGGTAAGATCTGGGTGTCAGCATCTCTTCCATCTCTTCCCCAGAAGCATTGGCATGGGGTCTGACCTTACTAGAAGAGATTCTGCCTGCAAGAACTGGGCGACACAATCCAGAAATGTGGGGGGAGGGAATTTGAGGGGCAAATTTTGACCAAGAGGAGAATACCCATGGGAAAGAGCTTGCCTTCCTCCTCCACTCTCCAAAAAGGGCTCCATACAGACATGCTGGAGATGTCCTTCCTTTGTGACTGAGTAACCAGCTGTGCTTTCCTATGGAGCTGTGGCCAGCTTGGCAATGCACCATTTTGTATGTGTTCTTTTTCCCTGACTCACTTCCTTTTCCTCTCACTCTTGCTTTCCTGAGATAAAACTTCCAAAGCCCTAAAGCTTTGCCTTGGGGTCCAATTTCCAGGGAACCTGGACTTTGACATCCACAAAGGCTCAACTCCTCCAATATTCTAACAGGTGTCCCCATCTATTAGTAGGCTATGAAATCATTTTCAGTACACTGCCATTAGCATTTGGAAACATAATGAAATATAAGAGAAGCAAAATATCAGAGTGTATCATATGTAGTGAGGTCAAGTACCATTTCCTGAAACTGTTATTTCAGTTATGTGTGTGTGTGTGAGGATGTGAGTATGTATATTGAGTTGTGATATTAAATGTGTGTTTTACAGTATGTCCTGGTCAAAAAAGTGTGAAGGCCACTGGTCTAGGCCAGTGGGAACAGAGTTCATGAGTTCATGTGATGACTGTGCCTTCTGGTTGCACTGTCACAAATGTCCTGTGGAATTTTTTGATGACCTGTCTCCTTACTTTAGCAAATATTAAAATGTCACAATAGCCTTCATATAGTTTAGCCATATAGGGTCAGATTATATTTGTTAGCTGCCATGATAGGGAAAATATTTTGAAATATGTCCTTAAAACTAAGTGACATGGCCTTGTTTAGAAAAATAAAGGGGGTTACTAGTGAATGAAATTTAATGATGTCTAGATGTGTTTACAGTTACACAGGCAGACCCATTTTCTAGTAACAATCATTGGTAATCCAGGTAATCAACACAATATGCAGCATAATTTTCCTTAATGATGATTATGTCTTTGAAATCTATACTCTCTTCCAAGTACAATGATCTGCCTGATCTCCTTGGAACATCCTGATTATTTGGAGAATGCTGGGGTGGGGGGGGGGTGAGAATATAAGTCTCAAAGCTGTGCATGCACTTACTGACTTTAAAAACAAACACCCCAAGCAGGTTTTAGTTTGTAGTATGTGTACTGATTTAACCTGAAGATATTAACTGAGAACAGCTGTTGAGTTGCACTTGGTTAAATATTCTGAGATAAAATATTCTGGCAAGACACATAAAAGAGAAAAACAAGTAAGAAACTTTGTGAAGACACAGAACAATCTTTAAGGTATGATCCAAAAATCAAAGAAATGGCAAGGGTTGTCTTAATTCCTCTATGATTCTAGAAAATCATACTCAAGAAAGCCAGTTTAAATGGATTCATACCCTTTTCAAAATTCAAGGATATGATATTAAGTTGCCAAGACCCTACTGAATTGCTTTTAATTTTATAATAATTTCTATGTAGCCAAATGATAGACCTAGATTTCTCACTTGGTAGTCATAACACAATCACTTCTACAATTACTGCCAAACCTACTGAGAATTTAATGCATTTGGAAATCCCTGAAGAGAAATTTCAAAGTTCATTCTATCCACACCCAGATGGTCAGATTGTCAAAGCCTGGCAAAGACAGAGAGCTTGTTTATTTTCCATGTAATTATTGTATAACAACTAGTGAGTACACTCCGTGTCCAGGTAATGAAAGATTTATAAGGCATTTGGGATATTTTTACTCATTCACATATATTAGTGGTATGCTAAGTGAATTTAAAGACTAATGTTTCGGGGGAAGGATGAACACCATTTCATTCTTAAAGAGCTATTTTGGAAGATATGCCTTGACCAGATGATATTTGATTAAATATTCATTCTTCTTGCTCTGGAGTCAGTAGTAACAAAGTACTGGTGTCATATGAAAGGAATGCATTTTGCAGAAGCAACCCTGACCTAGGACAACAGGTCTGCTAGTAATCGTCACATCTGTGCAGAAGTCTCATTATGGCCAGCTTCTCATTTGGTGTGCTCGTTGATCACCTTTGTGGCAGATCACATTCCCTGTACTTCTCTTCTTTGCCATGTAACTATTCCGTTTCTCCTGTTAAAGGCCTACAGTTTATTTCCCCATCTCCTGACTCTAGGATTGGTTCTGAGGCTTGTTTTGGTCAATAGCATCAGGTGTAAGTGCCATGTGCCAGTTGCAGGCTTAGGCCTTAAGAGTATTTGTATGTATCCACTTGCTTTTTTGTGCTTCTGCTATATTTATGAGAACATTCCCAGACTATTGCTAGTCTCAGGAGAATGTTGAGAGACGTGTGGAACAGAACTGTCCAGCCAAGTCCAATCTGAATTAGCTAACCTCCAGTCAATTTGCATTGCATGAGCTAAATAAGTGCTTATTGTTGTATGTCAGTGATGTTTTGTGGATATTTGTTATGTAGTATTATTGTAGTATTAGTTGACTGACAGATTCTGCAAATCCACTTAGGATTTTCAAGAAATTTCTTGGCCCTGTCAGATTTTGGAAAGTTATCTTTGTTTTGTGGATGTTATGAGGGATTGAATTGGAGCTCTGGCTTTGGTCTTGAGCTCTAAATCCATGTGTCTACTCTTTCTGGGGTTCACAGGGACTTCAAATAGAGATCAAGTCTGGCGGAGTATCACTTGACATCTATACACTTATAATTCCAAAATAAATGTGTTCAGCTACTCTGGCCAAGACTTTGTCTGTAGTCAGTCAGTTCCCATGAATATACTTTCACTGGTTCCTGCCCTCCCTCCCCATGCCTGAGATTATAGAAGGTTTCATGTTGGAAACCCAGCTGAGTTGGTAGAACATTCAAGACATCATTACTTCAAGTAATTTTGACACATACAGAAGTTATCATTGCATGTATGGAGAATATTGACATGATTAGTACAATTCACATAGGAGAAACTTTTTTTACCTAGGTGGTGTTTCTGGTCCCAAATTTTTCCATGAGCTAGGGCAGGTAGGTTGGATAATCTAGTGATCACTCAGCAACAACCCAATACTCTGTGTTATAGCTAGTGTTCCCAAACCAGAGTATCTTCTAGTGTCTCTTTTTACCTGAGGAGTCTTAACTGGCTCCTTAAGCTTCCCCAGGGAATATGGACTCCCCCAAATGTAGCATCCCTTGCTTCTGAACCACATTACAACTCAGTCACTTGTGGTTGCCCACAGAGGACATATAAGCCTGAGATGGGAATGCCAGAGACTGTCTAAAATATACCAAAAAAAGTGGGATATGTCCTGATACATGCTCAAATAACTCTAGAATTGCTAGTTTAAGCTTCTAAGGTATGTCCAAACAGTACTGGAAGTATATATCCTGACATTTTGGAAGTTTATAGAAGTATCAACAAAATCTAGTGAGGCCCTAGAGGCAGTGAGGTAGGTATTCCAGGAGCTCAACCTAGAATATTCAACTCAGACCAGGATGGACTCATACTGATGCAGAGGTTATTATTCTCTTCCCACCCCCTTCCATTATTGTAAGTGTACCTAAGCAACCATCTGAGATTTATTAGATTAGAAAACAGCAGTGGAGAGTCTTTGATTTGTAAGTGCTAACTTAAGACTGGATGAAACATTTCCTGTGAGCCTCTACTGACTCTATTTATCTACCACTAGACCTTGAGAGCTCTGAAAATATTATAGCAGATAAACTTAATAGTTCAGTCAGACTCTGATATTAAAAGCCACGGTGAGGGTGGGAGATTTGGAGAACCTCCTAGCTACCAACTAAAGTCCTGCAGTAAAACCACAACTGGGAACCACGCTAGGAAGCCCCAGGGAAAGGAGCTGTCCTCAGTTTTGGTGCTGACTGCCCACAGCTTGTTTGCCCTACAGGGAACAGGAAAAAGTGTGTGTTAATCAGCTGGTAGTGTTGGTGAGTCCTATCTCGAGGAATCTGGGGAGAGAAAAGAATACGAGATGAAGGGAGAAGAAAGGAATGGAGACGAATAGCATAGATCTAAATCTAAATTGGGTAAAGATGTCCAGTTTGGTGGCTGTTTTTCTAGCCCCTTTCCAGGTAATCAAGGGAGAATCTCAATATCAGCTTGACTATATGAGGGAAACCAGACACAACCTGATCCTGGAATTGTTTTGCCATATATCCAATAAGCTATTTAAGGAAACAACCTTGTGAGAGGTCAGAACTGTAGTAAAAGGAAGTTTAGTTATAACTTTATAGTTTCAAGCTGTTGTACAATTTAAGAAGAGAAGGTGGGGGTTGTGTAAAAGGGTATAGGCACTCAGAGGTTTAGAAAAAAGAAGACAAAGACAGCATAATATTTTGTGTCTCATTTGGAGCCTCTGGTTGTATTGCTATTAAGCAAACTCAGCCAAGCATATCCAGACTAATATCCTACATCTGTAACTATCAAGTGCTAACCAGTGGAAAGTATAAAATCTCCTGCTGCTGTTGGGAAAGGTTGCAATAATTCTTGCCATATTAAGGATGATGCCCTGGAATTGATGGTGCCAGTCCTTGCTTTGATTCTCTTTCTTTGAAGTCTATAGCTATCTTATGTGCACCAAGTCATTTCCCCCACCAATTGGACTTAGGATTTAGGGCAATGAAGGGAAGGTCTCTTCCTTCATATCCTATAGTTGAAGCATTGTTCATGTCTATACACTGGTTTGAAGTCTTATTTTTTGAGAGCTGGATACTGGGTAGATGTTGGCTGACCCAAAGATTCTTCTAGCCTTTCCTGCTAGCTCTTGGCCCATTGTCTGATGTCCATTCTTGTATGGATACATCACCCAGAACAGCACATATTGCCTATTTGGGTGCTAAAGTTGACTTCTGCCTGGTACCACTATTGCTATGTCCTCCTCTTTTCTACCTACAGACTGATTCTTTTTTTTTTTTTTTTTTTGATGTTTATTTATTTTTGAGAGACAGAGAGAGACAGAGTGCAAGCTGGGGAGGGGCAGAGGGAGAGTGAGACGCAGAATCTGAAGCAGGCTCCAGGCTCTGAGCTGTAAGCACATAGCCTGACACAGGACTCGAACCCACAAACTGTGAGATCATGACCTGAACTGAAGTCAGATCATTAACTGACTGAGCCACCCAGGTCCCCTACCTACAGACTGATTCTAATCACAGCTTTAACTTATATTTCAACAGACATTTCAAGACAAAGAACTATGAGCAAAGTTTAATATAGTGGTTAGGACGGACTCCAGAGCCACATTGTGCTTGGGTTTAAATTTTGTCTCTGACTCTGACTAGCTCTGTGCCCTTGAGCAATTTGCTCTCACTCTCTGTGCTTCCATTTATCTGTTTATAACACAGAGGTGGTAATAATAGAGCCTACCTCACAGGACTGTTTTGAGTATTAACTGAGATCCATTCTCTACAAAGTGGGCCAACAAAAGCATAATCCAGTCCCTTATGCTAAATACCTTACATGAAAATTGTTTTTTTTTATCCTTACAACTCTCTAATGTAAGGCCATTATCCCCACTTGACAACGTCAGAAAAAATTAATAACATTTTGAAGATTAAACACCCACCAACATGTATGGCTAGGACTTGAATATAGGCTTGACATCAAAGACTAAGCTTTTAACATTATATGACATTGGATTATTAGCTAATTACCCATTCCAGGCCTATTTCTGCAACTCGGTTGTATTTCTAAGCCTTTATCTCACCTAACCCTCATCCTCTCAGATTCCTGGTCAGCCCTGAAATTGTGCAGTTTACTTGATTACAGTGTCGATAGAGGGCATTGATCATAGTGAACAGTGTAGAACAATAATCCTTTTGTCTTTTTTGTCCTGTTGAGTTCAGCTCGTTCAAAGTTCAGTTCACCTAGCTGCGGTCTTGGTTGTGTGGGACAAGAGAGCTTCTACTTCACCCAAGGAAATCCAGATGGATATAACAAGGTGCTATCTTGTGTGTGTAGTGATATTCTTCCCAAAACCCAATGTGAGTGTGGATCAGCAAAAAAGGTAGGAGAAATTTAATAGTGGAAATGAAGGAAATATTTTCTTTTGAAAGTCAGAAAAGAATTTCAGCTTAGAATATATTGAACCGCTTTGAAAATATTCTGTCAAGACCTGGGTTAGCACAATGCAAGATGTTTCAGATAGGAAGATTGTTTTTTTTTTTTTTTTAATATGAAATTTATTGACAAATTGGTTTCCATACAACACCCAGTGCTCATCCCAAAAGGTGCCCTCCTCTATACCCATCACCCACCCTCCCTTCCCTCCCTCCCACCCCCCATCAACCCTCAGTTTGTTCTCAGTTTTTTTTTTTTATATTATATAATATTTTTATTTATTTATTTTTTTTTTTTTATGAAATTTATTGACAAATTGGTTTCCATACAACACCCAGTGCTCATCCCAAAAGGTGCCCTCCTCAATACCCATCACCCAGCCTCCCCTCCCTCCCACCCCCCATCAACCCTCAGTTTGTTCTCAGTTTTTAACAGTCTCTTATGCTTTGGCTCTCTCCCACTCTAACCTCTTTTTTTTTTTTTTCCTTCCCCTCCCCCATGGGTTCCTGTTAAGTTTCTCAGGATCCACATAAGAGTGAAACCATATGGTATCTGTCTTTCTCTGTATGGCTTATTTCACTTAGCATTACACTCTCCAGTTCCATCCATGTTGCTACAAAGGGCCATATTTCATTTTTTCTCATTGCCACATAGTATTCCATTGTGTATATAAACCACAATTTCTTTATCCATTCATCAGTTGATGGACATTTAGGCTCTTTCCATAATTTGGCTATAGTTGACAGTGCTGCTATGAACATTGGGGTACAAGTGCCCCTATGCATCAGTACTCCTGTATCCCTTGGATAAATTCCTAGCAGTGCTATTGCTGGGTCATAGGGTAGGTCTATTTTTAATTTTCTGAGGAACCTCCACACTGCTTTCCAGAGCGGCTGCACCAATTTGCATTCCCACCAACAGTGCAAGAGGGTTCCCGTTTCTCCACATCCTCTCCAGCATCTATAGTCTCCTGATTTGTTCATTTTGGCCACTCTGACTGGCGTGAGGTGATACCTGAGTGTGGTTTTGATTTGTATTTCCCTGATAAGGAGCGACGCTGAACATCTTTTCATGTGCCTGTTGGCCATCTGGATGTCTTCTTTAGAGAAGTGTCTATTCATGTTTTCTGCCCATTTCTTCACTGGGTTATTTGTTTTTCGGGTGTGGAGTTTGGTGAGCTCTTTATAGATTTTAGATACTAGCCCTTTGTCCGATATGTCATTTGCAAATATCTTTTCCCATTCCGTTGGTTGCCTTTTAGTTTTGTTGGTTGTTTCCTTTGCTGTGCAGAAGCTTTTTATCTTCATAAGGTCCCAGTAATTCACTTTTGCTTTTAATTCCCTTGCCTTTGGGGATGTGTCGAGTAAGAGATTGCTACGGCTGAGGTCAGAGAGGTCTTTTCCTGCTTTCTCCTCTAAGGTTCTGATGGTTAGAAAGATTGTTTTTAATTCAGAATAAAAATGAAAGTAAATTATGAGGGCATTTTATTGCAATGAAATCTAAAGAATAGGCAGTGAATTGCTCTAAATCTCATTGAGTTTGAAAAAAAGCTATAAGGTGTGCGTGTATGTGTGTGTGTGTTATGTATGGATTGAATGTTTGTGTCTCCCCAAATTCATATGTTGAAATCTGACCCTCCAAAGTGATATTAGCAGATGTGACCTTTGGCAGGTAATTAGGATAAGTGATTATGTCAGGAAGGTGGAGTCTTCATGATTAGTACCTTTTAAAAGAGATGCCCAGAGAGCTCCCTCACCCCTCTACCATGTGGAAAGACCATGTGAGGACCCAGTAAGAAGTCAGCAACTGAACCAGACATCCAGCCATGCTGGCACCCTGCCCTGACACTTCCTAGCCTCCAGAACTGTGAGAAATCACTGTCTGTTGTTTAAGCCACCCAATTTATGGTATTTTTGTTATAGCAGCCTGAAAGAACTAAGTAGATGTGTGTGTGTGGTTTGTTTTTTAATCCCCTACCTCACAACGTGGGGTGAGAAGCCGGTTTGAAACTGGCAATGTTGTGGTTCTTTTAACCCAAAAAAGGTCCAAAATTGCTAAGCTATTTATATTGCTTTTTTTGGATCTCTCACAGTGGAACTTATGTGTTTTAAAAGTGTTGAAGGAAAAAGGAAACCTTCAAAGTACTCAGAGATTTGAATTGCAGTGTTATCTAAAACTGTACTTAAGAGAAAGATTTATAAAACAGTAAAAGGAATTAATTAAAACCTTCCATGAAAAATCAGGCAGCTAAAAATAAAAACTACCATAGAAAATAAACAATAGAACTCTTCAGATTAAATGAGTGTTTCCAGTTCCTACACTCTAAAGCACTCTGAAGGAACATATAATTCTGTCATTGTTGCTATTATTATTGTTAGATAATTGCTTCAACTTAACAAGTTATTAATTTTCTGTTCTGTACAGGATGTATTACTGTATAATTAAATGTCCTAATATGTGTTCATGGTTGCTGGTTCAAAGTGTGGCTCTGTATTATTTCATTATAAGTTAATAAATGAAAGAACTAATACTTTTGCATAACAAGTGTTTTCCTCCTAAATTCAGAAAAAAATAATTTATTGCTTTTAAATATTTTAAACATGAAAGGCAACATTGATATAATTCATCTTGATGTTCTCTTTGAAATTTATAGGGCTGCTATAACATTGTTTAAAACACCTCCTGCGGCTTCTTTCTGCACATTATTTTTTCACGGAGCCACTCTCCCCCTAACTGCCCACACCTGGTCTACCAGTGTTAACTTTATTTATTTATTTTTTTGCAACTGGATGAGTGTTCATATTATCTAGTGTTATTGCATTCGATTCTGGTGCTGCACAGAGTGCCTTTCTGGGAATCAGTCTTCCACATCTGTAACCTCATCTCCTCCTCTTTTTTTAAATTTCAGACACCTTTCCTTCCCCATGTTCTCAGTGGATGACCTTGTTATATTACTGGAAAAAAAGCAATCAGATTGGGCTTGCTGTCTTTTATGCCACCAAATTATATCTTCACAGTATTCTGCCTTTCCTCCCTTTCAGATTAATGACACCTGGTTTGTTCCAAAGCTAAGGTCTCCACTTGTGCAGTGGATTCCATTTTCTTTAGTCTAACTGTGACTTTTCTCTTATAGGTGTCCTGTTTCTTTCCATGAATTCCTCCACTTCTAATGGATCTGCCTATCAGCATACAAGCTTGTTGTAATGACCCTCTCCTAAAAAAATAACCCCAAACCCTTCCTTGATTCCCTTATCTTCTTCAAATCATTCCCCATGTCTTTACACCCTTTATAGCAAATTACCCAGAAAGATGTGGTCGATTCTTGTGCCCTCCCCGTCCTTTTTTCTCCTTTCCTCTTGAACTCATTCCAGTGAGGATTTTGTCTCCATCATGCCACTGAAACTGCACGTGTTAGTGTCACCAATGACCTGTGCGACCAAATACCATGATTAATTTTCAGGCCTCACCTGACCTTTCAGGAAAAACTGAAACAGTTTATCACTCCTTCCTTTTGAAACACACTTTCTTTGCTTGGCTTCTAGGATACCTCAATTTCTGGTTTTCCTCTTGTCAAGCTTTTTTGCCTGTACTGCTTCATCTTAGGCCACAGTCCTTTGCTGGTTCTTCTTCTACTACCCTCTGGAAACACTGGAATGTCCCGGGGGCTCCTTGGACCCCATCAGTTCCCTATCAATACTTATTATTTGGGTGACATTGTAGTGTTCAGTGGTTTTAAATAGTATCCCTTATATCTCCAACCTTAATATCTTCCCTGAGCTCCAGACACTTCAATGCTACTGCTTACCCAATACAGTATTTCCATCTGAAAGGCTAATAAACAGCTCAGATGTAACATGATCAAGACAGAATTCTCCCCACTGTATCTGTTTCTCTCTGAGAATTCACCACTATTTATCTGGAGAGTTGAAGCTAAAAACTAGGAGCAATTTTTGGTTTCTTTCTTACTAAGTATACATATCCAAACTTGAAACTTTTTGTTACTTCTATTTTCTTTCTTGTTGTTGTTGTTATTGTTGTTTAGAGAGAGAGAAAGAGAGAGCAAGTTGGGGACAGTGGCAGAGGGAGACAGACACACACAGAGAGAGAATCTTCAGTGGGACCCACCCTGACACGTGACTCCCTGGGATCATGACCTGAGCTAAAATCAAGGATCAGACGCTCAACCAACTGAGCCACTCTGGTGCCCCAATGTTATTTCTGTTTTCAAAACATCACCCAAATCTACCCATTTCTCACTGTCTCTAGTACTGTTATCCTAATACAAGCCACTGTCACTTTTCCCCTCTGTCTCGCTTCTCAGGTAGCCATTCATTTAGTAAACACCTCTAAGACCTCAACAATGTGCCAGGCACTCTTCTTGGTGCTGATTTTGGAACAATGAACAAGCTACATAAAAATGCCTGATCTCAAGGAACTTAAATTCTGTCTTAGAGAAGTGCCTCCTTATTCGGCTCCCTGGTCTCCTTCTCTCTCCCCTCTGTTTAATCTGTTTACCTAACAACCAGAATAACCTGTTAAAAATCTAAAATCAAGTTGTTCCCCTTCTGAAAGCCCTCTATTGGCCTCTCTGACTTCACCCCCACTGTTCCCTTTCATTTAGTCCAGGCACACGCCCCTTCCCCATCCAACCCCCCAAGCACACTAAACTCATTCCAGCTTTCTGGGCTTTGTACACACTGTTCTTTCTGCCTGGAAAGTTCTTCTCTCAGCTGTTTGTGTGGCTTACACCCTCACTGCATTCGGACTCTGCTCAAATATCACCCCAGAGTTTCCCCAATCACCCTCTCTCTTAAATAGCTGGCCCCCCACTATCTTTTGACCTTTGTTTACTTATTCTGAGGCATTTACCACTACCTGACATAATATTATATATTTATTTATCTGAATTTGTTATTCTCTCCTGCTAGAAAGTAAGCTAATTGAGGTAAAAGATTTTTCTTTCCCTCACTCCTTGTTCTTTTTCTAGCACTCAGAACAGTGATTGCCATATGGTGGGTATTGAATAAATATTTGATGTATAAATGAATTAATGAGGGAAAAAATTTCTATGTCATCATAGGGGAAAAGGACACTAAACTTGGAATCATACGAAGTGGGTTATAATCCTATAATCCTCAATGAATTCTGTCATTGAGTAGTTATGAGACATTTGGCAAGTCATTTTGACCTCCTTGGGAGTCAGTCACTGTCCAGTGACAAGTTTGAACTGGGAGCCTTAAGATCCCAATTCTAATATTCTCAGATTCTGTAATATTCTAGAGACCAACTCATATGCCTCATTTGGCCTAAACACAACTGACGGCATTTTTTCTAGAGCTGCTGGGAAGTAGATACTGGGATTTTTCTTTTCTCTGTATCCTGTCAGGGTTGAAATTCCTGCCAGAAGGAAGTCACAGCATTTGCATCTGCACAAACATTCCAGTCAAGAACTTCCCCAAGTTGCCTACTTAAGGGAAGGAGCCAGAGTAGGGACTATCACAAGGGAAGAGACTCAATGATGCTTTGATCAGAAAGTTCATTACATTTGCTTTCGACACAATGCGTCCTCACTCAGGTCTGCAATCACTTACTCTGTTAGGCAAAAATCCTAGCAGGAAAAAAATAGCATGTGGCGCACAACTCCATCTGTGTGAGACCCTGCCAGAAACATTTATGAATCACTCGTCTCCTGATAGACAACTTGCTTTCCTAGTTTGCAATCATATTTCCCACAGATGTTGCCTTTGAATTAACCATTGTCCCATTTAGTTGTGAATGTTTTCTCCTATTTGAGACTGTATCACGGGCAAATCCCAACCTACTATCAAAGCTGGCGGTCCTTGCTCAACATTAAAGGAAGGAGACATTTGGGGCAAGCCAGGGAGCTGGAATCCTGAATCAGGGATAGATGCTTCTCCACAAGTTTGGAGTTTGGTATTTCTCAAGTCCTGGCATCAAGGATGTTTATTCTCAGGTTATGCGAAAGCTCAGCTTGGGTTCTGGAAAAAATGATCTGACAGCATTGTCTGAAAGGAGTTTCTTGTTAATTCCTGGGGACATCTTGCTTTTATTAGACCATAGCTATTGTTGTGTTGTCTATCCTGAGCAATGAGGATATCACTCACTCTATCAAACTGATACCTAACATGGCCTTCATTGTCTGGAATTTACATTCTGTAATACATAAACCTGCTTATGGCTATATTGTCTAAGGTCTCAGATGTTACTGAGAAATTTTGGAAAGTACATAGATTTTCTTTGGGGCGTATTTAGAAGCTAGCACATTATATTAACAGAAACATATTATCTTTAGTTTTGAGTCACCTTGTCATCCAACCTCTGTTGATTCTTCATTAATTTCAGTTAGATTTTCCTTCTCTTTTCCTTTAGAGATGAAATATTAGTCAAAACCATATAGACCAAATGTTATTCATTTACAAATATCATGTCTGAGTGTGCTGATGGTGTGTCCAATTTCAGACACATGAGCTTGAAGTTAAATGCAAATTTTAATTTCCTTTATAAAGGAGCTGATGAAAATCCATTGTGAAAAGGTTATGAGAACAAGCTTATCTTGTAATTGCAGCCAAGATTCAAGCCATTATTTAAGACGTGAAGCATTTGGCAACAAAAAGATTGTTGTCATTAAAAAGGAAGCCCAACACATTACTCTTGGGCTGAGAAAAAATAATTTAGCTGTCATTGTTACTTAAGGAACGACACAGGAAGATGGCAAAAATTAAAATGAGCAGCTTTACTTTGAATACTGTAATATATATTTTTTTCATCTAAGAAGCAGAAATGATTAAACATTTTGTGATTGGTCTAACCCATTAGAGAGGGATTCACTTACTGGCTAGTACTTGACATTTAGTTGAATTTGTATTCCTTCATGCATATAGCTAAGAGGAAGCCAATAGAACTTTACCATAGTTGTGGTAAAGAGATAAGAATTTCTTCTTTTTCCCTGTACTGCTAGCAACCTGATGTCTGTAACTTAACAAAATTGTAGCCAAAGTGGTTGGTATTCTTATAAAGTTTTCATTTTTGGAAAGAAGGTCTAGAGTGAAGCCACTGAGGTCATCCTGGCTGGGGTTACATTAGCCTGGATAAAGAAGGAAACGAGCCCTGGATATTTGCATAGAAGGTTTTATTATTTTGGGGGACTGCAGAAAAGTCCAATGCACTAATCAACTCCTCCCAAATAGTTCCTCTGGGTGTCCCATCCGTTGGTGGTTATCCTGAATGAATCATTGACTAAAATGTTTCTGACCATCTCTTTTCTTATCTTCCCCCAATGCATTTTTGTTTCTCACTCTCCTTGATATGGTGGGGTGGGGTATGTGGGGGAATCCATGGATATACTCCAAACATGTTTTCATATGGGTTTCGTGTTCTAACATACTATCTCATAAATATACTTTTTCCTTGTCAAGCATGCCTTCCCTAAGCTTCCACAGCATTGCACTTCTGTGTTTTTTTCCATTTTTTTAGTGGGGGTGGGTGGTGTGCAAAGTGGTGGCACATTCAACTTAGGCCAGTAAGGAACAATTAATGAAGGGGCTATTTTCAAGGTTGTGGGCAAAGTTAACGGAAACCAATAAGGGATAGTGAGGCACCAAAAACTCATTGGTCCTTCATTTTCTGATCTCCTACCATTGCCTCCCATTGACCACACCCGACTGAAAACTCAAGGGAACTCCTTGATGTAGGTCAACCTCTGAAGCACAGGACAGGGTGGAAAAGATTAATGTATATATCAAGATGGAAAGATAGAGAATATTTAGCACATGAATTACTTTTGGAAAACTATCATTTTCCTCCTTTCCTAGCACTCTTTGGGCTGCTTTCTTATTCTGTCACTTTGTGTCTATAGCAATTCAAAAATAATACTTGTATGAGTGTTAAAATGAATTAAGGAACTGACATACCAAGTAAAGGAACAAAATAAGGGCTTTTAGTGTATTTGCTTCTAACCCACAGACTTAACAAACCTAAGCAGAACTTAAGAATGTAAATCTGCGACACTGTATTGCCTTCTGTTGTGGTCTGAAGTACAGTAAAAATGAATCTGGAATAGTGTGTTATAAATTCTTTAAGAGGTAGGTAAAGAGAACTCATCATATTCCTTTTTCTTAATGTTTATTTTTGAGAGAGAGAGCGAGCGAGCAGGGAGGAGCAGACAGAGAGGGAGACACAGAATTTGAAGCAGATTCCAGGCTCTGAGCTGTGAGCATATTGCCTGACACAGGGCTCAAACTCATGGACCATGAGATCATGACCTGAACCAAAGTCAGACGCTTATCCAGCTGAGCCACCCAGGTGCCTCTCATCATATTACATTTTTAAACTTACAGTGGTCTGTTTCATTTAGGGTATACCTTCCTTATTTACATCCCTACCCCAATCATTTTTCTTTCTCTATCCCCATTTTATTTTCTCATGTCCTTTTAAATGAATGTCTCCCACCGCCAACTTTTTCTGACATTGCTGTTGTAATTAGTTGAGAATCTATCAGTGTTTTTCCTTCACTGTCCTTCCAGAGTAGGGGAGTTATATGCTAGTTTCTTAAGAATGTGGGAATTCTTGGCCAAGTAAGAGAAATATTTTAAAGGTGGACTCCCTCTAAACCTGAACCTCCACTCTGGAGTAGATTATGGAAACCTCATCTGCCTCATGGAGGATGTAGATATTCTTCCAGATTTGTGGGTGACCCTGTTTCTGCTCCTCAGCTTTTCTCTTCCCTGAGTCCTCATGCCCCTCTTCATCAGATTAACTTCTGGCATTCCTTCAGGCTTCATCTAAATACTATTTTTTTCAGGGAAGCTTCCTCTAATTCCCAATACTGGGATAAATACGTTGTTGTGGAATTCACTACACTGTAATTAATCCCACATCTGTCTTTGCCTTTAGTTCATAAGAATCTCCAGAAGGGCAGGAACAATAAGTGTCCCATTCAGCTCTATACACGCAAAATGTATATACAGCTCCAAACATGCAGTAGGTATTTGTTAAATACTTGCTGAGTAGAAATTGAAGTCTGTTGTAACCAAAGACCAACCAGGCTGCAACTAGGGTGGTTTGGAAACCCAAGAGCTTTATCAGTTATGGTAGACCACCCCACACTGTCAGGCTTTTTAACAAAGTCTTCTTTATTTTATTTTTTAAGAACTTTTTTCGATTGTTTGGTTGGTTGGTTTTTTGGTGGGCAGGAGAGCTAAAAGTAGAATTGTGCTTTTAGCTGCTAGTATAGTTAGTAGTATTGCAACATTACTGCAATTTATAAAAGCTCCAGGAGATTTGGTGAATATTGTTGCCTTCTGCATTTTTTTTTAATTTTAATTTTTTTTATTTTTTTATTTTGGGAAGAGCCTGCAAATTTAACTTTCTTTTCATGGTCCCTTTCTTGCTTTATTTCTGTCTGAAGGGAACTGATATGAAATGAACTGGAAACTTTAGCATTTTCTTTGTTCTTTTTTAACTCTATTATCATAACAATGTGGAAAGAACACTGGACTTGGACTGATAAGCCCCAGAGTCCAGGCCCCAATCAATCATGTTTTTTCATCTTGAAAATAGAGATAATAATACCAGTTGCTTAAGGGTTTTGTGAGGATTAAATGAGATGATCCACATTAAACATAGTGTACAGCTTGGCAAATAGTAAGTGCTCACGAAACGATGGTGGTGATGATGATAGATGTTGAGTCGTTTAACATATCTATAAAATACTTGCTATTTTATATCCATCACAGGATTAGGAAGGTCATGTAAAAATGGGGAAAAAATATGTGAAAGCACTTGTTAAACTATTTAGACACAACATTACTAATAGTAACAATGGTAGTAAATAACGGTAAAAATAAATGTGTGTATATTTAACCCCTGTTCCAAGTAGCACTCAATTCTGTTCTGAACATAACACACTCTTTCTTTCTGTTTCCTTGCTTGGGGAATCAATGGTTATGACTGGGAATGGAATTTAAATGAGCTGACAAAACTCTCATCAACTTGATGTGTCAATTTCAGAACCAAAAAAGTTAATTCCACATTTCACAGGCTCCTTTACCTATATAGCCTCATGAATGCCAAGAAGGTTGTTGATTTAACTTTGTATTTGTGAGAAGTAACACTTAATTGGCAAACAAATAGTCCTGAATTGAGGGCGATAAGCTTGCTAAAAATTTGCAAGTCATTGCTTCTGGTTTTGTTTTGTTTTTTTAGAGGAAAGACTATTGGTTGGTTTCATTCTTATCACAAACAGCATGAATTTCCCGATTGCCAGCTGTGTTGGGGTCTCTAGCAGAAGTTGATTGTATTCTCTACCAGATTTTTCCTTCAGAGGTGCTTTTGCAAGAAATCTTTAGGCATGCTAGAGTTCTAACCTCAGCTAATTCTTTCTGTTGAAGTGCCACAGAAGGAGATATCTCAGAGAATTTAAGAATGTGGACAACTGTGTGGATAATCTCAGAGCTTCAACTTTCTCCTTCATTAAATTTGACTTATCAGAACTCTTCCTTTCCTCTTTAATTAGCAGCATTCCAGAGAAATGAGTACATGATAAAAAGGCAGGAAGAAAAAAGATTTAAAAAAATAAGAATATGGAGTACTGAGAATTGATAAACAGGATTTTGAAACTCCTGTTATTTGGTAGATGCTTTCTGAAAAGTTGTCTGCTAATCAAAGTCATAAAATGGTGGGGTGCCTGGGGTGTTTGAGCATCTGACTTCAGCTCAGGTCATGATCTCGTGGTTTGTGAGTTCGAGCCCTGCGTCATGCATCAGGCTCTGTGCTGACAGCTCGGAGCCTGGAGCCTGCTTCGGATTCTGTGTCTCCCTCTCTCTCTGCCTCTCCCCTGCTCACCCTCTGTCTCTCTCTTTCTCAAAAATAAATAAACCTAAAAAAATTTCGGAGTCATAAAATGTTAGTTAGCCTTGAAGTCCGTAAGTTAACCTCCTTCCTTTGCCAAGGAGGAGTCAGTTCAGTCGCTGCCAGGTGCCCCTCATCTATGCATGTTATGTTCTTCTGTGCTCTTCTGCATCTCTCTCTTCTGTATCTCTCTGCATCTCTCTTGGGTCTAGGTTATCACATAAACACTTGCCAGCAGTCAGTATAATCGGTGTTGGCAAAACATAAATGTTAATGCCTTTTAATCAGCTAGGCTTTTAGAAAACATGGGCTGAAAGCCTGGAATAATCCTCCTTAGCTCTAGAGATGAATGGTGCAGCAAGTTTTAAGAATTTTTATTCTGATTAATGACGGTGGCATTCGTGTTCACAACGATAGAGGAAAGTGCAAAGTCATGCGTTGTGTGGGCACGTGGGAGTGTGTGTCCTGACCTCACCACATGTTTCCCATTCCCAACTTTCTTGTTGCATTTCCTTCTAGCTCCTGTATTATTTAGCAATAAGCCTGGGTAGAAGGCAATGCCCCTGCTACCAAATGTTACTGGAGCAAATCAACCATACCACTGTTGACTGTTAATCTTTCCTTACTCTATGAGGAAGTGGGTCATCTGTGCAATCTGTCTTTTCTGGAAGCCCTCATATGGACTGAAATCGACCAATTCTTTCTCAGAACTAAAACTCCTTTTTGGCCATGGGCCTAACCGGGTTTCCTCCCTTCCCTTTCATAGCTTACTGATAATAAGTGTGGGATTCGGCTCCCTGAGGCCTGAGAGGGTTAGGATATTTCTACTGCTGGCAATCTAGGTCAACATAGTTGGAACCTAGGCTTTTGGTTTAAAAAAAAAAAAAAGCCATTTAGCCACTTAGCCTTTGACTTTAGAACAAATACATGGTAAGTAATCAAGGTGAATATTAAAATGGATTTTATTAAATGTAAAAGAGCTGCATTTCAAGAACTGTGTTCACCTAAAAAGAAAGCATCCGTAGTAAGTACCTTCTGGGTTTTTGAATCTCACAACGAGGCATGTATCGGTGGTTACCTTAAATACTTTTCCACGGACAGAAACGTGTCCCTGATGAAAATGAGCACTGCAGGGTGCCCCTGTCTAATTTCAGCCAAGTACTCTCTTGCAGTTTGTGGGTTCAAGAGTACTCCCCCTGGGGCTTTTGCTCCATACTCTACAGAATCTTTGTGGGACAAGAACTGTACAAGAGCCTTCAAGGAGAGCTTCAAGTATCCCAGGCTATATAAGACAGAGACGAGTCTGTCAGCTGCCTTTGAATTGGAGATGGGAGCGGCAGACTCTGGGCATAAGTGAGCTTCGCTTTGTTGGGCATTTCCAGTGTGACCTGCAGGCAGCTGTGGACGGATGGAGCTTCCTGAAAGAGGAGAGCAGCTAGCATGACTCCTTAGCTTAGCTTGGGGAACTCACTCTTACCACCTTGAGATGTGAGGGGAGGTTTTGGGGCAGGGGGTAACCTGCAAAAGTGGCTTTGCTCTAGGTTCTAAGAGAGTACCCTGAGCTAGACAAACAGGCTGGGCTGTTTTCCAGTGTGCCAGCTGATTTTTCATCATGTGTCCCACCTCAGTTCTCTTCCCAAGGTTGATTAATTGCTCTTCTTTAAGAAACACTTCATTTTTATACTGAGATTATGACCTTTCCCCATTTTTAGTATTAAAATACCTTCCTTTCATAAAATGATGGTGATAGAGGGTAGTATGACTTGTTTTGATTGTCCACTTGGCAAAATTGGTGCTTTGGCAGCCTTCTGCCAATTTTCTGCATTGTTTTTGTGTTTAATTCACAGGTTCTCAAAGTCCCAAAGTCTGGAATACCAGGATGTGTGGGCCCTTAGGGTCAGGGGTGGCCAGGAACATTTGTGGAAGAAGGAGGATCTTGCAGACACTGTAGATAAGGTAGATAGGGGTACTGAGTGTCAAAGAAAGGAAGGAACAAGCAGATAATTGACAGGAAGGAGGTTAAGTCAGAGGAAATGTAATGAGGCTTGAAGGAATGGGCCTTATAAAACCCAGAGCATTGCAAGTGGAAAAGAAGCAACCTTTGAGGCAGAGTCACAGCAGAAGGGTATACTAGTAAGGGTGTAGGGCTCTTTCCCTGGAGCATGTTAGTCACCCTGGGCCCTGAACAGATGCCATGTAGATAAAAAGCTTGAAATCCCACAATTTCTTGCAATAATGGTGAAGAAATGAGTCTGTCACTCACTAGGGGCTCCTGCTGTAAGTCTATGTTTCTGTGGAAAATCAACTCAGGTTCAATTTCAGTAACTTCTTTCAATTTAGAACACACATGGACAGGCTAGCTATGGAGTCTGTGTGCTTGCACAATGAAGGAACTGTGATACCAGCACCCCTGACTGGCAGGACAAGGGGAAGCTGGCATCTCTCCAAATATCCTAAGAATAACAGGAAACGGGGGGATTAATGATGATGGTAAATGAGAAGTAGGTACAATTTAGCCAATGGGATCCTCATGATCTACTCTTTACTCTAAATGTCTTAAATTACACAAGGATAATATGACTATATTCTTATTGTGAAAGATTAAGATAACCAGAAATACATGGAGTAAAAATGTAAAAGAAAACACAGGGAAAATAGGTAAACATTAAAAAATGTTATCCTTTATAACCATTTCATTTTTTTTCTTTTCATCTAAAATGTCAAATGTTTTTCTAAATGGAAACTGTTGAATTCCCCCTAAAAAAGCCTTACCTAGTGTCAGTCACAATTAATAGCACATGGTAGAAAAGGCCATTTACCAGCATCTTCACCTAAACCAGATATTGTTAATGTTTTTTAAGTCTTGCATCTGAAAGTAATGGCTGAAAAAACAGATAATACATTACTGTTTCGGTTTGCATTTTCCTGATTAGTAGAGATTCAACATCTTTTTTCATGTTCAGGGTCATTTGACCACATTTTGAACTTGCCTATTTGAAGCTGACATCTAAGTTTTCACTGTGTTATGTATCAGTCAGTTCCTGGTAATTAAGTTTTATCATAGGATAGAATAGGCCATCTTTTTTGACTTGATGTAGCTGTTCTGAGAGGTCAAGATCTTGATCTTGGATTCAGAGAGCCTGGGTTCAGTTCTTGGCTCTGCTTTTTGGTGGGTGATTTACCTCTCAGATATTTAAGTACACATTCAGTAAAATGGGAACCTAGTCCATAGAGTTACTGTGAAAATTAAGTGATGAAGTTCTATGTAAAAGACAGAATTTTTTCCTTTAATAAGTTCCATGTAATACAGAATTTTGCATATAATATGAATGAGAGTGACAATGGTTAATAAGAGGAAATTCCTTACAGTTATTTTTTTTAATGTTTATTTATTTGTGTGTGTGTGTGAGAGAGAGAGTATGAGTGGGGAGGGGCAGAGAGAGAGGGAGACATAGAATCTGAAGCAGGCTCCAGGCTCTGAGCTGTCAGCACAGAGCCTGATGTGGGGCTTGAACTCATGAACCATAAGATCATGACCTGAGCTGAAGTCAAATGCTTAACCAACTGAGCCACCCAAGTGCCCCCATACATTTAATTATAAAGACCAGCCCCACTCCTCTACTCCAATCAATATGATTCTACCTCTTCAACCTCAAATGCACATCAGGTTTAGATACTCTGGGAGTTCTATTTTGAGATAGCTGAGTTAGCTGCAGTTCCTTTTGAGATATTTCTGCACATTAAGAGAAGTGCTCCCTTCACACCTATGAATGACCTCTTGTAAACAGTTTAAATACTTGAAAATTACTGTCAAGTTGAAAGGTGAGGATTGTTGCTGTGTGGACCTTGACTGAAGCAAAGCACAGAACTAAATGCATCACAATAACTATTCTGGGTTGTAAATTCTAAGAGCAAAACTAAGTGGATGAAGATCTGAATATATGAAAAAGAGAATGAAGTTCCACAGTTTTCTGCTAAAATATTCTGGAGAATTATTTGTCATTGTTGACAATAATCATAATCTGGAAATATATGTAATTAAATACTACCTTTATAGAATGGGCTATGGCTAAAGTTATTTCATAAAAGCAGAAATTAGTAATGTCTCATAGGAATTTTGTTAAGAAAATGTGCTATTCTGAATATTTATGAGAGAAAATATGCAGTGTTCCTTCTTTCTCTTATTACTGAATTATAATGTGTAAAACTATAAAGTGTTACATAAAGGACTTATAAATGTCACTCTAGTCTCCCTTACCAATAACTTTTATTTGTGAAACTGGAATTTCTATTAAATGCAATGTGTAGAACTGGGAATTTACAATAATCTTGATATCTCCATGCTTCAGAGACTTTTTTCCCATTGATCTTCAAAATTTACATGGGATTTTTGAGAGAAAGCAGATGTTATGTTCTCTTGGTGGATATCAAATGCTTGTGACCATGAAGAGGCTTACTGTGTGAAAGCACATGAGAAACCAGGCTGGTATCATAATCTAAATCCCTCAGTTCTCAGAATTGGAGCCCTGGAGCTCAAACAAGACCAAGGTTGAGGCAGGTTGATGATTACTTCAGCTACCCAGCTTCTTGCATCTCTAAATGATACGTCCATTGGCTCTAGGAAAATGAACAATTATAAAACAGGGTTGGGATTCAGGTTTAACTCTAGGGGGCCTTTCCTCATTATAATCATATATGTTGTTGTGACTTATTATTAATCTTCAGTTATTGTAGAATAAAGGAGTCCTAGTTATTCTTTATTCTAGAGGGAATTTGTTTTCTAGATGGGAATGTATTTGGATAATACACATTGGCATGACCATATCTAATATCTGACCATCACTGAGGAACACCAGACATCTGTAGGCCAGATGGGCAGGAATATACGTGGAGACAAAGCTTATCTTAGTGGCCTGACACCATGGCGATCAACCCATCTGACTTGGGACTTGATGGTTCAGTTTGGATCATCTGATGAGGAGCACCAGGAAAATCACCTCAAGCCTTTACAGCTCCCTTGTTACACTAGAGTTTTGTCTTTCTGACTCTAATATGTGCTGCTCTATCATAGATTTGATGACCTCGATGAAAAGTAGGTGAGATATTATTAAAAAAGAAAAAAAAATATGGATGAAGTATATAGAGGGGACTTTGTTAACAGGTTTCCTTTCAGGCAGTGGGAAAATACAGTAAATTTGGCTACTCAGGAAAAACAATGCGCAAAAAGTTGAAATTATTTTAATTGAAAGATCAGTGTCTTAAATAACTCTTTCTATTATACAGTAGCACAAATTAAATGTGGCCAAGCCATGTGTCTGACCCAGGATGTCACAAGTGAATGACATAACTATAAGGAAAATATAAGGAAATCAAACTTCTGCATACCCATCGAGGTCCAGGTGATGGTGCTGGCAACAGCTGTAAAGAGACCCAAGGGACCTTGGTGCCAGGTTTCTAGCACACTGCCTTGTATCTTGAGGTGAAAACCAATCCAGGAGCTCTCACTAGGCGATGGGTATACAAGCCACTGAACAAGATCTTGTGAAGATGGAACAATGCAGCACTGCAGCTAGACAGCATAGGACAAAATAGAAAATATCTGGACTGTACATAGAAGACCTGGGTCTTAGTTTGTCCTTCAGTAGCTCTGAGATTATGAATAAATCCTTACATTTTTTTAGTACTCCAGTTTCTTTGCTTGAGAAACCAGGAGATGAGACTAGATTATTTCCAAGGTCCCCTTTTAGCTCTAAAAATGCTAATGGCTAGGGGCACCTGGGTGGCTTAGTTGGTTAAGTGGCTGACTTCATCTCAGGTCATGATCTCATGGCTCTAAGGCTCATGAGTTTGAGCCCTGCATTGGGCTCTGTGCTGGCAGCTTAAAGCCTGGAGCCTGCTTTGGATTCTGTGTCTCCCTCTCTCTCCGTGTCTCCCCTGCTCGTGCTCTCTGTCTCTTTCAAAAATAAATAAACATTAACATTTATTTTTAATGTTAATGACTTCTAGCTTTGACAGGCAATCATTACCCTCTTTCTTTTTTTTTTTCTTTTTTTTTCCAGGAAAAACATCTATGTTCATTTTTAAAGTGAAGGAGTTAAATGTATAATGTTTTCTGTTGGTTTATTCATACGTACTTTGCTTTCAGCAAGGAAGAAACATAATTGTCCTTTAAGCGTTACTACAGACATGGTGTCCATCTTTCTTCAGGCTATAGTTCTGTAGGAATAAAGAATATTCTATGATATCTTGGATGCAACCAAAATTCCACAGAAATAGGACAAAACAGTGCTCAGCCTAGTTGCCAGAAGGTTGGCTTTCATTAAATGCATAATATTTCTGGTGTTTTTGATCTCAAACTCCACCCTGCTGCAAAAATGCAGTTGGGGCCAAATACCACATCCAGGGATGAGGTAAATTTAATCTCTTTTTGTTCTGGATGGGATACAACTGATATATTTTTTTTACTATTTTGGTGCAATCTTCAATAGGAATCATTATCCTCTTTAATAGACTATATTTTTCAAAACTGTGTTGGCAGAAAAGATGGTACAAAAATGATAACTACCAAGTTAAATCTTTCTAATAAACAGTTGGAAGATACAAATTATAATGTGAGACTAATTTATTTTGGGTCCCTAATTTATTAAAAATGCTTTAAAGTATATAATGTATATTTTACCGTTTTCCATCTATCTACGTCAGGCTCATTTCAGTTAGATTTAAGCAGACATTCCTTCTTTAAAAATATTGTCTTCACAGTCTTGTCTGCTCCTATGTGGGCATTTCACCAAGTGTAATGTTCATGTTTTCTGTGAACTCACAATCATCTAAAACTCTCTCCATAATAAAATAAAGGTGCATGATATAGTCACAGAGATAATCATACATGGCATCCATGTGGTAACTAGCCACTCACTTAAATAGTGACTGAATGTCTGCTGTATGTTGAGCACTGTATTATGCACTGGAGATACAGCGGTTATGGTGGCTAATTTTATGTGTCACCTGGACTGTGCCACAGGGTGCCTAGATTAAACATTACTTCTGGTGTATCTGTGAAGATATTTCTTGATGAGCTTAGCATTTGAATTGGTGGACTCGGTAAAGAGTTTGCCCTTCCCAGTGTGGGTGGGCATCGTCCAATATGCTGAGAACCTGAATAGAACAAAACAAAACAAAACAAAAAAAAATGGAGGAAGGAGGAATTTACCCCTTTTGCTTCTAGCCTGTTTGCTTGGGCTGGGATATTGATCTTCTCCTGCCGCTGGGCTGGGATTTGCACCACCGGCATCCCTGGTTCTCAGGTCTTTGGAGACTAGAATTATACCACTGATTTTCCTAGATCTCCAGCATGAAGAAAGCAGATTGTAGGGCTGAACAGTCTCTGCAGTTGCATGAGCCAGTTCCTCTACCTATCCATCCATCCATCCATTCATCTTTTACTAGGATATATACATCTTATTGATTCTGTTTCTCTGGAGAACCCTGACATACAAAGAGTGAGCCAAAGAGACACAGTTCCTAACTTACATGACTTATTATCAACAGGAGAATGATTGCTCCAGCTGCGTATTAACCTCTTCCTTCCTTGTGACTCTCACACAACCCTGGGAAGCACAGTGAAAATTTCCTCTGCCTGCTGTGGACCAGCAATGCTGAGGCTGTAAAAGAGAAGGAATCTAAAGATGTTTTCTGTACTTTTTAGTTGGCTTGTGTACCTACCTATGGAGTCCAGAAAAAAATTTGGATAGTCACACATTCCTGTTGGAATAATTACCCGTATGTAAAAATTAGGAGGAGTTTAAACCTCTGAACTTGATTGTTATTTATTTGGCTTCCTATGCTTTTGTAGCATAAAAGGCAATATGATCAAATAGCTAAGAATCTGGATGCTGGAACCAAGCTTACATGGGTTCAAGTCACAGCTTTGCTACTTTTAGTTCTGGGACCTTAGACATAAGACATATCTCAGTTCACTCACCTATAAAGCAGAGAGGATGCTGATATATACCCAACTGATTCATTGTGGCTTTTTGTGGGGATTACATAAATCCATACCCATAAAATACTTAGAGTGGTCCTTGGCACATAGCAGGCTCTAATAATAAATGTTACATATTATACATGATGAAATCTACCCCTTCCCCTAGGAGATACATACATCTGGGAATTGTTTTATTTATATTTCTATTATAGTAAATTATTTTGGAGTCTTTTTTTTTTTTTCCCTTTGGTGTTTAGAAGAACTTTTGTGAAGGATGAAAACCATGCCTTAATTTGGTAAGTAGTAAGATGGAGGTTATATTTTGGGTGCTTCTTTCCCTGAAGACTCTCCATGGCTTAGTTCCTGGCCAGTCACTTTCATTCTGAGGGCTTCAGATTCCCTGTGCAACAAAAACACAGAACAGATGTTAGGAGGCTGAGCTAATGGTGGCCCATAACACCAAGTTGGGTTCAAAAGCTTTCTTCTAGCAATTTGAGAGTGCCAAGAATGAGTGAGCCAAAAAGGAGAGTTATGGCTCTTTGCAAACCCATAAGGAGTAGTTCTGAGTCTGCACTTGACAAGTCTGAGGGTTTAGAAGACCATTTTGTGGTACGGCTGAATCCCCAGTGTGCTGTGTTCCCAGGGAAGAAAACCAATAACAACAGATCCCACAACTCATACCATTTGCTAAATGGGCTTCCTCGCAAGTGGGGCTCTGGGAGGAATCTCACAATTTCCTGCCGCTTTGTCTCTGAAGGGTAAGCAGGGAGAATTGTTCTCATTTCAGCTGCTTTCATTTCTTGAGTCTGTGGAGAGTGTGGAAATGACTTTGCTTTTCATTTTTGCTTCTCTTCCAATGCATGCTTTTATCAGCTTTACCTTTGTGTTGCCCAATAACCCTCAAACTTTACATAAAATTCAAGTCAAACTTCAGTATTTCCCTGGTTTGGGGTTTTCTCATGGAAGAATTCCCATAGCTATCTTTTAGTCTCTAAGAAGATAGAAAAGTGAGGGAGGCATGATGACAATGACCAAAATGAGGCAACGTGTCTCCACCAACCAACATGTCACAGACTCAAATGATTCACACCAGAGTCTCCAAAGAACCATTTGTTACATGATTTTACTAACACTAATTTTTTCCCCACTGGAATATGCTTTCATGTGATTCTAGAATAAACAGAATTTAATATTTCTCTAGAGGCCAGATTCTGGTTTCTGGCAAGATTTTATAATCAAGTCCTTAAAACAAATTTTCTCTGACAAACAGTGGTGTTCTAAAGACCTAACTTGCTATATTTATAAAGTTCAAAATGGCCCAGTTTCATCATCAAAATGCAGAAATTCATACTCAACAAGCTCTTGACCCTAACCATCTGATCTTTTATGTCATTTTTAATACTTTTGGGTCCCACTCATCACTTGAGTGAATCCCTGTGGCTTGTCAACTTACCCAGCAAGGAAAATACGTGGAGTCTGAAAAACTTGAACTAGTGATTGTTTGGCCTTAGGAGTATAATATCATTATTTGAGTGACCTTACCCTTTAGATACCTACTGTTCTCTTCCTGATTTAAGAAATGACTAAGTCATCATTTCTGAGAAATCAGGACCATAATGTATTGATTACACTGAGCTTTAGGGAAACTCTTTTAATATTTTTAATTAAATATACTTGACACATCACATGTAAATTTAAGGTACAAAACATGTCAATATGATACAACTTATATATATTAATATAATTGCCATTGTAGTGATAATGAGCACCTCTGTCATGTTACATAACATAGTATCCTTTCTTTTTAATGTTTGGAATGGAGAGGTCTCTTAGTGTGTTGGATGATTATAACATAATATTGTTCCCTATAGTCACCACACACTGCATTAGATCTCTAGTGCTTATGTGCTACACATTGCAATTTTGTATCCTTAAACAATATCTTTGCTATCTCCTGCAAACTCATCTCCAGGCCTTATGTTTAAGTCTTTAATCCATTTCAAGTTATTTTGGTGAGTGGGATGAGATAGAGATCCATTTGTATTCCCCTTGTGTTTCTCAAGTTTTTCCAGCACCATTTGTTCACTATCTTTTTCTCATTGGGCATTCTTGGCTCTCTTATCAGATATTAGTTGATCATATATTCTGGGATTTAATTCTGGGCTTTCTATACTGTTCCACTGGTCTATGTATCTACTTTTATGCCAATACCGTACTGTTTTTTTTATTTCTATGGCTTTGTAGCATAGTTTGAAATCAGGAATTATGATACTTCCAGCTTGTTTTTTATCCTCAGGATTGCTTTGGCTATTTGGGTTGTTTTTCTTTTGTTCCGTACAAATTTTAGGATTTTTTTTTTCTATTTATGTGAAGAAGGCAATTAGTACTTTAAGGGGATTGCATTGAATCTATAGATGGCTTTGGGTAGTTTGGACATTTTAATTACATCATTTATGATTCATAAATATTAGATATCTTTCCATTTGCTTGTGCCTTTGATTTCTTTCAGCAAAGTCTTATGGTTTTTATTGTACACATTTTTCACTTTGTTAAATTTATTCCTGGATATTTTATTGTTTTTGATGCTATTGTGAATGAGCTAGTTTTCTTCATTTCTTTTTCAGAAGTTTCATTGTTAGTGTATAGATATGCAGCTGATTTCTATATGTTGATTTTGTATCCTGAAACTTTTTTGAAGTTATTGATAAGCTCCAATAGTTTTTGGTTGAGTCTTTGGGATTTTGTATATACAAAACCATAATATCTGCAAATAGTGACAACTTCTTTCTGATTTGGATGTCTTTTATTTCTTTGCCTTCACAAAAATTCTCATTTATTGCCAAATATATGAGAAAGACTAGTGAAATGATCCTGAAAACTTCTTCTTTTTTTAGGTGAGAAAAGTGAATCATAGGACGTTTGTATCATGTAACAATAATGCTTTTTTTAAAAAAACTATCTCTCTCTCTCTCTCTCTCTCTCTCTCTCTCTCTCTATATATATATATATATATATATATATATATTTAGGGCTTTGAGATTACCAGGGAAAAGTTTGAGTTCACTAAGCGTTAAGGAGTGTTTGAAAAAAATTTCTATTGAGGAAATAAGGAAGCATAAAGATATTAATAAATTCAGTGGATGGGTGATGGGCATTTTAAGGGGGGCACTTGTTGGGACGAGTACTAGGTGTTATATGTAAGTGACGAATCATTGAATTCTTCTCCTGAAACAATTATTACAGTATCTATTGACTAACTTGGACTTAAATTAAATCAATCAATCAATCAATCAATCAATCCAGTGAAAGCATAATAGAAGGAATACAGGAGGAAGAGGACAGGGCTGCATAAAACTGAAAGCAGTGAAGAGAAAAGTGGTAGGCATGTTGTTCTAGACTCTAGAGCACTGATACTTCTTGGCACAGGATTGCTTAAGATTAACCATCTGAAACTTTTTCCAGTGATTGGTATGTTCTAGGTGTTCAGTATATATTTGCTCCATTCCTCTTGTTTTACCATCACCACATACCATCAAACACACTTTCTGCTTCTTACACATGCTCAGTAATGCTCAAGCTAAGGGGAGAAGGATGGGTAGAATTTGAACAGACACATTAGATAAAGAGGCTATTGAGAATGGTATGAAAAAAGAATTTGGCAAAACCCAGGATATATGTGGGTAAGAGTAAATATACCAGTAGGTTAGGGAAAGGGGGAAGTATAGCTGGAGAAAAATATACACAGTCTTAAAAAAGGTCAAAGCTACTTTTTGGTTTCAGAAGCTCAGAAGCCCTAAGAACTTGAGAGTTCTGGGGTACTCTAGTTCTGTCTTATCTATGTATTTCATGGATGCATTGGCCATTGTAAAGATATAGAAATCTACAAGATGGGTTTAGTAACTTTTGTCCCACTAGTTTTCATACAAGGTCTACTGTGTGTTTTTTTTAAATGCTAGAATATCAGAGCTTTTCCTTCTTTTAATACGATGTAAAGAAAGTATACTCCCAAGTGTTATCTGCATGCTGGTGTTCTGAAGACTGAAATAAAAAGTGAATGTTTGAGTCATTGCCAAAGCCGATGGTTATTTTCCAGTTTTCTTTCTAACATGTGGTCATTAATGTGCTATGATAAAACACATGGCTCTATAGTTTAGCATGTTTGCTTGTTATTAAAGAAGCCAGGGTGTTTGAGCATGCCTCAAACTCCACTGTCCATCATGGGCCCATCCCACATTCCTTCCTTGTCTCCTACTACACGCACACACTATGTTTTAGAAATTAAACTAAACTTACCCCTTTTCCTCCAAACAGTTCTCAGTGCCTTTGTACCTGCCACTTTCTCTTCTTAAAATGCCCTTCCCTTTTTCTATGACTGGGAATCTACATATTATGCTTCAAAATTTATTTAAAATTTGGCATATTATGTATAACCTTTCTTGACTCTCTTGGGATGAATTAATGAATCACTCGTTTGGGATTGCCAACTCTATGTCCTCACTGTATTTCCTTGGCTTTTCTAGCTCAGTAATATGCCACTAGAACACTAGAATCTCAGTGAATTGTCATATTTTCCCATTTCTGTAAATGATTATTTAATGCAATCTTTCTAGGGAAAACACTATAGTTAATGTACATACAATTTTTAAACCAAGAGTATTTTAATATTAAAAGCAAATCTACATATCACTTTCCTTAACATCCCAAGTTTAGTTGCATTTGCACATTCCTCAAGATTCTTCTGGATTATCTTTGGAGGTAGTGTTTAAAGTCCTGACAACATTGTTTCTCATAAGCCATGCTGGTAATTTAAGCAAGTATACCTTTAGAATTGATAGAATGATTTTGAAATGTGTTGAAGGATACTAGAATTGTATCTTAATTTCCTATTTGATTAAACTCAAATTTTTGTTTTTTTTTTTCTTAATTGAATTACATGTCACTGAAAATTAAATAGCCTCCTGAAAGCTTTAAGTGGCCAATTGTTCAGAATTTGCCTGATAATATGTTGAGATCTATGTACTCCCTTAAACTCTTAACTTTGAAACTTTTATGATATTTTCTGAAATCTGACAATTTCTGCCAATTCTGCATGACCTGTCGTGACTTCAGTTGACTGCATATAGAACTTTTATTTTAAGGCTGCATTATAATTTATTTCTTTTTGAAGACCATAAAAGCAAGAGCAACCTAAATTATGGTAATGTTCAACAGTTTCACCCTCATACTCCCTCTCCAACATTTTATTCTTTTAATTTCCTTCCTGGGAGGAGATTTAAAGAACCTCTAATGCTTCACAAGGATCAAGGGGAGAATACAGGGATTACAGATAGAGGCCAGTGTAAAAGTCCTAAAATATTAGGGAATCAGTTCCCAAGATTTCTTCCCCTTAACCTTAAAACTTAACTCATTAAAAAAAAGAAAGAGAGAGAGAGAGAGAAGAGGGCATTTCATTTTTCCTTTACAACAGTGAGAGCTGAGCAATAACAGTGAGAGCTGAGCAAAGCAGAATTGTTGAAATTTTAGGAGTGGGATAGACACCCTTGTTTTAATAATGAGAAAACTAAGAACCACAGAGGTTAAGGCCTTGTCCAAGGTCATCCAGCCAAACTATCTCAAAAACCTGAAAGTTTTTAGAGGCAAGTGCTTTGGCCTGGCCCAAACAGAGAGGATCAGGTTTTATTTAGTTTTGGGAGCATAAAAGCATTGGTATGTGTAATTGCCTTGGGTATAAAGATGCACATATTGGTTACATCTGCATGTCCTTCAAAACACTCCCATACATATGGGTATGAATCACAAGTAACATTGATTGTGAGATATATATGAAATGAGTTCCATGTTTCAGTGACTTAATTTTAAATCCCATGTCCCACTTATGTTCTACTTTTAGCTGTATTGCCTCTGGCCCAACACATGCTAACTGAATCCATTCAGATACCAGACGTGTAAAGACAAAAGCTAAGCAGTTTTATCAGCATTCCCTCACCCTTATACTGTATTGTTCATAACAACAAAAACCTGGAAACAGCCCATTTATTCATCAAATGGAGACTTTGAAAATGAATTGGACAAGCTTCCAATGTATATTGTTAAGTGAAAATGAAACCAGAGGAAAAATAATATGTATATTGTGCTTGAGGACAGTTAAAAATATTCATGTCTGTGTGTGGAATTCCCATAAGTATGCACACAATAATTAACAGTTGACACCTCTGTGGAGAGATACTGCAAGTATGGGTGACAGAGAAACTTATTTCTTATTATTTCATTTTTATGTAATGTGCCTTTTCCAAATTTAAAAATAACTAAATAATCACATGCTTTGCCTATAACAAACATATTTCTTATTGAGGGCCTCTAAGGGAAGTATTGAAATAGAGCTAATTTCACTTTTTCTCCTAATCTTCTTTTTGTTTTGGTTGCTGTGCTTAGTTTTTTGTCTATTGCCTTCAGATCCATTTCTCTCCCTTATGCTGAATTTGCATTTATGGGGTAGGACACCATGTACATTACATTCCCATGAATGCTTGACATTTGACTTCCATTTAAGTTTGGCGAGTGAAAGGCATAGGAAAGATAGCAGAAGGAAGAAGCAGGGAAAAAGCTAGAGTAGCTCTTCCCACCCATATGTTCCTGGTGGTTTCTCTGGTTGAGTTTCTTCTGTGACTCTAGCTCCTTCTATATTCTCAGCTTCCAACAGGCAGTCCTATCAGAGTTCCACTTTCTGTGAGGGTGCAGGTCCTGGACTCCAAACATGCCATCCCCTCCCCTTGTCATTCCAGCCTAGGGACATTAGCAGCTTTGTGCTATTACTGATGTTTTGGCAACCCTTCCCGTGTTGCTCTTTCAGCTCTTCTAAAACCTTCACAACTAGTTCTTCTATTCTCTGTATTTAATTATGTCAGAATTCTATTTTGCTGGTTAGGCCCTGACAAACTTGCTTTTGAAAATGAAATTTTCCTGTATCTTCAAGTCCGTTACTATTATAGGACAGGAATTAATTTTATATATGAATGTTATTATTTCTAATCTTATTTGTGTCCTTATTTTCTTTTTGAAATTATTTCTAAAGGATTTTACCTGGTGACCTTTCCTGGGAAATGGAACCAAGAATCCTCAAGGTCTCAGTCTCCTTATCTGGCTTTTTCTGTTTTGATTTCCTGTTTGACTCAAGAGTTGTTGGAGAATGTAGCATTTATGGATGTGTTAACTTTAGTTTTATTATTTTATTGAAATATGATTTACATATATATTGTATAAGGTATAGGTGTACAACATATTGATTAGTTTTTATTATGCGTTTCTAATGTCATGACATTTTGGTTAGAAAATATTGCCTATGCTATTTCACTTTGGAGAACTTGAGACTTTATTTAGGGGCTATTAAACTGCCAACTTTAGTATATTTTCCTTGTAACCCTAAGTATTGCTTTTTAAAATTTTTATTTATGTGTACATATGTATATCACATTACATTAATTACGGTTTTTAGTTATTTTTTATTGATACTTATTTTTAATTTATACCATCTGTCAAAAATTGTGGATGTATTTTCTATTACTGTTCATTTATGTACACTTCTTGCATTTTTAAAAGATTTTGCTTTATGTGTTTTTTCATACATTATTTAGTGCTTAGAGGTTCAGGATAATTAGATCTTCATTATAGAGTATATACTTCTTCATAATGTAATCCTTGTCTTAGACTAATTTCACACATTTTGCCCTAAATTCAAATTTCATTCTTTATTAACATGACTTGGGAATGTTTCTTCTAATATAACTTTAAATTTGTTTGCAATTTGTTTTGTTTTCTTCACGGAGAATATCATTTATGTACATGTGGGAACGTATTTGTCTTCCATATCCCTTTTAATGGCTCTTTAATAATTTTCTCTAATGCTTTGTAATTCTTTATTCTTGTACTATTCATTTTATTTAATTTTCTGAAGTCTGACCAGTCTGTATTTTTGGTGGTATCCATTATAAAAATTTCTCTTCAAAAATGGACTTTATGCCTGAAAGTCACATTTATTTCTTCTATTTCCTTGTTGAATTCTTCCAGCTCACTTTTAGTATCCTTCTCTTGGCTTATCTTTTCTATTTGGAACTATTCTTTCTTGTTCTAGATACTTTTTTTTCAAAAAGACTTTGTTTTCTTTATTTTTTTTTTTAATATCACAGAAAACTATTGGGGGGATGATCTCTATTTCTATAATTGCTATGTCTGATTTTTTTGTGTGCTTTTTAAATATATTTTTAAATTTTTTCTTGCTATATCTACATCTGTTGGTTTTATGCTGGTTTCTTCGTGATATTGTTCTCATCTTTAAATGGGGCCATTCTTTTAGGACTATTTGCTGAACAGCAGTCTGACAAATGGCTAGGGGAGTAAGCTGGGGCAGAAGGTTAGCTTTATTATATTTATGCTGCTTCAGTTCTCTTTCTAAAATTTCTGCTAGGGGACAGAGTTTTGTGTACTTCTCTTAAGGATGTGCTCATTTAGTTTGTTTATCTTGCAGTCAAGCAAGTGGGATTTGTGTAAATTTTATTTGTTTTAATTTGAATTCCTATAAAATTTATTAATTTTACTTTGCCAGTTTTGAATAGCAACTCAAATAGCAACTGATTGTCAACCCCTATCTCTTTGCTATATTGCCAGCCTACTAGGTGCAAAGACTGTGTGTCTACCTCATTCTTTATTTGGTCTCACATTGCCTGTCACTCTCCACAACTTGCTATTTCAAATAAGAAATCTCTGGTCAGGTGCCTTAGGGCTGTGTCTCCTTCCTTTGTAGAATTCCATGCCCTGCCTGAGGTCTGTTAAGGTATGCATCTATTATGCTTAATTGAATTCAAATCTTACTATATTCCTCATACTTTTGGTTTGGTATTATAGTAGCTATTATCATTTAGATGGAATTTCCTTCTTTTTGTTCCTTACTGTTCTTTTCAGCCAGTTTCAGAGAAGAGAATAGAGGTTGAAGCACCCTTACTTTGCAGTCTTCTAACAGTCTGGTAACACAGATTGTGGAGCCCAACCCCAGAGCTTCTGCTACAGTGGGTCCAGTGTGGGGCCCTAGAGTATGCATTTCTAACTAGTTCCCAGTTATGCTGATGCTTCAAGACCTTGGATCACACTTCTAGAACTCCAGGTCTAAGCTACTTATTTAATACTAGAGTCATCTCTGGGCTTACATAATAGGAAACAAATTTGAGTCCCAAGTCACGAATGTCATGTCAGTTGGAATTTTGTTAAATTCTTTATGTCAGAATGGAAATAAATATATGTTTGGTGATATTGGTGTGTAAAGACTTCTGAATGTTCAGTGTATATGTTTATAGGTAGTGACTTAGTAGGGACAGCTTTGTCCATTTTTTCCCTAAAATATCCATTCAGTTTTACTCAAGATTAAGCTAGCTCATTTTACAGTTGGCCCCAAGTTTTCTAAGTGTAATTAAGTGCTCACGTTATTTATAAATAGACACTTCTTGGCCCTGAATTTCTACCCATAGTTTTTAGCTCTGAACTACTCTGTAGATATCTGACATACTGAACTGATCTTTACCATATAGCTAGAAATATTCTACCCGAATGCTTTTCACTCTGGCCAGTATATTTTCAGTTTGACATTTTGATGGCTTTTTCATTTCTATTTCAATTCCCCTCCCTTCCCTGGTATAGGATAGAGATTGGCTCGGTAAATGCCATAGTTCACGTGGCAGAAAGCCCACACGCATTTGAAACTGTGATTCAGGGTCATCTGGAGGAAACTATAGGTTTGATAGAGATAATAAATTTTGTGATTACATATTAATAATGAAGCCTCTGCAGTTGTAATAAACCTTACAACCTTGGTGAGTGACTCATTTAAAACTTGAAATTCAGAAGCTGCATCTGGAGAAATAATTACTGTTTTGTTTGTGGTCTATGGTCACTTCTCTCAGCGGTGTCATTTCTACTGCCTACAAATTGTAAGCTGCTGTACGTACAATGTTCAAACCTGAACCTACACGGGGAGCTGAAGGGTAATTCTAGTATTTGTTAGTCTACACCAGAAATGTTGGTCTGTAATAATGGGAAGCTTTAATGCCTGGAAAGTAATATAATCCTCTTTCCAAAAAATTGTAATGCTGACAGTTCGAAAAGGGCAGAGTGGGTCCTTAATTTCAGCAGAGGTTCCAGAAACTTTTATTGAGTTTAAACTGAGTTCAGAGCCATGTGCCTGGGAAAGCTATTTGAAGATATGCACAGTTGTCAGAAGAGCCAAAGGAGCAAGGATCTCATAGAACTTTTGTACTTGTTTCCTTTTTTTTTTTTTAAATTTTTTTTTCAATGTTTATTTATTTTTGGGACAGAGAGAGACAGAGCATGAACGGGGGAGGGGCAGAGAGAGAGAGAGGGAGACACAGAATCGGAAACAGGCTCCAGGCTCTGAGCCATGAGCCCAGAGCCTGACGCGGGGTTCGAACTCACGGACCGCGAGATCGTGACCTGGCTGAAGTCGGACGCTTAACCGACTGCGCCACCCAGGCGCCCCTGTACTTGTTTCCTTTACTTACAATCTTTGTCTAATAGACACAGCCCAGGTCTATGCAAGTAACTGTTGTTTACAGAAAAACTGTTATTTACAGAAATACTCGTGAAGATCAATAAGAAGAATTAAGAGTAAAGTAGGAAGGTTGCTTTAAAAATCAGCATGAATAAAAACAAAATATTGGTTAACTAACAAGATGGCAACTATCCTTCCAAAACATTGCTCTTATGGGACCTGACTTGTGGTTTTCAATGTAGTCTGGAGTGTGAGTGCTGCTGTGTTTTCTGCCATGGACTTTCTCCAGCCCTGATGAGCCATCACACTCTCCATCACTAAAAAGAGGAAGACTCCTCTCTCTTATTCAGTGAAAAGCTGTAGTTGCACTCAATCAAATTAAGCCAAAGGTGTGCACTTGCATGCTATTCATCCCATCTTCAACCGAAGATCATTCTTAGTGTGTCATTTCAACAGTTCTTTGCATTTCCAGGGAAGGATATAGACTTTCCAGAACATGGGCACAGAATTTCTGCTGGTATCTGGGCGAAGTCTGGGCTTTGAGATCTATCTGCTCTGTGTTCCTTCTCACCTGCATACTATGTTTTCTCAGTTGTGCCATTACTTAATAGAAATCTGTTTATTCTTCCCACTCAAAATGCAATGCTGCTACTACAATAATAGCAACTGTTTACTTAGTTTTATCTTTAATTTTCCTAAGAATTTTAGTAGTACAGGTCTTAAATATGAGAAGTGGACTTGGTTTTCCATAAAAGACCCTTGCATGCATGATTTTTCAAACACCCCAGTCTAAACTTACATGATGGAGATTGAGCCCACATGAACCCACCAGACAGAAAGCTGTCCACAGTTTAGGTGGCCAGTTTTGTACAAGTTGAACTGACTTAGAGCTTAGGATAAGAACATCTGACTCCATGAAGGGGCTGACGGTTGAAAAGGCTACTGTCCTTACAAATCTCAGAGATTTGACCAGGGAAGTATAAAGCGGATTTAGCTTGGCATGTGAAGCTGCAGATTGAAAACATTTCAAGTATGCACCCCGAGACTTGTTTTTCCCCCCAAAAAGGACTAATATGGAAATCTAGGCTCATAGAGACCCTCCGGAAGTTCCTCACATTACTATGAGTATCATTCTTTTTCATAAGCTAAATGTTCATGCAGCTAAGGAATAAAGCATTCTAGCTATGTGTTTGTTAAAGATTATGCTTTCATTGGAATTTTACAGCATCAGTGGGAACAATAATAACAAAAAAGAATTCATTGGATAAGAGCAGGGTAGTAGTTTGGGAGTGCTAAATCTCATAATTAACTGACTTCTCAAAAACTAGGACCAACTTGATATACAAGACCTGATGTCCATGCCATTATATTTAACTAACAGCCAGGAGTTAGTTATAAATATTGATACCTTTATTAAAAAAATAGTGGAAACCCCACCAGAATAAAGGAAATCAGAACATTTCATTAAAGCCTTTCAAAATATAATATATAATTAGCCCCATGAATCCAGAATTAATTTCTCTTTAACTAGATCCTTCCACTTTGTAGTACTTCTCACAGCAAGAAATTTTGACAGTAAGAACATTTGTGCACAGTAAACGTACTTAGATTCTTTCCATAGAGTTCAGGTCTTATGAAAATAATCACAAATAATGACAAGGAAAACCCAAAAGGGAACTGAGAAACATAAAAGAGTAATTGAATTCTTTTAATCCCTATGGCTAAAGTAAATAAGATTTTTTTAAGTGAACATCAGAATGCTCTTTTTTTTTATAGCAAAAACGATTTTTTATTGAACTATAATTGTCATACAATATTATGTTAGTTTCAGGTGTACAACCATACTGATTCGATATTTTTTATACATTATGAAATGATTACTTCAAAAAGTCTAGTTACTGGAGCACCTTAGTGGCTTAGTTGGTAAGTGTTCTACTCTTGGTTTTGGCTCAGGTCATGATCTCATAGTTTGTGAGTTTGAGGCTGCATCGGCTTTAGTGCTGACAGTTCAGAGCCTGCTTGGGATTCTCTTTCTTCCTCTCTCTCTGTCCCTCTCTCTGGCCCCTCTCTCTGTCTCTGACTCTGTCTCTCTAAATAAATAAACTTTAAAAAACAAAGAATTAAAAGAAAGGTTTAGTTACCATTTGTCACCATACAAAGTCATTATAACATTATTAACTGTATTTCCCTATGCTGTACAGTACATCCCCATGGCTTATTTATTCTAACTGGAAATTTGTACCTCTTAATCTCCTTTACTTATTTTACCCATCCTTCTGCCCACCTCCCCTCTGTATCTGTGACTCTATTTTTGGTTTTTAGGTTCCAGATACAAGTAAAATCATATTTGTGTTTCTTTGTCTTATTTATTTCACTTAGCATAATATTCTGTGTATTTGTCCATGTTGTCACAAATGGCAAGATTTTATATTTTTATGGCTGAGTAATGTTCCGGTGTGTGCGGTGTGTGGTGTGTGTGTGTGTGTGTGTGTGTGTGTGTGTGTCACATCTTCATCCATTCATCTATCAATGCACTGAGATTGCTTCCATATCTTGCTATTGTAAATACAGGGGTATGTATAGTTTTTTTGAATTAGTGTTTTTATTTTATTCAGATAAATACCCAGGGGTAAAATTGCTGGGTTGTATGGTAGTTTTCTTTTAATTTTTTTGAGGAACCTTCATACTGTTTCCCATGGTGGCTGCACCAATACATTCCCACTGTCAGTGTACGAGGGTTCCCTTTATTCCCCAGCCTTGCTGACACGTATTTCTTGTATTTTTTAAATAACCATTCTGATAATTATGAAGTGATATCTCACTGTGGTTATGATTTGCATTTCCCTGATGATGTTGAATACCTTTTCATGTGCTTGTTGGCCATTTTTTATGTCATTTTTGGAAAATGTCTATTCAGGTCTTCCACATATTTTTTATTGGGTTACTTTTTTTCTGTTGTTGTTATTGAGTTGTATGAGTTCTTTTGTATTTTTTGGATGTAACCCTTATCAAATATATCATTGTCTTTCATTTTTTTGATGGTTTTCTTTGCTGTGTAGAAGCTTTTTAGTTTGATGTAGCTTCATTTGTTTCGTTTTGTTTTTGTTGCCCTTCCCTGGGGAACAGATCCAAAAAGATATTGATAAGACTACTGTCAAAGAGCATGTATACTATGTTTTATTCCAACCAATTTAATGGCAGGTCTACATTTAATTCTCAGTCTATTCAGACTTAGAAATTTTTGTGTATAGAGTAAGAAAGTGGTCTAGTTCATTCTTTTGTATATATCCAGTTTTCCCAGCACCATTTATTGAAGAGACTATCTTTCCCCATTGAATATTCTTGCATCCTTTGTCACAGATTAATTGACCTTAGAAAGAAGCATATATATTCTGGGCACTCTATTTTTTTCCCCATTGATCTACATGTCTCTTTTTGTGCTCATGGCATACTGTTTGACTACTATATCTTTGTAGTATATTTTTAAATCTGGGATTGTGATGCCTCCAACCTTCTTCTTTTTCATGATTACTTTGGCTATCAGGGTCTTATGTGATTCCATGCAAATCTGAGGTTATTTTGCTCTAGTTTTGTGAAAAATGCCATACTATTTGCATAGGGATTGCATTGAGTCTATAGGTCCTTTGGGTAGTATGGACATTTTAATAATATTATTTCTTCCAATCCATAAGCACAGTGTATCTTCATTTATTTGTGTAATATTCAATTTCTTTCACCAGTGTCTTAGAGTTTTCCACATATAGGTCTTTCACCTCTTTAGTTAAATTTATTCCTAGACATTTTATTCTTTTTAAGTGCAACTGTAAATGGCATTATTTTCTTAATTTCTCTTTCTGGTTGATTGTAATTAGTATATAGAAATGCAACCAATGTGTATATTAAATTTGTATCCTCCAACTTTACTGAATTCATGTATTAGTTCTAACATTTTTTGGTAGAATCTTTAGGATTTTCTCTATATATCAGTTCTAACATTTTTTGGTAGAATCTTTAGGATTTTCTCTATATAACATCATGTCATCTGCAAATAGTGACAGTTTTACTTCTTCCTTTCCAATTTGGATACCTTTTATTTCTTTTTCTTATCTAATTGCTCTGTATAGGATTTTCAATACTATATTGAACAAAAAAGGTAGAAGTGAGCATTCTGGTCTTGTCCCTGATCTTAGAAGAAAAGCTTTATGTTTTTCACCAATGAATATGATGTTAGCTGTTGATTTTTCATATATGGCCTCTATTATGTTTAGGTACATTTCTTTGTACCCACTTTGTTGAGTTTTTTTTTTATCATAAATGAATGTTGAATTTTGTCAAATGCTTGTTCTTCATATGTTGAAATAATTATATGATTTTTATGCTTTGTTTTGTTAATGTGCTCTATCATGTTGTTGGTTTGCAAATGTTAAACTGTCCTTGCATTCCTAAAATGAATCTCACTTGGTCAAGTTGTATGATCCTTTTAATGTAATGTTGAATGTGGTTTGATAATCTTGTGTTGAGGGTTTTTACATTATGTTCATTAAGGATATTAGCCTTTAATTTTCCTTTTTGTTAGTGTTTTTGTCTGGTTTTGGTATCAGCATAATGCTGGCCTCAGAAAATGAATTCGAAAGTTGTTGCTTACTCTTCAATTTTTGGAATAATTTTTAGGAGAATAGTTACCAACTCTTCTTTTCACTGTCTGTTGAATTCACCTGTGAAGGGAGTTGACATTCGTTTGTTGGCAGTTTTTAGGTTACTGATTCTTTCATTAATAGTAATTGGCCTATTCAGATTTTCTGTTTCTTCATTATTCAGTCATGGAAGATTATATTTTTTTGGAATTTATTCATTTCTTCTAAGCTGTCTAATTGTTGGCATATAATTGTTTTACAGTATTCTCTCTTACGATTTTTTTTTCTTGTGGTATCAATGGTAATTTCTCCTCTTTCTGATTTATTTATTTTGGCTCTCTTTTCTTGATGAGCCTGGGTAAAGTTTTTTCCATGTTTTATTTTTCAAAGAAACAGCTCTTAGTTTCAATGATCTTTTCCATTGTCTTAAAAAAATTTTTAGGGGCGCCTGGGTGGCGCAGTCGGTTAAGCGTCCGACTTCAGCCAGGTCACGATCTCGCGGTCCGTGAGTTCGAGCCCCGCGTCGGGCTCTGGGCTGATGGCTCAGAGCCTGGAGCCTGTTTCCGATTCTGTGTCTCCCTCTCTCTCTGCCCCTCGCCCGTTCATGCTCTGTCTCTCTCTGTCCCAAACACAGAATCGGAAACAGGCTCCAGGCTCTGAGCCATCAGCACATAGGCCGACGTGGGGCTCGAACTCACAAACCTCGAGATCATGACCTGAGCAGAAGTCAGATGCTTAACCGACTGAGCCACCCAGGTGCCCCTTTTCCCCTGTCTTTTTAGACTCTGTTTCATTTATTTCTTCCTTGATCTTTGTGTTTCCTTCTTTTACTAACTTTAGGCTTTGATTTTTTTTGTAAACCCTTTAAATGCAAAGTTAAATTACTTATTGAGGTTTTTGTTTCTGGAAGTTGGCCTGTGTTGTTATGGATTTTCTTCTTAGAACTGCTTTTGCTGCATCTCAAAGATATTTGGAACTTTGTATTTCCATTTTAATTTTACTCAGGGTATTGTTAATTTAATTTATTTTAAGTTTATTTATATTGAGAGAGAGTGCACGTTCAGGGAGGGGCAGAGAAAGAGGGAGAGAGAAATCCCATGCAGGATCCTCACTGTCTGTATTGAGCCAATGCGGGGCTTGACTCACAAACCGAGAGATCATGACCTGCACTGAAATCAAGAGTAGATGCTGCTCAACCAACTGAGTCACCCAGGCACCTGTCAAGGTACTTTTTAATTTTCTCTGATTTCTCATTGATCCATTGATTGTTTAGTAGCAGTTTATTTAGTTTCTTGTATTGTGTTTTTTCCAGTTTTCTTCTTTTATTTGATTTCTGTTTCACACTCTTGTGGTCAAAAAAGATGCTTGATATGATTTCAGTCTTTTTGAACTTATTGAGACTTGTTTTATGGCATAATATTTGATCTATGCTGGAGAATGTTTCATGTGCACTGGAAAAGAATGTGTATTCTTCTGTCTATGGATGCAGTGTTCTGTATATATCTATTAAATCCATGTGGTTTAATGTGTCATTTAGGGCTGATGCTTCCTTATTGATTTTCTGTCTGAATAATCTATCTATTTATGTTAGTGTGGTATTTAAAGTACCCTGCTATTGTATTATTTTTTATTTCTCATTTTATTTCTTTAATATCTGCTTTATATAAATGGGTACCTACCCTCTCTATGTTGGTGCCCCACAAAGACACAGCCTCGCCAGGGCCCTAACACAGATGTGGTAATCCCACAATCAGAAGTGATTCCAAAAATATGGAACTCATCCTGAGGACTGAAGGGATTGTGCCCCATATCAGGTACTCTTACCCGGGGACCCAGCACTGGAAAGATAACCCCCTTTGAAATGTCTATTTTTGCAAATCAGTAGAGATTAAAAACAGGAGAATCATAGATGTATAGGGAACAGAGATCCCACTCTTAAAGGGCTTAAGAGAAAATTGACTTACCCTGAGAACAAGGGAAAAAGCAACAGATTTAAAAGCATCTAGATCATAGGCAAGGAAGACCCACTTACTATTTTAAGCCAACTGCTAGAGAGGTAGGGAAGTGCAGGGATTTTATCCAGTGAGAAAGCACTATCAGAGGCCATCTTTATAATCTCATCCTAATTTGCTGGTGACCAAGCCCATAGGCACCATGTTTGGTGCCCTCCCTCTGGCCTGCTAGCACCAGAGGGCATGCTCTCCCCACCCTACACTATAACCAGGATGGGCAAGTGCCCCAAGATTTATGCACCCCACTTACCCCACAATAGGGCCATGCAAGCTCAGAGCCCCACCCCACCAACACAGAGACTGAACTGCAATGGGGACAGGCAAGCATCCTGAGCCCCAACCACCCCAGGCAGCAGCAAAGCCAAAACTGGGTGAGTGCCCCACAACCAGGACAGGTAAATACCACCAGTCCTGCCCTCCCCACATAGCAGTCAACACACGACTAGACTGGGTACACATCCTGAGCCCCACCCAACACATACAGAAAATGAGTTCCACTCAATCTGCACAGAAACTGAGCTGCAACCAAGATAGGCAAGTGGCTTGAACCCTGTTCTACCCTCAATGGCCAAGCTATACCAGGCCTAAACCTTCCCATGCAGTAGACATGACCCTATAAGAGCTGGCAGGCATATGCAGCCACATGAGGGGTACATATAGAGAGGTGACCAGGGGAGATTGCACTTCTGGGCCATTGGCTACAGCTCTTATACAAGACCACTTCTTCAAGAGAGGAAGGTGGCCATTTAACCTCATACGTATAGATAAACACAGAAAGAGGAACAAAATGAGGAGACAGAGGAATATGTTAAAACCAAAGAATAAGACAAATCCCCCTAAGGACCTTAATGAAGTAGAGATAAGCAACCTACCCAACAAAGACTTCAAAGTCATGGTCATAAGAAAGTTCAGCAATCTTTGGAGAAGAATGGACAAATATAGTAAGAACTTCAACAGAGAGAAAATATAATAAAGTACCATACAGAAGTTATAACAAAGCTGAAAAATAAACTAAAGATGGTTCAATGGCAGAATGGATTAAATAGAAGCACAAATCAGCAAGCTGAAAGACAAGGCAATGGAAAACATCCAGACAGAGCAGTAAAATGAAAAAAAAAAATTAAAAGAAGTGAGATACCTTAAGGGATCTCTGAGACAACATTAAGCAGAATAGCATTTGTATGATAGGGGTCCCAGAAAGAGAAAAGAGGAAAAACAATATTTGAAGAAATAATGGCTGAAAACTTTCCTAATCTGCAAAAGGAAACAGACATCCAGGACCAGGAGACCCAGATAGTCCCAAGTAAGATGAACCCAAAGACAAATGCACTGATATATAATTAAAATGGTAAAAGTCAAGGATGAAGAGAATCTTAAAAGTAGCAAGGGAAAAGCAATTTATTCTCTATAAGAGAAATCCCATAAAGCTACAAGATTTGTCAGCAGGAACTTTACAGGACAGAAGAGAGTGGCATGACCTATTCAAAGTACTGAAAGGAAAGAACTGCCAACTAAGAATTCTTTACCCAGCAAGGTTATCATTCAGAATCAACAGAGATGAGAAATTTTCCAGATAAATAAAAGATAAAGGAGTTCAATATCACTAAATCAACCTTACAAGAAATATTAAAGGGACTTTTCTAAGCCAAAAAAAAAAAGAAGGTTCTACTAATAAGGAAACGTAAGAAAATCTCACCAGGAAAGGTAAATAAATAATAAAGGTAGTGAATCAGTCACTTATAAAGCAAGTATGAAGGGTAAAGGACAAAAGTAGTAAAATTAATTTAAAATATAATTAGTTAAGGGACACTTGAAAGATGAAACACTTTTCATCAAAAATATAAAACATGGTTGGGGGGAGTAAAAATAAAAGCTTTGGAATGTGTTCAAAATTAACTTCCTAAAAACTCAGAGTAAATGCACAGAAGAAAAAGAGAAAGTAATCTAAACATAACACTAAATACAACAACGAAACCATAAGGGAAGAGAGGGAAAGAAAACAGAGAAACTACAGAATAGCCAGAAAGCAATGAATAAAATGGCAATGAATGAATGAATGAATGAATGAATGAATAAAATTGCCTTCAATAATTACTTTAAATGAACCACTAAATAATCAAAATACATAGGGTGGCTGGGTTAATTTTAAAAGACAACAACAAGATCTTCCTACCTGCTGTCTACAAGATACTTCAAACCTAGGACACTCACAGACTGAAAGTGAAATGATGAAAAAAGATAGGCCCTGAAAATGGAAATGAAGAGAAAGCTAGGATAGCAATGTGCATCTCACACAAAATAGACTTTAAAACAGACTGTAACAAAAGACAGAAAGAAGGGCCTTACATAGTGATAAAGTGGTCAATCCAACAAGAGGATGTAACATTTGTAAACATTTATACACCCAACCTCCCTGACTCCCCAGTTGACCGGGCTTCTCTCTTCCATGTTGGCCCAAGGCATTCTGGACATAGAACAGTACTGGCATTTATCAGTCATATTTATATTTTCATCTTTCTTGGTAGGCGGCAATACATGGAGGTCAGAGGCTGGGTCTTAAATAACCTCATAATGTTCCCCTTCTCCTCAATTACTTATTGCTACTAGGAACTTTTACATCTCTTGATATCTCTTGTCATTTTCATTTTGGTGGGGGGGGGCTGGTGGGGAGTAAGAGTTGGCAGGACTAAGCAGGGAAGTGGGGGAGCAGAGGTGAGGGTCACCTACTTCCATTTGGTTCAGGGGACTGTTTGCAATTCCTATTATTAATAGAGTACCAAAGAACAGGCTGTTCAAGGGAGTTTTGAAGATTCTGGTTGGCAGAAATTCCTCAGAGCCCAGATGGATAGTGAGATGCAGAGTTAGGGAGGAACGGTCTTGTACCCTGCAGACAGAAAGGATGCAGCTCTCTTGGCAGGCACGTTAGAGTTCTTAGAGGTAGCATTGCCAGTAGTACTTCCCAGAGTGTCATGCTGCACCTTTATGCAGTTGACCTTTCCTTGAAGTCCCTGGAAGATTCTTGACTACTTCAGGTTCCTCCTCATGAGAAGAGGCAAAGCAGGGATGGCTTCCAACACAAAGTCTCAGATGAATCAGCTAGCCATGTTGCTGTTATTGCTATGAGAAGTGACAATTTGTGGGGACTGTGTTGAGGACTGGATTGCTCTGATTGTAGGAGGAACAAAGAAAATCTGCATTGGAGGTAGGGGATGTTATAGCCAGTATCAGCCAGACTTGTTTCCATTTTGGAGGAAGTGATGAAGAAACAAAAAGACCCAGATAGTCATCTCTCCAGAGAACAATACTGAACTCTATGGAGGCACATGGGAAGAAAGTTCTCTCTTTTCTCCTCTTCAGTTTTTCCTTCCTCTCTCCTTTCTTTCCTTTTTCTCTCTTTCCCTTCCCTCTCCTCTCCTCTCCTCTCCTCTCCTCTCCTCTCCTCTCCTCTCCTCTCCTCTCCTCTCCTCTCTTCTTAACCCCAGAGTTTTGGTTTCTATGACACCTTTGTGAAGGATGATAGAAAACAGTGGGTTATAATCCCTGTTATATAATTTAAACTTAATTTAAACTGTTGCCATTAGTGAATATTCAACCAGGAAAATACAAAACACTAAAGCTATTTAAAATGGTAGGAATTTGGGGAGCCTGGGTGATTCAGTCAGTTGAACATCTGAACTCTTGATTTCGGCTCAGGTCATGATCTCATGGTCCATGAGATCCAGCCCTGCACTGGTCTCTGCACTGACAGTGCAAAGCCTGCTTGGGATTTTCTGTCTCCCTCTCTCTGTGCCCCTCCCCTGCTTGTGCGCTCTCTCTCTCTCTCTCTCTCTCTCTCTCTCTCTCTCTCTCTCAGTAAATAAACATTTAAAATAGTAGGAATTTAATAGGGTGAATTAGGTATAGATAAGATGGAAGATTTGAGAAACCAAATAGGAGATAGAGTGGCAAGCCAGAAATCAGCAGCAAAAGAAACTATAACAAGAGAGATAAAGGGAGAGTTCTTTTTTAAATTGAGGTATAATTGACATACAACATTGTGTAAGTATGAAGTATACAAGTGTTGATACATTTGTGAGTTGCAATATGATTTTTATTGGATCCTGGTCACTGGAGTCATGTAGTGGAATTTAAAACTGCAACTGACTTTTCTTGCCATGAAACCACGTGAGAGACGCAACCTGAGGCAGAAAAAGAGGTAGAAATGCCCAGGCTTTTCCTTTTCTCCCGCTCTCCAATCTTCCCATGAGTTGCCTGTCCTTGGCTAAAACCAGGCAACCAGAGCCAGCTGAGAGCTCAGGGAATGTAGCCTGCAGGGGGCAGCACCACCTTGTTACAGAGTTGCATGTGGGAAAGGAGAAAAGATTTGAAACAGACCAAGGCTCAGTGCAGTCTTCTTATAGTAGCCTTCTGGGTAATATGATGGAGGAAAGGTGTGTGTGTGAGTGTGTGTGTGTGTGTGTGTGTGTGTGTGTGTGTGTGTGCGCGCGCGCGCGCGCATGTGTTGTGTGTTGTAGGGCAGGGATTGGGGGCAGTGGATAGTCAAACTGAGACAAATTCTTAACTTTTCTGCCAGAAGAATTGAAGTTTATGCTGGCTTGATACTTAGTTTTCAGACCAAAGGATCATATTCAACATGAATTCATTTCACAGACTTTAATAAAACATTAGATTTTGCCACCAGTTTAAATGAGCTAATCTAAGACTGTGTTCCAAATGAGTAGTAACAATGTACAAATAGCCAAACAATTCAACCAAGTGGTGCTTAGTCTTTATACTGAAATGGTAATATTCATTTCTTACTGTAGTTATCATGGAAGAATTAGACTTAGAGGAGGCATATGTGTTTATTTTCATTTATTCATGATGTTATCACCACAAGTGGGCAAGCTTGTTTGGATAAAATACAAATGGGCTTAAAGGTTTAACATAAAAATTAGCTAAATTACCCTTAAACAGGGCTGAAACTTTTTAATTAACCTTTTTTTCCCTTTTTCATTTTTATGTGTCTCTTGCTTTTTCTGTTTTCAGCCAAGAGAGACAGTACTGAAATGTCATTAAAAAATGTCGATTTTGCAATATTTCTCTGCCCTTGGGAACAGGAAATACCTAGAATTCTGCTAGTAAGATGGTTCTTAAGAAATTTCTCTTGTAATTTTTATAATGAAGGGGATTAAATATGTTTGGATGAGTATCCAGCATTGGGAACGTTGTCACTCTGATGCTCCAGACCCATTGACATTTTCCCAAAATGTTCCTTCTTCCATATGTTAGGGAATTACTTTTAAGATCAAGTAATGAGTATAATTGAGTCTGTGCTGGTTTTGGATTACATACTCCTTATGAATGTGAAATAGATTAAATAGGGGACACTTGAGAAGTAATGAATTCCAACAATAATATCAACTGGTATAACTAAGAAGCTGAGCGAGGGACTTTTGACAGCATTAAAGTGGTATTGGCATTTTCTTCTCTTCAGAGGAGAGAAGTTGGGGCTAGGTCGTAAATGACAATCGGCTTTCTGAAGGCCTCCCAGGCTACCCCGACAGCTTTCTTGGCTGCATGGTAAACCTCTAGTCACTGGAGCCGTGGAACTGATTTAGCAACAAAGTTAAAATAATGTCACTAAAGGCCAACATTGAAAAATTATACTGTTCTCATATCTTCCTTTTATCATGAGAATTACTTCTGTATCATAAGATATCCATGTCTTATGTTTATACTATCGTTGCTATAGATAATTTGATTGGCTTAGTCAACACTTGAGAGAAAAAAGCAGACGATTAGTCACTGAGTATCCACTATGTTCTAGTGGCTGTGTGAGTTGCTTGGCAGTGCTTAGGAGGAGACACAGGCATTAACCAATGGACAGATGGATGATTTGTCTGTCACAGCCACAGGCTGCACTCAGTTATCACATGGGATGCAAATGACAGAGGGTAGCAGTTGTGTCTTAGTGAAGTTAGTGTGGGCTTTGGAACCAGTTGCCTGCTTATTCTCAAATCCATTTCCTGTCCTTCCTCTGCTCCCTTCTCTGTGTTAGTAAGAAGCTATTCTTGTTATTCCCAAAACTTTACCATTCAGCTTTGACCTGGGAATGGAACTGGAAGACACTGGCAACGAATAGGAGGGATAGAGCAAGGAATAACCAGGGTACTTACCTCTACCTCTCTCTGCTTCGAGGATATCTTTAGTAGTGACTGTTCTGATGCTTAGTTTTCGGCCCCAACTCCCACTGTCTGAGCCTGCTGGGTTCCAGCTTCTACGTGTCTTCTTCTGAGTTTTGGAGACATCCGTTCCTCCCTTTGCCCATCCAACTCTGGGGATAATTGCGGCCTCTTGTATTAGAAATTCCTCGTTTCCTTCCCTCCCATGTTTTCTGTTTGGGCTCTTCTAATATCTTTGTGACAAGTATCCCTTAGAAAACTCCCTCTATTAAATTACCGGGTACAGGAATTGGTGCTCTGGCTGCACCATAAATGATGCTGAATCTGAGAGATGTAGGTTAAAGTCTACTTTTGATCCACCATGAGGAATCCACTTGAGCAAGTCATTTAACTTTCTGAGGATGTTTTCTCATTCTCATTCTGTGGGGTTAATATGGACCTCCAAAATTGTAATAGAGCTTAAATGAGATTTCTATCATGGTACCTACCACAATGCAAGCATCCAATAAATCTTAGCCCTTAAGCCTATGATTTAAAAACGAGGGTAGTGCTCTCTAAAGTATCTAATACAGAGAATCCTAGGGAAACAAAAGCATCATGATTATATGAGTAAAACATTCATTTAAGAGGGTGTGTGGGTTGTTGGAAAGGTCATGGAATACAAATTGGAGTTGTTTGGACGTACTGTCTATGGTGAAGAGCAGATTATCTGGGAGCAAAAGATGAGATTAGGGTGTATTCCAGGGACGGGGTCAACTGGGAGACAAAAGTTGGCTGAAAGACATTAAGGCGTGACTGGAACAAGAACAGTGGGCAGCAAGGAGTTAGAAAAGCTGAGGGCACATAAGGATAGCTTCCGGCTGTGGGAACCATCCACAGATTTACGCAAACCCATAGTATTAGAGGAGAATACTCCCTACTATAAAAAAAGGCAATGTTGCTTATCCCATGTTGGTATACAATTTTTGCTAATCTACATTGAACATGACATCAGAGCTCTTCTATGGCATATTTGGTGATTGCAAATGGGCAGCTGCCTTAAGCAGAAAAGCCCAAAAACTTACCTCAATTTCTAGAAGCTTATATAAGATGTTAGTCATCCAAATCTTAATTGATCTAGATATATTCTTAACCTCCTTCCTTTTACTGGAAATGTCATATAGAGAAATGTATTTTATTAATCTGATAGACATGAGATTTATAATATAATGGATCCACTTGTCTAAGGTTGTAATGGAAAAACATTTTGGTTAAATTTAGTAGATATGTTTAGACTGTGACATGGGCTTGGAAGATAGTAGGTGCTCAATTAGTGCTTGTTGAATAAAATGTTTATTAAATAAAAACATTGGCAACATGAAATCACACATTTTCCAAGAACTTATCAAGGCAATCACAAAGGAGCAACACACTGCATTTTTAAATAATGAATGTGAAACTATAAAATGTGATACAAATGTAAGATGTTATTATTCTAAAAGAATCTTGTGAAACATAGCAAGAGTTGTTGGTATTAAATAATGATTCATAATTTTAGCCTTGTAAATTAGGGAGTGTCAGGTATTTGTATCTCTGATTTATATCTCAGTAAATCATGGTAGAATGTAGTGGGCCTGGAAAACAAATCCAAAGCAGACTTGAGTCTATTTTTGATGGTACTACATTTGAGTGGAATGCAGACAACCTAGTTTAAAGGTATTGTGACAGACTTTATTATCTACACAACAATACATACAGGTTGAGCCCTGCTCTTTAGAGAGCTTGCCCTTTTCCTGGTCACTGAGAGCAAGAGGATCACCCTGGCTCTCCCCCAAGCTGGCTCACAATATCTTCTGGCTGTATTTATCCTCAGGCTAAATCTGGTACCAAGGAGATTGTACATGTAGTTACTTTGGGTGCAGTGCTTGACAAGAGAAACTGTGTGTGTGTGTGTGTGTGTGTGTGTGTGTGTGTACAAAGCACTTTTCTCAGCTACTATGGTAGACACTTGTTACCATTGCTATTGGGTGATACTCGAGGAAACGTCTTTCAATATAGTCATCACCATGAAGGCACACTCTTACATGCTTCAAGAACATTGGAAGTACTTAGAAATACAATTTTGGGGATAAAGACTTGGAAACTTGAAGTCAGAGAAAAAATTGCAATGGTTCAGTCTTGTTTACACTGTGGTTGACGTTTATAGCATTTAGTTAACCATCACTTCATATAGTCTTCCTTTAAATGAATTTACACTTTTTCATAGGACCCTTTTACTAATTCTCCCTACCAATATTCTCTTTTTCAGTATTTCATATAAACTAGGAGTTATTTAAGATGCTGCCTAGATACAGCTGTTATTTTATATCAGGGAAAACAACACAGAGTCCTAAGTGAAAACAGAATGGCATTCCTTTCCAATATACCAATATGCTGGGAATTTTACTTTCAATATGACTGCCCTGAAAAATAAATACAGTTTCAAATAGCCAGTTTGAATATCCTAAAATGCTCTAAGACACTTTGGCAACATTGGTAGAAAATTAATTTGTGGTTTATTCATATTACTCTGCATGAGGAGAAAATAGCTCAGTCAATGAATGGAAACCAATTTCTTAATGTTTCTCATTTGCCTAATTGCTTTCCCAAGGAATAAATAATAAACAATCAAAGAAAAAGTTCATGAAAGGTACAAGACACGCTGATGGCCACAGGGCTTTCTTCAATTCTTTCTTAGTTTTACAGGTTCTTTTCTGAAATCAGTCACCTCTACTGTCACCTCCATCATTATCAATATTAACAAAACACAAGAGTCACCCATTTCCAACTTCTTGTTTCTCCTTTTTATTCTTACATCCTTCTTCTCTTCCTTCTCCTTTTCTTCCTCCTTCCTCAAATCTCCTTCTCTGCCTTCTCTTTTTCAATGAAATAGAGTTCATTGAAGAGTTTTTGGGGAGGAGGGATCGTGGAGGAATGTTCAACAAACCGTGAATCTGTCAGTCTGGCTGGAATGAAGCGAAATAGTGGAAATAATGCAGGGAAGGTAGGTGGGAGCCAAATTGTGAAAGCCCTTGAAGGACAGGTTTGGATTTCATTCTGTAAGCAATGGAGAACTGTCAGTGGTTAAATACGAACATATGCTAAAGAGTGATTTTGGAAAATATACATATTAGTAAAAGTATAGATTCATCTGGTCTAAGACAACCAAAAATGAAGGTGACTTAAGTAAGATTAAAATTTATTTCTTAGTCTATTAACAGTCTAGGCTTAGGTAATCCAGACTGGTAGATTGGTTTGACAGAGGGAGAGCTCCAGGACCATTCTATCCTATTGTTTCACCATCCCTAAGACTTGTCCTAGAGATAGTCCACATGGGCCATGACTGCTTGCCTCCACTTCCCCTTGTCTGAGGCAAAGAAAGGGAATGGGGAGTACAGGTGTCCAGCTCAAGTACAGAGGTCCTTTTAGTATAAAAAAATACTAGCAAACAAGTGTCCAACCTGGCAGGCAGCAGTATGCAGAATATACTGGAATAGAGTATCTAACTTTGTCTCTGTAAATTCCCTAACTATTCTAGCACCAGGTTTCTTCACCCCTTAGGGGATAAGTATACTATCCTTGGACAGATTCCCATACCAAGGAGATGCAAAACAGTGCATGGAAGAAATAGTAAACCAAATGTTAGGGGAGTTAGGTTTAAGTCTCAACTTATTACTTGTAAGTTGGGTGACTTTAGGTAGATTGCCTAAACTTATTGGATTTCAATTTTATTTTCTATATATGTGGTTATAAAAGCTACCTCTTTTTGTCACAATGTTTCTCATAACAATTAAAAAACAGCAAGGTACTGTCATTGCCTTTCAATTAGTATTGGATGTAGATGTGTGTGTGTGTGTGTGTGTGTGTGTGTGTGTGTGTGTGTGTGAGAGAGAGAGAGAGAGAGAGAGAGAGGAAGGAAGAGAGAGAGTTGGAAAAAGGATAAAAGTATAATATCAGGGAACAAGTATGAAAATGACTATGATTATGGCTGTGATCTTTATTCATTTCTTTATCTCCAGTGCCTGCCATATGGCAGACCCTACACTTATTAGTTGGGTTTATTTCTTAAATTGCAAGTTTGACTTTAGAGCATCACATCCAAATGCTTTTAGGGAAATTATTTATGTTTATTTTGAGTTTTTCAAGCCTTCCTTTAACTCATTTTCATCAACTGTCTAGAGTAGACCACATTGTAGAGAATAAAGGTATGGTTTAATATAAAACTTCTGTTGTTTCTCATTTTATCAGGGAGACATCTAAAAGTGTGTCAATATTTTGAAAATGTGTAACCGTTGTATTTATCATTCTTTTTGGTTTTTTTTTCATCATAAGTATACTCTTTAATCCCCACTCTCTATTTTCCCCCATCGCCTCCCATCTCCCTTCCCTCTAGTAACCATCAGTTCTCTATAGTTAAGAATCTATTTCTTGGTTTGTCTTTTCTTTTACTCATTTGTTTTATTTCTTATTCTGCATATGAGTGAGATAATATGATATTTTTCTTTCTTTGACTGACTTATTTCACTTAGCATTATACTCTCTAGCTATATCCATGTTGTTACCAATGCAAGATTTCATTCTTTTTTATGGCTGAATAATATTCTGGTGTGTGTGTATCTATCTATCTATCTATCTATCTATCTATCTATCTTCTTTATTCATTCATGTATCAATGGACATTTGGGCTGCTTCCATAGTTTGGCTATGGAAGCAAATAATGCTGCAGTAAACATAAGGGTGTATGTATCACTTTGAATTAGCATTTTTGGATATTTTGGTAAATACCCTGTAGTGCAATTATGGTGTCATAAGGTAGTTGTATTTTTAATTTTTTGAGGAACCTCCATACTGTTTTCCACAGTGTCCGAACCAATATGCATTTCCACCAACGTTGCAAGAGGGTTCCTTTTTCTCCACATCCTAACCAACATTTGTTGTTTCTTATGTTTTTGATTTTTGCTATTCTGACAGATATGAGGTGATATCTCATTCTAGTTTTGATTTGCATTTCCCTGATGATGAGTGATGTTGAGCATCTTCTTATGTGTCTGTTGGCTATTTTTGTGTCTTCTTTGGAGAAATGTCTATTCATGTCTTCTGCCCATTTTTAATTGTATTATTTGTTTTTTGGGTATTAAGTTGTATCAGTTCTTTATGTATTTTGGATACTAACCTTTTATCAGATATATCATTTACAAATATCTTCTCCCATTCAGTAGGTTACCTTTTTAGTTTTGTTGATTGTTTACTTTGCTATGGAGAAACTTTTATTTTGATGTAGCCCCAGTAGTTTATTTTTGCTTTTATTTCTTTGCCTCAGGAGACATGTCTAGGAAAATTTTGCTACAGCTAGTGTGAGAGAGATTACTGCCTGTGCTCTCTTCAAGGATTTGTATGGTTTCAGGTCTCACATTTAGGTCTTCAGTCCATTTTGAGTTCATTTTTTTTTTCATTCTTTTTTAAACTATATTTTCATGAAGCTCTCCTGTAAGATTAAACCATGAAGTTTTTTTTGCCCTGGGAATGAGTCCCTAAGATGACTTTTTGAGTCCATAGTAATAGACTGGTTTTGAAATCTAGTTTTCTTGAGAAATAAAAGAATTTATTAAATTTTCAGTTTTCCCTCACTATAAATATCAAAAACCAAGCCTGGCACACTTGCTTCATAGAGTTTTATTATAAGTCATATAAGTATATAAATGCTGAAGTCTGTTGTAAGGAAAGTTCCCATTAGGGTACTTAGGTTTGTTTTTTGGTTTTGTTTTGTTTTCCCATGGTGACTGGAAGGTAGAAGAAAGAGAAACAAGAAGTCAGATTTTATTGTCCTAGTGTAATTCTCTTGGAGAAAATCCCAAGAAGTGGAAGTGAGAAGTAGAAATTCATAGATAATTTTTGGAAGCTGCCTGTGCAGGGGGCTTGCTCCTTACTTCTCAGACATATTGAAGCCAGCCCCTTAGATAAATTGTTTCTTTCTGTATATGCCGAAGCATTATGGTGCCAACCAGTTAAGAATTTTAAAATGGTTGTGTCAAGTCAGATAGGCTAGACCTGATGTGCTGGTAACCTGTAGGTTAGGTTTGGCCTTTAGGCAATCTAAATACTTGTATATGCTTGAGTAGGAGACACCTAAGTACTGAATCAGAACAAGAAATCAGCAGATGTTGTTAAACTGATGATATGCCAGGGATCAATTTAATCTCAACAAATATCATGGAAGCATTCCTAGGGGCAAGACTAGTGGTTGGCAGGACCAACCACATGTGCTAGAGAGGGAAGAAAATAACAGTGAAGGATATGGAAGCATCTCCTGTACCTAGGTGCCAACTTTGGAAGGTGGAGTTTGGGTGGGGGAACCCCTAGAGAAGGAAGAAACTTAAAGTTTACTGAATTAACCCAGAGGAAATAATTTTAATTTGGAAGAGAAGGGTTTTTACCCCTGCGTTAATAGGGGTTCGTAAGTTATAGGGGCACCTGCATGGCTTAGTACGTTAAGTGCTCAGTCCAACTTCGTGGGTTCAAGCCCCACTTCAGGCTCTGTGCTGACAGCTTAGAGACTGGAGCCTGCTTTAGATTCTGTGATTCCCTTGCTCTCTACCCCTCCCCTTCTTGTGCTCTGTCTGTCTGTCTCTCATAAATAAATAAACAATAAAAAAAAAGAAAGATAAGTTATAGATGATGGCAAAAGGTGTAGGATATATCTGAGTTGTTTCATACACAGTGGAGCCTACTACAAGGACTTAAAATGTTCAGTACTATCCCAAAGTAAACATTGACATTCACTAGTGCTTAAGGTATATGCTATTTTGGTCAGTGGTTGCATGGTAGGATATTCTTTTTTATAAAAAAGAAGCCATTGATTCTAGAACTTTCATAACTTCTGAATTTCTTCATGACCAAGTGGTAGGGTGGAGAAATTTAAACCCCTCAAAAGAATTCCAGCTGGCCTCCATGAGCACTTGTCAAAGTACTTGGAACTTCCAGGGGTGATCACTGAGCATCTTGTGAAGGGCATAAGAAGGAGGGAGAAAATGCCTATTGCCAATCAAAGGTAGGAGACTGAGCCAGAGAACCCACTCCATTTGCTTTTGTGCTTGCTGTTTGATTTGGCAAAAACAGGCTCCTTGCAGGAGGGAAATGGTTTCTACGTTGGTCTGCAGACTAAAAGGATGTGGAGTCAGTTGTCCTGACTAAATTAGTTTGGTTCATTTCCCTGGGACCTCCCTAAACACACTGACATTTTTACAAGAATGAAATGAAGGCAATGATGACAAAGAAGACATTATAACTGCCGCCTAAATTGCTAGTATAATATTTATTTGTTAGTGCTTCTGAAATGGTTTGTAAAGAAGGAAAATTTTAAATAAGTTATTTAATCTATCTTTCTGGTGGTGTAGAATTACCAACTACTATTTATTAAGGGTTAGGTAACAGATTTTAAAATGTCTAAGTTATGAGGGAAAATAATTCCATATATTCCAAAGGAGATACCTTGGGCAGCCTGGTTCTATAATTAAATGTATTTGCCAAAGAGCTCATAGTCTAAGGAGATAGTCAAGGAACATGCACTTAAAATGTAATAAATTTTTTAGTATTTTGTCATTCATGTATCCAAGTGTTATCAAATGCCATTATTGTGCCAAGTATTGGGCTAGATGCTGGGAATGTAAAAGCTTGCTATCTAACTGGAGTGATGAATTTGAATGATTCACTAGAATAAAGGAAGTGCTAAGAGAGGGACTTACAGAGCCATAAAGGAACCTGAAGAGTGAAGACTGGGGAGCAGATTTGGGGAATCAGAGGAGGCTTCAAGGAGGAGGTATTATTTGTGAGAATCTTTTATAGAAAGCCACATGAAGTCACTTCTATAATGTACTTCAAAACATGTACTTTGATGAAAAGGCCATTTTGGGGGTTTTCTTAAAAACAAAAGACTTAATCAACTGGAGGGAGTTTCTTTAGTATTTGCCTTAAGACAACCTGAAATGAGGAGAGCAAGCCATTGTTTAATGATTTTTAAATTTACTTTGATCATCATTAAAGTAAAATCACCTCCACCATGTTGCATTGTGCTAGATGGCTTGGGAATGTCATTATGAAAGCCAGATCTCCTGAACCAAAAGTGAGAGGAAAAGTGGAGTTTGTCTAAGGGTGTTTTCTAACAACTTCACCTTGTGTCCTTTCTTGGCCCCTTTTCCTCTTCCCTTTAACCATTGTGATGGATATCTAGGGTTCTCCCATTCTTTCTTGTCCCTTTGCTGGGTAGGAAACCATTGGCATGGTAGTCTACTGTATGACTACAAAATCCTAGTCATGGTATTATTTAAACTCTAAAAACTGATAAATAAATCTAATTACTTGAAATGTACATATATATGTGCAAATTCTCCATTTTTATTCCCAGTGTAGACTTGAGTGATAAGGGGAAAGGAAAAGGGAATGACAGGAAAAAAAAGTATAGGTATATATATGTTTATAATATAGCTATATGTATATCTATGCATACATCTGGATGTTATATATCACACAACATGTTATTGTGTTAAATGATGTTGATTATGTTGCCAAGAATCATAGAGAAAGCCTGGAAAATTTTAATTCAACTTATTATCATCTTCTCTGTGTCTGGCACTGTCATTTTCCACCCCCAGAGCATGTGAACTTTTCAGCTTCTGAATTGATTGTTTTTAGCCATTAACTGGGTGAACTCTATGAACCCAGAGTAAACTGATTCTGGGATGATTTCCTGACAGTACTTAGTGCTGATCCTTTTTTTAGAGAAGGCATGTGATTGTTATTAATGAGATTTTGATTGTTTTCAGTTTCCTCACCAGGCAGTTCTATGTGTTTCTGTTGCTCAGTTTTAGCCCCATAAATTTTCCTTTGTTATTTAAATTTATTATCTTGTATTGTATGCAGCCTATTACATAATTTAAGATAATTCTTATTCATCTTAATTCCCCACTGATTATTCTGGAAATTATTACTATATTGGCCAATACTGAGCCCACTATATAGTACACTCTTTCCATTTCCCTTTCAAATGTTAATTTATTTTCTCTTTAATTTCACCAAAACTCTGAAAGGCTCCCACTATATCTAATCAAAAATTCTTGCCTTACTTAACATGATGTTTGTTTATTACTTTCATTTTAATTGCTTATGATTTCTTATAAATGTCAAGTGTAAGAAACAATGTAAAAAATTTAATATCTCTGCAACTCATAAAATCTTAAAATCTAATTTTCAGTTTGACACAAAATTCAAAAACAACTCAAACTGTTCAAATGCAACCTCTTGGAAACATTTCCAAATTGATTCCAAATATTCTTTTGTAGTTATGGGTCCTATTTCCCTCTGCATATTTGTTAATTTTCCTTTTTTTTTTTTTTAAGTTTTAGAAAAATGAAAGTTCAAACAAGTACCATATGATCACTAAAACATATACTCATTGGATTGGATAAGACCTTCATAGTTATTTTATACATATATTCATTGCATTTTAAAGTCTCCTTTACATACACACTCTCTCTAAGAGATAATCTGGCTTATTCTTGAATGCCTTCTTTTAAAGGAGCCTCTTCACATTGGACAAATAGGAGGGAAACCACATCAAAGTAGGTAGGAAAGGCTAAGCCACATACTCACCATAAACCCCACGCTTGGTATGGTGACTCACAAAGGGTCATGGGGGGAGTCTCAAAATGCATCCAAACTTCTCCTGATGAGCAAAAGGTTCATACTGTACATGGGCACCCTAACTTTTAAGACAAGCACCTGAGAGATAAGCACCCAAAACATCTGGCTTTGAATACCAGTGGGGCTCATTTCAATAGACCCATGGGGTTATGGCAAACTAAGGAACATCTCTTGAAGGGTCAGCACACAGACTCACTCACCCCAGGGCCCAGTTGAGAAGCAACTCTTTGAAAAGTGCCCAGATTTTATGTGAAAGAGACTCCTCTCCTAATTTTGAAGCATTGGTCTAAGGGGCAGGGATGCTGCTAGGATATTTTCCAGGTATGGAGGCTGGTGGTGACATCTTCCTCCTGTCTCTCTGCTTTGCTAAAGCTGGCAAATGCCATATTTTTCTTCTTTCTTTCTTTATTTTATTTCTTTTCATTCCTTTTTTCCTCCTTTTTCTTTATTTCCTTTTTTTTTTCCTCTTCCGTTTTTTGGGTGAGTACCATCTTTGCATTCCCCCTCTGCCTTGTCCAACTGGTGGCACCATCTTCACACTATCCCTCTGCTGTTCTCCAGAGCATAAGTATCTCCCAGAGTCGTGGTGGTTTCAAGAATATCAGGGGATGCCCCTTGATCACCTGGCTTTGGAAAACAAGGGGGCTTGTGTTCTTGGGTCCCATGAGTCTCTAACAATCAAAGAGAGTTCTTGGCAGAGTATCACCCCCAGGGCACTGCACAGGTAGCAGACTGATACACATCTCTAGCCTTTCCATGAGAGAAGCCTGCTTGCTACAACTGGAGCTTCAGCTTTAGGGGCAGACTTTAGGTGTGGCACACATCTAGAGGCTATGGAGGTGCTCTCAGGGGACACAGGCTCATGAATGTAATCTTTGCATTGTCCCTCTGTCTTACTATGATTTACTGAATTCTCCCAGTGACTGCTGCCCAGGAGACATCTCCAGTTTGCTTGATTTGGGGAGCCAGTGGGGCTAATGTTTGCAGTCCTACAGGGTTGTGTATATTTACATTCTTTAAAAGCTGATGCCTAAGGGTCTGGCTTCCAATCAGCCTGAATCCAAATGTTGACCGATCGTCTCCTTTGGGACACTGGCTGGTCTTGGCACAGCCTCAATTATTGGGAGCTATTAAAAATTAAACAGGCTGCTGGACAATCACAAAGATTTGAGAGATAACCAAGAGCTAGAGCAGGGTTGAACAGTAAGTTTCATATTTTGCACAGCTCTTCAAGAGTGGCAGAGATGGCTGTTTCCTGTAATGCATGGAAACAAACACAGACAAAGCAAAATGAAGAAACACAGGAATATATTCTAAATGTAAGAATAAGATAAAACATCAGGAGGTGGGGGAGAATCTGAGAAATGGGGAAAAGTAATGTACCTGATTTAAGGAGTTCAAAGAAATGGTCATAAAGATTTCAGGAAAAGGATAGATGAACATGGCAAGAACTTCAACAAAGAGAAAATATAAGAAAGTGCCAAACAGAAGTTAAAGAACTAAAGAATGCAATAATTCAACTGAAAATATTCTGAAGAGGTTCAATGATAGTATAGATGAAAATGAAGAAAGGAATAAGTGAACTTCAAGACAGAGTAAATGAACCTAATTGGAGCAAAAAAGAAAGAAGAATGGAAAGTAGTGAAGATAGCTTAAGAGACTTAGGGACAAAATCAGACAGACATTCATATTATAGGATTTCCAGAAGAAGAGAGAGAAAAAGGGCCAGAAACATTATTTGAAAAAATAATGGCTGAAAACTTCCCTCATCTGAGATAAGCAACAGACATCCAGGTCCAAAAAGCCTAGACAGTTCCAAATAAGGTAAACTGAAAGATACTCACAAGACACATTATAATTAAAATGTCAAAAATTAAAACCAAAGAGAGAATCGTAAAAGTAGCAAGATAAACAATACCTTGTTACATACAAAGGAATCCCTATAGGACTATGAACATATTTTTCTGCAGAAACTTTGCAGTCCACGAGGGAGTGGCACTTCTTTCAAAGTGCTGAAAGAGAAAACTTCCAACCTTGAATACCCTACACAGCAAAAGTACTCAGAATTAAGAGATATTAAGAGTTTTCCAGACAAGAAAAAGCCAAAGGAGTTTGTCATCTCTAAACTGGCTTCATTAGAAATGTTGAAGGGACTTCTTTAAACTGAAAAGGGAGGGCACGAATTAGTAACAAGAAAACATATGAAAGTATGAATCTCACTGGAAAAAGTAAATACAGTATATAGTAAAGGTAGTGGCTTAATTACCTATAGGGCTAGTATGAGGTGTAAATGACACGTCATAAAAATAACTGTGAATACAATAATTAATTAAGAGATAAAGAGATGAAAAGAGAGATGCATGTCTGGCTCAGTTGGTAGAGCATGGAACTCTTGATCTCTGGTTTGTAAGTTTCAGCCCCATGTTGGGTGTGGAGATTACTTAAAAATAAAGCTTTTAAAAAAAAAGATAAAAAGAGGGGCATCTGGGTGGCTTAGTCAAGCATCTGACTTCGGCTCAGGTCATGATCTCACAATTCATGAGTTGGAGCCCTGCATCGCAACTGGCAGTGCAGAGCCTGCTTGGGATTCTCTCTCTCCCTCTGTCTCTGCCCCTCCCCCACTTGTGTGCACATGCGCTCTCTCTCTCTGTCTCAAAATAAATAAACTTTAAAAAAAAAGATAAAAAGAAAATGTGACATCAAAAACATAAATGTAAGGGGAATAAAAGTATAGATCTTTAAGACTATGTTTAAATTTAAGTTGTTATCAACTTAAAATATACGGCTATAGATATAAATTATATGTAATCTTTATGGTAACCAACAAGCAGCAATCTGTAGTAGATATATGAAAGATAATGAGAAAGGAATCTAGGGTATCACTAAAGGAAGTCATCAAATCCCAAAGAAGGGACTAAGATGAAGAAAAGAACAAAGGGACTATAAAATAGCCAGAAAGCAATTAACAAAATGTCAATAGACACATACCTATCAATAATTAATTTAAATGTCAGTGGACTAAATTCCACAATCAAAAGACACAGAGTGGCTGAATGGATACAAAACAAACCCAAATAAGAACCATTTATATATATGTTGCCTAAAAGATCTATGTTCACTAAAAGAGTGAATGAGTGAGGGGCAGAGAGAGAGGCAGACAGAATCCAAAACGGTGCCAGGCTCTGAGCTGTGCTGACAGTTCCAGCTGTGCTGGAACTCACAAACTGCGAGATCATGACCTGAGCCGAAGTCAGACGCTTAACCAACTGAGCCACCCAGGCACCCCTGACTAAAGCTTAATTTTAAAAAATGGGTGTGTAACTTATTATCCAAGTATATTTTATTGTTTAATAAACAAAGTCATTTTATTTTTCCTAGTATATGGTGAGCCTCACCTAAAAATATCACTAATAATAGCTGGACAAAATTTCCAGACTGACTGACCATCCAAGCTCTCTTTCCAAACTCTTCCCTCAGAAACTTCCCTCTCCTCATAGAGTTTTCCAGTATAGAGCTGATTTAAGCCATTAGGATTATAGTTAACCTGTTACAAGAATGTGTTATAACTGTACTTCCCCCCCCATAGGTTAATATAACACAAACCCAGTAGCCAGAATCTTTCTGTTAATTTTTTTCTCAAATGCCCTTGAACCCTATCTCCGATTTAATGTTTGGAGAGGTCTCAGCAATGATGAAATACATACAAATTAAATATGTCTGGTATGACCACACTTTCCTGGTGTTTCATGGAATCATGAGGTTTCAAAAACCACTAGTCCAGATCAGATTTTCCTTGTTTGTCAATGAATATGGAATGTGGGGTGGAATCATAGAATCACAGAATGTTCGAGCTGGAAGACTCTTAGAGTTCATCTAGTCCAATTCCTTATTTTACAAAATCAAAATCTTCATTGCCTGTTGGCCATTATCTGGTAACTTCAGGCATTCTCTGATCTTACATTCCTTGGGTTCCATCCAGACCCAGGTCTGAGATATGCTGTGCTCCTGGAGAAATGCATTCCACTTGGATAAAGCAAAACAAAAGCCCAGCCACCTATTCTACTAGCAGACAGGAGTATAAATATGAAGTTTTGAGGGTGCATCAACAATCAGCTATGCTGTGGTTCATTAAAATGAGGCTTATTTAAGTAGCCTTGGGTTTTCCTCTAAGGTCATACATTTCAGTTCCTTTAAGGTTTCTGTCAATCCAGTAGTAAAGACTCTTGATTTGTTTTATGTGTATATATATTGAACTTTAACTGAAGTTCAGGTTGAATATCCTGGATGTAGGGAAGTCTGATTTTTTTTTAAAAACACCTATCTTTTAAAAAAATTTTTTAATGTTTATTTATTATTTTTGAGAGATAGAGCATGAGTGGGGTAGGGGCAGAGAGGGAGAGACAGAATCTGAAGCAGGCTCCAGGCTCTGAGCTGTCAGCACAGAGCCCGATGCGGGACTCGAGCCCACGAACTGTGAGATCATGACCTGAGTCGAAGTCGGACGCTTAACTGACTGAGCCACCCAGATGCCCCTAAAACACCTATTTTTAAGCCTACTTTACCTTGTTTATCCTTAGAAAATTTCCATGAAGGGAATTCAAGGGTCTCTTTCTCATAAATAAATAAATAAATACATGCTAAAATTTAAATTAAAAAAAAAAAAGGAAAACATGCAGATAGGTTTTCTGTTGCTCTTGGCTTCTTAAGAATAAAGCTTGTGGCAAAACTACAGAACTGCCAAGGTTTGGAGTTCTCACCACTGAAGATGAGGGGGGATATTTGAGAAGGTTGTCTCAGCTGGAGGAGAGCGAGGCTACTTAGCTCAGTTGTTCATTTCCCTTCCTCTCAATGAATTTACTAGAAGTTTCTGGGTCCTCAGTGTTTTTTCCCACTTGACTGATTTCTTGCACTGATGTTTTCTAAACTTGAATTGTCACCTCTCTCTTAGCCAAATGCAGGAGGCTAGTCCTGTTTATGTTGCCCTTCCTCTCTCTTTTAGGGCCCAACTAAGTCACTTTCCCTGGTAGATGAATTTCTCTTTGAACTGGACTGGCTGAAGCTCTGGGGAATGGGACCTCTAGTTGCTGAGAAAACAACAACAACAACAGCAACAACAACAACAACAACACATATTTTTGTGTCTGTCTCTATAAAATCTCACCAATTTTTGCTCCAGGGCAAATGGAGGAGCTAAATTGTGAAAGTAATTTAGGTTCACTCTTTTAAGCATTTTCTCTGTTTTGCTTCTTATTTTGAGAGTGTGGATAACTTCTTGTTTGACTAGAAAAATTCTCAGTAGAACATGTTGGGGACATGGGCCAAACTTGCTAGGAGGGCATACTGGCATGCCCTTATAGCAGTAGTGAAACTGGCTTGCCATATTTTTCTTCTGAGCTCCCTTTTGGAATTCTTCCTTGAATTCTTCCTTCTCTAACTCCTCCCCTCCATCTCTGGTTGGTCAGGTCTCCTAGAAAATGAATGTCCTGCTGGTAGCCCTTGGGTAGAGATTCTGCCATTCTCTGTCCCCCACATCCTGTCAAGGCCCCATCTGACTCCTTGCAATCCTGTTCCTTAGACATGGTCTCATTTTCTCAGTTCTGTCAAGAGTTTTGCTCTCACCTGATAAGTGAACGTGAGGTAGGATACACTGGTATATTTTAACAGCAGCCTCCAAAGGATAGTAGGACTGTTACTGGTCTCTGACCTAAAGGAGAGTTACACAGCAACGTAGGGAGAGCTGGGGAGGGCATCACACAAGGTGAGAGGGTCCCTTGCCCAGCTTGACCCTATGTCTGCTGGTAGCCTTGTTCCAGAGCAGTGAAATTTAGACCATGCTCTTGGCTGCATGTGGCTTTGTATGTTCACTCAGGCCTCTAATGTCTGCATGGACATCCCATTATCCTGGGTCCCACAGGGCAAAAGCCATTTTGAGGTACTTCTGGCTAATGTTGCTTGTGAATAAGCTTAAATCACACAACAGGACAAACTCCCATTTGGAGAACAAGCTTCTGTAATATTTATTTAATTCCCAGAGCCACTTGAACTGTATGTTGACTTGGGCTTAGGAAAATTAAAGTAGAATAAGAAGTTGTTTATTAAACATTAAAATTAAGAAGTTAAAGTAGCAGTTTATTAGCATGTTCATCTCCCTTTCCACCTTTCCACGAAGAAAGGAGTAACATTTATACTGCAGCAGTGCCTGCATGGATGTAAGGAACTCCATCTAATGGAAATCCCATGCCTCAGGCTGAGCTGGAGGGAGCATCTTGAATGGCTCAGACCCAGGCCTTCGAGGCAAGGGACGGACACCGTGGTACTTGGTTTGTGGTGGAATATCTGGAAAAAGCATTGGTTACATATTTGTTACCCTTGGCTAATGAGTCCCAGTCAGCGGAGGCTAAGCTGAACACCACACAGGCAGCAGACCATCAGCTCGCTTCTCGTGGATGCAAAGAAGATGTCAGGGGAATCAGGCCTTGTCTTTTCATGTAACCTGGCAGCTGATTTCCCCCTTAATTAGTTACAATACTATTCACACAAAACAAAGGATTTTGTTATATTTTTTTAAACAAATGGTGCCAGACTTCTAGAATTTATTTTCTAAGTATGTCATTAAGCATGTTTTTTTGTTGTTGTGTGTTTTTTTTTTAAACAAGTTTGAAGGTCAGAACAGAGATTTTCTGGTGGAGATTGTTTGCTGCCCATGCTCTCAGGGTTTCTTAAGAGAAAAGCATGATGACGGAACAATCTGCTCCATCTCCCCTAGGTCTTGCCCTTATATGGAATAACTAACAATTAATTTAGCATTTTGAAGTTTATAAAGGGTTTGGGTATGTAGCATCTTAAGTGGACATTCCCACTAGGATTAGAAGAAAGAAAAAGAGACTCATAAGGTAAAATTTCAGAATATTACTGCTTGAAGGGCTTTGGGAATCTTTTAGTGTTACAGTTCTTAAATTGTACACAGTAGGATATTGGTTCTGAGAAATGATATTTGAAAGTAGGGTTCCAAGGTTAAATAAGTTTGGGAAACATGGAACTCTTTTTCTCTTCCTGGAGATTCACACCGAATATTACTATGTTATAGTCCCTGGGGAGTCCTAAAATGGAACAAAACAATTAACTTTGTTTTAATGTAGAATTTCCCACTTTTATTTGATTATGCAATATCTCAATATCTCTTGCCTCTTTAAAAAAAAAAAAAAACCACTCAGGCTCCAGATCATTTCATATCTTGCTAAGATTTGTGACTTGCTCCTTCCCTGACTCACAACTGAGGTTTTGTGGAGTTGTGACTGGGCCATGCATCTGCGGGCTGTGCTAAGGTTTTGCTTTGCCAAGTCATTCTTAGGATTTGCCCTCAAGGAGCTTTACCTGCAAGAGGGGACCTTAATATATTCACACGTAGACAAATAGTGACAACTTGGTAATCTCTATAATGGAGGTAAGTACCAGCAATGGCGAGAGTGGATCTTCATGTCAAAGTGTTTTTAACTCCTCTGATAAAGTAAATTCTATCTGATAAGAACTGCTAGGGAACTTCAAACTTGTGCTATTCTTCAGGCCTTTAATCTACGCCAAAGTCCTAGGTGGTGCTTAATAGATCTAGATTGGTGCCTGCATCATGTGGCATATGAGGTGAAAAAGCACCTTCCCTGTATCATAAAAAAGCTAGACAAGCTTTTAAAGTGATGTGTATATTCAGCTTAGTCTTAAATCTTTTCTTATTGAACAGAGGTAGCCCACTAACTTAGGGGAAACTGGATTTGAAAGATACTAAGAATTACTTAGCCAGCCAGCAACTTCTGAGCCACATGCAATAGGAAAGAAAGGCCTTTAAGTTTTGTTTTTGTTTTTTTTTTAAATTTTTTTTCAACGTTTTTATTTATTTTTGGGACAGAGAGAGACAGAGCATGAACAAGGGAGGGGCAGAGAGAGAGGGAGACACAGAATCGGAAACAGGCTCCAGGCTCTGAGCCATCAGCCCAGAGCCCGACGCGGGGCTCGAACTCACAGACCGCGAGATCGTGACCTGGCTGAAGTCGGACGCTTAACCGACTGCGCCACCCAGGCGCCCCAAGTTTTTTATTTTTATTTTTAGCAAAAGTATATAGCTCTTACTGCAATCATTAGGCCTTGACATCTCAATTATCTTCTTTTAAGCTAATCTCTGCAACTAAGGTACCAACATTACTTGGGTTTAAACATATTAGTCAAGTACATAATGAAGAATTGACACAAGAGGATTCATCTTAACACCTCTTCATTGGGGCTCTTTGGAGTATATCAGTTATGCAAAACTCTGGATGCAGATGATGATCCATGCCCCTCAGAGTTATGCGTTGTGGGGACATTATCCTGTCCATGAATGTCTTGGTTTCCTCTGTGTCCCTCTTTTCATACATCTGCCATACATCTGTTCATACATTGTGAACTCACAGAACATGAGGTTAAACAGTAGAATTCTACTGAGCTATAAATGGCATGGACTCTCTCTGAGAGGCAGTAGTGGAACAGTTTAATGCTCAGCTTTTGAAGTAGACATATTTGGTATTGAGCCATGGCTCGAACACTAGTTATGTGACCTATGAAATTGGGAAAATAACACTCAACACACAGTGAGATCATGCAAGTGAATCCCTTAGCACCTGTATGAATACACAAATAAATGTAAGTTGTTATTGAAATCTTATGTCCTATCCTTCCATTAAAAAGAAAAAAGTTTAGGGGCGCCTGGGTGGCGCAGTCGGTTAAGTGTCCAACTTCAGCCAGGTCATGATCTCGCGGTCCGGGAGTTCGAGCCCCGCGTCAGGCTCTGGGCTGATGGCTCAGAGCCTGGAGCCTGTTTCCGATTCTGTGTCTCCCTCTCTCTCTGCCCCTCCCCCGTTCGTGCTCTGTCTCTCTCTGTCCCAAAAATAAATAAACGTTGAAAAAAAACCTTTTTTTTAAAAAAAGAAAAAAAAAAAGAAAAAAGTTTGTGCCTCAGCAATGTGAAATGACTTGTCCAAAGTCTCAGAGTCTTTTTTTTCTTATTTATTTATTTTATTTTTTTTTATATATATGAAATTTATTGACAAATTGGTTTCCATACAACACCCAGTGCTCATCCCAAAAGGTGCCCTCCTCAATACCCATCTCCCAGCCTCCCCTCCCTCCCACCCCCCATCAACCCTCAGTTTGTTCTCAGTTTTTAACAGTCTCTTATGCTTTGGCTCTCTCCCACTCTAACCTCTTTTTTTTTTTTTTTTCCCTTCCCCTCCTCATGGGTTTCTGTTAAGTTTCTCAGGATCCACATAAGAGTGAAACCATATGGTATCTGTCTTTCTCTGTATGGCTTATTTCACTTAGCATTACACTCTCCAGTTCCATCCACGTTGCTACAAAAGGCCATATTTCATTTTTTCTCATTGCCACATAGTATTCCATTGTGTATATATACCACAATTTCTTTATCCATTCATCAGTTGATGGACATTTAGGCTCTTTCCATAATTTGGCTATTGTTGAGAGTGCTGCTATGAACATTGGGGTACAAGTGCCCCTATGCATCAGTACTCCTCTCAGAGTCTTAAAGCTGATTAATAACAGAATTAATTTAGGGCTGACCTTAACCAGAGCCCTGAGATTTTAATATTCTGTTTTCAAAGTCTATTGTCCATAGAGTTAAACCCACAGTTCATTGCCTTGTGACTCAGCTTGGATCCTCTGAAATCCTCTTACTGTTTATGTCTGTGAGCTTCCCTCTTCTGTATGTTGGGTTTTCTTTTAACATTCCTCACTTGCACCTCTCTTCTGGAGCCCCATATATGCAGATATCCAGCAGTGTTCCCTGTACCCTCCATTCCCCTGAACCCTTGGCCATGATGAGTGAATTCTGAGGTAACCACTTTTTTATTCAGATGGTTCACTTCAGGACTTACCTCTGGTTTAGAGTTGGTTGAAAGAGATTTGCAGACCACAACAAAGATGGGGAACTGCGACAAGATACCATTACCCTGGAGGTCCCAGGCAAAGCCCCAGCAGTGCCTGGCCACGGGGACTTTGGCTGAGGGCTCTGGGACTATAAGTGACACTTAGCACATAAGAGACTCCCAGTGCAATAGGCTTTTCTTTGATGCTTTCCCAGTATTTATCTGATTGTAAACTCTGTACTCTTATTTGAACAATTATTATACTTGTTTTCAGTAAACCAAAATGAAAAGTTCCTGAGTAATCCGTTTGGTACCAATAAAAAAAAAATCACTGTTGAGATGTGTAATTGTTATTTTGGTGAAAATATGAAGAATAAAACAATTCTATTTCTGTCAGCCTTAGTTCATCTTTTCTCTCATTTTGAGCTTATAATTCTGACTTTAAATCCCAGATCAGTGTTCCCTGCCAAAATGTACAGTCTCTGTGTCTGAATAGCTCAGAATAGTGTTTTCAGTATAAAGGAGAATTCCCCTGTTCCATCCAAAGGATTATAAGACCTCTGTGTGTATCTTGCTGCTGAGCTTGAGATCCTTAAAAACCAGTTTTAGTTTGCTGTGACTTATCTGAGGTTTTTCACTGTATCCAACCCCACCCTTATTTTGTACATATTCTCAGAAGTGGATGTTTTAGGGGAGTACACATGCCATGAACACTACTTGGTAAAAGGCAAAAGATTTCTATGATCTGAAGAGAAATGAGAGTATCATGAATGCTATTTGGATGGGCTTGTCTTGCAGCCCCTGGGCATCCTGAAATCCTCAGAGAAGACTGTTTTGAATTGCATGAGTAGATTTTATTGAATTAGGTTCTGATTACTTGATGAAGAACCTCATTTGTATTGTATTTGCCATAAGCATTGCAACTGATATCCTGTGGACACATCCACACATTGTAGTCTGTGTGATACTGGCTTTTAGGTAAGTCTGAATTGAGATATCACATTTCTCCACTGAGTCATACCTGCCTCTGAGCTCTTGGCACAGAGCTTGACTAATCAATTAGAGAGAGAGGTAATGGCCAGAGGACTACAGTCACTTATCGAACATTGTGGGCAACCTGAAGCCCTAAGCCAAGTGCAGCCATTTCATCCTTGTTTGCAGTTTCTCATCTGAATTTATAGAAATTTATTACATGCTTCATCCGTGGTTCAAAGCCAAATATACATGCCTCAACTATTCTGTTCAGCTGAGTGTCATCAGAATACTCAATGAAAGAAGAGTCAGTAGAGGAAGTTTTTTATTCTTTTTTTCTAATGTTTATTTATTTTTGAGAGAGAGAGAGAGTGCACAAGCAGGGGAGGGGCAGGAGAGAGAGGGGGACAGAGGATCCAAAGCAGTCTCTGTGCTGACAGCAGAGAGCTCAATGTGGGGCTTGAACTCATGAACCATGAGATTATGACCTGAACTGAAGTCAGATACTTAAACTACTGAGCTACCCAGGTGCTCTGGAAGTTTCTATTCTTACATGTTGGTCTAAATTTGGGACATTCTACATGAGGTGGGCTTCAGAGGGGCCTGCCCTGTTTTGGCTTTCTCTCTTTCTCTATAAGTTTATCATGGATCCTGGAAAGAAAACCAGCTGTCATTAAAACTTTCCTCATCCTCAGCAACACCACTGATCTTCAGTATCACAGCCCACTGCTCTTTTTGCTTAGGCAAGTGGGGAGGGAGGCAGAGAATAAAGATAGAAGGCTGTCTTTGGAGATAGGAAGCCCACTATCTGGTTGGAGTTCTTATGTGACATTCCAGCACTGGAGTTTTCCCTGAGTGAAATGAGGGTACTGAAAACCATCATGCAGGAGGCAGGAGAGACAGTGGATAAACATAGATCTGTTTATGTTTGACATAAACATATGCTTGAGTTCATAATCTGGTTCCACCATTTGCTGCTCTTTGACCTTGTGCCACTTTCCCAGAATCTCTAAGATGAGATAAATAATACATATTGTGTTGTAAAGATAATAGGATTAAAGGTAGTGTACATAGAGAATAAAATTTTTCATAGTGGTGGCTAATATTATTACTTACTGTATTTGTGTTAGAAACTATGTGCACTCCAAGTGTCATCATATTCTCATTCCTTTGAGTGATGCTTCTCTTATGTTATCTTTAGAAAGAAAAGTAGATGCAGAAATGGATCTAAATGCAATTTTTTTTCCCTCTCTATTTGGAGTTTGGTTCAGCCAATATATTTTTTTTAGCCTGAGTTATGTTTATTAAGTCTATTTTGTGCCAGGCAGTATGCCATGTGCTGGGAATACAAGGATGACTGGGCTCCTCTGTCTGCCAAGTGCCATTAATTCTGATGGGAGGGGAGAGAGAGACTGAAAGAGAACATTTCAATGCAGTTTAATCAGTGCTATGTACAGGGTGTGGCAGAGGCTGTTAGTTGCCTCCCCAATAACCATTCCTTCTTCATAATTGACAGAACTCTGATTTTGTTCAAACTGACAGGGTGTCCAGATAAATTCCAGGTCCCTAGAGTCCTTTTATGCTAGGTGTGGCTTTGTGTTGGAGATCTGATGAGTGGGACATATACAGAGGTTTGATGGGGATTCTGATGGAGCTGCTGTCCTGATAAATGGGGATTCATCACAGGGGACACTACTCTTCTCCCTTTTTCCTACTTTGAACATGAACATAATGCCCAATTATTCAGCAGCCATTTTTTAAAAAAAAAACCTAAAATTATATACATTTAAGGTATACAGCATGATGCTTTGATGTATATATATGTATAGTGATTACTATAGTCAAGCTAATTAACATATTCCTCTCCTCACATATAGTTACCATAGATTTTTGTTGTCAGAGAACCTGGAATCTACTCTTTTAGCAAATTTCCAGTATACAATGCAATATAATTAACTGTAGTCATCATGTTGGATATTAGATCTATAGACTTGGTCATCCTACCTAACTGCAGCTTTGTCCCTCTGACCAACATCTTTCCATTCTGCACTCCCTTCCCAAAGGCCCTAGTTACCATTGTTCTACTCTCTGCTTCTATGTGGATTACACATATAGGGTTGGTCATGCAGTAGTCTTCTTTCTGTGTCTGGTTTACTTCACTTAACATAATGTCCTCCAGGTTCATCTATATTATAAATCACAGGATTTACTTCCTTGTTAAGGCTGAATAATATTCTAGTTTGTTATGTGTGTGCATGTGTGTATATACTACTTTTTCTTTATTGTATATATACTTTGTATATATACTTGTATATATACTTTTTCTTTATTTATTTTCTTATCCATCAGCAGCCATTTTGTGACCATGAAAGACACAAGCATGAGGGAAAAGGTAAGAGAATTCAAGTGATACTAGTCCTGATGTCACTGAGTTCCTGAACTGATACTAACTATCCTCTAGATCCAAAATCTTGTTATGTGAGAAAAGTACATCTGTGTTTGTTTGAGCTGCTATAAGTCAAGTTTTCTGCTACTTGCAACCAAAGACATTCCTAAATAAGAAGTTCCTATCAATGTGAAGAAAAGGAGAAGCTATTTCTTGCAGAATACTAAGCAGCTAAGAGGAAGCACTATGGTTCCAGGCAGAAAATCGGCCCTGGATTGCATGGGAAGGGTGCTTGGCAAAATGCCTCTTGTTTGTCAATGAGGACATTCTCATCTATCACGGACACTTCAGATCACCACTCAGGCTACAATCAAGAAAGATAAAAAACTTGGATTGACCTGCCTCCTGGGAGATTCTAGTCCAATCTGAGATATGTTCCCCTAGAGACTTCTTCCATGAACTAAAGACAGTCTGTAAGCAAGGGCCAAACTAGTCATGATATCATATGATTGACCCCAGTTGCTCAGGGACCTCGGTTCGGAACTCATAGTTCCCTTTGACTTAGATCACACCAGAGCCATCCACAGTCCACATTTCAGGTTAAACCCTTGCCACGTTTTCCAGAAGTAGAGCCTTAGAAATCCTGACTGTGGCCAGAATCATAGATCTGCATCTGCCAAGACTAACAGACTGGTAGACAGTCTTTTTTCTGCCCTTACAACTCCCAAAGAGATACCTGCTTTTTCCAGTAATTCACATTTCTCTGTTTTGCCCTTTTCTTTCTCAGGCACAAGTTGAAAGTCTCACAGATGGCTCTGGGGAAAATAGCTGCTTGTTTCAAACATGCTGTAGGGGATGCATTCCTGCTTCTTCTCTTCCTTTTTCATTGTTCTTAGCCTGCCTTGGTCCTATCTCTAGCAGATCGTGATGCTGTGGCCTCAGTCTATAAGTCCCCATATCTTCCAGCAGTCCAGCTGGCAGACAGGGCTGCTGGCATTTGCATTCTTCTTCTAAGTAGTTTGGCAAATAGGAGACTTTGCCTTTCTCTTTGGAAGCCTGGCTTTTAATTTTTGGACTAACCGTAAAATTCAGTATTGTGCCTAGGAACTCACAGACCTCAGAGAACATTTCCACCCCTTTCTGTTATGCCTACCTGTAATCTCTAAAGTGTGGTTTGTGGTGCAAAAATAAACCACTGGAGTGAGCTGGTTTGAATTGGAACCCCATGTGGGGAGGTGAGGCAGCACAAGTTGGGCACCCATGGAGTATGAATTGGCATTGAGGGCTGGAGGAGAAGCCTTGGGGCAACTCATGAAAATGGTGTATCTACGATCCAAAATAAGGACAAACACACTTTGAGTTTCCAGGTTTAGTTTTGATAAATTAGAGGCAGGTGAAAAGATTAGGGCCTTTAAAGCAATTGCTTAGGTAAAGCTAATTAGATGTCAGAACTGAAAATATCCATTAAGATAAAAGGCAAGTGACATCTGACATTCAAAAGAGACTAGGCATGGGTTAAAACATGGTCTTGTCTTTTGGTTTCTCAAGGTTTTGTCTTTGTCTCTCTCTTTCCACTTAATCAGTGGAAACACCCCTGAGTAAGATTATTTCTGCTTTCTGCCCCAAATTTGTTTTATGTATTTTCCCGAGTTTTAGTTTCCTCACTGGTAATGTGGGGACATATAAATCCGTGTGTGTGTGTGTGTGTGTGTGTGTGTGTATAAATATATAATATTCATTCTAAAAGTTGTTCTGAAGCCCATATGAATTTATGTCTTTGAAAAACCTTTATAAACTCACAAGTTATTTTTTACCCTTCCTCCCTTGCTTCCTTCTTTTGAATCTCTACCCAGAAACCAAAAAAGAAAAGTCAGTCATGATGGGGCAGAGTAGGGGGAGTGCATCCAAGATGGTGACATAGGAAGATCATAAACTTACCTCCTCCCATAGACACAACAAATCTACAGCTACATGTGGATTTTTTTATATGAAAACTAGATGAACTGCTCTCTACAACAAAGGATAAAATGCACATTGAGATGGATAGGAGAGGCAGAGCCATGGTCTCACATCCCTTTCTCCCTCCCAAGCATGGCAACACATAGTAGGGAGAGCTCTCACCAGACAAGCATTTCTCCTAGAGGAGTGGGGGGTGGGGGGGTTGGTGCCTCACATTGGGCACCCTGGTCCCTGGCATCTTCGTTGGAAATATGAGCTTCCAGAACATCTGGTTTAGAAAACCAGTGGGCAGATCTGATGTCCTGGTGGCGGGGGGGGGGGGTGAGGGGGTGCAATGTACTATAGGAAACTGAGATTCTCCTCTTAGAAAGCTTGCATGTGGTCTTGCTCACCCCAAACTCAGTGAAAAAAAGAGTTTGAAAGGCACCTAGAGTATACATGAGGGAGATTCTTTTGCTGATTTGGGAGCATTGGCTGGAGCATTTGGGAGACAGTTGAGGCACTCCTTCAAAATGGAGGTGCTGGCAGATACCACTCTCCATACAGTCTGTTAGAGTGAGTGACTTCAGATGTGGCAACCTCTCAACACCTTGCTGGACAGGGCAGGGATGAGCATCATGCCACTTGTTGAGATGAGAGGGCATTGGCGGTTGCAGCACTACCTGTTCCCTGGTTGGAGTGGGTGAGCATGAATGGTAACAGGATTCTCCTGTTCCGTAGCTCAAATCTGTGAAAATAGGTGTTTGTGACACTCACCTGCTGGGGGCTGGTGAGCATGAAGAGTCATAGCATTCTCCCATTCCCAGCCTAAAAGCAGCATGTGCATACAAGCAATGAACTCTCTTGTTGCTTTGGTAAAGCCCACAGAAGCACATAGTTAAAAGCTTTTCCTGCTTTTCTGAAGCTGGAGAGCATGCCTCATCCAGTATACTCTCTAGCTGCCTAAAGCTAGCAGGTGTTCAAAATCTATACAGGGCACACCCCTTGATGGCCTGGCCCTGGTGGCCAAAAGGCTAGTGTTCCAGAGCCACACAGGACTGTGACAATGGAAAGATAGCTTTTGGAAGGCTCCCACCCCCAGTACTCTGCACAGACAGCAGACTATAATACAACTCCAGTCTTCCTGTGGAAAGGTCTATTTACTTAGCCTGGAGCTTCAACCTGAGGGACAAGCTTCAGGTTTCCCACACATATGGAGGCTAAGGAAATACTCTCAGGGAATGTAAGTAGGGAGACACCATCCATCCATGTTCACTCCCTTGACCTCACTACGGCTTGACAAAACTTCTCAGAAAAGAGCTTATACACTCATCTGGAGCCCTGATTTTTGTAACTCTTGCCCAGAGGATACCTCCAGATCTCCTGGTGTAGAAGACAACAGGGATTACACTTGTGGAACCACAGAAATGTGTACATTTCCATACTGTAAAAGCTGCTTCCTGACAGTCTAGTTTCCAGTCAGCCTGAAACTAGGTACTAAATGAGAGTCCTCCTCTTGGATTACTGACAGGTCTTGGCACATCCTGAAAAACAGAGGTGTATCTCCTGGTGTAGAAGACAACAGGGATTACACTTGTGGAACCACAGAAATGTGTACATTTCCATACTGTAAAAGCTGCTTCCTGACAGTCTAGTTTCCAGTCAGCCTGAAACTAGGTACTAAATGAGAGTCCTCCTCTTGGATTACTGACAGGTCTTGGCACATCCTGAAAAACAGAGGTGTATCAAGAGTAAATCAGGTGATTTAGACAATCACAAAAGTCCAAGAGTTAGGGCAAGTTTAAATTTTTTTTTTTCAACGTTTGTTTATTTTTGGGACAGAGAGAGACAGAGCATGAATGGGGGAGGGGCAGAGAGAGAGGGAGACACAGAATCAGAAACAGGCTCCAGGCTCTGAGCCATCAGCCCAGAGCCCGACGCGGGGCTCGAACTCACGGACCGCGAGATCCTGACCTGGCTGAAGTCGGACGCTCAACCGACTGCGCCACCCAGGCGCCCCAGGGCAAGTTTAAATTAAAAGCATTAATACCTTAATAATGCCATTGCTTGAAGACTGAGGGAAGTAGCTCCTTCACCTAATACATAGAAATAAACCCAGAGAGTCAAGCAAAATGAGGAAACAGACAAAAGAGCAAGACAACACCTTAGAAAAACATCTTAATGATAGGGAAATATGTAATATACCTGATAATTCAAAATAATGGTTGTGAAGATTCTCACTAAAGTCAGGACAAGAATGAATGAACACATAACAGCAGAGTCACAGAGATGAAGAATTAAAAAAAATGCAACTGAAAATACATTAAAGGCATTCAGCAGCAGGGTAGAGGAAGTTGAATTATGGATCAGTAAGCTGGGAGATAACTCAATGGAATTCACCCAGACAGAACAGAAAAGGGGAAAAAAAGGAATTAAGAAATAAAGATAGATTAAAGGATGTGTGGGACAACATCAAACAGACTAACATTCACATTGTGTGGGTCCTGAAAAGAGAGAGAAAGGGCAGAAAACTAATTTGAAGAAATAATGGCTGAAAACTTCCTTAAGGTAGGGAAGGAAACAGAAATCTGATCCAGGAAGCCCAGAGAATTCCAGATAAAATGAACACAAACAGAACCACACCAAGACATATAAATTAAAATGTCAAAAGTTATAGTCTTAAAAGCAGCAAGAAAAATGTTGTTACATACAAGGGGAACCTCACAGGTCTATCAGCAGATTTCTCAGCAGAAACTTTGCGAGCCAAAAGGGAGTGCTATGATGTAGTCAAAGTACTGAAGGAGAAAAATTTCCAACCAAGAATAATCTACTCTGTAAAGAATTTTCCAGACAAGCAAAAGGTAAAGAAGTTCATCACTACTAAACAGCTCTTATAAGAAACATGATAGGGACTTCTTTAAGCTGAAAAGAAATGGTATTAATTAATAACAAGAAAAAATATAACATTAAAAATCTCAGGGGTTCCTGGGTGGCTCAGTTGGTTGAGCATCTGACTCCAGCTCAGGTCATGATCTCACGGTTCATTAGTTTGAGCCCCACATTGGGCTCACTGCTATCAGCACAGAGCCCACTTCAGATCCTGTGTTCCCCTCCCTCTCTGCCCTTCCCCTGCTTGCACTCTGTCTCTCAAAAATAAATAAAACATTAAAAAATATTAAAAATCTCACTGGAAAAGGTAAATATACAGTAAAGGTAATGTATTAATCACTTATAATGCTACTAAGGAGGTTAAAAGACAAAATTAGTAAAATTAAAACTATAATAATTAGTTAAGAGATATATAAAAATATGTAAAAAGTGATAAACATGGTGCGGTGGAGTAAATGTAGAGTTTTGGAAATACTCAAATTTAAGTTGCTATCAACTTAAACTGTTATATATAGGATGATATATGTGAACCTCATAGTAGCCAGAAAACAAAAAACTTATAGTAAATACACAAAAGAAAAAGATGAAGGAATCTAAACATAACATTAAAGAAAGTCATCAAAACACAAGGGAAGATAAAAAGATAGAAACTGAGGAACTACAAAAACAGCCAGAAAACAAAGTGACAAGTACATACCCATCAATAATTATTTTATATATAAATGGACTAAATTCTCCAATAAAGAGATGTAGAGTAGCTGAATGGATAAAAGGAAAAAAAATAAGATACATCTTATCTTACAAAAGACTCACTTCAGAAGTAAGGACACGTGCAGACTGAAATGTAAAGACACAAACAAAATGTAAAGAAAGCTGGTGTAGTGATACTCATATCAGACAAGATAGACTTTAAAACAGACTATAATAAAAGACAAAGAGGGAATTATGGTAAAGAGTTCAATCTAGAAGGAAGACATAACATTTATAAATATATATGCACCCAACATAGTACCAAAATATATAAAGCAAATATCAACAGATTGAAAAGGAGAAATTGAGAGCAATGCAATAATAGTAGGAGATTTTAACACTCCACTTACATTAATGGATGTAGCAAGAAAATCAATAAGTAATATTGACTTTAAATGACCATTAAGACCAGATGGACTTAATAGATATATACAGAACATTCCATTCAAAAGCAGCTGAATACACATTCATCTCAAGTTCACATGAAACATTTTCAGGATAGATCACATGTTAACGATCTAACAATCTCAATAAATTCAAGTGGATTGAAATCATATCAAACATCTTTTCCAACCACAATGGTATGAAACTAGAAATTAATTACAAGAAAATGAAAAACTATTGGAGATTAAACATGTTACTGAAAAACTACTGGTTCATAGAAGAAATCAAAGGAGAAATTAAAAAAAAAATACCTAGAGACAAATGAAAACAGAAAGACAACATAACAACATCTAAGGGGTACAGCAAAAGTAGTTCTAGGAGGAAAGTTCATGGCAATATAGGCCTAACTTAAAAAAAAAAGAATTCTCAAATAAACAATTTAACTTTATACCTAAAGGAACTAGGGAAAGAATAAATGAAGCCCAAAATTGGTAGAAGGAAAGAAATAATAAAGATCAGAGCAGAAAAAAAATGTTATAGAGAATGGGGTACCTGGAGAACTCAGTCGGTTTAGTTTCCAACTCTTGATTTCAGCTCAGGTCATGATCTCACAGTTAGTGAGATTAAGCCCCCAGTCAGACTCTGCACTGATAGCATGAAGCCTGCTTGGAATTCTCTCTCCCTCTTGTCTTGACCCTCCCCCACTCTCTCTTTTTCTCTCAAAAATAAATAAACTTTTTAAAAAAAGAAAAAAAATGTAATAGAGACTAAAAAGACAGTAGAAAAGAAATGATTGAAATAGAAAATAGACAATGGAGATAGACAATAAAAATGAAATTAAGAGCTAGTTCTTTGAAAAGTAAAATGGATAAAACTTTAGCTAGACAAACCAAGAAAAAAGAGGGCTCAAATAGAATCAGAAATGAAAAAGATGTTATAACTGATAAAACAGAATTATGAAAAATTAGAATACTACCATGAGCAATTATATGCCAACAAATTGGACAATCTTGAAGAAATGGATAAATTCTTAGAAATATACAGTCTTTATGGGGTGCCTGGGTGGCTCAGTAGGTTAAGCATCTGACTTTAGCTCAGGTCATGATCTCATGGTTTGTGAGTTTGGGCCCCATGTCAGGCTCTGTGCTCAGGCTCTGTGCTGGCAGCTCAGAGCCTGGAGCCTCCATCAATTCTGTGTCTCCCTCTCTCTCTGCCCCTCCCCTGCTCATACTCTCTCTCTCTCTGTCTCTCTCTCTCTCTCTCAAAAATAAGTAAACATTAAAAATTTTTTAAAAGAAGAAATGTACAGTCTTTCATGACTGAATCATGAATATAAAATCAGAATAGAACTATTACTAGTAAGGGGTTGAATCAGTAATCAAATACTTCCCAATGAACAAAAGTCCAGGACCAGATGTCCTTAGAAAAGGAAGTCTCTTCAGTAAGTGATGTTGGGAGAACTGGACAGCAACATGTAAAAGATAGAAACTGGACAACTTTCTTATACCATATACAAAAATAAACTCAGAATGGGTTAAGACTTGAATGTAAGACCAGAGACCATAGAAATCCTAGAAGAGAATGTGGGCAATTAGCTTCTTTGTATCAATCTTAGAGACTTTTTTTTAAGCTATGGCTTTAAAGGCAAGGGAAACAAAAACAAAAGTAAGCAGTTAGGACTACATCAAACTAAAAGGCCTCTAAACAGTGAAGGGACCCATCAACAAAACAGGAAGACAGCCTACTGAATGGGAGAAGATATTTGTAAATCATGTATTCAATAAGGCATTGGTATCTAAAATATATAAAGAACTCATACAACTCAAAACAAAACAAAAAACAACCAGATTAAAATAGGGGCACAGGATTTGTATAGACACTTCTCTAGAGTAGACATACAGATGGCAAACAGACATATGAAGAGATACTCAACATCATTAATCCTCAGAGAAATGTAAATCAAAACCACAATGAGATATCACCTCATACTTGTCACAATGGCTACTATCCAAAAGATAAGCCATAACAAGTGTTGGCAAGAATGTGTAGTAAAGGGAACCTTTGTGCACTGTTGGTGGGAATGTAAATCGGTGCAGTCACTGTGGAAAACATTATGGAGGTTCCTCAGAAAATTACAAATAGAGCTACCATGTAATCTGGAAATTGTACTGAGTATCTGTCTGAAGAAACGAAGATACTATGAAAGGATACATGGACCCATATGTTCATTTCAGCTTTATTTACAATAGCCAGATGTGGAAACAACCTAAATGTCCATTGATGAATGGATAAAGATGTGGTGTGTATGTATATACAGTAAAACCTTGGATTATGAGTAACTTGTTCTGCAAGTGTTTTGCAAGATGAGTAGACATTTCTAATAAATTTTAACTTCATAAACAAATGATGTCTTGCAATACGAGCAGTATGTGATGCCAAATGTCACATGATCACAACTTAACCAATGGTTCTTCCCTCACTGTGGGACTGTAATCATCTCCCATGCTTAGATGCTTGGTCCCAGGCCACGGTGTTTGACAGAAATCAGTGATTTTTCAGAATGTTGGAAGGTGCCCACAACTGGCACTGATGTATTTTTTGTCACTTCAAAGCACCCATGGGCAGTCCTTTGATTTTTTTTTTAATTTTTAAAAAACGTTTATTATTGAGAGACAGAGAGAGACAGAGCATGAGCATGGGAAGGGCAGGCAGAGGGGGAGACATAGAATCCAAAGCAGGCTCCAGGCTCTGAGCTGTCAGCACAGAGCCTGACGCGGGGATGGAACCCACAAACCGGGAGATCGTGACCTCAGCCGAAGTTGGACGCTCAACCGATGAGCCACCCAGACACCCCAGTCCTTTGCTTTTCTGTACAAGTGTAAGCTTAGGAATGCTTTGCTTCATTCTAGGTCAGTCTGCCTGCAGATATAGACACTTTCCTCTGCTGCCTTATTGCCAGTTTCATTAGAGTATATGACAAGAGTTTATTAATCCTGGACTATAGTCAACATCCTTGTGAGTATATGCAATGCCCTCCATGAAGAAAAACGTTGAAAAGAAAGGTAGTAAGAAGGAGATGATTACGGTGGAAGTTAAAAAGGAAATTGAGAAGTATGAATGAGGTATGCGAGTGTTGGAAATTGCAAGATTTTATAAGAAGTCTACATCTGCATCCCCTCTGCAGGGGAGGAGAAGAAAAAGGTGGAGGAATCCCTAACTTCAACTGAGATTAGGGAGATGTGCAAAATGTGGGAAATAGTGCAAAATTTTGTACAAAAGCACCACACAAATAAGCTTGTAGCAGTGTGAGCAATGAATATGTTTAATGACAGTGTGCTGTCTCATTTCCACACAATTCTCAAAAGGGGGCAAAAACAAGTGTCGTTGGAAAGGTTCCTTGTTAAAGTTGCATGAAAGTAAAAAGATTCCATTGAGCTAATAAATGGCAGTGATTCCGTTAGTGATAGTGAAAGTCCTCCTAAACAATAACCCTGCTCTCTCTCGTCTCCCTCACACCAGCCACAAAGGTTTTCAAAGGTAAGCCCAGGTTCATTTGTTAATTTTTCTTTATGTTTTGTATTTTCTTTATTATTTTGTATTATAATACATTATTGTGACCATTTTTTACATGAATATTTTTGGGTTGTGGAATGAATCATCTGAGTTTCCATTATTTCTTATGCGGAAATTCACTTTGATATACAAGTGCTTTGGGTTGCCAGCATGTTTCCAGAACGAATTATGCTCACAAACCAAGGCTTTACTGTACACATACACACATGCACATACACTCTTACACAATGGAATATTACTCAGCCATAAAAATTAATGAAATCTTGCCATTTCCAAACTACTGGATGGACCTGAAGGATATTATCCTTAGTGAATAAATTCAAAGAAATACAAATATCATGTGATTCCACTTATATATGGAATATAGAAAACAAAACAAAATTTGGACCCATTGGTAGAAAGCAGATGGTGGTTTCCAGAAATAAAGGGGTTAAGGATGGAAAAGTAGGTGAAAGGATTAAGAAGTATAAAAGTACAGTTATAAATTAGTTATGGGGATAAAATGTACATCACGGGGAATATGGTAAATATTATTACATTAATTTTGTATATTGGCAAACGTTAACTAGACTTACTGTGATGACCATTTCACAATGTATACATTACATACAATGTATAAAATGTCAAATCACTATGTTGTATACCTGAAGTTAATATAATATTGTATCACTTAAATAAGTTAAAAAAATTAAGTCAGTCATAAAACAAGAGGCAGAAAGGCAAAACCCAGTGAGATACAAGTGAATATCTCCTTCTTAGCATTACTAGCTCTCAGTGTGAAGGGGGCAGAGTTGCTTCAAACTGTTAGGCTGTGATGCAGGACTGGTTACCTTTGCCATTACAGACTTTTAGGGAAGTAACTCCGCTTTCAGAATCCACAGGATAGACTATGGATTTCCCTCCTCTCTACCTTTCCCTTGGAATGGAGACTAGAATCCAGAGTCAAGAACTGAGACAACTGTCATCACAGAATGGGCAGGTACATCCTCTGGAAAGCTGAGGCTATGTATAACTAGAACTTGATTTTAGGGTTTCAGAAGATAAGGGCATATGGCTCTAATGGTCATCAATATCCATTTCCCAATACACAGAGTTACATGCAATCCCATGCCCTTTGAAGTTGGGCATCGCCTAAAAGTGACTAGAGGTGGCCAATGACATGTGAGCAGGAGTAGCATGTATCCCCTTGCAATCTCAGTGACTGCTGGGGGACTTTTCTGCTCTCTGTCTCACTGCCATGCTGACTAAGGGGACCGCACACTTTAGATCATGTGACCAGAGAGCAGAGTCTCTGAGCCTGGATCTCAGGAGGGACAGTTTCCCTGCAGAGTGTCCTGGACTGCAGATGATTTTTGTGTGAACAAGAATCAACCTTTGTGGTATTGGGTGGGGTAGCACGGCAGCATAACAGCCCATGCTGAACATTACAGGGCATATGGAAAGAGGGCTTCTCCTGGTGGCTTCCTTACACTCTGCCCACTTCTAAGCAGCCAAACCACTGCAGAGTGTCCCTCTTCTCTTTTGTTTTTCCTGCATCCCAAACCCAGAGTAGCAGCTATGTGGAGGGTTGCAGCTGTTGGAATTGAAGGAAGGAAATGGCTGCTCCCCTTCCCTTTGGAATTAGTTTTGTCACCTAAGTGGTTTGCACACTGGTGGTCTCCACAGATGCCTCACATGTGTTCTCAGGTGCTTCCCCTATTTCATAGGCACCCCGCCCCACCCCCATTCCAATGCATAGACAGCAGTCACGGACCCCCCACAGAGCCAGGAGGCATTGTAACACTTTAGGAGGCCCAGGGTCCTTTTTGGAAACTAGCAGACCTGATGTGCGCCACCCACACACCCAGCTGTTGCAGAACTGATGTAGCCACAAGCAAAGAGAATCTGCAGAGCTATTTCCTGGCAGGGATGATGAATGTGGTTTGGTCTTTTTTTCTCTCCCAGAGTATAAAAATCCTATATCTCCAGTGACTTAGAAAGGGATAAAGTGCCTGAAAGATAGTTTAAGTTATTCCTCTGGGTTTGCTTACCATGATGTCTTAATTTTGTGTTTTCCTCATGTATGCTGTATCCCTGAGGCTTTTAGAATTTGTGTCACAATCTTGATATGGACATCATTTTGGTTTATTTAGTTGGATGTAGTCATAGTTTAAAGTAATTTTTCATAGCATTAATTTAAACAATTATAATTAAAAAATATGTAAAATGTAATAAATTTATTTGCTGATTAAAAGATGATAACTTTTTTTTAAAAGTTCAAATCTTAAAATGGAGCTTTTAAAATATATTACTGAAACATATCTTCTCTGGAAAGTTATGATATTGATTAATTGATTACCTATACAACAGAGCTATGATTAGGAGAAGCGTATGATAGAATGCCAACATATCTAAGCCATTGCCTGTTTAGAAATATTGATGCTCATTCAATTAGTTAAAAATAGAGACAGATCCTACTGAAATCATCTTAAATTTTGTATTAATATTTTTAATGTTTATTTATTTTTGAGAGAGAGTGAGAGAGAGAGCGTGAGTGGGGTGGGGGCGGAGAGAAAGGGAGACACAGAATCTGAAGAAGGCTCCAGACTCTGAACTGTCAGTACACAGCCCGACATGGGGCTCGAACTCATGAACTGTGAGATCGTGACCTGAGCCGAAGTCAGATATTTAACCAACTGCCCCAGTTTTGTATTCATTTTAGTCCAAGAAGTGAGAACATTTTGTCAGGTTTATTTTATTGAAACTTACTCCATTAAAAGATTTAAAGATTGTTGTTTCCCCTTACTAACTAAATTGCATTAAAAAAAATCTGGTACAAAGTCCTAGTTCCACATTTCTGACTTGGGAGGGCAGAGAGAATCTAACTGGAAATTGGGGGACAGGGACCATTCTGAACTTGAGTATAATTAGTTACATTTTCTATTAGGTGTGATAAGCCAGTATTAATTGTGGTGATGAGTGCAACCACTATGGTAGGGTTTGGATGAATTATCATTTATGTTGCATAGAGAGACATAAACGTACATCTGTGTGTCCAGTCCTCATTTACTCAAATTTTGTCTTTGGAAACTCAGTTCTGATTCTATAGGGTAAATTCCAGATGAAAATTGTAATACAAAATTAATTTAAAATACAGATTTTGGCCAAATCTACTCTTAGCTCTGCTCAAACAGCTTTTGTGGCTTTGATAGGAAAACTTGCCAGCACATGTGTGGACAAGATTTGGCCTGAAGTGGCTCGATCTGAGTGGTTGTCATGTGCAGAGATAGAAATTGCTTAGTCCACTCATGAATTCTCAAATCATGCATGCAAGGATCTTTTTGCTTGAGGCAATCAGTTGAGACTAAAAGCCCAAAGGGACCCTGAAATCTGTGAAATGAAGCACCCAAGCCCTTAGACTGGATGAGAATCAAGGTGCAGTAATAGAGTATGTCTTGACCTCTGTTTATTCTTAGAGAGTTTGCCAAAGATTAATACTTGTATGAAGTCTCTAAAGGAAGGATTGTCTAGCTTGTCTCAACAGGAAGAATTGGTCTTAAAACTGTGACCTTTGGAGGCATTTGGGACTGGGGGAGAAGAGGAAAATTAGAGGGTTCTCATAAATGCAGCCATCCCTATTTTTCCTCTTTGATCCCCTTACACAGATGACTATGCATGAAATTATTTCTTCTACTGGTTTATTTTTCAGTGTCACAGACTGAAATATTTGTTGAAAAGCTTATTAGCAATAAGCTGCCAATGAGCCTTTGAATTTTTAAATAATAGTTGTAAGGAAAATCCTTAATTAAGAGCAGTCCATACTAAAATTTCATAGATTCAAAACGACTCCATTGACCTATCCCATTGAGTATTAGTACTGGATTGGAATAACATATTTAAAGTACGTCTACCAGCTGAAATAGACTAAATGCTTGGTAACAAAGAACTATAAAATTTTAGAAGTTTAAAACATTTGCTCACATTGCATGTCCATTGTAGGTTGGTTTCAGGGTGGTGGTGGTGGTGGGAAATCTGTTCACTCTCTTCCACCAGAAAACAAGATAGGAGAGACCACATGTCCACACTGCCATGTTGTCAAATCAAAAAGAAAAAAGAGGAGTAGGGGGGAGCAAAAAAGGAACAGAGTATACGCCGATTCTTAGAGCTTCTTTTGAGTATTTACACACAACACTTCTGTTCACATTCCATTTGCCAAAGATATTTACATACCTTCCCTACACACCTACCTTCGAGAGCAGGAGTATAATCCTATGAATTTCCCAGAAGGAGAATTAAAAATATTTGATAAACTTAAATGACAGCCACCCTGAACTTGAATTCATTCTAGTCCACCTAAACCCTGTGCTGAAGTGTATTTTAATTAGGAATTCATACATCAGGTAGTTGGGTCTCATAGATGCATCTAAACTTCAGCCAATAAATCTGGAAAGTTGGCCCTTCATAAACATGAAAATGACCTTAGATGTAGTAGCAGAGTTTAAAGGAGTAGAGGATTAGTCAGCACTAGAGGTGGAGTTGTGGGGGCATGCTAAGAAGGGGCCAAGGAATAAGCATATCCAAGAAGATAATTCCAGTATAGTAAAAAAGGAGACAGTATTTGAAGTCAGAAGATCAGTTTTAGCCCTAACTTTGGAACACACTGCCTAAGTAATTATGTACCCATTGTTTACCCTCTAGGAGCCTTAGTTTCTCCACCTGAAAGATAATCAAATGTATGACTCATAAGAACTATGTAATTATCACTGAAAGGAAGAATACTAGTGTTCTGAGCCATGGGCATGTCTGAGCTGACTTTTAATAAGTCACAATTTTGTCTCAGAAAAAAGAACTGGTATTTGGCATGGCACTAACTAATATCATTTTTATATGTCAGCAACTCTAGTTTTAAATCTATAAGATGTAATCAAAATAAAGGTAATACTTTATAATACTTTACTGAATTATTTGACACCATATCATTCATGGTTCATATCAGTTGCTATCACTGAAGAGAAAAGGATTCTAAGAAACCAGATGAACAATAAATCAAGTAACAGAACAGAAACAAAACCTGAACAAGAAATTAACATTAAATGAACTTCACTGGAGGAAGGCAAAGTAAAAAAATAGGACCAAAATGTAAGTTGCTATATCTTTGCATCAGATGTTATAACATAAGCCTATAAGCTATGTGCAAACTCTCTTTTTTATTTCATCACTACATTTTGAATATTTAGAAGCTTGTCGCTCATTCAATAAATACCATTTTGGGCTTACTAATTGCATATTTAGGTTCTGGAAACTTTTTAGGGAGTTATATTTAAAGATTAAAGTCTTCCTTTCCTTTTTTTTTCTTTCACTTTTCTCTTTGTTCCTTCTACATTTATTAACTATGATTAATATAGTTTCATGGAAAGTACTGGTTAGGAATGTCATTGTGTTTATAATATTTTCCCCATCCTAGAAGGATGCAAAAGCTAGAGAGAGTTATGAGGTAGAGGCTATAATATGATTGAATAATATGCTGCAAGAGCAAGGAAAAGAAGGTATTTATTCTTACGGAGGTCAGGAAAGGATTCATATAGGAGGTGACATTTGAATTGGACTCACTGTGTAAGAAAGAAAAGTGGAGAGAGAAACAGTAGGTAGAAGAAACAGCTTGTGCTAAAACACAGTGATGGGGAATAGTATTATGCATCTTAAACATCAAGTACCTTAAAGTTGTTGCAAAGCAGGATGTGTGTGGAGAGGTGAGATTGCAAAGATAGGCAGGAGACTGACCAGGTGATCTCTGTAGGCTATGGTCAAGGAGTTTGTGGTGTATTCTAAGTGGATTTTAAATAAGCTAATAAAAAGGCTAACATTTTTATTTATGGAACATTAATATTACACACACATGGAGAAAAAATAACATTTACTCTCGTTTATGAATTTGTAAAATGCTTTATTACTTTAGTATTGGTATCTAACTCACCACTTTGATTAATCTATGTGATCAGGATGATCTTTATAAAATAGAAAATCCCCTGTCCTGATCTTCAAGTCATTTCATAAAAGTACCAGTCCCTATTAGGGAATCTAGTCCACACACCCAGTATTTTAACTCCAAAGCATTTGAGCACAATTCATTTCTTGGAGTTGTATTTATTTGACTTTCATGTAATTGTTACAAACATACAGGGAATGTCCTTGAGATTTTTCCATTGTGTAATCCAGTGCTGAAAGCTTTTAAAATGAATGGAGCTGGCATGCAATTTCCTTCCCCTTTTTAATGTCATCTCAGTATTGCCAAGAACCCTAGTGCTGAACAAACTAATTTTTGATATCAAAGAACCTAAGATACTGTCATCTTAACTTTTCAGAGTGAGTTCACTTTGTCACATGTTATAATAATAAGTATCTTTGGAAAATAGCAATCATAAACTAATGAACATGATTCAGAATGAATTAGCAAGCTGGAAACATTTTGGTCATTGTAGTTGGATTCTTTAAAAGAGAACTCAGTAATGCATGCTCTCTTTTCTGTAACTGTAACATTTACAGAAAAGCAGGCTTTATAGGCTAGAATATGCCTATGGTATATTTAAATTTAACATAAATTTTATGAGTATTTGGGGAGATATGCAATCTTGATTAACTATATTACTAGGACTGTAATTCATACTCCTTTTTTCATTAAAAATGGGTAAGACTAATAAGATTGGTAGTGCCTTCTAAGTAAAATATGTTATGACTGTCCTTGGATTCTGATGTCTCTGGGACATTATATCAAATTCTGTAGAAGGTAAATAAAAAAGCAAAGCTTGAAAAATGGTCATTAGATTTAGTGAGTACAGAGGGACAACTTGAGAGTGAAGTTTTAGTTGAGTATAGGATAGGAAGAAGCCAGGTAATGCTGTAGGATGATGAGGAAAAGATTCATCTAATTTCTTGTTATCTCTGTAAGTTCTTTGTTTACTTCACTCTTAATCTGTTTTTTGTGAAACTTTGGTTTCAACTGGCCACAACATAGATGGAAGATGATTAATTTTTAGCATTTGAAGTTGTAAGGGCTTGGATTCTGCTTTACATAATAGGTTTGAAGAGATACTTGGCTAGTTAGTTCATTCACTCCCCAACTCACTCTCCCCTTACCTAGCCATAGGGAAAGAAGATAAAGACTCTAAAATGATGGGGAAACTTCTGAGGTGGGCTGACTTTTCTCTCTTGTGGACATTTGCCAGATCCTGGGAATTTTTCCCTTTGGGAGATTTAACTGACTTAGGGCATGACCTGCAGCTTGGACTTGATTTAGGCATTAAGACACTTCCAGGGGAGGATAAAAACCAGCAAAGTGTTGATGTGTTAGCATTGTCAGGCAGCTGAAGAGACAAATTGGAAACTTTAGGGGCTTCTTCAAATGTATGGCTAGTTCACTGTCTCTGTCACATTGGCTCACTTTGAGATCTGTAGCAGCCCTGGAGATGAGAGAGGAGGTCCAAAACCTTCAAAAGGGCAGAATGAAATCTAAGACATACCAGAAGGCATGGGCCTGCCTTAAGCATTCCATTAGTCTTTCAATAAAGAAGTTTCCTAGATGATTAAGATGTCTAGAATGGGGAGCTGAAGAGCTGAAGAGTATGAATGACTAAGCTGGAAGTCCTAAATTATTTCAGAATTGAGAAGAAAGAGACCAATTTTATTCTCTCTCAGTAAACTTGAGATGGTTATTCCTAAGACAGTGGACTGAAACAGATGTACACTGAGACTTACTCTGAAATTCAGCTCTGACCCAGGTTGATTACTGATTGGATAGTGATTAGCCTCTTACCTGAGCTGCATAAGAGACAATAAATGGAAGTTGGGGTGGGGGACCTTCCTGGTGAAAGATAAAATCATTGAGACCCTCTTCATTTCTTTTATACTCAGTGTCTGACACACAATAAAATATTACTTTACATACAAAAAATAGATGAAAATACAATTGCTGATCAAGAGGAAAAAGATGGAAACTAGTAGGAGACCAATAGATGATTCAGACGTCAGAGTTACCAATCTGTTCTTTGAAATAACTATGATTAATATATAAAATACATTACAGAATATGTAAAGAATAGATAAAAGTATGGAGAATTTCTTCAGGGAACTATATTCTTCTGTTAAAAAAAAAAGAAACATGAACAGTCTAGAAAAATATAATATCTAGAAGAACTCAATGAGTGGATTTAAGAGTAGATTGGAGAGAGAAGTATATAGGAAAAGTGAATTGGAAGACAAGTCAATCAAAATACACAATATTGAGCATATGGAAAAAATTAGAAAAAATGGAAATATGTAGGATCATTCAAAGGTCTAACATATATATAATAGGAGTCACAAAAGGAAATTGAGAGAAAATGGGGGAAAATCACTATTTAAATCTTCCAAAGCTGGTGAAAAATACCAGCGGAGAGATTCAGGAGAATCTGGGAATCCCAAGTTGAAGACAAACAAAGAAAGCATACCCAAGCATATCATAAAATCTTCTGAAAACCAAATACAAAGAGAAAAAACTTAGTATCTGTATCTTTAAAAACAATTCACCAAGACTTACATCTAACCTTTCAACAGAAATGATGGATGCTATAAGACAATGAAGTAACAGCTTTAAAGTAGAAAGAGAATAACTGCCAACTAATAATTTTATACCAAAAAAACCCTTAAAAATTAAAATAAAAATAATATTAGCCAAAGAAAAAATGAGGGAATTTGTCACTAGCAGGCCCACATTTGTAAAAGTAAATTGACCTTCTTCAAGTAGGAAAATTATTCCTAATGGAACATGGAAATACAAGAGCATTTATGAACTCAAGACGAGTAAATATGTGGGCTGCAAAATTTTTAAAAGAGGACTTCTGACTATATATAAAACAGTTAACTTTAACGTCATCTATGTATCTCACCTGAATTATAATGGAAATGCAGCATGCCAAGACTTGTATTGCTGCAGCTAATACAGTGCTTAAAGAGAAATTGCAACAATATAATTTTTTATATCTTTCCATTAAAATTCAGTTCAAAATGGTCCCTAACTTCTAGTGTAATTCCACTATGGTCAGAGAATATTTCTGTATATTGGGAAAGAAGAAAGACAGAAAATCACTTTATTTACAACTTAAGAAGCTACAGAAAAAAGAGCAAATCAAAGGTAAGGATAATGTAAGGAAAGAAGTCATAAAGAGCAGAAATTTAAAAAAAATGAATATAAAAGAAAAATCAACAAAGTTAAGGGTTGTGCTTTGATAAAATTCATAAAATTAATAAACTCACAAAAGTGATTAAGAAAAAAATTGCACCAGTTTTCAAAAATGAAAATGTACAGGTCAAATGAGATATTATGAACACTTTCTCAATAAATTTGATGATTTGGATGAGATGGACTAATAACTCAAAAACTGAATAACTTATTAAATTTGTAATAAGAAGAAAGAGAAAACATAAGCAATCAGAGATATATTTTTAAAAATGAACTCTTTTTTACAAAATTTTTAATGTTTATTTTTGAAAGAGACAGAGAGAGAGAGACAGAGAGAGAGAGAGGGTGCGAGTGGGGAAGAAGCAGAGAGAGAGGGAGACATAGCAGCTGACGCAGGCTCCAGGCTCCAAGCTGTCAGCACAGAGACTGACGTGGGGCTCGAATTTATAAACCGTGAGATCATGGCCTGAGCTGAAGTCGGAGTATTAACCAACTGAGCCACCCAGGCACCCCGAAAAATGAATTCTTAAAGTGCTCTCATAGTCAAATTCTTAGGCCAAAATAGTTTCACTGGTGAATTCTTCCAAACACAGAAGAAAGATGTAACAGCAATATTTTAAAAATTCTTCCAGAGAACAGAAAATAGGGAACAATTTCTATTTTTAGGAGGCATCATAACATGGACTATAAAATTGTGAAGACATAAAGGAAAATTATAAACCAAATTTTTTCATTGACATCAATGCAAAAAAATTAACAAAGTCAACCTAACAATACATAAATGAAATGCTATATCATAACCAAGAAGAATTTATTTCACATATACCAGGATGGCTTAACATTAGAAAATCACTCAATTTAATTTATCACATCAACTACAGAAAAACAGCAAGAGTTTATAAGCAGATTTAGCAATGCCCCTGAATATGAATTTAATGAATATTTCTATATACCAAAAGCAAATGTGAAATGAAATTTAAAATATTATCATTTATAACAACATTTTAAAAATCATAGATCTAGCAACTGGTGTAATGAAACATGTTCAAATACTTCTGTAGGCACACTATAAAACACTGAAAGAAATTAAGAAGGATTTAAACAAATGGAGGGATAGTCCATGTTTACAGATAGAAGACTCAATATTGGTAGAATATTCTGCCCAAATGAATCTACATGTTTAATGTAATCCTAATAAAAAATATGAGCATACTTTTTGTTAAATGAAATTTAGAAATACAAAGGGCCAAGAATGTTCAAAGTATTCTTGGAGAAGAACATAGCTAAAGGATTTACTTTGCCAGATATAAAAATTTATTATGAAAATATAGTAACTAAGACAATGTGGCTTTGGTAATAGGATAGACAAACTGACCATTAGGATAGACTCTAGAATTAGACTCATGTATAGTCATTTGACTTAAGATAAAATTATAAAAAAGTGCAGGGCATCTGGGTGGCTTAGTCAGTTAAGCTTTGACTCTTGATTTTGGCTCAGGTCATGATCTCACATTTTGTGAAATTGAACCGTTTTGGGCTCTGCCTTGATGATGGGAAGCCTGCTTGGGATTCTCTCTCTCCCTCTCACTCTCTGCCCTTCCCCCCACATGTGCTCTCTTTCTCCTTCTCTCAGCATAAACTTTTTAAAAAAAGTATAAAAAAGTGCAGTGAAGAAAGAATAGTCTTTTCAATAAATAATGCTGAATCAATTAGATATCCATATGAAAAATATGTGCTTGACCCTTACTTCATACCCTATAGAAAATAATAAAATTCAGATGGATTGTATATCTAAATGTGAAAGGCAAACAATAAAGCTTTTAGAAGAAAAATAAGGTGATCAACTCTGTGATCTTGAAGAAGGCAAAGACTTTTAAGCAGGGCACAAGAAGAACCTATTTTTTTGTACTATTATCTGTTAGAGCATTATTGTCCCGTGGAATGAATATTTTATTTCCATGAATTAAGTACTTGTCATATTTGCACATTTACTTGTCTACTATAAGCTCTAGTAATTAGATCTTTTTCAAGAATGAACTTTACTATATCATTGTCACTTCTTTAAAAGTTTAAAAAATTTTTTAAATTAAAAAATGTTAATGTTTATTTATTTTTGAGAGAGACAGAGAGAGCGAGAGAGAGAGAGACAGAGACAGAGAGAATGAGTCGGGGAGGGGCAGAGAGAGAGAGACAGAATCCAAAGCAGGCTCCAGGCTCTGAGCTATCAGCACAGAGCCTCATATAGGGCTCAAACTCACAAACTGCAAAATTATGACCTGAGCAGGCACCCCTAATTTTTTTAATTTTTAATTGAAATATAGTTGACATACAATACTATATATTAGTTGCAGGTGTACAACACAATGACTTGACAATTCTATCTACTACAAAATGCTCACCATGACAAGTGTAGCCACTATCCATCAACATACAAAGCTATTATAGTATTATTGACTATATTCCCCGCACTGTTTTCATCCCATGACCTATTCACCTTGTAACTGGAAATCTGTACCTCTCATTCCCCTTACCCATTTTGCCCAAGTCCCCACCCCAGTCCCTTCTTGCAACCACTAGTTTGTTCTCCGTATTTATGAGTCTGTTTCTGCTTTGTTTGTTTACTTGTTTTGTTTTTTTAGATTTCACATACAAGTAAGATCGTATGGTATATTCTTTCTCTGACTCTTTTCACTTAACATAATACCCTTCAGGTCCATTCATCCATTCATGTTGTTATGAATGGCAGTTATGGCTGAGTAATATTCCAGTGTGTGTGTGTGTGTGTGTGTGTGTGTGTGTGTGTGTGTGTGTGAGTGTGTGTGTGCATGGCATCTGTTGATGTACATTTAGGTTGCTTCCATATCTTGGCTATTGTAAATAATGCTGCAATAAACATAGGCATGCATGTATCTGTTTGAATTAGTGTTTTTGTTTTCTTGGATTAAATACCCAGAAGTGGAATTACTGCATCATATAATGACCTATTTTTAAAAAAATTTTTTATGTTTATTCATTTTTGAAAGACAGAGACAGAGCACAAGCAGGGGTGGGGTGGAGATAGAGGGGGACACAGAATCTGAAGCAGGCTCCAAGCTCTGAGCTGTCATAACAGAGCCTGACATGGGGCTCGAACTCACAAACCACAAGATCATGACCTGAGCTGAAGTCAGAAGCTCAACCACCGAGCCACCCAGGCGCCCCTGATCTATTTTTAATTTTTTGAAGAAACTCCATATTGTTTTCCACAGTGGCTGCACCAATTTACATTCTCACCAACACTACATGAGAGTTCCCTTTTCTCTACATCCTTGCTGGTATCTGTCATTTCTTATCTTTTTGATACTAGTTCATAATAGGAAAAATTCATAATAGGAAAAAAACTGAATACTCCTCAGGAGCCACCCTACTGCTGACAAGTGTTCACCTTAGGACTTCATTCAGAAATGTGTACTTGTTTCTAGAGTGTGTTTAATACTGTTTCTTTCTTTCAGAAAGAATCAGACCTGTTCTGCGTAACTCTAGGGAGAGTACTGTGCACCTCTCTGGTGAGGTGTTTGGCCTGTGAGAGTCCTTTATTTGTTCCTATAATTTGCCAATTCTGTGTTCATTATTCACATGTGGCTCACTATTGCTTGAGCAGTTTGGCTTCATGTCAGCTGAGACTTGGGTACTGTGTCCCTTTAGTCACAGAGAGACTAAAAGTGATCAGTATCTCCCACCAATTCATTGGTGTCTACTCAATGGTTTTATTCAATGGGATAGAATTAAAGTATTTGTGATTTGAAACTTTTTTTTTTTTTTTTGGTTGGGGAGATAGGGCTGGAAAACATACCCCCAGATGTTTGAAGAAAGCAATCAGGTGTGAGAAGTCTTGCATTAAAAATCTGTCCCTGAGGCTGAAATTGCTATTTTGGTATGCTTTAATGTGGCATCTAACATGCAGTGAGGAAAAAAAAATGAGGGAGGATTGGTTTCCTTCTGTGACAATGAATTAGACACAAAGCCTTGATCATTAAACTTCAATCTGCAGTCAAACTAAGTTTTGTAGTATCTTTTTAAGGGTCAGGAAATTCTACTACCAAGTAAAGTATTTTTCTTTTACCCACATTACCATACTACTGACAAGTCTTCATCTCAGAAATCATCATTCAGAAATGTGTAGTTATTTCCAGAGTGTGTCGAATACTGCTGGAACACGCATTTCAGAAAGAAATGGGAGGCCCAGTCTGGGTAACTCCTTGGAGGGTGCAGTGCACCTCTCTAGTGAGAGTTTGGCCTGTGAGAGGCGATGTTTCTGTCATTTGCCAATTCAGCCTTTGCTACTCCCACATGGCTCACCAGTGTCTGAGCAGAGTTTGGCCTTGCGTCAGCCGGGGACCTGGATGGTGTGTCCCTATAATCACAGAGTGACCAAAAGTGATCAGTCTCTCCAGCCACTTTAATGATGTTTTGATACTAAAAGAAAAAAGAAGTCAGTTTTTAAGAACATTAATCATATTGACTCATTTTCTAAGGCATATTTTTTACAGTTCCTGGCCTAGAATGGATATGTCACTACTGGGCATCAGCAATCACAGACTTGGCTATTTTAGCAAAGTTGGGAGAAAGTAGTGCTGGTGGCCAAGTAAGTTGCCTGAGTTACTAAGAGTTGGAGTGAGTCCTGATCTAGTCAGGGTTAGGTTCCTCCTACTTACCACTGTTCCTGGCAGTGTCACTCATTGTGGCTGACAGGGGGCCTCTAGGACTCAGGAA